>NC_049188.1:3112500-3712500 GCF_009769625.2 Cygnus olor | reverse complement strand
AGATACAGGAAAATTGTTACCCTCCTTCCATTCACAGATTATTGTTCCTGCCAATGTTTTTATTCTCAGCATTACTGACAAGTACACGTAAAGTCTCCAGCTGTTGCCCTAATGTTTTAGACATCCAGTGTAAGGGCTCTGAAGGTGGTCTGGGATCTGTTTCTTGGCTGAAGCTTCCAGACTTGGAGCTGGGAAGGAGAGCAGGTCCTTGGAGTTAAAAATAGCGGTGAAGACCTGCTTTGCCTCTTTCTGAGCAATAAAACATCTTTCCCAGGCTCCTCTGCACATCATTCTCTTTTATTTATTTTTTTCCTGTATCTTCCACAGAAGGAGATTATTAGGAATCCATTCCTAAGTCAATAGCAAATTATAAGCCTTTGACCACCTGGAACTATTCCTGGTTAGAAGACGCAGAGACAATTTCTGCTGCTATCTTTCCCCTGTCCCTGTGCCTTTTGCAAGGACTGCTTTAGCTAAGGGAGCAGAGCCAGCAGTGAGCAGTTTCCAGTTGTGTTGGTGTAGGAAAACTGGACAGCTTGGTTAAGAGCATCATTTGTGGTTTTATCCAAAACACTGGTAACGAAGATCACAGCCCTGATACACACTGGTATCCAGCTGTTTTAATTTTGTTTATATATTAATTGAATTCTTGAACTAATAATGAAAGTCCCTTTTGAAGTATTGTCACTAAAAGGGGGAACAAGTCTTTGGAAATTAATAGAAGTAATTACTTGGGTGCAAGACGATTCTCTGCTTGTCACGGTGCAAGCTGTCAGGTCAGCTGCAGGGGGAGGCTACAGTGTTTAACATCTCAGTGAGGTTCCTCAGCCTGGCTCAGTGAAATGCATGGAGACAGCAGAAAAATTCAATTTGTAAATGTGTTCGATGTTAATTATTTAGCATGCAGGACTGGTTGTGCAAGAGTTTCCATCAGAAACAAAAGTTACTCTCACAAGGCCGGTTACTTTCCCTAACCCAGTAAGGGACCCTATGATGCTCCAAGCATAGCAAGCTACATCTCTTATTTTAACATTTTCTTTCCTTAGGTCCAAAGACTGCTTTACGCCTCTGCTAAGCTAGAGGGGAGATACCTGCAGTGACCACCTTCTGCATTAACAGGTCTCATAAGCTACAAAAACGTGAATTTAGAGTTTAATATAGCACTGGACTACATAATGACCAAGTTTAAATCCCAGATCTGCTCAAACTGCTTGTTCTAGATGCTTTTGATTGCTCTGCCTGATCTGTTGATATGATTAGCTACACACTGATATAAAATATATGAAGTGTAACTGTTCTCAGCAGAATGGGATCTTACGTTCATAGACAATTTGGAGATGCTACTGTAAATGCTCTACCCTTATGTGTTTGGTTGACATGATGGGATTAATCAACTATGGCGCAGTATGCTGTGTCTTGACATAATTCTCAAGGAGTGCCATGCTTCTGTTGCTTACTCGAAAAATATCTTGTTTCCTGAAAATGCTGAACTTGTTCTTTTGGCAGGAAAACTTTTCATTTGAAAACAATACATAGTGTAGATATTTACTCTGATTTAGTAAGTTTTTAAATGTGTTCCACTCAAATTTTGTTCTGGTTTAGTTTCCTGGAAAACAAATGAAAAAAAAAAAAAAAGCTGGATCATCTCTAAATGTGTTTGTTTTTGTTTTTAAGTTCTGTTAACAAAACAAAGCCAGCTATCAGTAGCCTAACAGTTCTCATTCTGGGACTAGCCTGAAGAGAAAATGGAGCTCAGAGGCTGTATGCAGGTGAATGGAAGCTTGCATATACGAGGCAGCTCCAAAAATAAAAATAAAAAATCTACACCTTCATCCATCCGAATGACCACAGGAGGCATATGGGAAGCACTCCCAGGAGAGGAATAGCACTTAACAGTGCATACAGCAGCATCTATAAAGTGCTTGCCATCTTCCAATTAGCAGAGGATAAGTATCCTCTTTGTTCTTTACCCTGAAACGAGGCTGCCAAATCTGGCAAGGACCTTATAGCACAGCTTCGGAGGCAGCATCACCAGTGTTCTTCCAAGGCTTACCGTGCGAGGTCTTCCCCTGCTCCTCACAGTGTGCGCTGTCAAGGTCAGCTGCTGGGGTGAAGCTTCGGAACTCCACAGCCTGCTGAGATCTCATCCGCGCTGACTGAAATGCGTGGAGACAGGAAAAAGATTCAGTTTGTAAACATGTTCGGTATTAATTATTTAGTGTATAGGGATAGGTGTGCGTTGGATCCCTAACAGAGTAATGACAGTCCTTCCCTGAAGGGTCTGAAGACCAAGGCATTGTTAGAACATGATACAGCTAAAAGCGTGTTTTGACCATTTCCAGATGATTTGGATGGGTGAGCCAGACTTCTTCCTTTGCCTCGGCTCTATTTGCAGTGGCAAATATATAGGATGGAACGAAGGGGGGAATTGTTCTTTTCCTTGCTCTTTTTGAGATCTAGACAGATGAAGTGGAAGAGGAGGGCTTGCTCCAACTTACGATAAGTTCAATTAGATGGGAGCAAATGCTCCTTTGGGAAGGGCGCATATGTTCCTTTAATAGCTCAGGGCTTTCTGCTGGCATAGCTACATTTGTGTCATATAGCAATTAGAGCTGAGGCATAATGACCTTATAGTCATCTTGACAAGCAGTGCATTAATTCACTGAAGAAGCTGGGTATCTGACATGTTGTGCCTCAAGTCTTACTTCTTCATGAAGTGTCCAGAGACATCCTATGCACTTACTATAGCAGCAAACAGTACTTTGAATATCTATGGCACCCGCTACCCAGAAAGGTCAAAATCAAAGCATGACATTCCTTTACCCAGTTATCCATGCAATAATATTTTATAGTCAACTGCATGTGGGTTACAGAAACATGATTATTTTGATTGGCTACAATTATGTTGGTGCACGTATCTGAGGAGACTGAGATCTTGAGTGCTCTCCCGAGTCCTGATGTCCCTGCATTATCCAGGTTTGGAGAATCAAAGCACCTCCCAAATTCTTCCCCTCTCCTGTGTTTAGTCTGCAAGAAGAACAGACAGATTCCATAGAAACCTACACACTTGAGGTTAGGAAGGACTAAACCAAGGTTAATATTTCCTCTGAAAAACATTCTCTTTCTGCAGGAGCAGGCTACAAATTTGTGAAAATGAACCAGGCTTGTCTAGTTCAAACTCTACAAGTTCAGAATGTTATTTAGAGGCTGTTAGGATTCAGTTTCTATTTAAACATTTCTTTCTACTACAGGGAGCTTTCTACTACAGGGAGACTGGGCCAGAACTAGCACCGTAACTTTTCACTTCAGCTCCGTCACTCCGCTACTTTGGACAAAGCCTAAACCACTAGAGGTCAGGGGAGGAACAGGCAGGGAGACCCCCTGAAAAATGGAGGTGAGGATAAAGTTCGGCAAAGGAGGCGTTTCTCTGTGGCTATATGATTTAGGCTAACTTTGAGAGCATTGATTTTTCTAGACAACCTTGTAATGAAACACAGGAGTGTTACTGGTATTTGACATCTTTCTTCGGTCCCTGGTTTTGCTGCAGATTTCCAGCAAGACCTTTACAAGACACCTGATTGCTCTATGCCACAGACCCCCATCTGTCACTCAGATTTCTGCTGCACGTTGTGTTTTCTTCATTCACATCAAGCACTGTAGGGCAGTGATTGTCTTCCCCCATAGAGGGAAGAAGAATAGGGCCCCACCATCCCCTGGGGCTGACCGAAATGCAGGACATTCACCACTTCTCTTATCTCCGAGCATTTTCTTCAACCAGAAAAACTTGGTTAACCTGGCCTAACAAAGGAGGTCCAGCTACAGGATGGAGGCTGTCTGATGGATGAAAGATATTCATCAGGTGCCCTTTCAATATATTTTTGCTTTTCATCTGCAGCGTGTTGGTTGTACGCAGAGAAGTCAGGCTGTGCTTGCCGGACTGGCTCCCGTCAGCAGAAACTAAGGGGCCGGGGGACGTGACCCTCAGCACCACGTCTGTGGGTGAGCCCAGGATGGCAGGTGGCCATGTGCCAGGAGAGGGAGCTGCCTGCCCTCTGGTGGAGCACACAGGGCGATGTGGTTGTAGGGGAAAGTACAGTTCGTCACCTATGCCTGCTTCTTGCAAAGCTGGAGGGAGGCCAGGGATGAAGGGAGGCGGAGTTAGGACAGGTCTTGCCTTGGCCATTTTCAAGGCTGAGATGTGTTAATCCTTGTATAGGAGTCTCGCTGATGTCCTCAGAGCAAACAAGGAGGCTGCGATGCAGATGATTGGTATTCTGCTTGTCTGCTTGGGGCGGCCACAGCAGAATCAGAGTGCAGGATACTGCAGGGTGGTAGCTCTGGGAGCCCTGTGCATGTGCACAAGGGATGCCAGCATACACCAGGGCACGTGCTGAAATCTCTGTGGCTGAGGTGAAACAACAGGCTTCAGCCTATGAATATTTTTAAGTTCTTTTGAGTATTTCTCCGCTATTTGTTCTGTCACTTTCTGTAAGAAATCTGAACTAACCCAGGAAACCCAACCTGCGTTCCGGGTACGACACAGCACGCAGTAGGGTTACACCCAGGGAAGCATTCCCCACGAAGGTTTGCCCTGCGCCTGCTGCTGACCTCCCAGGCTGAGCAAGCTGGTGTCTGGCTCATGCATGGGGCACGTGCTGCTGGCTAGGGGCTGTGAAACAAAGTGTGAGGAAGTACCAGAAGGAATTTGAGAGTGAGTCACGTACCGAGGGCTTGGAGTTTCTAATGCATCTGGTTGCTCACGGTGTTGTTGCAAGAAACAGAGTATTTCCTTGTCCTCACAAGGTTGTTTGATTACTGCACTCAGAGTCTTCTTCCCCCCACCCTGCCCCACCCCACTACGGTAACGGGATTGCCACCTGTCCCCTGGGGGTGTGGGAAAATAGTTCACATTTTTCCTCATCATTGCTCCTTTTCTGTAACTCTCATCCCTGGTCTCTTACAGCTGGTGGCATCAACAAGCCCCTTTTGTAAATGCCTGGGGGAGCTCTGGTGATTAGGGTCTTCTGGGCTGCTGCGTAAGGGAAGGGCTCTGGCTGCCCATGGCAGGCACGCTTTTCCATACTGAGTGAAGTGATTGCTGCTCAAGGAGTATTAGGCATGTGTGAATGATTACACCCACAGCTTCACGGTTAGTGCTGCTCATTCTCCATCTGCTCCAAGGAAGATCGAGGAAAGCTGCCAGGAAAATACAGTAGTAAATAACGTTTCTATTGCACCTGCCATCAGAGAGTGGTGAAGTGTTTTTTGAGTTATGCTGAAGTCCTGCTGCCGCTTGGAAATGGGAGCACATTCTTGTGTGGTCTGGTAGTGTGCAAACTGGGAGATGCAGAGAGCAGACTTATCCCTGGGCAATGAGGAACTGGTGGAGTCGATGTCCGTATTTCCACTTTCAGGCTTGCACTATGAACTCTCAGCTGAGGATGGAGCACAGCAAGTTAGACGCCTCGACACGGCAATTTCAAGAAATTGGAAGTGCTACCAGATTGCTCAGTGATTTTTTAGACTTTATTTGTAAATATTGGTGTTCGCGGGCTTGCTGTACCACAAATGCCCACTGGGCGGGATGTTGCACCTTCCTTCACATCGCACGGTGACAGCAATCCTTCCCTGGGACCTCGCACCAGCTGGTACGGCGAACCTCCCAAGAGGTTACTGCTTCATCCACAGTTTAGCAAGAGATTTCTGCGGTTTCCTGTATATTACACCTTATACTCAAATACCTTAACTAAAACTCTTGGGTACTTCTTTCTTCACTCTGCTCCCTGTAAATAAATCTGCAGTTAGAAAATATTCTGTCCTTGCAACAAGTACCAAGGAAGTAGCCTGATCTGATTCAGTCACAATGCTTTGAAACAAGAGCATCCCGCAGAGTAGGCTGTGTCAGTGTAGTGCCTCAAGAAGCACACTGTGCCTAAAGATAAAGGATGCAGCCCCTGCCTCTAACCTCACACGGAGATACCTCTTTTCTAAAGAAATGGGGGGGGGGGAAAAGTAAAGATGTCGGTGTGAAAGACCTTGACTAAAGGTGTTGCAGCCCAAAAGTATGTTAGGAGTGTGGGCTGATGCTCCCCATTGGAAGCCCCTTAGGTTTAGTGTTTTATCCAAGCTCACACCACAGCAGGAGGGCAGCAGCCTGTGGATGGCTGGTTCAGAGGGAATTCTCTCTGCCTCTAGATACAAGCAGGAGCAGGCTGCGAGTGGCTTATCTGGAGGCTAATATAAGTCCTGAACCTGTCCGTGGATGGCTCACATATTTTCCAGCTTAATGTTAGGTCTTGCAGTGCAATGAACTCTGTTTGCTCATGCAGGGCTAGCTACTCTCTATTTTTTTTTCCCACCTTCTTGCTTTTAGGGTACTTTCAATATCTAGGCTCACAGCTGGTGCTAGATGCACCTGTTTGAGGCCTGATACATGATGGTAGCTACCTTAGCAGGCTGTTAGCAGGCTTTGCTTCATGATATGCCTGCCTTTCTCAGCTGCAGCTTGAATTAGGGGCCCCGTGCTCTCCAGCCAGTCAGCTGAAGCACGCTGCAGCTGGCTGTTTGGCTGGATTCCTCGGCATTGGAGTCTGCAGTGTGAATGTGCTCACTGGGATCCTTGATGTGGTGTGTCGGTATTGCCAGAGAGGACAAACACGTTACTGTGCGTACCACCAACGTGCAGCCAGTTCTGGGGAAGGAGTGCAGGGCCAAGCAGAATGCAGCAAGTGCAAAATGGGCTGTTCTTCTGCACAGCCCTCACTCTGTTCCTGTGTTTTCCGAACACAGGGCTGGAGGAAGCTGTGGTAGGGATGAGGGGCCTGACTCGTGGCACAGACAGCCGTACGACTTAGAAGGAAGTGCCAGCAGCAAAGAACTACAGCCACCTTTAAGCATTTTGGTAAACCCGCCCCTGCATCGTCACCGCAGAACACCTGGCCTGGAGGTCTCTGTCACCACTAAGGTCAGAAGGACAAGCCAGGTTGCTCATGAGCTCTTTCTAAAGGTGCTTCTTTTCATGTCTGCAAACCTAGATGATGATTCTGAAAGAAGCCTTGGATTTCATATGTAAGGAAATAAAACATCACTGGGAAGACTGCACAGCCGTTATCACCCATCTGGGGAATGCCTGCTATGCTGGTTGGCGGCGACAGCTTTCCTAGTCGTTTGCTTTCTAGCTGTTCAGGCTAATCAAAGCTCAGCAGAGACAGTAACTTGCTGCTTACCTGAAATATGGTTTGGACTGTCATGATGTTTTAGTATTTGTGTGTCGCTTCAAAGAACGTTACAGATGTTGTGTTTTTCTTGGAGATGCTAGTGGATGAGCTGGAGAGCGTCAGCATCAGAAAGTTGTGCAGATATAACCTATACACAAAGCCTTCTGTAGGTTTATCTCTGCAAAGGCTTGCACAGTTTGGCTCGCCCAACTTTTGAAGGTTTCCTCTGGAATAGTAATACTTTTTCATCTCGTCAGAGACCTTTGTTTTACTTAGTGACCATTGAATGGAGGAAGAAAGGAAATGAAGTGGCTTGTTCAGGGCCAGCAACGGGGGCTGTCAGAACTGCCTTTAGTTATCTAGTATAATTCTGCCTGATGCTGTGCCAAACCACACCTCTCCAGGGAGCTGCTTAGATGGAGCAGGGCATTCTTATGGCCTGAAGTCAGCTCAGGTTTTGCATCTTGTTGAACTAGTTTTTCTCACCCTCAGTGATAACTGCGACAAGAGCAAATCGACTCCTACCTGGACGATCCAAACAAGCTGCCGGTTAACCCTGCCATGCTTGTGTGGGAGGAGGATGTTTCCAAGTGCTAAGAGGGAAAGTTACTGTTAAGAGGTCAGTTACATAATTACATTGCTTTTAGGGCACACTTCTTCATGGGCTGGAGGTGGAGAAGGGCAGTGCTATTCCCATGGTGCTCAGATGTGAAAAATGGCATTGTGTTTCATCGCCCATTCCACAGGGAGTTCAGTCCACAAAAATGAAGGAAAACCCAAATGCTAAAAATGTTTCTCTGGAAAAGAGCTCACAAAACATTCATGTGGTATTAAGGGCCAGCTACTTTGTGGTGATAAAAGTGCTGTGGCTTGGGTATTGTTGAATTGTGAAGTCCTTCACAAGTTGTGGTTTCTTCACAAAGAAAGCTCTGGCTGTTTTTTTCAACACTAGTATTTCCAAGGCCTGGGTTATTTTTCTATAAGCAAAAGCCAAGGAGTCAAGGGCATCAGTGAACATGTTTTTCATAATGGTGAAAAATGTTTTTCAGATATGATCAATGGTGATGAGAAATCTTCACTGCTATCTCTCATCATCCTCTAGCTACTGTCTGGCTGTGGCATAGTCTAAAGCTGCAAACAGAGCTAATGGCAGGCCCTGACTTATTAGATGTTTCTAGCATAAACTGTTGACTTTGTGATGAGCTTTTAACTTTCTCAGTCTTCCTTGCAACATGGAAGTTATGTGTAAACTACAGCTCTGAAATCCATTTGCATTGTCCAGAAAAATCCATGTAGGACAACTGCTCCCCTTTCTCCTGTGCTAAAGACAAGACAGGCTGTAAGGAATCAGAAAGAGACAGCATGGATAAAAAGCTCTGCCAGGTTGGTGCTAGAAGGCTTCTCTCTTTTATTAGAATCATATCTGCATAAAATCTTTCTAGGATTATTAAAAAGAGACATATTACTGGTGACTATCATATGAAGACAAACCTCCCAGATAATAGACCGGAGAGAAGATGCTATTAAATGTAAGGTCAGATTGTCCTGGATATTATATCTAACAGATCTTTCTCATCAAAATGTGCCTGAATCAACAAGAGATTATATAATTTCAAATATGATTTCTGCAAGTGGTAAGGATATTATAAAAAAGCTGCTGAAAAACATTATCCTAGCTTGGGTGATCATAAGTTGGTTCTATTTAAATTAAATGAAAGGATAAACAAAAGTAGGTTTGTGAATCAGATTTTCTGTTTCAGGAGGAAAACTGATTAGGGAGCCCAACTTAGTTAAATATGGAGAAGGCCTGGAATTTTTGTCAGCTATTTTACAAATATTACTGGAATTCCTCCTGAATGCATGACTCTTCACTCCAGCATACTGAAAGAACTAGAATATAGCTGCAGAGTGTTTGAACAAATCTGCATTTTGAGAATAGGACCCTACAAGCAGAGAAGAGAAGAACTCCTATATTTAAGAGTTAGGAAAAAGTGATCTGGCTAACAGGTCTTGGGTCATCATAAATTGAGAATATTGAAAGAGTAATTGGAAGGGAAGGGGGCAAATGGACAAAGGGACAAAGTCCCATCTGGTTTTATGAAACAGGAATAATGCTCAGTTTAGCTGTGCAATTCCTTTCATAAGACAGGGAAGATAATAAGAGATATGGATCCAAGTAAAACAATTCATATAGGATTACCAAGGGAATAATTTGCAAGTGAGGATGTGAGAATAAGTGCATTTTAGGCTGTATCTTTAAAAGATGAGACAAGCAGCATTGAAATGAGATGAGAGTATTGAGAAATGAAATTCCTAACAATGCATGTTTTGTATTGTTTTACATTTATGGAGAATTTTTAAATTTAATGCAACTGAAATGGATACAATTCAGCAATACAAGGTGCGGGATTATGAACCTATAAGTCAGCAAGGATTTCTGCTATACAGAACACTTAGGTGCAATCAAATGAGGAAGAAGACTAGATATAAGGCCAGTCAAAGGGTGGATCCAGTCTGTCAGACAGGAAACATGCAATTGTAGTTCTAGTAATCAGGAAAAGATAAAGGGTTATTAATATATGGCAAAAAGTAGGAATGAAATCTCTAGAGTTCTGCATGGGGCTCTTAGCTCGGAAACAAGTGCAGAAAAAGGTTATCCATTTCCCAGTCATCCTAAGAACCAGTTTTATGAGTGAAGGTAAGAGCCTACCCTGTGAGGGGCAAGATTCTGTCTATAAATATATCATAGGAATGAACAACAGGAAACTAAATATATTTAACCCAAAAGATAGCATGAGTCAAAGAGCAAAAGGGTATGGGAGCTGTGGGAAAGTTTTTAGAATATGAAGGTCTGGAAGGCTTTTCCAGTCCCATGTTTTATGGAAAGGATAAAAGAGATGCAGCTGAACTAGCTACCATCATAAGCACCAGGTGCCATCAGGAGATAATTCTATTTTTTTTCTAGTTGGCTGGAAACTGAACTATTTTTAGGAGCAGTATTAAGGTGGAGTCTGGTTATTTCCATCAGTGGTTACTAAATGCCCCGCACCTCTGTTTTTTGGGATAACTGTTCCTGACAGCTTTTGCTAAAAGAATTTCAGACCTGCCCATGAATCAACATTGAATATATGTATCCTGAAAGGATGTGCCAATCTCTACCTCTACATTCTCTTCCCCTGAGTAGAAAACACATTTCCTGATTCCACAGCCACGCTGTAATTCAATTAAAGGAACTGCTGATGGCAATTTGTGCAGCTTATGAATGGCAGGAAAAAGTGAGTTACAGTAGTATTCAACCAGATCCTCTACTGCAAGACATGGACCTCACTTGCAAAGGTTTTATTTTTAATGTTCTTTCCACACATTCACCAGTATCACTGTAATTCATAGAATAAGGCATAGGATACATCTGTGTGAATATTGCTGATTGAGTCGCTTTAGGAAATGATGCAGGTTGAAGAGCTTGCAATATTCTTCCTGCTGCGGTGAGTTTTTCCATTATGCAGCCCAGCCTTCTTTACAGTGGAGCAGTCTGCCAATGATGCTCAGTCTTCTCTCACCTGTAGACATGAGATTACCTTGTTCTTTTGTCTTGGCTTGCATGGTTATGTGATTGCACGTTGGTCTGGCTGTAGATTACATTTCAGAATGAAGTTGGAGAAGATCAGCTTTGGCATCTCCAATGAGCACCAGGTATGCAATGTACCTGTCTTAGAAGAATTACCTTCTAAAAAGGGCTAGCTGGCAACAGTTTCCTGTTGGAACTATACAGGTTTTAGAAAAGTATCTGATTTTGACTTAAATAATTTTTCGTAAAGTAGAACTGCGACAATTGCTGGTGAATTGGTTCAGCTAATTATCTTTATCGATAAACATGAATTTTGTTTGTACTTCAAATCTATGTAGCTTCACATCCTAGCTGGAAAAGATTTATTTTTATTTTTTTAAAATTTTTACAGTTACACAGATAGAGCTGTAGCAACAGAATTCATTTTCCCGTATATATGCTCAAAAATCTGTGCGAGTAAGCCCTTGGCCTAAAAATCTAAACCCATTGAGCTTCTTGAATTTTTCATTTTAAAACGTCATTCCCAGCCCCTTCATCTTTCTTGCAGCTGTTTCCTGAGTACTCACTCTTCTATTTATCAAGAGCGCTCTGGAGTGGTAGTCAACGAAACTGTACTTGTTGTGTCAGCAGTGGATGTGGCACCACAATTAAAAGGTGATGTCACTCGCTTCCTACTCCAGGTTTCTGTAATGTTCATAGCCCATTTTTTCTACAGCACTCAGTTGGGAGCTCACATTCAATTGAGCTTTCGCTGTCTGCCCAGTCACGTTTCCAGACTAAAATCTTTTGTCCTGTAAGACCTATGTTCTGCGTTCCTAGCTGTTAAAATGTATTATTCCAGCTTACCAACCAATCCTGATCGTTCCAGCAGTAAGCTCTGCCACTCTTACTTTACTAGATACTGTAGCCCTGGTTGTTGATTGCTTTTCTTCTTGTCACTAACAATATATCAAAACAAACGGAGCTAAACTTCCTGAGGGACTCCTTCAGAAATACGTTTAGTAATATATCTCCCCTTACAATTATATCTTGTGACTTGTTATATAGCCAAGCCTAATTCATTTAACGTCTCATGTTAAGTCTGAATTGTTGTGGATCCCTAATCAGCATGTTATATAATACCAAATTAAGTGTTGTGCAAAAGTCCATTATAGTGATGTTGTTACCTTTCGGCAGGCAGGCAAATTTTTGATCCCATTAGAATAAAAATTAATTTCATTTGGTAATTATTACCTTTTTACTTTTTAATAAATGTTTGTGCATTGATACTAATTACATGATCCCCATATTTCTCGATTAATCAAGTCCCATGTCAGTCTTTATGTTATTTTACTCACAACTGCTGCCAGGTTGGCAGACCTGTATTTATACTTATAAAATATCAGCACAACATGAACTCGCTTCCAGGCTTCTGGAAGCTCTCCATGTTAACTGTTATCAGCATGTCTTGTGTCAGCAGAGCAGAGAGCCCTCATCCAGCTCTTTTAACAATCTCCGAAGTTCTGACTTAAAAGCATCTTAAGCCTTACCTTCAGACTGCAGCACAGTCTGTTGTTGACAGCTCTACTCCTTTATCTAATGATGGAGGTAGTACACTGTCAATACTACTCTTATGTTAAAATAGACTTGAAAATGAAAATATTGTTTACAGAATATTTTGTCCTTTTGCTTCGTTATCAATTTGTTTTATCTATGGTTTTGAATTTACCAAAAAATGTCCGTTTTGTGGTTATAGTATGCATTTTGTAGCCTCTTTCTCAGTGAGTGGCTTCCTTGGTTGTTATTATTTCTCTCCTAATTGGACTCATGATTGTTTCAGCTTTGTGAAATAGGCCCTGTTAAAACACCAGACACTATACACAGAAGTGGAAATTACTCATGAGCTATATTCTGTTTGCATACAAGAAAGACAATCCAGGTAGGAGCACTCCTACACAAATCATAACAAACAATTACGTGATCAGCTCTCTTTCTTGTTGAAGATGATGCTTAATTTAAAATTTCTCTGATTAGGAAACAAGATTGCTTGAACTACGAAATAGTAGTTGATAATAATTTATAGAGTTGCAGTTAGTTTTGTAACCCACAACACGTGTCCCTTTACTCTGCATCTATCTCACGGAAGTGTTCTCTTCTTTGCTTTCCATGAAATAAAATATAAGCTTAAATTCAAATCTGCCCACCCCCTACTCCATGCTACTTTACATTGACAGTGGATTGAGAACCTCCTTCTTTCTCTTTCAAGACCTGAATGATCCCAGAATAATTTGGATGCTCTTCTTTAGAACATTTTTACATTCCCTGATCTTGCTTGCATTCAAACTGTGCCCCCTTCAAAGAATCTTGCTAGTATGTGTAGCCACCATTACCTTGAGTAGAAACCTAGCTCAGCTTTCTAATTTTGGAGTAGTGGTTTAGCTTTGAATGACTTTTATCATGCTTGTGGTACAGAATTTGCTGTAACTGGTCAAAGAGCTCTCTGCATGTTCTTGATCTTACAAGTTGGGCAGAGCAATTCACTAGGGAAGCAACCTGTGTGTGTGTTCAGTTTTCTTTGATCAAGTGGGCCAATCACCGCTGTGGACTCTGGAGACTTAAGTTGAACTGCTGAAGAATAAAAGATGGTGCCCTCCATCCTATAGATTGAGTTGTCAAATCCTGTCCTCTATACTTGTAAGCAATCATTCAGTCCAAGAATGTAACTGCTGTTCAGTCCTAGAGAGTCCGTCCCCAGTATCACATTATAAACCAAAGGGCTTCACTGTAAATGCTGAAGAGGCATGAAAATTACTAAATGTGAAATAAAATAAATCCCTCTTCTGAATATACAGATTGACCCTACAGGTGCTGAGGCTATAGCTGTTTTTAAATGCAAATGCTTGAGCCCACATGGAGTACTATAAATTCAAGTGACCCTGATGAAGTATTAACATAAATCAGATGAGGTTATGGGACTGGGATTGTGATTTTGGGGACAATGTTTGGGACAATGGATGCTTGGCCCTAATTACAGCTGCTAGCAATGAGCTGGAATTTTCCAAGTTCCTCGAGGAAATTTGGTCTTGAAATGAGTTAAGTTGACTGTGAAAACCATGCAGTTAGAGCTGTAGAGTTTCAGCCTGCTCCACTTTGTGTGACCTCATTTCTTATCTGTCCTTATGTGGGCAAAGGCAAACGGTGCAACCATTTCTGTTGATGTTGTTTTTGTAAGGATCCCCTTCTCGTGGCTTAAGCTCTTTTGTAAGATGCCAGGAAGCTGTTTATAAACTGGTAACTGCTGGGTCTGTCCCTATTGTTTTGGGATTCCTCTGCTCCCACATGGACCTGGCAGTGCCTTCCTAAAATGCTGGGGTGGTGTAAGAATGCTATTTCTGTAACTCTCCATTCCACTCTGGATTCTTAAATGCTAGTTAATCAGACCTCAAGTATTTAGCTGTTCTGAGAAGTGGGACACTAACAGCAAATACGCATGTTATCATCTGCAGAATCTGACTCCTCTGGTGGGGGGAGGCAGTAGTTCAGGCTCAACATCTTCCATTCAAACATGGGACAAAACTTGCCAAAAATGTGGTGTGCTAGTAATTGTAGTCCCGCTGGGACCTGAGGCAAGACCACAAGCTCTGTTTATTTGGAGCACTGAGCCTCCTCTGAGTATAATGAAGGTCAGTATTTTTGGAGATGGATTACTACATTCAACAGTCCTGAACATCAAAGGCCATACACTAGAAACTGCAAAGGATAACGGTGCGTTTGCCTGCTGTAACAACTCCTCTGGATGCTGTGATTCTGAACAGTCTGCTAGGCCTGTAGATTTTTGGTATGGTGTTTGTGTATGTTGTGTTTTTTCTTGTTGGGTGTGGGAAGGAATTATTTTTTTTCCGTCGTGGTTGGCATGAGATATACAATGCTAGACAGACTAGAACTCGAAAAAATATTGTAACCAAAAAATTCCCAAACAAATATTCAGGCACTTATGTAGGATTGCAGTAGAGGGAGAGAGTGGCTGCTAGTATTCTGCAAAAGCTAAATGTTTTCATGGCAATACAGCTTCTTCTGCATCCATTTTATCATTTCAAGCACTACAGCATGAGGGTTAGAAAGCAACTGAGCCTTGGGATGGCAGCTCCTGTTCATGGATTTTTCCTTTGATTCACTATCTCTGCCTCCATCACATACCTGTTGGATCAAGGGAACCGATTAAAAGACCAATACATTTTGACATTGAGATGAAGTCTAATCTGCCTTCTGAGAGCTTTGTAAAACTTCTGTTTATCTTGGAGCATTGTTCATATCTTCTCTGCATAATTAAACGCTTCTGAAGGGGACATGGTCTGGCTGTGTTGCTCTGTGCATGTGGCACCCTGTGCAAAGAGGTTTCGGTGCACTGGTGCCCAAAGCTCTCCTCAGTGAGACATGTCATATAAGAGAGTGGAGGGAGAAGGATGTTGACCAGGGGGTTCCTCACATCGCTGAGCACTGAACGCACAAATTAGGAGTGTGGTCTCCTCAGATAGCTTAGAGATAGAGTCTGTTTGAAAGAGTGACTGTTGGAAAATGTGGAGGTATATGCTAATGTGTAGCCCCTTTGGCTGATTTGGAAGACCTGCTTGATTCTCAGCAGTTCTACCCATTACAACATATGGTACAAGACACCTCTGAAGTGGGTGAGCTTATAAATGCTGCTGTGTAAGATCAACTCCTAGTAACAGGTCAATTCAGCTAAGAAATTACTGAAGAAAAAAGAAGCCAGGAGACAGTGGGCAATTGCAGGTTATTCTTGTTCTTGCAGAGTTACAATCTGTTCAAAACCCCAAAATGGATAGGACTGGAGAGAGATCTGTCATTGTCTTCTATCTGTTCACTTCCTGGTAGCGTTTCCAGAGTGAGTTTCTAGAGAGAACACAGTATCACCAGTTTCTGGAAAGGTGCTGTCCATCTCTATGACCATGGCTATGAGAACACTACTGTTTAGCAAACACCATTTCAAGATCAGGTTGTTGTAATGTGTTTTCCCCGGGGCTACGCTCAGATCACTCTAGAGACTGAAGTGGGTGCAGAAAACATGTGCTTGGTAGGCAGTGTAAGAATTTCTGTCTTCAGGGTTGGGACTTTAACCCATCTAACTTGACCTCCTATCATTAAATTACAGCCAGTTTTGTGTGGTGTGCAATAGCTCATGTTTGAGTTCAATAACGCACTTTCTAGAAAGGCAATCAACCTGTATCCAAGAACACAAAGGGATGGAGAATACACCCCTTCTTTAGCATTTTGTTCCAGGGGATAATCACTCTAACAAATGTGAAACAGATGATTCATTAGGATTTTTCTAACTCCAGCTCTGAGCCATTGTTCTGGTTCTTGCTATGCCCTTCTCCACTTGATTAGAGCTCTTAGCACTGGCATTTTTCTCCCCATGACAGAACTTGCACTCTGTAATCAAATCCCCTCTCAACAACCTGTAACAGCAAAAAAAACAGCAGTGTATTTAAGCTGGAATCTACTCTGCCCCTCTGAAGAGGTAGTAACCAGTGATTTTAGCAGTTCAGTCACATGAATCATCATGCCAGTAATGCCAATTCCATCACATTTTTTCCAGTTCCCTCTGTTTTTCCTTTGCATCCATGTCACACGATTTATGTATTGGCATCTTCTCTGTTCATGAATTGTCATGTAGAGTTGAAGATGTTAAGGTTGGCTGTAAGATCTTGCATGGCTGTGGAAGTAACTACCTGATCAATGCCTCCTTCTTTGTGCTGTATCTGTAGATGTTTCTGAGCTGAAGCTCCTCTCTGTGTCAGAAATAAAAGGATGCTCTTACATGAAGCACCTTCAGCTCAGTTCTGCATTGCTCCATATTCAATGGTCATCAGAAGCCTGCCTGGACTTTTGAGTGTGTGTTAGCCTTCAACAGCAAGTTGGCATTTGGGCTGATCACTCTCCTCTTGGGCATTTGTTGGATCCAGGGGATTTGGAGAAGCCACTCCACAATCTTTTTAGGCAGCTATTTTAATGTGCAGCAAGCCACCTTAACTTCATTATCAGCTGTGTTTGTGTACTTGATATTGGTTAGAAATGGAAAAAAAAAAATTAAACTTCTGCTTATCAAGAAAACTGTCCTTTCCTAATTGCTTTCAGAGGAAGCATTTTCATGCATAAAACTAAGGTCTTTAATTTTGCCTTACCTGTTAACCTTGTTAACATCTTCTAAACACAGTGTCCTCTGTTTGCAAAACAGGACTAGTCTTTGGGGACTGTATGCAATGCCCATGGGGAGCACAAGTGGTGTGGAACAGACTTTGGAGCAGACCATGCTGAGCCGACCTGTGAGGGATCCTGGATACTTTGGCTGGCCTCTGAGGAACTTCCTGAACCCTCAGAACCACGTATACCTCATATACCACTTGAATAATGAAATTAGTGGGAATGTAAAGAAGCAGTCTTGTCAGTATAAACTTTGCCATGCAGTCAGTCAAATCTGAACTGCAAATGCTGTTATGGGGTAAATAAATTTCTCTAGATTCAGACAAGTTAACTTGAACATCATCTATATTACCGCAAGCTACTCTGTTTCTGTCACCGAAACCAGCTCTGTAACATCTATGCAGACCTACTCTCAATGTAAAAACGTCACTTACCGTTACTGGGAGTATCGAGTGTCATCAGAAACAGTGCTCACTCTTTTCCTTCATGGCGCATTGCCCAAACAGAACCAAATGGCATGCTGCCTCACCAGAAAGTGCCCTTTTCACCTGCAGCACCACCAGGTTTCCTTCTGCAGTTTCTCCCTGGATTAGGACACGGTCTGGCCCTGGTGTCATTGGTGCCTGGTCACAGCCGAGACTGGTTCCGGTGCCAGGAAGGGTGTGACAAAGCTGTGCTGGGTGCACACACCATGCTGTGCTGCTCGTCTGAGTAACTCTGGTTTGTTCAGAGGTAGGTGACAGGTTTTGTTTAAGTACTTATCCCAGAGACGAAGGCCTCACTCATGATACAGTTCTGTAGGTAAGAAACCTGAAATCGTAACCTACTGCTCCTGGGCAGGTGCACGTGAGCTCCTAGGTGTCATTTTACTCCTCGCTTTGGAGCTAGCTTTTGTAGTTTTACTACAGGTACGACAGGCTGGAGCCACTCAGGTTATGAACGCTTTTATCTCTTTGAAGAATTCTCCTTTTGAAATGAAATTTCTCTCGGCCCTTAGCTCCAAGGTGGAACTTTGTAGGGAGTGGGGCAAAACTGCCATCAGCACGGGGAATTTTGGAGCCATTTTACTTCCTTTGAAGCCGTGTGTTGTTCCTGAAGCCACTGCCATGCAGTAGGAAAATCACGGGGGGGCAGGCAGAAAGCGGCGAGGTTGGCAGCACATTGCAGAACATTGCGGCTCACCCTCACCTCGCCTAACGTTGTCCCTTCCCTGGCAGCGCTCCCTTGCGTAGACGACTCTGGGAGCTGAAACTACACGAGGAGCTTTTTGTGCGGGCTTGTGGTTAAAACCTGATGTGGAGGTGGAAAAAAAACTGAGGTGGACGTAGGCTTGGGGTTAAAACCTGAGGTGGAGGTGGACTTGGGGTTAAAACTTGAGGTGGAGGTGGGCTTGGGGTTAAAACCTGAGGTGGAGGTGGGGTTAAAACTTGCGGTAGAGGTGGGCTTGGGGTTAAAACGTAATCCAAAGGTGGGCTGAGGTGGGACTTGTGCAGTTTCCCCTCAGCCACCAACTGTCCCTGGTAATCATCTCGAGCCCCGTCTGCCACCCAGGCTCCACACAAAACGAGCGTTCCCTCAGCAGCTGCATAGCACCACAGCTTAATAACACTGGATCTGGGACACCCATTATTTGAGCCCACCAATGAACCGTGCCCAGTCCCTTCCCTCCCACCCTGCCAAGAGCCCCAGGTTCCCCCATATCTCCGGGGGTCCCTGAGGAGATCCCCCCATGCCCTCCCCTCCAAACCCCAATCCCTGACAGGACTGAGGGGGGTCAGTGGGCAGAGCCACAACCCGACCCCGCCCCCTCTCTGCCTGGCCCCGCCCCGGCTGTCAGGCGGCGGCCGCCGGTCCCGCGGGCAGGGGCTGGGGCTGGGGCGGCCGCGGGATGCGGCGCTGAGGCGGCGGCGGCGGAGGTTCGGCTGCGGCTCCGCGCTGGAGGCTCCGCGGCGCTGCCTCCCGCAGCCCCATGATGTGCCTGGAAAGCGACGGCTCCTCCGGCAGCAGCCCGGCTTGCGGCGGGCGGCTCCGAGCCGGTGACGAGGAAGAGGAGGAGGAGGAGGAGGAGGAGGAAGAAGAGGGCGAGAGAGGCTGCTGCGGCCGGGGAGCGGAGGGCGAGGTGCAGACGCTGTCGGGCAGCATGAACCCGCCGCCCGAGCGCCCCGCAGCCCGTCGCAAGGCACCGAGCCTCGGCCGGGCACGCGTGGCGGCCGCCGGCATCCTCAGCGTGGGCAACGTGCTCAACTACCTGGACCGGTACACGGTGGCAGGTGAGGGCAGCGCGGCCTCCCCGCTGCTTTCCCCGCCGTGGGGGGCTCCTGGCTGGGGTCCCCGGGTGGCATTTGGGGGTTTGGGGTCGGGGGGAAGCGGGGCTCGGTCCCCGGTTGGGTTGCAGGGGTCCGGGCTCCGTTTCGCCCTGGTGTGGGTTAGGGTGAGGCGGGCTGCAGCAGCGCCCATTGTGAGGCCCCCCGTGGTATTGTTCTCTGGTTTGCCTTAATTTTATGGGAAATAAAAGGAGGAGTCCTTTGTTTGTCCGGGCTTGGCACGGGGGAATCGAACGGTGCTTCCTCGGGTAGCGCCGACAGGGATGCTCGAGGTGCTGTGGGGTGCCAGCAGCATCCCCAGTCCAGGTGGCAGCTGCCACTGGGGAAACGCAGCCCCCAAGAAAACGGGGTGCAAGCCATGCCGAAGCAAACCCCCTTCTCCAGAAGGGTCTCTGCCCCATGGACCTGGCAAGCAGGTGCCACCAGCACTGGGATGGGTGCTGGGGCATCGCGCTGCACCTTGCGGGGCGCCTCTCGCCTTCGAGCCGGCAGCGAAGGGCGAGCCAGGCGCTGCGTGCCCCAGCGGCTAGCGCTGCTGCGAGCCTGGGTTTGGAAACAAACGCGTGTCAGGATGCACTGCACAGTCCCTAGAGGGGACTCCTCGTTTGTTCCTGTCAGGCGATAGCAGCGGGGAAGAAAACGATCGCTGAAGTTTTTCTAATTAGAAATGAAGTAGGCTTGGCGGCATTCAACTGTCTCGTGTAATTAACTATAATGCATATTCTGCGTTTGGCAATACTGATAATTTCTGTCTTCGGAGCTTATAAATGCGTCTGCGCATGTATAAATTTTGCTCTATGCATATACATATTTTAATCACTAGGACTCGATGTGGTGTTAAGCAAATCAGCGTATTTGTTTATGCTGCATTAAAATATGTTTGTAGGGCAGTAATAGGGTGCAAGGGATACAAATCCAGTCGTTGCTGTCAGCGGAAGTTGGCCAGGATGGTTTGGTTCTGTTTGCGGTAGCAAAATGGAAAGGGTTAGAATGAAAATTTAGCTGACTGTTGTTGTGGCTTTTTATTATGATATTTAGACGGGGCTTGCTCCTACTGGAAATGCAAAGGCCCGGTCTTGGGAGGTACCAAGCAGTCACTTGGTCCTCAGCATATTACGGGAGGAAGCCTGAAGATCCGACATTGCTCTGTTATTAGGCGAGGAAATTGTAGTTTGCCCCCTCACCCTCAAATAGGAATCTCTAGTGCGGAGATTGACCACGAAGCACCATTTTCCTTCCAGGTGTAGAAAGGTTCTTTTTCAGGAAGCTATCCCCCATCACGCATACACAGGCTATTTATATATATGTATTTAAATCATTATTTTATTCACCTGTTTGTTATGTTACTTTGAGCAACAGTTCTGTCATCTCATTTTTTGTCTTCAAGTACAGAATATGTGGGATGCTCTGGCAGGGGAGGGGAGAAGCATCTTCATTTGTGGGAAGGCTGAAAAGTGCCTGACCAAAGAGAGGATAAAAATGCCTCTCTGCTGGGATGTAGCATCACCAGCACTACAGTATTTCTAGGGTAAGCTCTGGTTTGGCAGTACTCAGTAACCACCCCTTGGAACTTATCTGCTAGCTTTCAGCTGGATAGCAAAGGTTACGAGATCTCCAACATCAGACTTTCCCTTTAGGGACAGCTGGGGGCAGAACCAAGTTTTGCACGACCTATTTGTCTTGTGCTGGTTGGTATTTGTTTTTCAAACTGATGTTCTATAAAGTGCTAATCTGAAACAAGGAACAATTTAAATCTGGTCTAATAGAAGAGCTGTGGTAATAAAATTATATATTTTTGTGCTCAAAGCTGACTTCATAATGAAGTCTTCTTTAAAAGCAATCTTTGCTTTTATTTGTTGAGTCTCAGTGCATACCACATACTTATGTGACGTGCACTTGCATATGAATCAAGCTAGCACTTTGAATATTCAGTTCATGTCTCAAGACAGGTAATAATTAGTGAATACAACTCTTCAGACCTTCAAAGTACGTTGCAAATATGAATTGTTGCAGCAACATAATAAGGTGCTTTAACACTAGCCACATTACGGCAGGGGAAGTAGCATGAGAAGTTACGACTCACCTAAGGCCAGTGACCTGCTGTGAGAACTGTGTTAATTCCTGGTTCCAGCTCCATCCAAAAAAAGTGTTCAGGAGCGGCGGTACCAATGGAAACTGGTTCCTGGGGACTTGTGTCTCCAGGGTGATCCCTGATGTGGGTTCTCTGAGGTCAAATAAGAGTTGACCTTTGTCATTAACCTTTCTCTTGGTGTCCTGTAAGAGTCCTCTACCCATTTTTTTTTCTCTTTTTTTAAAGCAAAACTTTAGGACTTCATCCTGAAACGCCCCAAAGTGGTCAGTAGGCAGCTGACTGACAGCCATGAGCGGAGAACCTGGTTGTTTGGCCATGATGCTAAAAGTATACCTTCTGTCTTATTTTAAAACTTAATTTGCAGCTGTTTTGGTCTTCCTGGTCACAGATGCACGTTTTTAAAGCAGGTATATATTTAGTCAAAGTCATCATATTTAGAAAAGATGATGATCTGTGGAATTCTTTGTTGCAGATGTAATTCTCAGAGCATCTTCTGCTATTTTCTAACTAAACCACACAGAATTTAGATAATGCGCATCCAGTCAGTGCAGGGAGATCTTATGTAACAGAAAGAAATTGGAGGCTGCCCTCTCCCATGGCATGTCTTGCTCCTCATTGCTAAAAGGTGGACAGCAAATGCGGTGTTCCTTGGTGTTTACGCTCTTACTTCTGAATGCAAAGATCGTGTATAGTGAGGTGTTTTGGGGTAATCTTTTTCAGGTGCAGCAAAGAAAGAAGTAGGTACCTGTTTCCCTAGTTCTGGTTTCAAGGATGTCCTATACAGGTGAAAGACGTTTGGGACGGGATGTGCCTTTTGGTATCTGGGACATTCCGTGACAAAACTGGAGTGCAACTGGAGATGTGGGACATGCACAGCTTCACACCTGACACTGAGTTGAGGCTCTTTTGGGAATACACAGTAAAACTGGGCCTCTGCTGAGGGCCGTCCTATTTCTTATGGTTTAAGAATAAGTTTCTTCCAATACTTTCAAAATGAAAAGCCTGAATAGTAATATTGAATCTTTCAGTAACGTCCTAATGTTGGTGCAGAGCTGAGAATTCCCACTGCACATGGGGAATATTAGAATATAATGATATTTGGGAGAAGCTCTCCCAGACAAAATGTGGGAGTGCCTCTACTGTGGCTCTTATAAAGAAAAGATTGAAAACAGTGCTGAACATTACTGACTTGAAGGGAAATGATCCTCTGCAATTTTCTTAATAGGTCTTTGATCATACCGAAAACAGTTGCCTGTGGAAAGAGCATTCTTTCAAAGAGCCGTGATATTTTGTTGCTATTAGAAAAACAAAAAATAAGGAAAAGGGAAGATTAGCAGTTATGAAATCCTTGTAGATTACCTGTGACACTATAGCATTTCAGCCATCTAGTGATGCTGGGACATATCCTCTTCCTTAATGAAGTTTTGGGAAAAGTCATCTTACCTTCAGAAGCTTGGAATGCGGTTTCGCAATTATGCCATGAATGACCTTTTACTGTGCCTGCTGTTGACGATGAAAATAGTCTTGCTTCATTTAGGGTGTCACCTCCACCTTCTAATTCAGACGCTACTTCCTGGCATTTCTGTAGTGCCTTTAATTTAAAGGTAATGATTTAATTAAGCTGCAGAACTCCCCAGCGAAGTAAATGAGTCTTACTATCCCACTACAGAAGGGGAAGAGTTGTAGAGTGTCGGCGATTTGCCCATGGTAATGTAGTTAGTGGCAGAGTCTTGGCTGGGACGAGTCCATCCTTGAGATTCTCTATCCCTGTGACGCAGTAAGCCATAGGCTTTGGTCTGGTGTTTTTGTCTTGTAAATGTCTCTAACTTGCTAATAACCATATTTGTGTTAATTAGCCTCCCATTACAACACATAGTTGCAAATACCATTCTTTGAAGATACACACACATGCAAATGATTACTGAAAGTTGAAAGTCAAGTTTAAAACTATGTAGTACAAGCTATAACTGAAGGGTTAGGAAGGGTTCAAAACTAACTCCAAATGCCAAGACATTCAGGAGTTTATGAGGCAAAACTGCTTTCTGTAATTTGTGAGTTCACGTTTGCAATTGTAATCTATTACCTTAATGTGTGAAATCTTAGACTGCATGAATATCATTCATGTTTCATATTGAATGGTCTTCATGCAATCTAAGGTCTCATACATGTAGTGGGATAAAGGGATCCCCCTGTCCCGACTGTAACAAGACTATGCTCAGTGCTTATAGTTTCAGGGAGGAAACCATTAAGTGGCAGTGCAAGCTCTTCATTTATCATCTAGTGAAGCTAATCTGAGTCTTGCTGTTACCTAGGATTCAGCTGTAGAAGGAGTGCAATGCTGGCAAACACTAGGAAAGGATGCTTGAGCCAGTGGTGTCAGTAGCTCACAGACACGAGAATTTGCAAAAGAACAACAGTATTTTTTTTGCTTGGGCACCTGTTACTGGCTCAGAATTCAAGAAGTGCTGCAGTGTGAACGAAAGCTGGGAGGACTGAAACTCACACACTTCAGAAACGAGCAATAGAAATCACTCTGAAGCGCGACGGCGAAGACTGTGTAGTAGCATCTGGTTCTCTAATGTTGTCTTTTCCCTGTGCAATGGGCTTTACTGCATCGTCAGCTACTTCCTGTTTGCTGGTTCTTATGCGAGTTGGCAGGATTTGTTCCTGAGTATTTTACATTTCAAGTGAAGTCTTATTATGTTTAATCATAGTATTTTTCTTCCTTGTGATGTAGATTTGCCAGATAGTTACTATCTTTGTTATTATGTGCAGATTTTCCTGTTTGCCTCTGAGATCCTCTTTTATGCCTGTTGATTTATTTTATCCCTAAAGCATCCAAGCGTTCACAGCCAGTGAATATGGGCTTTATTACATGGAGTTAAGGTCCTCATAAATATTCAGTGCATTCTTAAGAATGTGATGATCTTATTAGTCCCTTGATCTCTGAGCCTGTCAATATTAGAAGCTGTGTGGAGAAGCTTCTCTGGTCAAAGGTGTAGGAATTCTGTAATCATTCCTTCAGGACTTTTCAAATACCATGCCAAGCTATAATATGGTTAAATTCCATCAACTTGTTTTCAGTTGTCCCTATTTATTATATATTTATTCTTTATTACTTCTCGTTGACTGTACACCAGAAGCAACTAAACTGCACACTAGGTAGCATGGTAGAGTACTAGGTTCAGTAGACATGGTTAAAAATCAGTGACTTTACCATAATATGAAAGTCCACAGCTCTTGCTTTATATCTTTAGAGATGGTGTCCCCATAGTGCAGGGGAACTTATGACTGAAATATGGTGGGATAAAGTGTTGCCTGAATCAGAGTTTGTAAGGACGTAAGGAGGATCTTTATTATAAAGGTTTTGCTAATAAGGGTTTGTGACACCTATTCAGGAAATTCAGTGGGAAACCACAGTTTTATTTTACAGATAGAAATTAAGAACTTTGGAGATCAGAACTTTTGCTGAGTTGCTTGTTGGCATCATCATTGCTTTATGTGTACTAATTATAGACGAGGACCCTGTAGTGCAGCTCCTGCTGAACAAGACAGTACACCCACAGTACTTATAATCTATATGCATCAGTGTTTTGGGCTTAGGTGGCAAGGTTTTGGTAGCAGGGGAGCTGCAGGGCTGGCATCTGGGAGCAGAGCCCAGCAGCTGCCCCATGTCAGATCAGAGCCAGATCCAAAAGGGACCTGCAGCTGGCCAGAGCCAAGCCTGTAAGAGATGTTGGTTGTGCCTCTGGGAGAGCAAAAAGGGAAAAAACTGCTGCATCACAGCAGCTGGGAGAGAGGAGTGAGAGCACGTAGAGAACCAACCCTGCAGCCTCCAAGGTGAGTGCAGGAGGAGCTCTAGGCATGCAGCAGAAGTCCCCTGCAGCCTGTGGAGAGGCCCCTGGTGGAGCAGGCTGTCCCCCTGCAGCCCATGGGTCCCACATGGAGCAGATCTCCACGCTGCAGCCCGTGGAGGAGCCCCCGGTGGAGCAGGTGGATGTGGCCTGGAAGAGGCTGCGGCCCATGGAGAGGCCCCACAGGAGCAGGCCCTGGGCCAGAGCTGCAGCCCATGGAGAGGAGCCCACGCAGGAGCAGGGGGTCTGGGGGGAGCTGCCGCCCATGGAGGACCCGTGCTGTAGCAGTTTGCTCCTGAAAGATGGATTCAGACCCATGTGGGAGCAGTTTTTGAAGAGCTGCTGCCTGTGGGAAGCCCCTGGACCCCACATGGAGCAGGGGCGGAGTGACCGTGAAGGAGCGGCAGAGACAAAGCGTCAGGAACTGAACGCAGCCCCCATTCCCCAGCACTGCTCGGGGGAAAGGAATGGTGAGGGTGGATGGTGGAGAGGTGCTCTTAGTTCTCACTGCTCTACTCTGTTATCTGTAGGCAATAAATTACATTAATCTCCCTTATGCTGAGTCTGGTCTGCCCATGATGGTAATTGGTGAGTGATCTCCCTGTCTTTATCTCAGCCTCTGAGCTTTCTTTTCATCATAGCATCTCCCCTTGTTCTGGAGAGGAGTGGCAGCGGTGGAGCTTAGCTAGCTATCGATGTGAAGCCACCACAGTCAAGAGATATCAGAGGGCTGTAGGCCACAGATGGAGAAGCCTGGGGGAGATGAGACACAGGAGAGGTTAGTGTAAGGATCCCCGGCAGAGAAGCTGGTATGTCCTTCTGTAGGCAGCACAGCCAGAGACTGGGGAGGGATTTGAGGGAAGGCAATGGAAGCAATCAGCAGGTGTTTGCAGGCAGCATCTACCAAACGTGATGAGGATCACAGCAAAAAGCACGAAAAAATCCATAGGAAATGGGAGATGGAGGATGACATCTTTCTCTCTAGTTGAGTTTTCTGGAAATTGGTGCCGTGGATGTAGGGTGTTGAGTGTTTCAGAGAAAAAAATAATGAATGTTCAAAATCAGTTCTATGAAGGACCCGTGAAATGCCTAAGGGGCCATGGAAGTTAATGGGAGTTGAGCAGGATGGGCTTGGGCTCAGAGCCCAAAGAGGTGCAGTGATGTGAACAACTCCTGCTGGTTTCTAGAGAGGTTTGGGTACAGAAGGTGGCATGGGCTTCTCATGAAAACTGTATTCTTGGTGAACTGGTCTGAAATTCTTGGTCTGAAACTCAAGAAGCACATCTGAGACAGGTACAGGCAAAACAAAAACAAAAGCTCGACAACGAAGTAAAACCAAACCCCTTAGTTCTGATTTATGAGTACTAGAAAACCTCCCTTTGAGTTTGGTACTATTAAAATAGATTTGCATGCTATTTATAGACTGAACGAGTACTGTACTTAGAATTGGCATACGCAGTAGGCATCTCATACACAGGTTTTCTTTCTTTTGACATGTTTGCATGCATTGTTGTTTTGTGGGTGTTTGTCTTGTGTAACCCAGCTATTTCTGTAGGGTTGGAGAGAGAGGAAGTGAAAGGGAGGGAACACAAGTTTCCCTGCTTCTGGTTTTACAGCAGTGTAAATAATCAGGAAAGTGAGAATGTAAGGGATCCCGGATGGGATGTGGGTCCTCCACTTTGAGGGTCATCGCTTTGGACTTATTCCCAGTCAGAAGAGGCTGAAGGTTTCTTCTGGAGGGCTCTGTGCAGGTTTCTTCCCACTCTTCATGATGCAGTGTGTTTCATGAAAGCCTCCACACAAGACAACCACCATGTTGTCTCCCAAAATATCAAACTACAACAGCAAACAATGTGGTGAGGGTGATGTTTCAGCTCTCACCTGTAGTTTGTTTTGGGGGAACACGTGTCAGTCACCCCTCTGCAGAACTGCAGATTTTCTATCACAACTGAAAATCACAGAACACCTTTCCCTGAAGAGAAGGGACAGAAATACAAAAGAAAAACTCAGCTTTATGTCTCGCCATACCTAAATGCAGCAGTATGAATATGCCATGCTTATGTTGTTGGTGAACAGAATCATCTCCTACAGGCTTTTTTTTTTTTTTTTTAATACCTTTCCTATGCTTCTGCTTGTGACCAGCAACTGCAGTGGCTGATCAGAGCAGCGCAGGGAGAAGATCGGGGCTATACAGAGAAAAGCTGCTGTAGCAGCTTGGAGCTTGGCTGGCGGAATGAGAGAACCACATGGTGGAATGAAAATCCCTTCAGCCTTGGCATGTGATGGTGTTTTTTTATTTTTATTTTAAGGCTGCGTCGAGCCAAAACTGCTCTAATCCCTTTTATTCCTTGCTCAGGCTTTTGCCCATAATTAAGTAAATAACAGAACACAGTTAATTATTTCTGTTTCATAGCTTTCAATTTTCTTGAGTCGTATTAGAAACACATTGTTACTGCCGTAGAACGTGAGCCCTGTGTTCTTGGCAACATGGAAAACAACAAGAGTGGATGCACTGACAGGCGACAGGACTTTGGCCTGTGTGGAGCCTGCAGGGCTTGAATTAAACTTACCTGCAGGTTTGCAGATTCCTGTGGCTGTCCTGTGATCTGCACTCTGCATATTTTCATTCCAGAGAGGAGATCCTTTGGAAGAGAATACCAACAAAACAGTGCAGTTCCAAAAAGGAGGGGGGGGGGGGGGGTCATGCCCTGTTGGGTACATGCAATTTTTGCTTTTTTCTGTCTCTCACCTCTTTATTTCATGATCTGTGCCTGTGTTGTAGTGATGACCTTGGATGTTTTGCATTTATGCTGGCATATAGAGTTGCTTTAGCGCAGTTTTTCTACCAGGTGTGCATTTCAGGAAGGTTAGGAACGGCTGTTTGCTCTTGCTGTATTCCTCTTAAGTGAGAAATTTCTCATTTGAAAATAATAATATATATATTTTTTTAATTTGAAAATGTGTGACTATAACAGGATATATTTATTTATTTATTTTCCCCAAAGAGATACTAGATTCTCAGTTTTATATTGCTGTTAGCATTGGGTTGTCTTCTCCAACAAACCCATATCTGATATTGTAACCCATATCCCAGCTAGACCCCTGCAGTGTGGCTGCAGCACCAGCTAAATACTCTGACATGGCACCAGCCGACCAAGCTCCGCTGCCGTCCAGGCTTTAAGTAATTGGGCAGCTCAGGGTACGGGGTGCTGGTTCTGGGACACTCGCTCAGGACTGCTTGAGGTGTGTGGGGCAGGGACTAATTTTGTGCAGTTCCAAGCATATTGTCAGTGCTAAATAATAATTAATACAGAATTGCAACACTATTAATAAATGGCAGCTGTGTAAGTTAGGAAACAAACTTGGCAATAAAGAAAAATGATTTCTTCTTTTTTTTTTTCCTGACACACCAATGCGGTGTGTCAGGAAAAGAGACTGCCCAGAGCTGCCATTGCATGTGTTTGTGTGTTAAGCTATTAGGGCTCAAATACTGCTGCAGCTATACGACTGTCAAAACACCTATAATGGTCTTGTTATTCCATCCAGCAGCCAGAAATGCTGACTAACTTTCAGGATAACAATCTTTTATATATTCAGGAAACAAAATACCCACGGGCCACTGGTGACTGACAGCTACAGTGCTCTGATTAGAGCTGACAGTTCCTGATCAGCTCTGTCTTGGATGTGTTAGTCTCTTTTCTGATGGGGAAGGGAAGGACAAAAGCAATGTATTGTGATAGAATCAGGAGATAAGACTTTTTTTTTTTTCCTTTTTTTTTTTTCCCTTTGCAATTTTAAAGGAATTTGTGACTCAGAACTACCAAACACAGTACCCAGGTAATAGTGCTTGGAAGGGCAACCACTGATCTCTCCATGATGACTTTCCCATAATAGGGTATGGAAAATACTAAGGTGCCAATTTCCAACTGTTAATTTTAGCTGTAACAACAATGTGCTGCGACTCCTGAGCTTCTGATGACGGGCAATTAAGCAATCGCCACTGAACAGTGTGGGGTTTTTTGTTTGTTTTCTTCCAAACAGTATTAATACAAAGGAGAAAATTATTTTCCCCCTAAATGAGAGGAATCCTGGTGTTGTGTTCACTTGTGCTTGCATGCAGTCTGCATAAACAATCTCATAATCCCTAATAAAAAACCTTAAGTCGTGGGTCACAGCATGATGCTGTTGGGTGGTAGCTCTGGGCAAAGGCTGGGCTCTTGCCCACTAGCCCTCTCTGCCCTTTCATCCTGCCTTTCTCCCCAACAGCATTCCTTAGCTGTTGAGGGAATAATGAACTTCATTTCATTTACCAATGTGGTCATTTAATTTGCGTTTTTATATGCATGCAGATGCTGGATGCTCACGAGCACTGTGCAGCAGTTCCCTCATGTGCTGTGGTGCGCTTGCCAGCTCTGTGGTGCACTTTGAACTGTTCGGAAGCACTGAAAAAGCAATGAAATGCATTTGATAGATGTCGTATATATCAAGTAACGAGTTTACTGCTCTTCCCTATTTCATTACAAGAGAGGCTTGGTAACACAGCTGAAACTTACTCGCTTGCCATTTCCTTCAGAAAACCCGTATTTTTAGTTGGGCATAAATTGCACCTCTTGCCTGTTGGCAAATTCCAGCTTGGCATAAAGGACATCACGTGCAGCTATTTTTTGAGTTAGGTAAGCGCCTGGTTTTGTAAGCTAGCGCACTGTTTGAGACTTGCACCAACACCCATGAAACTGAGAAGACCTTTCACTGCTTGCTGAAATAAGTTTTGGGTTGTACTCTAAGTTGCTAGGGTTGGAGGCATCTTTCTCGAAGAAATAAACCTGTAAGTCCCAGCAGTTAGAGGTGCTGTGCAGGGGGAACACCTGTGCTTCTTGGAGCTCACTTCTAGCCCAAACACATGTATTGAGTCATTGAATGTGGCCCATTCACAGGGTCTGAGTCTCTCATGCCATGCTTAAGTAAAATGTGGTTTTAAAAACAGTTTTTGAAAGCTGTTTTACTAAAACAGTTTTCCAAGAAGGATTAAAATTACCGTTATCCTTAAAGGTGTGCTAAGATGCATGTGAAATTAAGGCCTTTGGCAGCTGTTTATGGTGCAGTCAGTGAATTTTAAGTTGTTACAAAGCCTCCAAAACTATCAGTTTTTTGGACCATGGCTTGAGAGGGATTGCAGCAGTAGCTGAAGAACAGGGAGATGAATCATTTCTGCTCTGCTTTTCATTGTTCATGTTAAACTTGTTTTCTCTCTCCCTAATCAGTAATGCTTCTGTATTCATAACTTTCAAAATCATGTAAAAATATATAATGGTATAAATGTCAAAAACTGAGTGCCTGATAGCAAGCTTACATTTGCCTCAGAAATGTATACTTAAATCACTTGCATCACTGAAAGCCACTTTACTTCCTCAGAATAAATTAACAATAGAGCTGTGTTAGCACCCGGCTTCTTGAATAAAAAGGCAAGTTATGTGAGTGGCTGGAAAGAGGTTTCTAGCTGTAAGCACATCTAATACAGTCTGAATTAGGATTTAACCTTCTTGATTTAGATATTTATTTGAGCTTTATTACACACTCCCTTCACGTTTTCCATGTGAATATGAAATATGTTCATCATCATTTAGTAATTACTGGACTCGGTAACCAGACAATATTTGCTTTTATTCACTCCAAGACTTGTGCAACTGAGCTGTAAGCTGTTTCAGTCTTGAGTGGGAGAGATTTCTTATGCAACCGCTGTCTGTAGTGAGAGATGTGTGCGCAGAACAAGCTGAGCCTTGGGAGAGCTCGGTCTGACTGCCTGGCCATGGACACTCAGCCCCCGGGCTCTGCCTGGCTGCCAGAAGCCAACAGGTAGGATCGGTCGTGGTGCGGACATCACAAGTTAGTAAACTGAAATCACTGATCCGATAATTCAGCTGTTTGTAAATTTCATCAATCACACTTCTGGCTGCCAAAACAAATGTTATTCAGCCTTTCATTGTTCACGGTAGATTAAAACAAAGACATACTTTTTTTTTTTTAATGCATGAATTTTGCTGTAGCAAAGGAAGATGGTGAAAGTCTACCAGCAGCACAGTTTTTCCACTGTTTTCAGTTCTTTCCTATGCATGAATAAGGTTTGCTTTCACTTTTTTTTTTTTTATCAATGGCATTGACATCATATAGAGGATTACTGTTTTGCAGCTTCCAGTTGAACACATTGACTCCATTTTCCTTTGCTGGTGTTGAGTTGTAAAGGCAAGAGACCTAAAATATAGATATTGCAGTCACACAGAAAGTTTCTATTTAAAAAAAAAACTTGTAAAACTAAGTATGGTAGTTCTAAAATATACTTGCTCTTTTATAATTACACACTTTAGATATTAATACATGTAATTTTGAAAGTGTAATTTAGACTCCAGTAGGTAGTGTCACGACAACTTTAAGGTAGGTTAAAAAAAAAAAAAAGTTCCTAAATATCTTGACGAGCAATTTTCTTCTTTAGTATCTTCCTGGGTTTAGTATAGAGGACTGGATCCTAGACTGTGGTCAGGTTTTTTTGTTTTTGTTTTTTTTTAATTTTGAGCCAGGACAGCAGAGGCTGAATTGATCTGTCTCTTAAAGAAACAGCCTCAGGGTGCTCCCATAGGATTTCAGGACTGGAGGGAAGCAAGAGCACACTTTGGGTACATGCAGATGGCCAGTTACAGCTCAAAAAGAGGCCTGTGGCAGCTCTTAAAAAGCCAAATAATAAAAGAGATGGTAGCAAGTGTTATGGACAAAGAGTGTCAGTCCGTGCATGTGCTTGTGTGTTCCCTACCAGATTCCAGCCTCTCCTGCTCTGTATTTCTCTGAAAACATTAGTTTCCCTTTAAATCTGGGATAGCGTCTTTCCAGTCAAAATTGCTATGTGGCATGTGGTTTGCTGAGGGGAAAGCAAGTAATTTGTTGTCTACTGGGCGATCATGCCATGTCAGCTGTCTGATCCCCCTGTAATTTCGCTGTGGACCACTGCTCAGAGCCCCTGCTGCTGAGCACACAGCTGCGTGAGCCCTTTATGTTCAGCATGGGTGCTTGGAGGGCCCTCACTCTTTATTTCCTTCTTTCCCTCCCCCAGGCTGTCACTTGTGTGTAATCAAATTAAGCAGTGGCACCAGCCCCAGCAGAGAAGAGCTCCTCTGTTAGAAGGCAGCAGTCCCTTTAGAGTTTGCTCGCAGATTTCATCATTTGCACCTGCCTTTACTGGCTACTGATCTGACCTTGCCTGCCAGCAGCCTGTGCTGATAAGTAGTCCCTGTTCCTTCTATCTCAATTAAGAGTTTTAAGGACACTTCTTTACTTGCCAGTCTTCTAAAGCTTGTCTTTGTCCATAAACACGCTGCATTATATTTTTACAGGGTCCAGTTGAACAGTGCTTTCAGCGTGTGTAAGGAACGCGAGAAAGGGCACTGTTATGAGGTTGCTGTTAGATATATAAAGAGCGGCAGCAGCCCAAATCATCAGCAACTGGTGTCAAGCAATAGCTGTGTGAGGATGCTGGGTGATCTGAGAAAGTCACTTGTGGCACACTGCATATTTTTATTTGAAATTCTCTGTAAGTTGGTAAGGCCTGTCTTGCTGTCTCTACTCAGACATTGTGGGCCGTGTGCTGCCTCTGGGGTGTAGGGCTGCTGTCCCTGCCCACACAGGGACCCATGAGCCAGACACACGCCTGTCTTGGCAGCTGCACTCTGGGCAGGAGCGAGGGGCAGCAGCCCATGGGTGTGAAATGGCCTTCGGGCTGTGCGACAGGGGAAATCAAGCTTAAACAGGGGAAGTTCAGGCTGGATATCAGGAAGAAGCTCTTCACTGAGAGGGTTGTCACACACTGGAACAGGCTCCCCAGGGACGTAGTCACGGCACCAGGCCTGTCAGAGTTTAAGAAGCGTTTGGGCTGTGCACTTAGTCATATGGTCTGAATTTTTGGGTAGACCTGTGTGGTGCCAGGGGTTGGACTCGATCCTTGTGGGTCCCTTCCAACGGGGGATATTCTATGATTCTGTGACTGCACAGGTCCTTCTGTCGTGCCTGTCACTGCCTGAGGAAGCCCTTGGAGCCCCAGCAGCCATCACTTTCTCAACGTTGAAGCTGGAAACCATTGCCTCCATCAGTACCTACAGGCATTTCCCTATGTTGTGAAGCCATCTCATTTCAGCATCTTTCATTTCAAAGTATTCACTTTCCATCCAGAATTCTTCGGCTCCACGCGGCCTGTGTCCGCTCCTTTTCTCTCGTTGAAACTCATTAACTCAGCACTGTGTAGAGGAACTTTCTGAGGGGCCTGCTCAGCAAACTGCAGCAGGTGGTTTAGGTTGGGGTTTGTTACTGCGGCCCCCTCACCAGGGATAATTTTGCTGCGATGCTTTCATTTGGGTGGTGGATATTGCAAATTTCTCTGTGGGGGGTTGCAGAGGTACCTGTGCCCCCAGAGGGGGAACCCCTGTGTCAGAGGTGGAGCATACTGGTGGGGCCTGCTGCCTTGTTTCTGCTATTGCATGTTAAAAGCATGAGTCTAGCTGCTAAATATCTCCCCTTGGTGACTGCTAAATGTAGTTCCTTATGTATAAGCAAGCTCAAACAATGGAAAATATATGAAATATGAGCCCTTTCTTTGTGCTCGGGTGGGAACATTCATCTCGCTTTGGTGAGGAACGTTCACCTCACGTTTCCGAACATTGTGTTCAGCAGATGAGCCGTTTCCTCCTTCTCCTTCAGGTTTTGGTTTCTCCTTGGAGAAAGGGCTGAGAGGCAGTGCTAAGGTGGACTGTTAGAGTAATTATGGGAAGGAGTGGGCATGGTTTTAAAGATGCTGTTGTGTGATTTCATTGTTACTGGATGGAGGAGGGGAGGATTGGTATGGTCTTTGTTTTCACACAGTGTGGTCTACTGACATGTAGATGAGCAAGAGTCACCCTGGGAAAGAGTTGCCTTCGGACTCTAGCCGTGTCCCCAGCTGGAGAGAAGAGCCATCATACAAGGAAACCTGAAATATGTTTATATCCCACAGCTGGCATCCTTTTCTCAAGCTGAGCACTTACAAAGATTACAGAAATTTTCATGTTGCTACTGAGTTCTGTCTTTGCTGCGTGACTCTGTCGCTGCTTTAAATTTGCTGAGAGGAACCTCCTTGCACACAGATGGGCATAATTTCACACAACCTAAGGTAATGAGATTAAATTATGGAGAAACTTGTTTTCTAAAAAGTTGCTCTCAGCCCAATTTCGCAGAGACTTTAATAAGACAAACAACAAATAGAAAAACTTTTTTTTTTTTTTAAAAAAAGCCCTTAAAATAGAGATGAGGTTAAAAGGAGACTATCTAATTTTGTTTGCATTGTGGTCCTAATTTGTCGCTCCTGGTGACTTGAATTCCTCACAAATTGCTGGTTTGTCTGCAGATCTGTAATTCCCAAATGCTGTAATTTTGCCCTTAGAAATGTTGGCCACTGGCAGCTCTTTCTGAGTTGGAATTTTGAATGACTTAAATTCCTCTGCATGGTCTTTTTCTGTTTAATCTAGGTGGAGATTTTTGCCTCCTGGGGAGTGGGAGGTATAGGAGATGCCTCCTGTATGTCTAAAGAAGGTACTTGCATTGCCTGTTGGCTGGAGGAGAAGTCTCTGTTTTTAGTGGTGTGGGCATCCAGAAGAAGGGCAGGCCAGAGAACCAGGCTGTCCTGTTGTAGGACACTTCAAAATGTGAGATCAAATGCTACTGCTGTGCAAAATCCAGGGATTTCCCAAATGCTCTGCTCTTTAATTCCAACCAGCTAGTGAAAGGCTCACATTCTGCTGTAAGCCTTTGGCTGGTTTGAAAGCACTAGCTGCATATTTTGAGTTTCAGCTAGCACCCAGTCCCTTATTCTAGGCCATATGTTTAATTGTTATGACATAAACTGAAAGAATACATCATTTATTGTAATGCCTGAAAACTTGAAATGCCTAGATGAAAGGAGAGATGGATCTGAGTTGCACTTTCATCTGGTTTTCGTCATTTGAGTTGGTTTTCATCTCTATTTTATTTTTATTTTTTAAGAGCACTTAGAAATGAAACCTTATTCTTAGTTTGTTTTTTACATTAACATGATCCTCTGGGCTTCCCCTTGATAAAACCATTGTTAAACTGATAGGCTTAGTATGGATGTCTCAGGTAAGAGGACATGACAAATAAATGCTGTCAACAAAACTAGATTTTCAAGAGCTTGTGATGTAACCTAAGCTGTGGATGAAGGTCTGTCTTGAAGGACAGAGATACTTCAAGTTGTAGATATTTTGACTTAGATATCTTGATATTTCTGCCCTGCTCTATATTGGAGTTTTGATGCCTACTGAAGTAGTTATGGAAGCTTCTTAAATCTGAAGTGCGTGGGGAAGTCCTTTTGGTTATACACTAATTATGTATCATTTCCAGTTAGAAATGGCAATTAAGGGCTCTGTCATGCTCTGTTCTGTGCAGACGAGTAATGACAACGAGGGTTGGGAGGCCTGAGCTCTCTGCATACGACGTGCATCATCTGTGCAATGTGCACCAATTCTTTCACTGCTCTTCCCTTATGTGCAATAGGCATAGCCTCTACCAATAAGGCTGACCACTGTTATCTGTGCTTCTGAACAAATTAACGAGGTTCTAGATAGTTTAATATGTAGCAGCACAGCAGGCCTTTGCAGTTTGCAGGATGCTTACGGGGTGCAGCAGCAGAAATAGCACTGCAGTGCGCTTCTGTGCAGCCGGTGTACAGCAAGAAAGCAAAACCACATTGTGTAATTTTATGAAAGAAAAGTGTGTAATTTAAGCAAAATGCTTTACTGGATAGGCTGCAACCATTTATTTTTCAAACATGCCATGAAATGTTAGTAGTGGGTATGTATCAAAAGGTTTGATTGTGAAGGAGGAATGTTTATTTTGGGTTGAAAAGTTTTAGAAAGGAAATTATACTCATATCTTCATCGAAGTTGAGTAATGGGAAAACAGTTTGTAAGAAAAACAGCTGGGCTGAAATCTGTTCATGTTAGTGTGAATAAAGGGGCAGTTGCATGGTATTTCTACTCTATGACTGGATCGGTATTTGCCTCCTTTTTTCCTGTGTGAAGAAAAGGGTAAGTTGAAAAAGGAACAGAGAGCTCAAGCTAGGTTTCTGACACTGCCACGAAGCATTGCTGCTTACCTTGCACAGAGTGGATCCTATTGCAGGAGTCACTGTGCATTTTGACACTGCTGGACCCCTGCAAGTGGTGCTGGAAGCAGGGCTGCAAACAGAAGGACTATGGGGAGAGGGCTCAACCAGGGGACTTCAGCACGAGCATGTAAAAACCACAGGCAGCCAGTGTCCCAGAGCGTGGCCGTCCTGCAGACCTGCAGTAAGCACCTGGGTAGCTGGGCACAGCCTCTCCAGCTCTGCTTTCCCACCTAGTGCAGCAAGACTGCCAAGAACTCCACAAATTGGAGCCCCCAGCACAAGAAAGACAGGGATCTATTAGAATGAGTCCAGAGGGGGCCACAAAGGGGGTTAAGGGGCTGGAGAACCTCTCCTATGAAGACAGGCTGAGGGAGTTGGGGTTGTTCAGCCCGGAGAAGAGAACAGAGACCTCCTCTGAAAGGCCACAATGGTGCTTTTTTTTTTTTTATAAATAAGGTGGAGGGTGACTTTTTACATGGGCAGATGGTGCTCAAGGCCAGGATGCATGGGACTTTGTGCAGCCTGGTCTGGTAGGAGGTGTCCCTGTCCATGGCAGAGGTTGGAATTAGGTGATCTTGAAGGTGATCCCTTCCAACCCAAACCATTCTGTGATTCTATGATTATAATCAATACTCTCAATGGTTCAGTAGGTTAGTTAAATTAGTAATATCATAGCATTGGTGATGACAATATTGTTGAGCTCTGCCTTGTGTTTGGAAGCCGAGGACAGCAATTGGAATAGATGGATCCAGAAATGGCTGCTCAGAGCAACAAAGATATCTTCCAACTACCTGCTCCGGTTGTTTTCAAGCTGCCAGGGAAACACGAGTGCTCTGCTCGCTGCCTCGTGTTTGGCAGGCACTTCCAAGTGTGGCAAAGCACTGTGCTCCTGCAAATGAATATGCAGATCGTTTGTGAATGAGTTGGCGTGCATAGCTAATTTCCTTTTGCACCTCTTGTTTGCAGCTGATGTTGGTGTGTGTTAAAACATGAAGATTTCCCTGCATTATGCTGAGAGAGAGTGCGCAGAAGTGAGACAGCGAGTGTGTGTGCAAAGGGGAAGAGGAAGAGAAGGGCTTTTAAGTACAAAAATATGATGATGGATTGCATTTAAATACCTCTACTTTGACAGAAATTAATGGTGTAATTCAGGGCATATCAATTAAGATGAAGGACTTGGAGAGGAAATTGATGCAACTCAAAGCACTTTAGGAGCCCTTGGAACTAGGCTGTAGCTAGCTGGAGTAACGGAGGCGAGCATTTGGACGTGCCTCTGTTCAAATAAGATGTGCTTGGTCTTCTCTGAAGGTTTACTGGAAAATTTGTAAGCAGTGGCACTGCTAGTTTTTTCTTAGAAGGTAAAGTAGCTACTATTTTCTGCAGGGAGGAGAAAGTAAAATGAACCATACATACACCACCAGTGCTTTCCCTTCCAGATGCTTTTTCTCCCCTGTAGCTGTGGCCATGGCCACACCAGTGGCCGTTTTGGCAGATGGAGCAGGAGCAGGTAGGCACAGCAGGGTATGCAGATGGGAATAAGCGGGGGACTGGGACACTGCCCTCATCAAATAAGAAAGATGAAGCAATTAAACTTTTGTGGGAGGCAGAAGAAGGCAAAAAAAAACAAACACCAACACAAACAGACGACTCATCCCTTAATCAGATAGTCATAGTATTATTTTGGTAGCAAAGCAGAGCAGGGCTTGTTTCTTATCAGTTTTATGAAAAAGAAGGGGTATTGCCAGGTCAAAATACCTGTCAGAATGACAGAAGCAATACATTGTTTTCTTGCATTCTCCTTTCATTTGTCTCTCTGTTAACCAGAGGCCTTGTTGTGTTACGTCTGTGCTAACTGTACTAGGAATCACTGTTTGGTTTGTAAAAATAAAATGAAAAGAGGAGGGGCAGCTCTGATGGAGTCTATCAGAAACATACACCCTACAGATAATAATAATTGCTGCGACTATGGCCACAATACTGAGTAGGCCTTTCAAGTTTGCCATGAAGTTTATAAACAAGTGCATTTTGGTGAGATTGAAGCGTGTTCAGGTTTTGGAGCCTGTTTATTTGTTTTGGGGGTTTTCTGCACAAACACAAGATTTTTGAAGAGTTTAGCCTTAGAGGGTTCAGTAACTGCAGTAACAGCTGTGTAAGGAGAGCACCAGATATCACAAGGGTGAACAAACAGATGAGAGATGGCAATTCTGAAATCCTACTCCTTAAAGTTAGGACTGATTCTGTGAGTGTTTAAAAAGCCACAGTGTGAGGCAGTGTGTGCTGTTGTCAAATGGGAAGCTAAAACTTGTCAAATGTCTGCTGGCGACTCCAGAGAGTGAAGCTTCTGCTTTCATTGCTGAATCAGGGTGAAGGTTTCTCAGGGCTCCATCTACCTTTATTAACCTCCTTCCTGCAATCCTCCTTTCAAGGTCATAGTCTTTACCTTTAATTGGCTCATTTCCCTGCAGCTTGATATAAAAATACATTCTTAAAAATGATATAAGCGTAAGGCTTATTAGCATGGAGTAGGAAATCAGGGAATCAAATATGTTTAAATAGTTCTTGCAGTACGACTCTCCTTAGTTTTTGGACTATTTTGTTCATGTTGTTGCTCCACCACAGCAGAAATCTCACTCCAGCTGTGCATGTGAAGGGTGCAAATATCAGCACCAGCAATTTTCTTCCAGCATTTTCTTTGTGTTTGAATGGAGCACAAAAAAAGGCATCTGATCTGACAAGCAAACCTGGTGATGGCTGTGCAGAAACACTTTTTGTTTTTGTTTTCAAAGCAATTTCTACAGGTTTTCTCCCCTTCTCTATTGCACAATTCATCTGAATGGAGATGTATTATGCCTCCAGCACACAGCAGGCTCTATGTCTATAGTTGTTTTATGCAGTCTTTTCTTTTTGCAGCATCTTAGCGTGGCTTGCCTGAGGTGAATATTCTCTTTCTCCCCACACCAATAAAGTGGCCTTAATAACAATATGAAACTGGGAAATTATGCAGAAAGGAAGAAGGTAGGAGTAGGATAGAGCATGTTTGCATTTGACAAATGTATCTGTCATCTCTAACACCTGCTGGCCATCTTCTGTTACCTCTGAATTCTGCATTCCTCCTCTGGGCTATAGCACATCAGAAGACAGGGACCAGCAGTCTGTGACCCCACCTACAAGGAGATAAATAATTTTCCCCAAAATTCCAGGTCATTTAATGTATTTGTGAGAGGTTTCTCTCAGTCTCTGATGTCCTTTCAGATGTCATTCTCCATAGTTCTATTTTGTCTTACCTGTAGCAGACACTTGAAAAGAATGATGGCATAAGGTTATATATGTATTTTTAAACAGTGGTCATATAAAAATCAAACTGCTGATCTTGTTTCTGAGCAGAGAGGGAAGACCCACTATATTTGGTTTCAGTTTTAGCATTCTTGGTGCAGTTCTGCCATTCCCTAAAGTCGGTTCCATCACAAACTGAGCCGTATGAGCAGGAGACAAAACCAAAATCAAATCCATTGCATGGGAATTCGTGTTGACATGAAGGGCAAGCTTCTTAATTGCGGAAGGAGTGATAGTGATTCAGATATTCTAGCAGAAAAAAAAATGTTTAACTGATTTAGGGGACAATATATTCTCCATGTATATACATGTCTTACAGTACTAGTAAATATAGCATTTTAGGATTTGATTATGCTTTTATGTAGAAATCTCTCTTGTCTAAAGCAGTGCCTTGAGAAAAGGACAGATGGCAACTCTTTCCCAACTCAACTTCTGTAGTGAATAAATGGGTGGCTACGATCCTTCTGGTTATTAGCAGTGATATACATTAAGAAGATGCCAATTTGTATTTGCTACCTGTCTTAGATTTCATGCAACACTGCAGCACTGTGGTAGAGAGGTATTAAAACCAGCAGATACGTGATAGGCACTTTTCCAACCATTTTTGTTCTCTGTCCAGCTTTTCAAGAACAACCAGCTGTGTCACAGTTCCTCAAAACTGAATCAATTTCCTTGAGAATCACCAGGTGCCTTCGAAGCATGCCTGGGGTATTTCCAGCTAAGCGTTAATAAGACTTCTTTCCTAGGCAGATGGGTGTTCTGGATGTATTTTGCATTAGCACAAATGATTTTGCCCTCAGTAACTTCTAGTTTTCTGTACATTTTTGATCCTTTCAAAGTTTAGGTCTGTGGTTGGGGACTGCAGTAGGCTGATGAAGCATGAACAAGACTTTCAAGGTGACCTACTTATGAGTTCTTGTTCCTTATTAATTACCATTGTTGTAATGAACAGGTGGCTAATATAGCAGGCAGGAGAAGTGCAAAAAGCAGTTTTTTAGATTTCTAAGAAACCCATTGGCTGGTAAAGAAAGACTACTGGTTTGTTTCCTTTCAAAATCCACTTGCATCGGATCCTTCCTCACTTCCACTTTCTCTTCAGTGCCAAACCAGGCAGAGCAGAGCGAGGGTACAGCTTTGCAGTTGTGCACAAATCTCCTTTAACTCACCATAAAGAGAGAAAGAAATTGGACGGCATGGATGGAGTTCTTTTTTGCTTGATTTCCTTCCTCTCATTGTTGCTAACATGAACATGTGAAAATTACCCCTAGCAAAAACACTTAAGCTGAAATATAATCTGCCAAGGGAATTTGGGCATACAGCACCTGCTTAAAATAACAATAAATTAGACAACTGGTTGCCATATTCTCAGTGCAGCTTTGAAAGTCTCTGCCTGAAAGTATAATTACAAATAAGATTTAAACAATGCCATTTATATATAAAAGCTTTCCGTGAGTCATGAATTGCAGCTTTCTAAATTAATGGAAAGATTAATTTTCTCATTTTCATTTCTCTCCTCCCCAATACCTTGTGGGGAGTAGCTCACAGGGTAAATGACTTCTGGTACCCCATCAGTGTGGAGATTGGCGAGGAATGCTGCAGCTCCCTTGGCCAAGTGCATCCCTCCTGGGAACACCTGGGTGCCTGCTGAGACCTGCACGGAGGTGTTTGGGTGCCAATCGTGCCTGTGTGTTGGCCTGACTTGAAAGCACCCTCGCTAGCTTGGCATTTGCCTCTTTGAAAATAAAGTTCTTCGTGGTACCGTAGCTGGCGTCTCTCTCGTCAGGTCCTTGTGGATTTACCCGCTATCCGTGTGTGCTGAAATGAGTTTGGTGGTGAGCTGTGCCTGTGCTGTGGGGCGTTCTGCACCTCTGTCCACACCAAACTTCTGTCGGTCCAGCACCAAGGGACTGGCATACGCAGCGGTCAGCAGGTGCTCTGCAGCCCAGTTTCCCAGCAAATACCTCGCACGCCGTGTGGGGCTTGGAAGCCAGCGAGATTCCACCCAACGTCATGAGCGGAAGGAATAAAAGCTTTTGGGCACGGCGTGCTTATGCAAGACCTGAAGTCTGCACCTGCAATATGTATACCCCACAGCAGAATGCTTGACAAGGAGTTTCTTTCATCTGAGAATCTTTTTATCTGATGGCACCAACCTTGGTGCTCGGAGTTTGCATTACTTCCTGAATCCTCATTAGCTTTGCTGACCACACAGGCGCATTGCAACTCCTGCGTTACCCTCAGTAATCAGATGGCACTGAGATTATTTGCTGCTTTGCTTCAGAGACAGGCACAGCTTTTTTTTTTTTTTTTTTATCCCCTCTATATTATTCAGAGTTCTAAGGGACATATAAGAAAGATGGTTTATTTCCTGCCCTACACCTAAATAAAGAATAAATGTTCAAAAGGATTGACATATGTCCTAAAAGAAGTGCCTTCAATACCAGGGATTTAAGTGCATGGGTTACTGTTCAGATTGAGGGTTGGGTTGTCTTTTGATTTTAACTGAATCTTTTTCTTTTTCTTATCTATTCAGCAAGAAAGTATATCACAGGACCCCAACAGGTTGTTTCTTCAAAGAGAGTTCTTCTTTTTATGTTGTGTACGAGTTTGGTGGCTAAGCATTTTCTTCCTGACCCCATCTCTTCAGCTGCTTAGATATTAGTATGCCAAAGCATGGTGTAGGTGGTGAGGGAGAGATAAATACTGCTTGTGTTAGTTACTTGTGTGCAGCACCTGTGTCCAAGCTTGATTATCTCCAGAGATTTAACAGTTTTTCACTTCACCCATGAAAACGTTTGGAGAGCAGGAATGAGAGTTCTGGATTGTATATCCCCAAAGTGATGTCTGCTGGCCACCTAAGAAACTTCGAGTTATTAAACATCATTGCCAGAAATCTTGTAAGGTTTGATTTTTCACCTAAGTCGTGTGATGTCTAACTTTATGAAAATACTGACAACATTGACTAATAGAAGTGAGAGTTGTAAGTGACACAGGATAATGCATGTATTTCTGTGTTTGTAGGTGCAATGGGGTAATACTGCTGATTTGCTTCTTTATAGAAAAGAATATCCTCTATGGCTGGCTTCAGATCTATAATATAGATGCCTATAGCTATTCTGAAACAGGAGTGTTGCTCTGAAGTAAAATCTTACCACTATGACCAAAATAAAGAACTACAGCAATTCCAGTAAATGAAAACGAATTGCAATGGAAGCAGTGTCCTTTAAACTGAGGATATTTTGTAAGTCACTCTCTCCAGATTATTCTTTGTCTCTCCCATTAATGTTTTGATCATTTGGCCCATTTCAGCCACATTTGAAGAAGGAAGACTTCTCAAAGGTACAATGCTGAGAGAGGTTTCATAGAAATCTGGATCCAGGAAAATGAGAGTTCCTGTAACATGGTCTTAGCCTTTACTAGATACGAAAGAATCCACAAGGGCAAAAGATTTTCAACATCCATCACCTCTGAAAAACTTTGGAAAATGCATCTTCAAGACATAAAGCTGTAGGAAAACAGGGATCATCAGTTCTGCTTTTAGGGACTTTTTTTTTTTTTTTTTTTTTTGCTATAAACTTACTAAGAATTCACGCATGGGACATCACCAAACCACTTTTTTGGGAAAGATGTGGGCTTCTGTGAGCTATGTGTTGTGGCTGAGTTAACTCTTGATTGTGCGAATAGCTGTCCTGAGGTATACCTCAGGACAGTTCATGAACAGAAGCTTAACAAATTTAAGCCTTTTATTGTTTGCTTAGGGTTAAGGGGGGAAACCCAAGCTCCTTCTCTATCTAGCTGTATTGCAGCGTCTCCCAAAACCAGTCGAGGCAATGTCCTTTTTTTCTTCTCCTGCTGTGCTAACTATCATAAATTTAAATGTAGGAGACTTGCTGGCAGCCATTCAAAAAAAAAAAAAAAAGGAAAGAAAAAAAGGCTTTTGAGAAATGACAGGTTTAATGCTATCCTTTTTTTAACAGACACCTCTCTACGAGGTAAAGGAAAGGTTTTCCCGTGTCCTGGAGAGAATGTACAATTATTAATATTTTTTTCTGGATTTCTGTACTCATATATTTTTTAAGAAATTCATTACTGAATGCCCCAAGGGATAGTTCGTGAAATTTGGTATCACTTTGAAATTCTTGCAAGGAAGTTAGGCAGAGCTGGGTCTGTCACTGGGTGATGTCGAATTGACGTTTGGCAGCATCCAACACTCAGCTACGTCCTGGCGTGCTGCAGGAAGAACTGGGGTTCACCTCTCACAAAGAAGGAAGCGTGCTGTAGTGGTTTATCCATGGAGGTGTTTCCTTTCCTTCCACCCTGGTCTTTCCTTCTGCGTGGCAGTAAATTTTTGATTCCTTGTTTTGCCTTGCAGCCGTTAAAAGAGAGGCAGGCCCATCAGCACTGTCGTATCACAGACAGCAGGCACTGTGAAATCAGACCTTTGATCAAAGGCCTTTGTGTTTGCAATATCAGAGGCTGAGTACCCTTTATCACCTACCCACAATCTACAAATAAAGTTTGAACATGGAAAGTGGTTAAAATGGATCTGCTTTCCCAACACAGAAATAAAAGCTACCCAAAATCAGAGAGCCTCTCACTTCTAATAACAGCAACAGCAAAAATGTCCCTGTCTGTTTTTTATTTGGGATGCACATGTCTTATAATTAATCTTCCTTCTACTAATTTGCCTTTCATCTGGGGCTCTTCTAAGCACTTCACAAGAGCATAATAACCAAGCCCTCCTGTATCTGTGACAGACATGATTATTGTTATTATCTTCATTTGACTAATGTGGACTCAGAACCTCTGTGGGATCAAATAACTCACCCAAGGTTAAATAGCGATGTAGTGTCAGGACTGGGAGCAGAGCTGCCCTGGCTCTTCAGCCTGGGCTGAGCTCAGGTTTTGCGAACGTGGGTGTGTGAGGAGTGCACGTCCCTGTCCTGTTACCAGAGCCCTTTGGTAGAGGTCCTGTGCTGATGCAGCTAGGCAAAAACAAAGTCATAGTGGTGGAGGGGGTCTTAGCTTCAGAAATTGCTGTAGCTCACCCTGGATAAAATACTCCGGGACAACCCCTGTTTGTGCTGTGAGGATTTCCTGGTGTCACTGCAGTCGCATGGCTACGTGAAAGACCCATTCCACTTATAGAGAAGCCCCAGTCCTCATGCTCATTTTAGATTTTAGTACACTTTGCTCTCATCTAACCACATACCCTCATGCAGATACAAGGTTTTACATACAGATTTTACTGCCGTATTGGCTATCAGACAGTAGAGCACAGTAGGTTCTTTAATAGGTCATGTTTAAGAAGGCAGGGTGATGTATTTAAATACCTCCTGTGATAACGCCAAAGCTGGTTTCTTTTATCTTTTACTTAATAGTGCTGTGGGTGAGTCCTGGCTTCCTTAACGAGCTTTTGTGCCCCACACGAATCATCTTTGAAATACCCGTGTGCCGTGCTAATTCACTGAACAAAACCACGCACCTGTCAGCTATGTGCTTAGGGTAACCAGTGCAGCACCATGCTCGATCATTTCCTAGCACAGCTTGACCAGTGCCCAGAGTGAAATACAAATGCTTGATGTGTATTCTTAATGTGGGACGTGCACGCACACATGTGCATACACGTGAGGAGTGTTGTGTTGCTTCGTGCCCAGGGAGGGATGTTTTCAGTCAATGGGCAATGCTGAAGTTGGCAGAAGAGCTTTTCTGCCCATTCACAGATTAAAAAATGCCTGTGATTAGAGGACTGCACCTGATTAGAGGGCAGTGAAGGCTGCTTTAAAAAGCTACGGAAAAAGCACAAGACAACTCCAGGAGACTGCTTTGGCAGTGTGTAGTAACATACTTTCAAGTCTCATCTGCAAGAAAAATGTCTCCCTCAGGTCATGTGTGGATATGAAAAGAGCTCCTCAAAACAGGACCTTTGGATTTATTGACATCGTGTGTTATACATCGATGCACCGTGCACTAGGATTCCTGCGTAGATCAGTGTGATGGGAGAGCTCCGAGCGAATACAAGAACAGGGAGGGGGAAGGAGGAAGGGGATGGGAAGCTGCGGTATCACGATCAGAAGGTGGGCGAGGAGACCTAGGGTTCTGGTTATTGTGTTCAAAAGAGAGCAGGGAAAACAGGGGGATACAGAGGAGCAGCTGGCAAAGGTGGACTTGGAGCAGCTTTATCCTCCTTTCTTTATACAGGATGACAGACTCCTAAGCCTATTTGCCATGTTCAGCAGCAGTGTCTCTAAGATGTTTAAAGCATTTAACACCAAGAGCTATTCTGGGATTACTAAAGGTAGGGGAGATACTTGTATCTCCAGTCAAAAGCTTTTTCATCCGCAAGTTACAGCAGGAAGATTTAGGTAGCTACTTGAAATAGGAGGGTATTTTTACGTGTTTCCTGTCTTCTTAGAAGTGGGCTGCAGCGCCAAGTTGGCATTGGTGTTTTAGCTGTGGAGGATATGCTGTAGGCAATTCCAGCTTTTCTTCCCTTTGCACTTCAAGCCTCATGGTCCTATCCAGATCTAGGTCACAGAGGGAGATTTGTGCAGTGGACATCAACTAACATTAAAAAGCCATTTCTTCAAATTCGGATGCAGCTTGGCAGGAGCACTGGAGATGTGCTTGTATCCCCCCTGTGCTGATGCCAAGCTGATTACCAGCCCTCGTTATTGCCCCAGGACCGTGACAGTAGACATATCATGCATTCACTTAGAAGTGGTGGTGGTTCTGCACAGCAGAAACCTGCTTGGAACATGTCTGGTGTCATGCCTGGTGGCTTTAACATCTTGCTGCTCTTCTGCAGGCTGCTTGGTACAGGATACCTCTGCATCTGGAATCTCCTCTGCGTGTTATAAAAAAATCCTCTCTGCAGTGAAAAGGCTGGGAAGCCCCTTACAGCTACATACCATTACACCAGCATGCCCTGGACAGCTTGCGACATTCCAGAATAACTCTTAGGCATCGCCAAACAGAAGCGAAATGCAAACGAGAAATGAGATGTAGTCACTTGGAAATATGTCCGATCCGAGCGCATATTTCTGCAGATTTGATAGAAATCTTCTTAACTGGAGAAATTGGCTGTCATCTGCTGTAAATCACAAGTCACTAATTACCCCAGTTGCTCAGTCACTTCTCAGTGTTCTGTGCTACAAAAGTGTGTGGCCTTGGAGGGGAGGGAGTGGATAAAAAAACTCCACTTGCTGGAGTCAGTGACATTAGAGAGCACAGAGGCTTTCTTCTGTTAGCCTTCCTAACCTTGAAAACGGCGTTTTTTTTCCTTTAAATAACTTATTAAACTTTTTGAATTTCATTATAATGACATGATTTATTGCCAGCCCCAGAGGAATAGCTGCGTGTACCCAGAAGGTGCACGGGATAGCACGGGCTTTTTGGTGGGCTTCCTGTTCCCACCCCACATGCAGGGCTGCGTGAGAGGCTGAGATAACGGCTGGTGAATGAGGCAGGCAGCAAACTGGCCGCAGAGAGGTTGTGCTTGCACGGAATTAGGTCGAGAATGATTAGCCTCATGTCATGTACACCATTAGTTTGCAGCTTAGTAGTGTTGCAATATTTGCATGTACTTCAGCTGGTTCCAAGCGAGTAATATTTGTCTATTTACTAGGTAAGCGATATGTTTTCAGTAAGGTATGGCAACGTGCTTCAAATGTATTTGGTTAAAATATAAGCAGGAAGATGTGAAAGTAAAGGCAACAAATTGATTAGAACAAGAGCCTAACCATTGCACGGTATCTCTAGAAGAAATTGTGAATGACTCTTTTGTAGATTTTGCCTAGCCAAAAAACCATGAGAACAGAGCTGTGAAATCCATAACCACATCCATCCAAAGCCAGCAAAAATCTCCAAAATCTCTCCAAAGAGAGGTTTTGTAGATGCCTATTTTCATTTGCTTGACATTTGTGGCTCATGCCAGGTTCCTGACTCACTGTCCCTCTGCTACGGTGATACGCGGAGTTTTCCGATAAAGAAAACAAGGGGGCGGTGAGTCACTGGCTGCATTCATATGTACTTGATTTGCTCTATCATTAGCTATACTGTTTTTGTTTATTTTAATTAGCTCATACACAAAGTCTTGGAGATATGTTTCCTTGCATGAATTAGCTAGGCTGCTTAGTCTTCAGTAAAGATTAGAAAGCCAGAAGACAACGAACATTTTGGGTGGCAGGTCCACCTTTTTCTGCCATAGTGTGCGTACGGAGAGTATGAATGGGGGGAGTCTCTGAATTTTCCAAGATTTGAATAAGTGGGACAAAAATGTCCTTATTTTTTGAGGCTCTGCTGTTTCATCTGGAAATTTGTTAAGCCTGTAGCCTTCTTCCTTGGTAAAGATTTTGTTTCTTTCTCTGTTGGAGCAGAGGTATTACTGTGCAAAGTGTGTCTCACTTGGTCTGTATGCATTAAAAAACTACAAAAGGCGTCTGAACTGAGTGCTGAGATAGAGAAGATGGGTATGGAAGAAAGGTCTGGCCAGCTTCGTCTGAAAGCTGCTAATGATTTCTGTCATTTCAGATGACTAATGCAAACCTTGGTGACTAGTTATGTTTCTGTTTGTTGTTTGAAGTTACAGCTTCTGATTTTTACCATTCCACATAAGGAATTGTTCCAAGTCTCAACAAACAAGTTTGTTTGTAAGCCCAGGTCTAGATGCCAGTTCATTTTAGCCTGTCTTTTTAGCCAAATCACATAATTTATTTCTAATTGAAGTCTTTCCTGGGCTTGTGGGAATTGCAAGGCTGGTTCAGATAGGCTAAGGCAGGAGTCTCAAAGTGAGACGAGGCAGGGGTGAAATTAAGGATCTCTCTGGGAGCTCTATGGCGGGGAGGAAAGGAGAGCAAAGGGACACAGCGAGCTCAGTCCCAGGTGTGACCCATTTCCTTTTGCAGTTTTACTGGTGAGAGCTGTTGTTGTATTGGATCACAAGCAGAAATTCTTCCATGTTCTGGAATTTATTTAAGCTTTTGGGCTCCTGTTGGCTGAGTATTCCACGTTCTCCATTTGACAAGGGCTTCCTTCCCAGCCATAGTCCTGGGAACAGGCCTACACTGTAATTAGGGAGATGAGGGATTTGATTTGGGTGTGGTTTTGCCACTGAGGCACCCAGCATTTGGCAGCCACGGTTGCATTCAAAGTCCTACTTGTTTTGTTTTGATTTTTTTGTTTTTAATCTGAACAGGACTAGCTGTCCTGTGCCGCCTTCCCTGGACGCCCTGACCCTGTGTTAATGATGCCTTGTGCTAATCGATTCTACACCTGATGAACTTTTTTATATCCCCTCCCACTCTTGCAGGCAATTTTGTGCTAAGACTTTGCATACAACATTACAGTGGATTTCTAGCTATATTAGGGAAACCATCATTTATTACTACTTACTCTCTGCCAGAGAGAGAAGAAGTGTTTTTGTTGTTGTCTTTTAATATCTTTTCTTCTCTAAGCCCTTGGCTAATTGCATTCTTGATTATATTTTTTTTTCCTAATGCTTAATTACTTGTTACATACCATGCAGGTAAGCCAATAGCCTTTGGGAATGAATGAATAGCTCAGATACTTCCCCACTGATATTACAATAATGATAAAAACATTGAATGGAAAAAGTGGGTGTGACAGGTGGTACAAGTCTCCGAGGGTAGCGTTGTTTTTCTATTCAGAATAGGAATGGCACTACAAAGCAGACAGAAAATTTTGTTTCATTTCCCAAGCAATAGTGTGCTTAGCAGAGTATGCAGCACCTCTCCTCTCATGAAAGCCCAGTGAAGATGCTGTTGGGGAAAAACAGCAAGTCCTCTTGTGTTCCAGAGTTCTGGGTGCATGTCCCTGTGGTTCTGACCCCATTTCAGACCCAGCTCCAAGCGGGGCCTTCACCCAGTCACCTTTGGGAGCGTGCAGGGGGGTGGCCTCTCCCACGCCGAGGTGTTCAGTGTCAGTGGAGGCTTTGAACTCTTCCTTTGAACACTTCCTAGGGCTGGGCTTTGTTATCAGATTTGTTAACAGCAGCTTCACGGCCTGCAAGTGATGGCAAAGTTGGGCCTGGAGACCCTGGCTTGTTCAGAGCTTTGGCTCGAACTGCTGTGCTGGCATTGCCTCTTCACAGCGCCTCTATTGCTCAGGGAAACCCCTTCCTAAACACGCCACTGTGGGTGCTGGCAGTTTATTTCAGTGCTTTCTAGGTCAGGAGTTTCTTGCATGCCAGCATGAGCAGATCTTAGGAAATCCTTGTTTTGATTTGTCATGTTGCTGGGTTTGTTTTGTTTGTCTGTTTTTCTCCTAATTCTGCAATGTTATTTCAAAATCAAAGAGGGCTGTTTCATCAATGCACACTGTCATGTCCTGCAACGGTGGAAATGAGTTTTGCGGAAGGCAGGTCTGTGTGTATGTCCTGAGGAAGCTCCTGTCGATGTTTTCGAGTAGGACATCACCACTCATTTAGCAACACCTAAGCAGCAGCCCTGCTTCTTTTGCATGCAAGATGGGGAATGCTTTCATGGCAGTCCAAAGAAGGTGGTACCACGCTTCAGTTCTCGACTTGCGAGTTCTGTAGCAGTGGGAATTTATCTTGTGGTACAAATATCAGCAGGGCTACCACTGTGTTGTTCTGCAGCTGAGTATTTAAATAAGGTCCAAACTGTGAAGCCTGCATTTAATAGCTAGTGGGTGGCTGAGCTGTAGCCAGCTCGTTTGAAGCTTAGGGATGTGTGTGTGAACTGCAGTCACACCTTGGGGTTGCAGAGAAGATATAATCACAGAGACCTCAGAATAAACTTCTCCCCACCTAATCTTTTCACATGTCTCTGAACAGACAGGTGTGTGCACCACTCCTCTGTCTGCTTAATGCATTATTTGAAGCAGGTTGAATATGGCTGCAGGCAAGAAGGAGAGCCTGATGGTAATGAGGTGGCTTGTGTCTAATGGCTAGGAGGCCAGGGCTTGGCCATCCCTGCCCGGCTGCCTTCACCTGAGGGAGCTGGCCCTGGAACAAGGGAGCATCACCTGGGAAGGAAAACGCCTCAGTAAGAAGAGGCAGGTGCACCAGGAAATGGAGGAAAAATACTTGTTGATACAGTCTGCTCTCTTTGGGAGCCAAGAGAGTGAGGCTGGGTTCTCCTCCGTGTTCTTTGAGGCTTCCCCAAAGAGAGGTGCGAGGCCAGGGCTGCACCGGGGCAAGGAGAGGGTGCTGGGGTCAAGTGCGAGTGTGTCAGTGCCCAGCTGCATCCTGGGGATAGTGGTGTGCTGGTTCTTTTCAGGCATATAACTTTTCCCCATCAAAAGACACCTTTTTTAAATGTTTGTGCTTTTTTCCATAAGTATACTGGCCAGTGGTATTGCAGCACACAAGCAGTGTTTAAAGAACATGCATTTGAGTTACCGAGGCAAGTCTTGGTGAGCTGAAACCTGTAGCCTTGGTCCCGTAGCTTCGCACTCCATGCACAGCCTCACTCTGTGTTTGTACCTTCCTTGGAAGCAGTTTGAAATCAAAGGGGGATGTTTTGTTTTTGGTGAGTGGAAAACAGGGCTCTCCCAAGGGAAGCTATAATGCATTTTGCTTTGAAATTGTGATTTCAATGTGGCTGAGCATATGAACACTTACGTACCATGGCAACTCTTTATTCATGTGTAAAGGTTAGGTGAAGAGCCCATGTTTCATTTAAATATAAAGGGTATCCAAGGCACTCTTCACATTGGTTCTGCTACAGAGTAGTTCTGTAAATGATGGTTAACACAAGAAACGTGTGTACTAAGGTGACCTTCTGTTCAGAGCAGCTTTTTACCCCATAGCAGATTACCGTCAAGTCCTGCAGCTTTTGGTTTGTTGTAGGTCTGGCCAGTAGACAAAGTGTATCCTGACATGAGCTTGCCTCATGTGTGATCAGCACCACCCACCTCCATGTTTGCAGCCCGACCTGAGCACTTCCAGGAAAATTCTTCTTTCCCAAAGCATTTCCTCTAAATCAGAGGTAACCTAGGCCATTAAATGTGGGCCTGCATTCCTCCAAGTTGGGTCTTTCATACTCACTGTTTGTGAAATGACCATTATAGAACAGGAGGCAACAGCACTCTGGATCCTGTACTGGGCCCTAGAAGCCCTCTGACACTGTAGGTGGATGAGGTCAGCCACAATCCTCTTCCCCATTTACTTGACGTTCTCTCCCTATCTAAGACTCCACACCAACGACCTTTTATCCTCCAAATTGCTCTTAAAAGTCCTCTTCATGGCCAGTGCCCACAAAAATCCCACGTGTCTTTGTCAGGTGCTCAGACACCAGAGCAGGCCCTTACTGGGGCCTAGTAACCTATCTAGTAACCTAGATAGGGCTGAAGGAGCTAAACCCACAGACAGTTGTAGTCATCGCTCTGGGTTTCCCATCCTGTCTCTGTGCCCATCTCGATCAGCACTCCAGGCCAGGTGCTGCCTGGGTTTCATCTCTCCAAGCTCCACATCAGCATTAATGTCTGGTTCAGCCGGCGGGGTACTTTGGGAAGTTGGCACCGTGTTTCCTGTGTCTTTGTTCAGTCCTGAGAATGCCAAGTGTGGTTGAGGAAATAATAGGTGATAGCCTTAGCGTGTGCCATGTAATCAGACAGACATCCCAAATGGCTCTCAGCCTTGCCGAGAGGCTGTCTCGGGGAGAGTGGTGCCTGCTGTTAGCTGCCCATGGCTGTTTCCAGGTCCTCCAGACATGTAAGCATGAACTTTAATCCAAGCAGAGCCTTGTCAGCCACACGTGGCGGCTTCCCTTTCTTGGGTTGCATCAGGAGCTGTGAGACACCCGGCAGCACATCTCCAGGAGCGACACCATCGCCGTCTGGAGCCTGGATCCAGCTGCCTCTGCCTTCCCATCATCTTGAAGCAGAAGGGAAAGTCAAAAGCTCTACCATTTTACTGTATTCTCCCCTGGTCTATCATTGCTTAATTGTATCCCTGAGCTTTATTAAAGTTTGGGGTGAGTCATTGCCATGCTGAGGTGAAAACAGAGCTGAGCGAATTTAGGAGGAGCGTCTTCCCATGTGCTGAGCAGGAGAACTCCCACAGCAGAGAGAAACTCCTATCACTCCATAGGTGTGTTGCATCATCTGCTTGCTCCTGCCTCTAATTTGATGCCCTAAATCCCATATCAAAACACCTGCAGTCCAAAGAGAATATAAAATAGACTTGGAAGAGGAAATTCATGCCAATTAGACATGCAGATCTCTCTTAATCACCTGAGATCTTCTTCCAAGCTCATGCAGGCCTTGTAATTGTGGTGCTATGTTGTTCTGCTGCATTGCCTATCCACAGAACCCACTTCCTTCTCCATCGTCGGAGTAAAGTTATAAGCATAAGCCAGGGTGGCTGCACTTCAGTGCCCTAATTGTGTTTCCTTTATGGCTACGGTAGTTGAAGCTCGTGAGGTATGTTGGAGAAAAGCACTATAGAACTGCAAAGCCATTGTCACAGCATAGGGAATTTCTTCGGGATGAACAGAAAGACCTCTGCGTCGCTGTGTAGGCATCGTTACAGCCCCTTGCACTTGCTGTTCTGGTTTGGGATGCAAGTCCAAAAGAATTCTTCTTTCTGAGGCTATGGTTCCTATCACCTCCCAGGCTGCTCCTCCTGGTACCTTTTCTGGGTTTCGTGTGCCTATTTGGCATTCTGGCATGGCTGGGAATATGCTGCTGTAGGCAGGGCAGGCACCTCAGGGTGGTGGAGGCAGCTCTGGACATGTGTGTGTGTTCTGATAGGAGCTTGTGTGTTCTGATCACTCACCAGATCAGGAGCACAGCATCACAGAGTAACTGGGACTGGAAGGGACCTCTGCAGCTAATCTAGTCCAACCTCTCTGCTCAAACCATTCTTTGTAGTTCCTTTAAACCTCTTAGGTTTAAATAATTAATCGGTCACTTACCCACCTTTATTAAGTTATTTCAAGTATGTTTTATAAATATGTTTTGGAAATGAGTCGTGCCCCATCCCACCCTGAATGAGTTAAATGTGAAAACTCCCATCATTGCTCTCCTCTTGTAAAAACTTTTTTGATTTAAGTCTCCTTTTGTTATAACTTTTCCTGTTAAAACTTTTCCTGGATTCAGTGGTTTTTGTTGTTGTTGTTGTTTGGTTGGTTTTTTTTTTGAGCCATTTGAAGCACCTAAGGTGCAGAATCATATTTCTCTGTTTCTATGAAATAACAAAGGTAAGGGATCTTGGTTTCTGCAGTGGTGTTGTTGAAGGAAAGAATAGAAGAAACAACAACAGAAACCAACAAAACAAATAAAAAACACCAAAAATAGACAAACAACGAAACCCCAAACCAAACCAAAAAGCTCTGATCTTATTTAAGAAGAAAGGAAAGACCAGCTTGTCATGCACAAGGATTCCATTCCCAAACTCCTGGCATGATGTTATATCTGCTGAGCTCTCTTGTTACTGCAGTAGCTTAAAACTATTGAGCGAGCATGTATAGAAAAGAAGCCAATGTGCAAACTTTAGAATTTGTATGCCTAAAGGACTCGAATTTGAGGCTTTGCTTATGCTTCACAAAGTGTTTGAGATGTATGCTTTTCAAGGGCTGTGAAGGTACTGAGTTTCTGCTCTCTGTTTTCCTTGCAGGTGTGTTACTAGACATCCAGCAGCACTTTGGAGTCAAAGACAGTGGGGCTGGCTTACTACAGACAGGTAAGAGTATTTGTTTTCTTGCTGGTTTGGTAACCTTGCTCATCTCAGAAGGGTGCTTTCAGATTTCTTCACTTAAGGTCTTTGGCATGTTTGCTGTGAAATGCACTCTTACGAGGAAGAGGAATGAGGATGTGGTTGGGGGTTGTTTTTTTGGGGGGGCGTTGTTTTGTTTTGCTGGTGGGCAAGAGGTCAGGGCTCAATGAGTGCAGAATGAGCCAAGAACAAAGGAACGTAATGATGTTATTTATGACAAATTCAAATAAGAGATGGCTACCTAGATCAGAAAGCTCGTGATAACCCAACAGCAGGATCCTGTTGTTCTTGCTCAACAGAGGTCAGTAATAAGTATGAGGTGTGATGCCCTTCATGTGTTCTATGGAGAATCTGCTGAATGTACAGTAATTGGGAGTACAGTGTGACACAAAAATGTAAAACACATCAGGACAAACACCTGAGGATGAAAACTGCAGGAAGTGCTGACAATCATTGCATTCATGCTACCTCATTGATTAAAAGTACCCCTATGATTTTGGTGACATTAACATCAGACATTTCTCTCCCTGTATTTAAGGAAGAAAGATTATTGAAATTCTGATGTCTGTCCTTTTAATGTTGCAGACGTCTGCAGACAGAGCTGTACAACCCCAGGAAAAACCCGGCTTTTCTGGCCTGTGGTCCAGAGATGGTTTAAAGGAGTGGCTTTGTCAAGGACTAGAGATGATGATATTGAGTAGCAGTCTCATGCAGTTATGACAGCACATTTGATCTTATGGAGAGTTGAAAGGACTAGCCAGACAGCAAATGCAGTATTTTAAGGAGAGGAACAGTCTGGTTTGGAAGCTTCTGACAGAATTATTAGTTGGAGTTGTAGAATTGTGATGCTGTGGTTGTCCTGCCATTGTCCTCTGCCTGAGGAAACCACACTGGAACAATTGTATCTCTGAAAAAGTTAAAATTTGATTAGGGTTAAAAGTAGTGGGGCAGAAAGATGTTTTTCCAATCCATTTTTTCACAGTGGTTACCAAATGCCCGCCAGGATCTTGTGCATGAAACCCTAGCCAACAAAAAGTGTATAAAATGATTCACTCTTCATGATCACACTAGAGGTGAGAATGTTCTGGTGCTCCATCAGTTGGCCATTGATTTCAGGCTATTGGAATCACTGCAACGTCTCCTCCTTGTTATTTTCTGCAGCCCATATCATAGCAGGTTCCTCATCTGTGGTTAGACCTTCTTGGTAATGTTGCAATACAAATGATTAATAATAGTCCATAGTAGGGCTTAAAAAATACTCTCCTTATGGGACAGCAGAGTCCAACTAAGCTGGTGTGTGCAGCACGTGTCCAGAACAGAAGGCCTGAGCTTTACAAGCGTAACTGATTATAAGTAGCATCAATCAGTTATGCCCAAAGTGGCACTGGGTGTCTGTCAGGCTCTTTTCTACAGCAATTATTTGTTTTTATTTATTGTGCTCAGAGGAACGGATCCTCAATGTATCATTAGACATGAAGTGCCTTCAACAAAATATTCTGGTGGAAAATGACACTTGCCACAGCACATATATAATCTTCATTCCTCTCAGTGGATGAAATCCCTCTGCAGATGATTTACTGACAGCAAGCAAGAGCTAACCTCCAACGGGGCATTCCATTTGTTAATTGCAAGATGTGTTATTTATTTCTCTAGCAAACGTACAGGGCATCTGAAAACAGCATCACTGAGATATTGCAAGAGTGTTGCTGAGTGTGTCATGATTTTTGTAACCAAAAAATATTGCTTTAAGAAAAGCAACATTTTCTCTTGTTTTTTGCTGATCTGAAAACTGAGGGCTTGACTTTGCCCCTGCTCTGTAGATACTAATGTATTAATCACAATGCCATCACAATCCAAGGAAAAGACTGCTCGCAAAATAATACACCATTTCACGTAAGTGAGGTTAGGGGCACATAACTGAAAACTTATTAAATGTATTACTTCAGCTTAACAAATTTCTGCCTGGCAGCTGGCCCATGACCCATGTAACCTTAACCCTGGCGGAATAAAACACGCTGGCCTAAACCGCTGTAAACACTACCTAAAATCTTGCGACTGTTCTCCAAGTCTGACCTCTCTAAGTGCGCAGACTGAGGGAAATGGATGCAGAGTGTAAAAGTGTTTGGCCAAGGTTGTAAAGGAAGCCTGCAGTTGAGCTGGGACCAGGACTGAAGTCTCCCAGACCTCTGCCTTAACCTTGAACAGTTCTTTTCCAAACAGAGAGTCAGAAATATCATCTTACTCCCAGGAGATGGTCCTGCTAACTAATTGAGTGATATGAGACGAAAGACTGCTCATCCTGAATATGTCCTCTGAATAAAGAGTAGATTAGTCTTCAGGTTGTTAATCCTGCATCTCAATGAGTCCTAAATTAATTTACAATGTTAATGAGGGGGAGTGAAATGTGGTATACACTGTTAGTTCATATCATTCATCAAACAGGCTTTAAAAAATAATAAAGAAAATCCTTTTAACTGAGAAAAAACAAGGCTGCTCACAGTGCTTTAGGAAGAGATGGTGAAGAAAACTCAAACAGCAAGGGGAAAAGAAATCCACCAAAGGCAGTGTATCACCCTGCAGTCATACCATAACCCATTCTTTGCAGGCACAGCCGGTCTCGTAGCTCCCTCACTCCGAACATTCAAAAGCCAATTCATGCACTCTCAGCTTCTGCTGCTCTCTGGAAAGCAAAGGTGACTGCTTTCTTAGGAATTGCCAAGACTGAATTTGAATTTTCATCTTGTTTTATATTAATCCCAAGATACAAGATATTTGCCTAGGAGATATAATGAAAACTGGTTACGGGGAAACTGTAACTCCCTGCACAGCAAAATTGCAGGGATGCTCCAGCCTCATCCATAATGGAAAGGAGCAGAATGTGGTAGCCTCTGTAGTAAGGATCCCGTGACAGCAAAGGACACACTGACAGATGTATCACAATTGCTGCTTGCTCAGTAGCATTGTAGAGTAACAGGCGTATAACTATGTTGATTTCAGAGCCTCAATTATGCCTTAATGATACTAAAATTCTTCCCTTTTAAAGCACGACATGCACACAGTTATATAAATAATGGTTCCGTGCACTTAATGGTCCTACAGGTCAACATCCAAGCTTAATTGTTTCCTTTCCTTTCTTACTGGTCGCCTTTCCCAGATGGAGAAAGGATAATCTTGACTGATCTCAAAAGGTGATGAAGCATCTCCTTGCCCACTTGAGTAGGGGCAGCAATTTGGACTTGCCAAAACTAGAGTCCTCTTAAAACACAAAAACTGGGATTATGGGGAACAGACTTACCAAACTGCTTCAAAATAGTGTTATTTATATCACATTTGCTTCCATATGCAGTTAGACCACAGGAACAGTGCCACTACTGCACTGTTTTTCACTGAATTTTCTTTCCCTTCTTTCTTCATTTTTTGTGCTTTATTGCTCTGCCTGCTTTCCTTGCCCTTGAGTTTATTTTGCTTTTGCATTTCTTGCCAGTGTCTACTTAGCAGACCAGAGCTCTAATAATAATAGTGCCTGGCTGTCAGTACAGTTTGTCTTCTGTATATCTCAGGATTTTTTTTATATAGGAGGGAAAATGAGGCTTGCCCTTTTATACAGATGGAAACCAAGAAAGCCAGATGGGAGAAATGTCCTGCCCAAAGTCACACAGCAGGCCCGAGGCAGAGCCAGAATGAGAACTGCAGTCCAGTTCCTGGACACAGCACTCAGCCAGGGCAGTGGTTAGACTCAGAGCTTTGGTCCTTGTTAATGGCATCTTAATCTCCTAGCCTAAGCAGCTCAGGCTCTGGGGAAGGCACATTAAACAGTGGGGACTTCTGCAAGCCGAAGCTGTGAGCCATCAAATGGAGGTTATGGCACGGATTTTGTTGAAATTCAGAGGGGTTGTTGTCAGGAAGAGCCTAGGGATGTCATTAGAGCAAATCCTGGTAACTAGAAGTTTGTACCGCCAGGTCAGAAGCAAGGAAATGGAAGGCAGTAGGGATCTGGAAGGGAACTGCGGCTCCAAAAGAACTTGTCTCTGCACACAAGAAGAAGATGGGCACTTCCTTGAATGCCTTTCAGCCCCTGGTTTTCCCAGAAAGCCTAGGTACTTTCTTAAGTCTCATTGTGGGCTGATTTTTCTTGGAAGGATCAATTGCAACTAAAACTTCTGTTCATTTGAAAAGTGAAACTTTTACCTGCCGGAGTTGCCCTACCTTTTGAGCTAACCTAGCCTTGCAATAGGTTGCAACCTTACAAGGCTGTTAGCAGCTCCAGTGTGCTGTGATTGTATCAATCAGGCTAAGGGCCTGTGAAGTGGGTAGGAGGCTTGACATAGGGGAGTGCTTACGGGAATGATGAGATAAACCAGACTTACTAGATGAAAGGTTTTTCTTTCAACTGCCTTTGACTCCCATCTTGTCATTGGCTTATGATGACAGTCGATACTGCTCTGACATTTTTGATGTATTCCAAACAAAGACCACTGCCTCTGGATGAGATGCTAACCTTGAATATGTGTATATTACGTGATCTGTAGGTGCCCCATGTTTCTTTCCTATTCTATCATCTGCTTCCACCTGAATAGATGCTGTCTTGTTTCCCATCCCTGCTGTGCATAACTCAGTCAAATCTTCATCTTTCACTTCTTCCTGCACATGCTCATCTGTTCTTCTTGCCTTGCTAGAGCAGAGGAACTAATCTTTTGGACACCTCCCTGTTTTCTATTTAAAATTCACAAGCTTTCATTTTGAGTGAATGTCTTCTCCACATCACAAGGAGAGCACTCCCCAAGGCCTGGTATCGCAGGTGTCCCATGCTATTGCAAGCCAGAAGATGAGGCAGAAAGCTTTGTAGCTGCTCTTCTTGATTCATGACTGCAAATGGTTGGGACCACCATGCCCTACCCAGAGAAGATCATACCTCTGTCATCTCTTTCCCCAGCCATACTAAACATCCTTACATCCAGGTTACCCCGCTGGGGCTCTGGAGCTCTGAATGCCAGGACAGGATGGATCTCTCTTTGTGCCAAAAGCAGATCCTCAAAGTCATATAAACAATGAGTAAAGCCTCTTTCCCCATTTCACTCTCTCTGTTTGATTTTGTGTAATTTTTTCAGAACTTCTCCAACATTCTGTATATTGCTGGTAATACAGAGATTAGGGCAGTTTGTATAGGACAGCTCGGGTTTAAGCAATAAAGATGAAAAAGGAGAGCTCTATGTTCACACAATGTGCCTCAATTAATGTTTGTGACAAGGGTAGCAGGGACAGCCCCTGCCCAAATTTATCCTATTTTACTGTTGAGTTATGAAAAAGTTCTTTGTTTGGAGCATGGTAGGTGCTGAAATAGGATCCACTAAAAGAGTGAATACAGAATCTGGCAGACTAGAGACTGTGGTTCAGATCCACATGGACTGAAACACCATCTGCTTTCCAGGAAACAGACTCTACTGGAGTATGTTTCAATGTGATCTAACAGAAGATTCAGCTGCCTTCTTCCTTTAAGCCGGTTTTTAATTCACCAAGGTAGTGTGACCTGAGATAGACCAGAGCCTGATTATTGCCCGCATAAGTCCTTTACACGTTCCGGCAGGCCTTTTGTCCTGTGTGCTAGGATGGTGTCCGACACGCCAAGAAGTCTGGGCAGTCTGAAGGTCTGATTCATGCAAGCAGTTAAGCATATTTGGAAATCCCTCTGCAATCAAGAATGAAAGTATTTTCTTGAATCAGTGAGCAGGTTATGGGAAAATGTGTTTGTGCCCTAGCCCAGTCCCCTGTACGCTGAGGACCGGGCTATAAAAATGCTGCTTACAATGTGAACTATCACTAGACAGCCCTATATTGCAAAGTAAATAATCTTTGCTGGGGGGAGAGGGACAGGGAAGGGAAGATGTCCTTGGCTGCTGCTAACAGGAGGTAAATGCTTGAGCCAGGGTTGCACTTTGTCTTTTTATTGTACGTGTCAGCAAGTGAGTGCAGGCTCCTAGAACAGGGGAACTCTCCAGACTGGCTTGTCTTCATTAATGTCTTGATTTTATGGTGCTACATGGCCGCTAACACAACATAACAATTCATTTCCCCGTCCCACCTTCCTGCTTTGCAGAAGGAAGGTTGGCCCTAACTGTTGGCCTTTCAGCCAGGGCAGGTACTTGGGCTGGTGTTGCAAGAGACACTTGCACTTGTGCTGCCTGTGGCGTGCCTGTTCTTTAAGGAGATACTGGCCTATTTCCCCTTAGGCTGTAGTTCCAGCACCTCTTGCCAAAGCTGTGTTCATTTCTGTAATTTATTATAAGTTTGAGGGGAGAGATTTCCCACAGATTTTAGAGAAGTAGTTATCATTCCACCCGAATTTCTCATAGTTTTTAACATAGCCTGCTCATCTCCCCCTGAATGTGTTCCTCAAACCTCAGAATTTCATTCAAGCTCTTCATACTGGAAGAAGGAATTTTTGTTGGGATTGTGTAGTGCTTTTAACCAACCTCCTCTTAATACCAGCTCTGCAACCTCATATAGCAGGCTTCTGCAAGGTATTATGTGTATCGTGCCCAAATAGTTCAGAAGGGCTAGACTTGCTGCCTTTTGTTATTTACATTAACACTGCTTTTGGACTTCTGAAAGAAGGAGATGAGCATTTGAATTATCTTAAGGTTTTGGGTTGTTTTTTTCCCTGCTGTTATTAGACATCTAGTGGCTACCAGTTGCTGAAAGAGAGGGGTGTGTACTTGTATTCAAGACTTCACATTTGGCTTACTTTTTATCCTTCCCCTTTGTGATGACACTAAAAGCTTTTGCGAGTAAGTGGACAACCTGCTGAGCTTTAATGCATGCTTTTCATTGAGTCTGTGAGTCTGATCTTCAAGTATGGTGAGCAGAGGATTGTTTCTGTGTAATCTAAACCACAAGGAGCTCTGTATTCCTTCTTTACCCTGATCTGGATCTGTGCATACAGTCGCTACTGATTCCCACTGAGCCCGATGTAAAGGTATGTGTTTGCCCAGAGGGGAAGATTTTTTGTCTTGACTTGGAGGGAAGGAGGACATAGGTCTTCTATGAACTCAGGGTAAGAAAATAGACCTAACCTTTACAGTGCGTTCTGTATATTTACCGTGCTTCATCTCAGGGGAGCCGTGAATGTTTTTCGCTCATAAAAGATTTATTTTAGGATTGTTTTGGTTTTGTGTTGTTCCTCGCACATATCTGAAGAACTCTCATTTTCTTAGAATGCAAACCTAGAGCTCTGCAGGGCAGCAAGTTCCGTGTTGTGAAAAATGTAAACAGTTATGTTCATACAGGGGTCTCAGATTGGGTGATAAAGAGGTCAGGCTTGGCCTGTGCCTGCTGGGAGATTTCCAAGCTAATTTCGTGTAGTTGGAAGCGTTGTCGGAGGAGGTGTTTGATCTGAAAAGAGATCATTTGGATAAACCAAATAGTTTTGACCCAGTGTGAAGGAGCTCTGGAGCACCGGAGGTACCATCTTGCTATGAAGCAAAGTGCACTGCTGTTAGTATTTGTAACACAGCAGGCATCTCACAGACTCTGGAAGTACTGGGGCATTTCTGTACTGGGGGAATGAAATATTAGGGTTCTGGACCAATCCTTGTGGTTGTTCTCTGATGTCCTGTCTTCAGTTCCAGGTGATCTGAACATTTGGCTTTTCCTCCAAACTAATGGTTCTCAAAACTTTTGGGCTGTGTACCAGACCACTGTACGTCCTTACAATCAGATTTTTATAGTGAATTTATAGTAATTTTTCCTGTATGCTGATAGAAGGTTGTATAGCAAAGACCAATTTTCTCTTTAAATTATGCAGGGAACTTGCTTTCATAGGGGAAATTTTACTGACCACAGTCATTGCTTATCCCAGTTTGACATTAGTTCTCACAAAAAATCTGAGTGTACATAAACATTTTTGGCTGAACGCTCTCTTCAGTTGTTTTCAAGTTTTAATCAAATGACTGTGAATGGTGTAGGTTCTTAACAATCAAATATCAGAGGAGAAATAACCAGTTATTTGATGGGATGAATGGTGGAAGGAGGTGTTCACACACACTGATGTTCTTTGCTGCTGCAAGCAGGGAAATGTCTTCATTTTCAGCAGGAAGGATGTTTCCTGATAATATTCAGTCCTGATCTTTTTATTCCCCCCACTCAGTTACACATCAAGTTATTCTGAATTAAAAATTTAGACAGATTTAACCACTTCCTTTAGCAATTTTCATGCATTAATGTTCACAGCAACAGGAATTATTTTGCATATTCTCTTGCTGCATCATTCTCCTTGCTCTTTGTAAATGTGCTGGACTGGAGATGAGGCGATTCTGATTTATGCTGTTGTGGGATAGCAGGGTTGAGCTGAGAACATTAATAGTAGCATAATCTTCCTGCAAAGAGTTGCCTTAAATAAATAAGAAGTTGCAATAGCTTTAACTTTTTTGAGATACATTAAGTAATTTTAAGTGGATGGTTACAATAAATTACTATTAAGGTAGGCTTGGAAGTGATTTAGGGAGGTGATACAGATAAAGTAGTTTGATTTCTTTTCACAGTTCTCCAGTGAAACATGCTCCGAGTTATTTGTTACTGGCTTTTTCCTTGCCTCTGGCCACCCTGTATTTGAGGGGTCCTGATGGGGTTTGAGGGGTTAGCTGTCAGCTCCATGCTTCCATATTCAGCATGCTGTAGTTTTTCCAGCCTACCTGCCCATATAAATAATATTAAAAGTGCCTGAGTTCTCTTGGCCACGCCTTTTGAGCACTAGAAATCATTGGCAAAGTCTGACAAAGAAAAGTGCTATTTCATGGGAGCCTTTGTGACTAAACAGAGTCATGTAAGGAAGATGGGTGAGTTAAAGAAAAAAAAAAGTATTTTTTTTTCTTACTCTGGAATGCGCAGGGTGCTTTTAGAGATCCATGTGTCATGAAACTAAGTTGCATTCAATTTAAGCATCTGGGCTGTTTTTAAAAGCAGTCTCCTATTTTACAGGTGTGGTTTGGGATATATAAATGCTTACCTAATTGTGACTGCAAATCAAAGTAGTTAAGTGGCACAAATAGCACCAGCAAAATTACTCCCAGGGTAAATTGCAAGCTCAAAATTAGTGACTGAGTTGAGGATCCTTTAAAAACACGATACTAAAAATAGATATTAGTTCAGAAGGGCTGATGTAAAGAGTTGTTATGGTGAGAACCATGCAAGTGTTTGACTAGATAAATCCACCTCCTTCATCAATCTTCTTGAAGGTAAAACTGCAGAACAGGAACATGAAAATGTCACATTAATTTTTCTTTTTTCTTTCCTTCCCCCCCCGCCCCCATGTTTAAATTGACATCTTCCACCAGCAATATGCTGCCCATATGACATCCCCGCTGCAGGAGTTCACAAGAGCACTGCTAAAATGTATAAATCTAATGCACTGCTCTGTTGCTCCAGCTCACGGTGCAGAATTTAAGTTATCAGCTCTGCAGCTGCTTTTGCTTAGTCATGTGGGCTTGGAATGATGATCCATCTCTAAGGGTCATTATTTTATTTTGCATTTTTTTATAAAAATGATGAAATCTCATAAAGAAGCCTACTTCTTCAGGATGTTTAGTTTCACAGATACCTGCCGTGCCCTATCAAAATACCAGCCTTGCAAGTTGGCTGCTGTGCTGAAGGTGCTGGGGGTTTGTTGGCTGCAGGGGGGCTGTAAAAAGACAGCACAGAAATCGAATGCAAGATCCTGTACTGGATTCAGCATCCTGTACGTGGGCTGTTTGGGAGCTTCTTTTCTCTCTTCTTGTCTTGTTGAATGATCTGCTGTACTTTCAGTTCAGCAGTAACACGTGCCAGATGTTTTAGACGTGGATACAATCAGTGGAACCCTGTAGAAAAATAATTGCAGTGAGCTGAAGTCTGCAGCAACCGCTGCACTGGTGATCTCTGGCAGTGTTGCAGGCTTCCCTTTTCCATAAAGGTGGTTTGACATTTCAGTGTCTGGCCACAGAAATAAGGACATTTCATGGGGTGGCTGTGTATCTTTAGGAGGGAGCCTTGCCTTTGTGTAAGGATACATCCTAAGAAAGCCTGGGGTTCTGGTGATGGCTAGAACACTTTTCCCTGTTTGACACACACGGTGGCTTTTGCAACCTGTGCCAACAAAAGTGGTGGAAAATATAATTCTTTTCCTGGTTCTTCGCAGTGTGTGACTAATGGTTTGTGTGGACATTTTGACTTGCTAATAGGAATTGCAGCACTGCAAAAGTCCTGTTTGGTATCTCTACATCTCTAGATCTCTAGATCTTTGGCTACAGCCAGAGTTGGCCCTAAATCTCTCTTTTTTTTTTTGTGCATTCCTACATAACAGCTGTCCCCAGAAATGCTACACTTAAAACCCTAAGTTCAGTTTGCTTTGGATTCTGAGCTGTACCACCTGAGCTGACACCCTGCCCTGTAAATCCTGTTCAGATAGTTTCTTTTTGTCACTAGAGGCAGATGTGAGAGTAAGAAGAAACAGTAGGGTCTATTAACTTTTCCAGGACTGTCCTTCAGTTCTCAGGGAATTATTATTTGCTTGATATGAGAATAGGGAGTTATATGGAGGAAAAGTGGATTCTTATGATAGGTTGTTGTGGTTCACGTACAAAGAGACTTGGCTGCGTATTGCTTACTCGATTCTATGTGTACCCTTGTGTATGGGGGGTGTTCAAGCTTGGTTATGTGAAGTGAAGCAGAGTTCAGCACCCTCTGCAAACAGGACCTTCCAGCACCTCACAAGATCACTGAGGCTAAATCCGCAACCGTGTGTTTACCCTGCTGGTGGTGAATTGTGCTCCATCAGGTGTGGGTCTGCTACTGTGGGTCTGGTGTCACCAGCCCAGAGATGCAGGGGTTTCATTTCTGTTTTTCCCACCCAGAGCCTTCAGTTACTTCCAGCTGTGTGCTAGCTGGATTGAAACCCATGGATGTAATAATACGGCAAATTATTAGCAAAGATGATACAAAAGTGTGTGTGTGGAGGGGGCAAAGCAAAGAAAAAACATTAAAAAGAAAGGTATCGTGAAAAAACAGGAAAGAGATAACAGATTTTCCTGAAAAGCAGGTTGTCCAAAGTTGTCCTTGTTCTCTGAGGATGTTTTATGGCAGCAAAGGTGATAATACAGGATATTATACAATGAATGTTGAATTTTCACTAAAAGCTCCCCAGTGAGATATTTCAATCATCTGCTAATGTTATACCTCCCAGTTGCTTGGACAATGCAGTATATGACACTGAGCTGCAAAAATATTTGCGTTTTGTATAAAAGATGTTAGTTTTACTCGTTTGGACTTAGTGAGATTGGTCTTTATGGGTTCTTAGTCCAGAAACTAGGCTCCTATGTCTAATCACCAGGTAAATAAACTGCTGGCAACACCAGAGGAAGTTTTACCCCAAGACTCAGTTTTTGGCTGTACAGGACTGCTAGTAGGAAGCGTACCTGTCATCCTGGGAAATTGATGATGGTGTGGTGTCTGGGGAAGGGAATGGAGCAAGTGCTGAACTCAGACTGACTTTAGATGGGCCACCAGTCAGTCATCACTCTCACCTGCTACATATTTAGGCCTGATTTAAATGGTCTTTTTTAATATGTTAACAATCCCTGGATTCACCAAATATTGCGTTTCCTTTTTCCATTAATGTAACTGATGAAGCATAAAGGCATTGCATTTGCAAACCTTGCGCATTGCAGTATTTATTTCAATGAGTTGTTTTCTAGTAGTACTCATTCTGCCAGAAATATACTAGTGAGAATAAATGTAAAAGCAGAGATTATGTAAAACAGGAACCCAGTCATGCACTGGCTATTGAAACAACTATTAACCTTAGGTTCTTCTATAGAGGTCATGTTCTTTCACCCAGGGACGCACCTTCGGTTGCCAAGCTCGCTCCTGGATCTGCATTTCGGCTTGCTATTGGAGTGTTTGTACAAGTCAGGGATACCTTGGAAATTCTTCTGGGTAATAATCTTAGAAATAACAACTGTCAGACAGATCCCCAGTGCAGGCTCCACTGTAGTTATGATTCTTTTCCTTTTGCAAACCATGGCGAATTATAACATTGGGAACAACGTCAGTATTTGAACAATTTCCTTAAAGAGGTTTATCGCTTTCTGAAGGCCACTCAGAAACACGTACTCTTTGTCTAAATTGCTGTTTATAAAAGCAAGAGTCAAGAGCATTTCCAAATGATGCCAGCCAAAACGAATCAATGAATAATTTCCGTGGAATCACAGTGGCCATGTGGAGGGCCGAGAGAGGCTTCCTTCCATGCTCCCGCTCGCTGTCAGGTGAAGACTGCTTCTCTGCATAGGTGTTTGTCTGCAGCCTGCTGGTTTTTCAGCTCTGTTTTCCTGCTGTCAATATGTAATTGCAAATTGCAGTCAATAACAGCATTTCTTTCTATTTACTTGGCAGTACAAACGCCTACTGAAATGTTGCCGCCGTTTGGCAAAGCAGATGTGTAAGCCCGTGGCCCTGTGCCTGGCAGGGAGGTGCCGAGGTGCAGGTGGGCACGAAGTGGGGATGGAGTTGGACACCAAGTCAGAAGCGTTCACAACCCCTCTGCTGTGCTCAGGCCACGGCTGCTCGAACGGTGATGGTGGCTGCCCTGCGCTGTGCTGGCTGCACAAAGCTGCGTGAGGTGGGATGTTGTAGGGTCCTCTGTATGTTGCAGGGTCCTCCAGAAGTCATAGGGTCCTCCTCCAAACTTCTCTGGCTTGCCCCTGTGTCTTGTTAGACGTTGGGTTTGGGTGGGTGCCTGGAAAGCCCGTCTCTTTTGGTTAAGAGAAGCATAGGTGGAGTTACGTGATGTGCTTTCACAGAAAGGGAAAGCAGCGTGGTACCAGCTGGGAGTCTGAAGCCTTCTTTTTGGCCAGCGTTTTATCCTCCTCTATGGTACATCCAGCCTCCTCCCAGACCCCCACGGTGCTGTAATGGTTCGGCGTTGCCTTTCCTGGCCCTTGCAGCTATTGCTGGATCCATTCTGACCAGACGCGCAGCATCTGTGACTGCAAGTGTAGTGACTGGGGAAATAACACAAATAAGAAGCAGTTCAGGGTACAGGATAAATGGGAGCACAAATGGTTCCTTCCTTGCCTTTTTAGAGAATTCGTGACTCATAATGAAACTAGACAGCGAGTTCATTTACACAGGCGACACTCTTGGCCAACGTGTCTGGCCTGATTCGGCCAGCCCCTGCCTCTGTGCACACACATTTTGCCTTCACATGCCTGCCCCTCACTTCCCCCTTAGGGGACAAGTTTTAAAGATAATCTGCGTTATTCATTTGCTCATTCTTAAAAACGGGGGGAGTGTAAAAGCACATGAAGGCAGGTTGTGTGTTTCATCTTTTCCTCATAATACAGAAGCAGTCGGCAGAGGTCAGTTTGCTGGGAACCACTCTGCAAACTCACTGGCGAGCAGTTAGCTCGTGGAAATGAAAGCCACCAGGAGTGTTGTTAGGGCCGGAGCTTTAAAGACCAGATCTTCATGTGGATAACAGATTGTAATAATAATCTAAATTAATTCTTGGGAGGGAGAGAAATCCTGAAGCCTGAGGGCTTAAACCAGCCTCTGAGTAATTCAGCTGTCTGCGCAGGGATTTTCTGTACTTTCCTCGGAAGGATCTGCTCGCTGTCACTGTCACAGACAGGATACCAGATTACACGGCTTTCTAATCAGTTGCCATTGTTCTTGTGTTTTTGTGAAGTGGTCTCCTGAGGTTACATGAACGGTCCTTTATTGGTGGATTTGTTATTCTGTGTGCAGTGGCAGTGCCTTGGGCAGAACGATGGACACTGCTGTTAGGGAGAAATTGGGAGATTCCATCGAGAGAGGCTCCTCTCCCCACTGCTGCTTTGAAATGAAACCCAGCCAGCACTACAGAAAGTTCCTCTGTAAAGGGAAAGTGGTTTTGGGTGGTAGCTTACATAGCAAGAGCTGTCATTGAGCTAGATGCTACTGTATTTCACATCTTTTCTGTACTTTTCTGCCATCTCAGAAAAAAAGCCAGAGCAGGACACTATACCGAAATTCCCTCTGAAATCAGCAAGCAGTGTTTTAGAAGTAAGGGTTTGGAGGGCGGTGCTAAGAAATGCATGTGCTTCCTCCACAAATTTGTCTGTGTGAAGCACCAAATCCCCTGGGAGAGGGGAAATTTGGAGGAAAAACTTTGAGGGAAGTAAAACCATCCCAGGCTGCTTGCTGGATTAACACCCAGCAAAAGCAGTTACCCACAGCTGCTTTTATATCCATATTGTCTGTAGATTTTAGCGTGTGCCTATTCCACAGTGATTTCTATTCCTACAAAAAGCGAATTAGTGTAAAGCTGCACGTGGTGAAATTTTAAGAGCAGTGCCTCATGGCAGTGCTGTGTACACTTTAGAACCAGGTAGTGAATAAAAATCAGCTATTTCAGATGTTCTCTCCAAGCTCTTGTGATAAGGGGTAATATTTTCACCCTTTAAAATTCAGTTTAATCTGGCAAATATTTGCCTTCCTCCAGATACCTTGAGGCAGATAGCATAAGACCAGGGTGGAGTTGGTCTGTTTAGAAAGATCTGTACAGATCTCCATGAAGGAAGTTGGCTACTATACAGAGATGAATCGCCATTTTCTCCCTGTAGACTGATACTTTTCTTAGTTATTGAGGTTATATTGCTTTTAAAGGATACGATTTTCCTGATCTGCCAAAAGCACTCTTGAAGATGTATACGACTTGAATTGGAAACGTAACAATTCTGCAGGAGAGCAATGTGAAAGGAGTTTGCTGCCAAACCCTGGCACACTTTTATTTGCATGTGTACAAACACACGTTGTGACTATGAGCCCTTGTCCTTCCTTGTCCCGACGTCCGTGCTCTGCTCCTGCACTTTAGCAGGATCTAGAGTGCACTGGAGCAAGGTCTAATTTCATCCTTTTATCCTGACCAGAATAGAAAATGTTTGTAAATGAGGCTGTCAGTGCCGTGCTAGTTGATAGCCAATTACCTAATTAAAATGAGAGTAGAGCCATTTTCCTTTCCAAACCAGGAGCATGTACTTTGGCAAGCCCACTGTAGATGGTACAGCGGCTCCCTAAAGAACTGCAATAACAATAAAGAAAATCAATCCGTCCCATCGGCTGCCCGGGGGGAATGTGTCCTCCCCACGCATGGAGCAGTGTGAATCTGCAGGGCTGTGATGTGGGGCTGTCTCCTGCTGCTCTCAGCATCGCCTCGCTTCCCACCGGCATCGCCCTGAGGGCTGGCAGCTGGAAGATGCCCCGTGAGCCTGCAGCTGTGCTGGAAGGCGATGGCTGAGGGGCTGCTTCTGGCTGGGACCGCCAGCAGAAAGAGCAGCCAGGCAGCACATCCCTTGCCCTGCCGCGGAGCTGAAATTGACTCACCTGACCTGTGCCCCAGCTGCTCGTACAGCCTGCTGTGAGGGATGTGTTTGGTCACTACAGGGATTCCCCAGCTTTGTAAATACAACCAGCAGCTATTAGGAGCTCACATGAAGAGGTTAGCAAGGCACTGGTACTGCGGAATAGTCATTTATTTGTGAATTTCCTTTTACAAACAAACCCAAACAAACCTGAAGCCTGACAAAAGCTCTGGGATAAGAATATATCGGATGAACATTTTTTTTTAGCAAGTTTCCATGAGTGCCATGGCATGAGAAGCTCCTGATTCCATGCTGAAGAGAAGGGGAAGCACTTCCTATGGTATTGTTTTTCATAGGAAGCTGCTGCTGTTGGTAAATTACACGTAGCAAAGAATTTATTAGTAATACACTGAACTATTAATGCATCTCCCCTCCTGTTCTTTCATCGCTCCAAAGAGGAGGTTTTGAGATTGATTTCTCTTTGAGACAGAATGACTCCTATTGAGCACTAGTTAATGATTTGAAATTAAAATGTTCATTGAAGAGGCATGTAGGATTAGTCTGGTCTGGTGGCAAGAAGAGACGGGAAACCCCATTTTAGGATGAAAACACTCTCAAATTGGAAACAAGGACCGTTGTTATACCAGATAAGAATGATACACCATTCTGTTAAGAGAATAACAGATTTGAAGTATTTTTGTTGCTAGTTAAATCTGATTCATGGCACTCAGCCCAAATTTCAGGGATCAAGGGATTTAGATTATTCTACATTATCAGCTTTAGGCTGTCATTTCGTGATGTGTTTAAGTACACGCTGTGGTTGAAAAGGCTTCGTGGGCAAAGGTACACACAACTGTTCCTGCCCTAAGGAACTCTTCCTGCCCTAAGGTTAATTTTCCATCCTCAGCAGCTCCCCAGTTTTGCTCTCCTGATGGCCACGCGAGCTCTGGGACTGGCACAAGAGAAAGGAATAGAATAAAGTAAAGATCCTTTGATTTTGTGGTAATTTAAATGCTTTTATCTGGATCTCTTTAGCCTTGCGCCCTGGCTCTAGGGACTTCACCCTGCCCTCATCCCTGCCAGAGCTTCAGCTGGGATTGGAGCTCTCCGATGGACAGCATGTGTGCAGCACATCCTGAAAAACTGCATAGAAAGGGAAAAACATATCTCCTTTCACATGCGGTCTTCTTCCTGAATGCTAGGAGTGACGGCTGGCAGTTTCTGTAGCAGCAGCTAAGATAGTTTTACGTGTGTTTCAGTCATGTTGAAGCAGAACCAATCTTGTAGAAGTGTCGCTCGTAATGTCGCAGTGCTGCAAAGCTATTGACCAGCTCCGTACCTCTGGGATCTCCTGTCTAGTTCGGGATTGACCCGAACAAAAAACAAATCCGTCCTAATTGGCTAGCTAAGTTAATGAGGTTTTCCTGCCACTGATTGCTCAGTGGCAAAAACCAACCCTGTGTCACGCATTGCATGGGCACCAACGTGCAGCCAGGAACGGGTGATGTCCTCTGGCACTCCACCATGCAAACCTGCAATGCTCTCAAACAGCAGGGCCGGTCAAGTCAAATGGAGAGGAAACTTCCAGGGTACAAAGCTCCTGTTGACTGGCCAGGTGCTGCGTTATTTCACCCTGAGAGTGTGTGTGAGGGCAAGGACTAAGTAATTTGTAGGTTTAGAAACGTAACTTTGTGAGCCACATTCAAGCGTTTACAAGTAATTCTAGGAGCAATTCAGTAACACGTTAATAAACCATTACCTAATCAAGCTGGCAGAAATGATGCAGATGCAATTATGTCTTTTTATTTTTAAATTTTATTTTTATTTAGAATAACATGGGAATAGTCCAGACCAAAGGTCCTTTTAGTATATTATTCAGCCTTCCATTGTGATCAGTAGCACATGTATAAGAAAAAAAAAACAGAAAAAAAAGTAAACAAGACAGGATCATGGTGATAGTTCCCTGATATATGTTATCCACTGGATAGCTGAGGACTTTCTAAACAGTGGCATTATCTTTAGTAGCCCTCAGATTGGACTTTCTCTAATCCTGTTTTGAAATGCCATAAACTTTGAGCTCCTGTGATAACATCCCAGTGTTTAGTTAAGTTCTGTGCATAAAGTGTCTCCTTTTGATTTGAATTTTGCAGCTGCCACTTGGTCAGTCTTCTAAAGACAAGGTGTTTCAGGTTTGCCCTTTTCCATAGCATTCATGGTGCCAGACCTCTTCTGTAGCCCCCATGAGTTGTCTGTTTCCCAGTATGTTTCATGTTTCACTGTGAAAGGATCTGTTTTGTCCTCTTGACAGTTTTCTGATACTCTCTCTACTTTTCCCAGTAATAACCCTTTTCCCAGTAATAATCCCTTATGTTTTAGGGATGCAGTAAACTTACAAGTATTAGAATGTGTTTACTGGCAAAGAGGCTCTGATCTGTGGTGCACTGGGGATTCGTAAGCAGCTACATCGAAACAAAAAACTCATCTCTAATGTCCACTGAATCAAGTGGGAGTCCTTCCATCGACTTTGCTTAGGAGTCTAAATCAAACTGCACTAAAAGCTTTTTGCAGAAATACATCTCCAAGTGGAAGCGGATATAAAACAAAAGTGGCCTTGACTTATTGAATCATTCATTTCCATACTGTAAGAAATGCAAAATCAGAGTTTAAACAGACAGAGAAGCTAATTTTCTGGGTTCTGCTGCTAAGTGTCAGCAATGTTATGTTGTTTTAGGCAATAGGTTTGCATACTTTTGTATGGCGCTGCCATGGAAAGCAGACTCTGCCATAGCCTCCTGTTCCTGGCCCCTCTTTTAGGCCACCATGTAGTGAACCAGACTGTGGAACTGACCCAAATGTGAAGATATTTTTGAAGGGGAGAGTCTGCTGGAGAGACACGGTGGTGTCTGCTCTTCACTTGTTCTCACATGCAAGTTTTAATCCCCCAATCAAACATACTGCATAGCCCCAGGGGAAAAAACAAACAAACAAACAACAAAAAAAAACCTGCTACCAAATACACTTTTTATTTCATTCCAAAACATGTTCCTTGCTGTTGGCTATCTGCTGGACTCCCAGAAGCAGCTCACTGTGGGGTTAGGCCAGTGTCAGCACAAGGAAATCAGTGGACTTACACCAGAACCCTTCGTTTTGATTGCTGCCTGCAGCATTGTATTAGGAAGCACATCTCTAGTAACACAGTAGCTGGTTTATTGATGTTCAGGTTGCCCAAATCCCTTTAAAACAGTGGTAATGTAATCACTGTAATTCCCAAAGTGAGAAGCAGAAGGTGGGTTTGGTTTTCTCTTTTTCCTTTTTTTCTTTTTAAATTGCATTGCCTGTATAGAGCTGTTCAAAATTTAATCTAGTAGCAAGTTAGCTCCTGCATGAAGTAAATTTGCTGGACATCCAGAGAGACAGAACAGCACAGTAAAACGCAAGCTTTTCCTTTTCCATTTTAGATCTTGGTGTTATACCACACTCAGCTTCCAATTCACAGCCGTGTTTTCCTTGCCTCCACAGCACTGATTGCCTGAATCAGAACCCCAAGACTGATTTCAAACATGGTTTGAGACATTTTAGCCTCTTTGCAAGGCCCAGGTGAAAGGAGGATCATTACCAGCATTTAGGGAGCGCTGGTGTGCTTTGGGTTGTAGACATGAGGACCACAGACATGATGTTGTTAACATACCACCTTAGGCCGGCCTACAGAAAGCAGGCTGGAGCCACCGTGTTTGCTCGAGGTTTCTGTGGCAGGCAGTATATGTTATAGCAAGGCTCATGTTCTCTGCAGTGCCTTGTACCTGGTCATTTCTGTGTTCCTGGCTCATCTACAAGCAGTAATATTGCTGGCTGTAGGCGTATGCCAGCCTCAAGCCTTTGGTGACAGTGACAATCAGGGTCAGCAGCTAGCAGCTCGGCTGTCACAACCACCTCTCACTGCTGCTGATCAGACTTTCCTTTGTCCTCTGAACAGCTCTTGAAGTCGGCTCTTTGGAAGAGCAGAATGACAGTATTCACATCTTACAGGTACTTGCAGAAGGATTTGCCGGGTGAATGTTCAGTGTTTTGATTTTTGATTTGTAGCTGAATGATGTTATCTGAAGCCCACTCATGTGAGAATCTGCAGGCAGCGCCCGTCTGTGGGCCGCAGCACTCCTCTGTAAGCGTGGTTTCCATTTTTAGGCCTCACTTTCATTAGAGCTCTTTCTTGTAGCTGTTGTCTAGGCTTTGGGGACTGAAGAGGGATACATCTCTATCCCTAAGCAGCAGTGCAGAGTGAAATATCACTCACAGCCATACATCACATACTCGCCCAGTATGGACCAGTGGTGTGCTATGCTGTACGTGGCAGATCTGACAGCTCTGACTTACACCTGACCGCTTGGCTGTGGTTGCTCTTTGCCAAGCACAGCTTCTCTCAAAGCTCTGGGGTTATTTGCGTGTTATTGGACTGGTCTCCTGGTTATTCTTATCTGATTTTCTGTTTCCAAGGAGTGGATTTCCCTGCAATTCCCCCTGAAGCAATTATTCCTGTTGGCTGAGGGGAACAAAGCAAGTCTTCAGGATATCCTTTGCTGGGAATATAAGGGCTAACTCTCGGAAGAGTCTGGGTTATGCAGTGAGGCGAAGGGGGGGAATTACCAGTATCAAGTCCTTCCCTGGGCGGCATCTCGTCTGATGTTGAGATAGACGAGGACTTGCCAGGAAAGCTGTGTTCAGGCCTTGTCTGTCTTTACAGGCGCGTTGTTGTAACTGGGTTCTGACCCTGTCACAGCAAAGGGAACCGAGCGGCATCATACAGCAGCCGTCTTCTCGATGTAAACACGTATGTCGACACTGTGTGTGTATATCTTCACCCTAAACACGTCACTTATATTTTGTGTCAGTTTGCTTTAAGGAAAAACTGGCGCCTCATGGTGCAACATGCTCCCCGTGGAGAAGAAAGGATATCTTGGAGCTTGAATACTGATGAGTGGCATCTGCAGTGAGGGAAACACAATCTAAAGGGTCCTGCCAAACAGGGAGATAGTAGAGAAATGCAAACAGTGTGAGTAATCAGGTTCACACCTTTTAAAGCACTTCTTTTGTTCTCATTAATGTGCTGAGGATGCGAGCACACAAGGGTTGGCATTTATGAAATTCTCTGTTTGGTCTCGTACTTTGTTCTGTTCTGGGGGAGCTTTCCAGGCCATGTCAAAACAAACATTTGTACCTAAGTCCAATTGATGTGGTGTGTTCCCAAGCCTTTTTTTTTTTTTTTTTTAATGCTCCTGGGTTTGATGCTGTTAGTATATCACAGCTTTGCACAACATACGGAACTGATGGTGTGTTTCAAAGCTCCTTACACTTGTCAGAAATTTCTAGTCTGCACGATAGTCTGGAACCCAGTGATCTTGTGTTTTGCACTTGGCAAGATGCAGTAACATGATCCATCTGTTGGCTGTTGAATCAGAAATGAAGTAAAACAAAATCCATGCAGAGGGTGATATGCAGCATACCTACAGTAAAGTTTGTGATAATGAGGATTTGGAGGCTAAAGTTCTGCACAAACAATTGTATTGTAAGAATTCATCATCCATCAAAGGAAGAATGTTTTAAATCATGTTGCTGAGATTTCCCAGGGCCTTGGATTGCCCTGTAGTCAGACATCTCTTTTCCCTTGATCACATCACCATGTTGTGTCTAAGCTCTCAGGTTCAATGATAAGCCGTGCCAAAGGATCTTTGTTCTTTCTTGGCTCATATGGTGCTGTAAGAAAAAAATCACTCTTAATTGTGATAGTAGACTTTCAAAAATACCTTTAGCATAGATAAGGTTCTGTAAACAGGACACTGCTGAAGCTGGAAGACGCACATGGGTTTGAGATTTCTGTAGTTCATCTTGGGCAGGTCCCTTTTCCTGTGTCTTAATTTCCTTACCCCTGAAGTAGGAATTAATGATATTTATCTTCCTTTCTAAATTGTCCCAAGCCTCACTGTGATTAAATGTGCTGTGTATGTGCTGAGGAGTATTATTATAGCATAAAGCCATAATGAAAATGAAAACAATCAAAGAGGCACTGGAAAAACATGTCTTTGAGACAGTGGGGCTGGTTGGGCTCTTGGAAGAGCCTTATTCCTCTGCAGGCAGATGTCAGCGGATACCAACAGCAGCTTGAATAACACAAGCCCAAGTCCCTGGTGTAGAAATGGCTCCAACAAATCCCAGCGGAGCAGCGTCTCATGCAGAAAGAGCAGGATTGTGCTTGAACACACCCGTAAATTATCCCATCCGAGTGAGCTGGGTGTTCTGGTATTCTCATTGTTTGGAAATTTGTTGTTGGGAGAATATTAACAACCTCGCAGCACATAGTTCTCTGCTGTGTCTAGGTGGATTGCCAGTCCCTTGAGGCAGGGGCTGTCTAGGTTTGCCTTCCACACAGCCAAACACATTGTCAGCACTCAATTAGATGTGGATATATGGTTTCATGCTGACTCAGAGCTCAAAGATAGCCACTATTTTTTTCTTGTTTAGCATCCCTGCTTAGAGCGAGTGAGCTATTTTTACCGGAACCTTTCTAACATTTTTCCTGATAGGAAAAAATAAATCCTGCATGCTTGAAGTCAAAACCAAAAGAAGGGATCTTTTCCTGGAGGTGTCTGTAATGTTCTCAGCCTTCCAGGATGGGAGAAATGCAGTCCCTGCAGGTGTCAGTGTCAATGCCTCTCTTCCCTCAGGGTTATACTACGTGGGTGACCTGGGGGCAGGAGAGCCCCCCTCTGAGACACAAGCAGCTGATCAGTCCATGTAAGAAAAGAGCAACGGAGGCAGAGGCATCAGTGTCTTAGGAATCAAGGGGTGCAGAGCTGATGGGTCAGAGCCGTTACAGGGAACAATTGCAGAGTAAAGTTGGTAAATTTGTGTTTGGAGGGAAAAGGAGAGAAAAATAACAGGGACCCAGTCTAGTTCCAGTAGGCAGAAACATTCTGGGGCTGTTAGCTCTAAGGTCTGTGCTTTCTCTCTCTCCCCTCATCTCCTTTGCTTCCACTTCCGGGCTTTACTTTCCTGTTGGTTACAGACAGCTCTTAACAGGGGAAGGCACTGGCTGAGTGGCAGCTCCCTGCCTGCAGTCCCTGAAAGATGTCTGAAGCACACGAAGTATGCGAAGAGGCAGGGGAGGATGTTTTCCGTATCCACTGTGTGCTTGGGCAGAGGAGAGGGAAGGGAGTGTAAGATAGATGTTTTTTAGAGGTACACATTTTTGTAATTCCAGCTGTGTACAGAAAAAGCTGAGCAGTGCTGGCTATGAAGGTGCTCGTGCACCTGTACAGGGTGGGACAGGCATTCAGAGGCAGAAATAGACACCGAGCCATCCTGTTTGGCAATTACCCTCTTCCTGCATTCTCACCATGGTTGGCATTTTAGTGGCTAAGCCACAAAGGGTGGTATGAAGACAAATGTGATCTCCTTTCAAAAATACCTGTACTTAAAAGAACCTTCCTCCTGAGATGGCATTCGTTATGTGTCACACGGTAATTTGCTCCTGCAGAAATGTATCTCAGCTCCACCCAGCGCTGGGACTGAGCCACTTTTCCTGGCACTGTTGGAGATGGAGCACTAAGAAATTAGCTGTGTGGTGTACTTAATGGTGACTGACGTTGATATACCTGCCCACAGCTGCTCTGAATGCGGTCCCTGCCTTTTCAGTATCTTATCCCAAATCCCAGTGGATTCCTAACTCTGCCCTGGCTTGCTCTGTACGTCCCTTCAGGAGTTGGTAATGTTCCAAGAGGGCTTTAAGTGGAAATGGAAGAGGAGCTGTTGCTTAGGAAGAGGCAAATGAAATGCCAGCTTCTGTCACAGTTCTCTCCTAACATAAAACATTTGTGGCAGGGGGTTGATCCGGAGCAGCAGCTGCTGTGGTGTCACTGGGGTACTAACTGGGGAGTGGGTGAATACAAGGAGGAGAAAATGTTGTGGGAGAGGCAGAGGAACCAGCTAGGAAGATGCTGGCACAAGCACCAGGCTCCTTTGCTGGAATATATCCCTCTGCATTGTGCTGTGGCCTTCTCTTCCCAGCTGAATGCACAGGTATTTTCCTGTCTTCTGGATAAGACCTGTCTTTCATGGTGTTTAGTTATCACAGAACCCCGACTCCTGGTCTGGAGTAACTCAGGTTTCCATCCCAGCTGGTAACATGGCCTAGCTTCATTCAGCCATTCCAGACTATATGACTGTAAAGTCACTTTTTGTTTGTTGTAGAGCTGTGTCTAGTGTTCAGGAGTGTCATCTGTCATTTGCAGGAGTAATTGCAAAAATTGATTCATGGGAAATGCCTGTAACAGGCAGATTCTTTTGACAGATCACACGGCCATCATATTCTGCATTTGTTTGAGTCAATCAGTGCTTTGATGCATATTTGGGTCATAAATACTCTGATAGCAATTGCATTTATTATTATGACAGCTGTGTTCTATTATCTATTATTTATTAGGTTCTGTTGTCCTTTCGTTTTACACCTTGTGGAGCTGTCAAGTTGGCTGCTTACTGGTGACAAAGCTCACAGCTCATTTCAGAACAGAACCTTCCAAAAATAAATTCTCCAAAGGGATTTGAATAACAGCAGGCTGTATACTGTTGGAGAGGCACTGGACGATCTTTTTTCGGTTTGTTTTATTGGAAAGAGCAGGTTTGTGCTTTTTTGCCTACTTTTGCCCAAAATCCAGAATTAGACTTCACATTTATCATCCAGAGGTCGTTGAAGCTAATAATCTGGCTGATTAATGTGAATTTTGGATCACACCCTGCATGTCTCAGATTTGAATTAATCGGGTTATTCAATATTTGAAATGGTGGGATGCTGACTTGGATGTTTCTAATTTTCCCTTAGAAGCTCTTTTAGCTTTATGTCTTTTTACATCATAAAAACGGCAGGAGATCTGATTGTGAGGGGAATGAATTTTGGTGTCCTTCCAAGGGCAAGGCCAAACTGCAGTAGGCAGAGGCAGAGTCATTTTCTGCTCCTCGTTCCCAATAAACAGCCACATACCCCATGTGCCAGGATGCTGCACCATCTTTGCGAGGTGCCGAGCACATTGGTGTTAATTCAGGAAAAGCATTTAACCACGGAGTTGATGACTCTAAAGTGCTTAATATAAGCGTGTGCTTAAGTGCCTTGTTGGACTGGGGCCAGTGCAGTTAGACCCTTGCAGTGCTGAGGTTTGTAAGCCGAAATTTGTGCTGGCTTAACAGCAAGATCATCCGTACTATTACTGTGATGCAATGCTGCATGTACTTCTTTTTGCATATGAACATTTCTGTGTTTTTATCTGTTTATTTTACTGTAGAAGCAAAAAGAGTAAATCTGTAATTCCCACCATAAACATCACAGTGCAAAGTTGATATACACACAATTGTATGGCTTACAAAGTACACGTAAATGGATATATATTATTTATAAAGCGGCTTTGACATCTTCATATATTAAAAAGGAAGAGACATTTAGATCATTTCACAGTTCAGCATTCTGCATATTTTTGGGCTGTATCACCATCCATGAAAATTTCATAATTTGTGTCCAAACCACTTTAATTTTATGCATACATTCCAACCAAAGGAGTGTGCAGCCTGCTCTTGCCCTTTTTTTTTTTTTTTTTCCCCACCCATTTACACTCTTAAAATAGATGGCCAAGGTAGGACAATGCCAAAAGCCCACCCTGCCTTCCTGGAACTACCCAACGTGAGTCATAACTCTGTGACTAAAGGTGGGTCTCCAGGTATTCCAGTGTCCCACCCAAATCCTCCCGGGTTTGCTGAACCCAGGCAGGCAGTAAAAGCCAGAATTTATCCTGGGATAACTAAACAGCAGTAAAAGCAATGTAGTTGTTCTCATCCAAATCTCTCATCAAATCTCTAATGCAGACAAAAGCCAAGTATAAATCAGCTTAAAATCTGGCTATTTCTGCAAAGTTCCACATTAATTGTGAATATGGTGTGAGCACCTCGTTTTAGGTGTTTTCGGTGGTGCTACTGGTCTAGGCTGGAGGAGTGAACTCTGAAGCTAAGGAGATTTTGCAGGGGATATTCTACCAGGAGCCTCATTCCTACCTGCCAGAAGGTCTTGGGTTAACGCTTGTTTATTTATTTATTTATTTTTTTTTGTGGGGAAGCCTGTTAGGGAATTGTAGGTCAAAACTGTTTCTTTTAGTGAAGTAGTTGCTCAGGGACGTGTGTAAATACAAATTCCATGCTTGTGAAAGCACCTAAGGAGGAGAACTAGAGCTCTCTGTCTAACTACAGGGCTGGTGCCAGTAGGATGAACCTGGTAGTGAAAACTGTTGTTCCTTACTGCCTCATGATTGCCTTAATATACTGGTAGGATGGATGAAAGAACTTCAGTTTTTCTGGCCTGTTTCTCTCTGTTTTCTGCTGCAAGGACCAACAAGGAGCCCATGTTTGGCTTTCTGTTTAAAATTCCTTCCAGCCTTCGCTTCACCTCAGGGATGTTTGTGCAGAAGCTCTTCATTTATTCTGCCCTGGTTTTGCCAATCCCTGGATTCTGTGCTCGCAGCAGACGGTGAAGGGCTGGTGTTTTCAGACATAGTAGAAGATCAGTGCCTGAAGTTTCTCTGGGAATGAGAAAGCTGATTGATTAAGAAAACGCTGACTTCTGAAAGCCCATCAGATCGCCTGACTTTGTAAGCCAGGGCTGCAGAACATCTAATTACATGGAACTGCTCTCTAGAGGATTTGGCTTGCAGAAAATTAGTTTTCATGTTCTTGGCCTGATGTTTATTAATCATTTCTTTCCTTTTTCTCCCTTTGCAGTTTTCATCTGCAGTTTCATGGTTGCGGCACCCATCTTTGGTTACCTTGGGGACCGTTTCAACAGAAAGATCATTCTCAGCTGTGGGATCTTCTTCTGGTCAGCTGTCACTTTTTCCAGCTCTTTCATCACTGAACAGGTAAGATACCTCCAAAGGCACTTTGCGGGGTGTCCTGAGTTGCTGGACAATATGTTCCTAAAAACACCCCGTGACACGGTGCTCGAGTGGAAGGTATCCATCCCTCGGGTGTGTGTTGGACATATGGTGTGTTGTGCTGTCTGGCCTCTTGTGGTTGAAGTGTGATCTGGGTAACTGTTCTTCCCTAACTGTGAAATCTGTTATTCTTTGATCGTGCACGTTCATAAAAATAACAAGTGAGACTTAGCTAAACAACAGTTTTTGTTGATAGAAGAGTTTTGTTTTGGGAGAGATTCTCAAGAAACTTTAAAAGGCTTAAAAAAGACTTGAAAATAATCCATGGCTATACAGTGGGTCTCTTGTCCTCTTATATCATAGCAGAAGCCATTGGAGTTTGTTGGGAAGTCTGCTTATGGCATGTGGGATGACAAATGCATCAGTTTGTTTCCTTTCTGTCAAAGGCAGTGGATGATAGCACGGAGATTAGACATAATTTCAGCTCCTTTTACACTAGATGATGGATATGTCCGGGGAACTGATGATGGAGTTGTCAGGCTCGCTTCATTTTGTCAAGCTATGCACAGCATCCCTCACCTGCTTTCGGCACAGCCACAGCACCCCATTTCGAGGACTCCTCTTTGTGTTCTTTTCCTCGCCTATCAGAGGCACTTAGAGGAAACAATTATCTGGCAGATTCTCAGGAAGAATATCCTCTTGTTTAAGTCATATTATAGAAGAGGTTTAATTGCTGCATGTGGCAACATTCCTGGAGAGACAAATCACTGCTCCTGGTAGCATCGGACTGATTTCCCCAAGAGAGGCAGGGGCATTCCTCATCCTTTCTGCCCAGCTGCGTTCCAGAGATTTCATCATTTGGGTCACGCCTAAAGAAAGACAGCCTAAACCTCTCCTCCCTGCTCCCTCCTGCCCATGCACGTGCTCTGCTGTTGCTAATAACAGAGAGTTTCCACCTAAAACAGGCAGTGGCAGTCACATGTCTGTCTGGCTTTCAAGCTGGCTTGTCACTGCGTTGCTAATAAAAAAAGCGTATGGCCAAGTGCAGAAGCCTTTAACTCCTGTAAATTGTTCAGGTTTATAACTGGGCAGGAAGCATCCTTTCTAAAGAAAGAACATCTCTCATCTAAAATTAGGCTAGCCTTTTTAAAAAACAAAAACCACAACTTTCTTTTCATAGTATTCTGCAAAATCATCTGGATTGTAGCCCGGAGAGGGAAGCATTTTTTGGAGAACCAATTGGACTTCTCACATTATGGACATGCATTCATGCTCAGGTTCTCAGCAGTCTCCCTGCAATGAACCTGGTCCTGTAGTTAACAAGTAGAGGAGGAGCAGACATTACACACTGGAACTGGGCTGATGTAATCTGTGTTTTAAGAGCAGATTTTTAGTTTAAGGATTTGGGGCTAATAAGCCCCAAAGGACTAATATATTAAGGATTAACATATATGGTCATCAGTATACAGGAGCTCAGAGTGGAAGTGGTATATCCGTAGCCAAAGAGAGGGAGAATAATATATATAAAGCTGGACTATGTTTGAAACCCAAACCCCAGAGTTTTGGAAGTGACAAAAGAGCCACAATCAAAATAGCTTGATGTGTTAATTTCTCCTGGATTTACATAAATACTAACTCTGGACCCAAACTACAACCTTGGACACAAACTCCCCCATATCTAGAAAAGTCCCCTCTACTCCTTTTTACTACAGTCCTCAGCTCTACAAGGTATTCTGGAGAATTTTGCAGCTGCTGTATGGCTGTGCTCTACCCAGTGGCTGCAGCAGCAGAACAAGGTCATAAGCATAATCACAACTTCACGTGGTATCCCTGCCACTTCGGTATCCTTCTTGGAGGTCTGATCTCCGACTGTGAGGACATGTCACATTGAACAAGGTGAATTCCTGAAATACTAATGAGAAAAAGCATCAGAGAAAAGCTGATGCAGCTTTTTTTCTTTATGCAGTGACTAACCAGGCATTTTTTCAGATTTTTCGCTTTTAAGATTCATTTAAGGAGCAAAACACTGGCTTTTCTCTCAACATTTTTTCCTCCTTTCTGTTAAGACAGTATGTGTGTTTGTCACAGAGAAAGGCTAGGAGTTGAAATGTGAAGAAACATTTGCTGGCAGAAATAAAAGCAGTAGGGAGGCTGCTATAAGTAGATACGTCCTATAAGTAGATACATACTATAAGTAGATACGTACTCACATCCAAGTTAGAATGAAAACCCATGGCTAGAAAGAGCAAGTTGGCACAGGCGGAGCCCATAGAATCCTGTACAGAAAACTCCTTTATGTGGTGACAACAAAAATACTGAAAGAGGCCAGAAACTATAGTCATTCAGTAGAAATAGCAAACTGTGCCTTTCTTCAAATTTTGACAGTGTCTAGTGCCCCATGAATGCTGTCACTGTGTAATTAATAGAGTACACATCCACATAGTATAGGTTTGGAGTGTAAATGGAAGCAGACAGAGGCAGAAAGCAGCTACAGTTCTGGTGGACACTGAAGGCACACAAATTGTAAAGGTTTCTGGCGGTGTGTTGATAAAATTTGAATGTGTAAAGAAGAACAATCAAAAGGCCATAATTTGAGTGAAAATGTAAATTATTTATAATATATTGTGGAAACAAGCATACAGAAAAGGACATTTTCATTCGTATCTGTCCTACTGTCAAATTATGCAATAAAGAAATACCCATGTGACAAGAAAAGAACATGGGGAGAGATTATTCACCAAGTAAATGAAGAGTGAATCTCTCATCCTCTAAGATCTAAGTTCTAAGTAATAGGCTCTCACAGGAGAGAATCAGTTCAAAATTTAAGGCTAGTTTTAGAGTATATAGGAGGTGAAGTCTTATAGTAGCTTTAAAACAAATCAAAGTAACAAACCCAAATAAATACTGTATCAGAGAGTAATTCCTTAAATACACCTGGTTTCATGGATGAAAATAGCTGGCGATAAATTTAACTAAAGGAAATCATCAGAAGTAACATAACTGCGATGATACTGAGAAGTTCATATTTATTTTGTTGGAAATCATCAGAAGTAACATGACTGCGATGATATTGAGAAGTTCACATTTATTCTGTTAAATAATGGAATTTGACAATTTACATCAATGCACCACTTCTTTGTAGAAAAATGACAAGTCCTCCAGCACTTTGTCTCTGATACTTGCACGTTTCTGCTCTGTAACACTGTTTAACACTTCCTAAAATAAAAGTTGTATAAAAAGTCATTAACAAACTTGTTCATTAATCTAAAATTGTTTAAAGTTGTTACATATTTAGGCAGATGTCTAGATTAGCTCTGTTTATAGAAACTTCAATAAAGCATGTATATATCTTAATTTGTATTTTGTAAGTATGAACACCTGCTTAGAAATTACTTCCCTTTATGCACGCCTTTTAATTAGTTCTGCACCTGCAAGTATACAAATTTTGGTACTTTCACCTGCAAAACCATTTTTTTGTTGATGTAGCTTCTGGCAACCATTTGGCTTTTGGCAAGCACTTTGGGGTTGTTGGTTTATGCTCCGTAATAAATCAGCAAAAAATAAGTGAGCTGCTTGCACAGTGTAGAGTCACAGCACAGAGAAATTCAGTGAGCATACAAACCTTATGGAGTTTCTTTACTAAGATGCATTTCCATCCATACAAATAGCTAAATATTTGTCTCTCTCCCTCTATATCAATATAAACTCTGCTTTAATAAGTGATTATTTTTTTCTCTAGATGGCGTTTTCATGGGCATAGTGCCTGATTACCCGTGTTGTAGCTGAGCATCCTGAGCTGGCTGATAGTCCAGAACATCACTGGGAAGAGTACATAGCCAATTTGCACCGTTTTCTTGTTCTGAGCAGCTTCACATGAAACCTCTTGATTATCTGGAGTGATCAGGCCACATGCTGAGAGTTTGTTTCTGGCTACTTGGATATTCACATCTATTAGTCATAATACTACTATTAGCTCTGAGAGCTGACCATTTTGGCCAGAAATCTGTCCTGAAAGAAACCTTGTTTTTGGCACTAACCTTCCCTCACTTCTTAGCAGAAACCTCTGAGAGCTCAGGACCCCCCTCCCTCGCAGGCAGACACCAGCTTCTTAAAGCAAGAAAGAACTTGAAGGTGGAAAGTTGCAGACTATTCTCCCAGTCTTGTGAAATCCTGCCATTTCCCACGTGAACGTCATGAGTAAAGCATATTTCTGTGTAAAAGGGATGCTATTTAACAGATGAGCAAAGTACTCTGCTAAGTAGTTTGGCTCCACTAGGTTGGGAGACCAGGCATACCTAATAATCAAGCAGACCAGGCTGTGGTAATGTGGGTTTGCTGGGAGACATCAGATCTGCAGATGGTAACAAGTTTGGGTATGAAAAAGTAAAGAATAACAAGGTAAACAGGGAATATACTTTTGAATCCTTCAGTTCTTTGTTAAATATTTCTGTTTAAATGTCAATATAGCTAACGTGATACAACCTTCTCATTGCACCACCTGCAAGTTAATCAGCATAGGTATGTCTACTACTGTTTTTGTTTATTTTTTTCCCTTTTCCTCTTCTTTTGATTTATCTCCAAAAGAGGAAGCAAATAGTCCACTATGGAATTCCAGTTAGCCTGCAGTGCTTGCTAAAGTCCTGTGTTTCAGACTTGACAGATCTATATTTATTGCCAAAGCTCGTCTTTCAAGGAGTGCTGAAAGAGAAGCAGCAAATTATATGAAGTATGGACAAATGGTTAGCTGAGTTAATTTTAAAAAACATAAACACAATCCAAGCCCACACCCCTACACACCATGATTCACTCCAAGCAAAAAAGTGCGCTGGCAGAAGTTGTATTATAAAACATACAGCTTCTGCTCCTTTGTTTCTACTGCATAAGATAAATCCCCGGTTTGAAAACCAGAAGCAAACTAAAGCCTGAAGCCATCTTTTTTGTATGTAAGAAGGGTACGGAGTGTTTGTTATCTGGCAATCACTGTGAATTGCTGGAATGTTTATAACCCATTGTTTCATCGTATTGTTTTAGAGGGGAAATCTCTTTTAGAAAGAAGGCAGAATAGATTCTCCAAGCACCTTATATATACACTCAGTCCTTTCCCTCACATGCAATTCTCGACTCTTCGTGTGGCTGTTGCAGAAATCTGTGCTGGGGCTGACATGGGATGCTCCTGGACAATGGCTCTTGGTTGCCTCTGGTGTATTTTGCCAGCCCTTAATGTGGCACTGGAGCCCTACAGATGAGCATCAGCTATTGACATTTGGATTTCTGCATGCTTGCCCTTTTTCTTGACTGCTCTGGAAAAATATTGTCCCTGAGGCAGAGATTTGAGTGGGTCATACAGTACGGTAGCATTGCTGTTTTGACCATCAGCAGTGTCAACGGTGAAATTGCCAAGTGCTGCTATTGCAGCCATGTGCATAGTGCTGGTATTGTACCCTGCTGCTCTGCCTGGGAGCTGTAGCCCAGTCCTGCTTTGCCTCTACTCTGTTAAGATGAGACGTGATGACCTGCACATCCTTTCCTTCCCCCCAGCTATCAGAGCTCCCTCCTCACCACGGCAGAGCCGCTGTGCTGTGGGACAGCGTGAGGGAGGATGCTGTGCTGAAGCTGGGTGGAGGAGAGGGAAAGGACAAGGGCTCTCATCACCGCCCTGCAGAGGCTCCACTGCAGAACCAAGTTCTTTAGGGGCTGAGTCTGCATCACTTTCCCTAATACCTGAGAGCACTTGTATTATCTTGCATGATCTCATCTGGATTATGTGAGGGGGACTGGAGGAAAATAGTAATTCATTTTTCATTCTTTCAATAATGAAGCATTGCCTGGGCTGGTATTCAGGTGTGCTGGGCATCTGTCTAGTCTGCTAGTGTCTTCAGCACAGCTGATACCAAATACTGAATGGGAAACTGTCTCCATGTAAAAGCAACATCTTCTCGTGCACAGACAAGTGTAATGATTTGAACTCTTGAATCGTGGGTCTTCATTGTTCACTCAGATTTTGCTGACCTAGGACAGAGGAGATGGGAGAAGATTTACATAGATGCAGTAGTTGCAGCTTGCTGAGATAAAGTGAGTGTAGAATTACCAAATTACCATTGCATGTTTGTCCCTGACTGCTTTATACTTGTACCCTGTCCCTTTCTACCTGTCCCTCTTGCAAAGGAAATCATAAGTGAAAACCAGGTTAGGGGTTTCCCAGAGCATCAGCCCCAAAAAGACAATCAATAAAAGAAGGAGGCTTTTCCTAGGTGTTACCAGAAATGTAAGTGGTGTATTTTCAGCTTGGAGTGTTTTTTCCCTTTCCAGTATTTGCATCTATGTATCTGTAAAGCACTTGGGAAGAGTTATTGAAAACCCAGCTGGTGATGGCTGCCAGGAGAGAGTCAGTGTAGCTCCAAAGCTTATTCAGGAAGTTTATTCGTAGGATGGAAAGAAGGAACTGAAAGAAACGATCACAAGGAGTATCTCTACCATATGTAACATTTCCAGTCTGCAGTGGGTCTCGAACAGGGCTGGCTGTGCTCTCACCTCCAGGACCTGAGAGCAAGCAAGGTTACAGCCCCAAGTCACAGCTCCCCAGAGGTTGGGGCAGTCAGACACCACCCTTTGCTACATATTTTGGGGTTATTAAGTCTGAAATAGTGCAAAATCTGAATCAAATGCTGTGGATGCTGAAATAAGAAGGGATGCTTCTGTCGTTCAGTGTTGTAACTCACCTGAACTGATGCATCCTGTTGCCAGTTCATTAAAGCGAAGGCAGCAATTTGCACGGAAATGTCAGAACTGCTCCTCAGAGCTCAGGCATTTTCTGGAGCAGGTGGACAGAGGTTTATGCTGGGAGAGAATCCAGAAATAGGCTTGAGGCTAAATCCTAATTTGCCTTAGGTCTCTGTGAGGGCTCCCTGTAATTGCCTTTTTCAGAGAGCCATTGGTTATCTTGGTTATTGGAAGATGTGTAAATCATTATCATTGGGTCTGTGACTGTGGTTCTGATTCAGCTCGTCCTTTGGAAGTCTGTGGGAGCCTTTTCTGTGTCCTTGTGGGAATTGAGTCAGACCCTACATCTTTTTAATCAATATGCTTACATTTGGTGCTGTTTCATTGGATCAGGAAGATTCCTAGACACCAGCTGGGGACTGTGGTACAGGCATGAAAGATCTTCAAAGGCTGAAGACCTTCACAGCTTTGTCCCATTGTTATGACAAAACCTGAATTTACAGTCTCTAGGTTGGAGAGGAGGAAGAGTGAGCTGCTGTGCCTGTTAATAGGTGGTTTGGAGGCAATGCCTGCTTGTAACTTCCATCCTGCCTGTCCTGCTTTTATTGTGCCTGAGCAGGAAATCTCACCTGAACCAGTTATTTGCTGAGGAAGCAGAGGGAAGAGGGCGTATTTATTTCATTGCCAGGCTGTGTGTGTCTTGGAAGCATTCCTTCTTATGTTGTTAAAATGTTAAAACATGTCTGTTAAAATGTATATTCATCTTGTCATACTGCAGCAGAGGCCTCACACCAGAGCATGCTGGTGGACCACAAAAAGGTTGTCTTATTGCTTCAACACTGTCTTATTGGAAGTCTCTAAAATGCTTTAGCATAGTGCTTTATAAATAATTATTACAGCATCTTAAGGTCAACCACATTCAGAACATCCCCAGATTGGAAGAAAAGGAAAATGTTCCTTAAATAGACTGAGATTGAACCAGTTGGGAAAAAAAAATAGTGCTGCATGTGAGCTTCCAAACAGACCTTGAAATACAGAGTAAGGAATTACAAAATGTTGTACCAGTTTGACATGGTCCTTGCAGTGGCGGCTGTGACCCGAGGAACACAAACCACTCCTGATGCAGTGTTCCCCCATCGCATGCTGTGCTCCAGTACTGGGGAAGTCTGCTTGGGTCAAACGAGTTCAGGAGGCAAAGCAGTCTGGATGGCACCAGGTGATCCTGTCCCTTTGGAAGTAAGCTTCCCAGATAACTGTGTAGTGAGGGTACTGGATTATGTCCCCTCCTGCTTCACTAGTGTGCTCAAATATAGGTCTGGAGAGACGTTACTGTTTGTTTGAGGATGTAAGCTGACGTGCACTTAGCATGGATGGAAGTGAGGCAGTTTATGGCTAGTGTTCTTGAAGCTTATGACTTGGAAAGAAGCATGATGCTTCAGGAGAGTTTGATTAACGATGCCTGACAGACAAAGAAAATAAACAATTAATTAAACCCAGTTTAAGGCTCATTAGGGGACCTGGAAACAAAGCTAGTCTATTAGCAGGGCCTAGGTGGGGCTTGAAAGTTGGGCATATTGTCCTGAAAAACAGGATGCAGGAGAGAGAGAAAGTGTTATTCAGCTGCTTCGGCTTGTGTTCAGATGCAAAAGGATGGATTTGGCCTTTTTTTTTTTTGGTCGAGCTCTTAGTTGCCTACTAACAGAAAAGCATCGGTCACACTGTAGGAAGTGTAAGTGATTCTTCAGTAGCCCACACACTCCGTGGCCTCCTGGGTCGTGCATAAAGGCTGAGAAAAGGACTATTGTGTTCCGAGTAATGTGCAAATAGTGTGAAGATGGGAAGTGTCTTATGGTACCGGCTGCTAAATCAGTCTTTTGAAGTGCTGGCATTGCTTTTTAAATGCATCAAGTTCACATGGTACACAAAACACTGGATTTGCAATTCGGATAACAATGAATTAGAGTACTAATCTCAGCCGCATGTAATGGGTTTGGAGCTGGAAGTTCCTGGGAATGGTGCTGATCATCGTGTCTGAACATGATGGGCACGGTCTCATGAGAAGATAGTGACATAACAAATGCATTTAACATAGTTAAATGGGATTGTCATTTTGTCAAATCAACTGGCTTTTGAGAATGAAATAAAGCTACAGCATGACAAAACCTTGCCAATTTATAACGCTCCAAGAAGCATGTAACAACTGTTTAAGGAAGATCGTGAATAAGAAGCTAGGTAGGAGGAATTGGTAAATGCATCAGCTCCTCTCTGGAAATCTGATGCTAAAAGTGAGACATCACTCAGATGTAAGCCAAGCATATTGTAAGGTTGGCCTTTCTCACAGTGCTTGGGTGCTCCTGGATCCTGGCTGAGTCAGCAAGCCAGAGAAGTGTGAGAACAGAAAGCAAGAAATAAAATTTGCTTTAGAGTCTGGAATGATTCCAATGGTTTTTCAGCAAAGTTCCCTACAAGATCTGCCGTGCTGGTGTACTTAAGCCTATATTGTGTACAAAGGAAAATATGCTAAGAATCAGTGAAACAATCAGAGTAGGTAAAGACGCTGGGGCTGTAGCTTTCTTTGAGGTTATTTCATTTAAACCTTGAGTTATTCCATTACAGTGTATCCTTTATTGACTATTAGAAATCATTCTACCCTTGAAAATACATATACTTAGTACAAAACTTTCACACCTGGGTGTCTCAGTCAGTTGGCTGATGCTTTTTTCAAAGGGTGCTGAGAAATCATAGTTTTTGCAATTGTCTCAGGGAGAGGAACATGGGGTTCTACTCTTCAAGAACCTGTTGGATTTGACTAAATTTCAATTTAAAAATTGATCCAAACCAAAGCAAAGCATGATTGAGCCAAGACAGCCCATCGGGTTAATGTGGTTAGATCTCGTAAGTTTCTATAAGCTCAAAGAAGGTGGAGATGTTGTTAGCGTTGTGTTCCACTGCCTGTAATTTTTTATTCTGAAAAAACTGCTATTTGTTTACAGCCAGGTTGCCTGGATTCAGTCTCTGCTCATGACTCATCCTGTGGCTGGAACACGACAGCCTGTTGCTGCCTGTGAATACTCTTCAGTGTTGTGTATTCCAGGTGATATTCCAGCTACTGTTATCTGAAAATCTGTCTGTCAAGAGCCTTGCATGGTTTCCACATTTGCAAAACTATGCTGTGGTTCTCCCAGTCTTTGTGATTACGTTATGGTTGTCTTGGCACATCCTGGTAAGGGAATGGTGATAATGGCTAATGCTGGAGATATTTGTTGCAAGTGCCACTAAATGTGTCCCGCATGACAGATTTGGAACAAGAAACAACAGTTTGTTTCCGACCCAGAACTGCTAAGGTTTCTCAGGGGAGCACTTTTGGAAGATACATTCTGGCCAAACTGTGTGTAATGGTGCTGTAACACAGATAAATGGCCACTATTTCAGCCATCTGAAATGTTACAGGCTCCTTTTTTGTCTGACACCAGATGCACAAGGATGAAAAGAAGTGCTTTAACTCAGTGTCCTAGCAAGCACTGGCAACATGGGGCACTTTATGATCCCTGTGATTTATTTGAAAACATCAACCTTTTTCTTTAAGGTCTATTTTATAAGCAGCTGTGCATGTAGCTCTCCACCGGACGGTGCTCTGGTGAATAAGCAAGCTGCTCTGTTACATTCCTTCCAGCTACATTCCAGACCCCCATCTTTAATGCAATATTAATGACCAAGACTAAATTGAGAAGAACATAAATCCCAACGTTTGAGTGTCATGTAATGTTTTTACCAAGTCAGGTCAATCAAATGAAAAGCCCTTCAATTAGTAAGCTGAAATCCAGCTTTGTCTTAACTGAGGCTTTTGCCCTGACCCGGTGGTGATGCTTCATCACCCAGTATCTTGCAATTACATTACTTAATTAGATAGAGAATGGGAATTAGGCTTACTCTTTTTTCTTTTTCCTACTCCACAGTAACTGAAAAGTAATAGAAAAGTCTCTCAGGACTGCCACAGGTTTGAAGAGAGGGCAGTGGTGGGAGGCTGGATTTCAGAGGAGCGAAGAAAGTCTTGGCCCTGATTTTTGTATGTATGGAGCACACAGCACCTCCCTGCTGGCTCTGGGAAGCACCATGGGAGTCTTGCTACTTTCAGGTTTTTTTTTTTTTTTTTTTTTTCTCCAGAGTGCTTAATTAGGTGCTTCACTTTAGAGCCTATCTGTAGGTATCCAGTCGTTAAACACTTTAGTTGCTGATTGAAGTGCATGAGAAGTGAAAAAATAGCATCTTATAGTCTTTATTGGTTAATCTTACATACTAAATGATAATATAAACCTCATAATATAAGATCACTTTAATCAGCCAGCATCTCAAGTAGATTTCCAAATAAAACTCTCCACATTCAATTAAGTGTGCCTGAACAGGCCACCTGGGAGAACTAAAGCCATTAACAAATACTAGAGACAATCAAAGGAAAGGTGAGTGGACTTTGCTTCATCTCCCTTGCTAAATTCTATGTATAAATATGTATTTAGTTCTCTTTCTCCTTGCTGTAGTCTCTCTTGTACTCCTTGGGGGGCTCTGAATACCAGATGAATTCTCCCAGAAGGAAATTGTTCAAAGGTGAGGAGCTTAGAGCTAAGAGTTGGTAGGCCACTGAATGCATCCAAAATGAGCTGAAGTTTTGAAGTGTTTGACACGGTGTAGTTGGATGCTATAGAAGAATCAGATTTGCACTACAGAAACTGTAGTGTAAATCCATCCTAATTCAAAGGGTTATAAATTAATGCTTGAGTAAATGACTGAACAAGTGTGCTGAGGTTTCAGTAACTCAGCAGCTTGCATCTTGGTATGGTTTACTGGTCTTGGTATGGTTTACTGTTCTCATCTGTAACATGCTTGTAACCTCCAGCCACCATATAATAAGCATGTCTGAATCAAAAGAGCATATTCTCTAATACATTTATTTGCTGTGCCTATCTATGTGGAGAAGCAGGTTGGATACTTGAAGGAAGGCTGAGAGCATTTTCACTTCAGTGTTTAACCTGAAAGTAACCTGCTCTGGAGAATTCAGGGGAAGGCGTTTGGGTATGTACGATAAGCATCCTTCACTGGGCATGAATATTTAAACTTGTACACTTCCTGTGCCCAAGAAGATTTCAGGGAAACCAAGTGAAGAAAAGCCTGTTTGCAGTGAAGGCAACAGAGACACAGTAGATAAGATGGTGTCTGCCCTATGGATGTGAGAATTTGAACAGCTTACCTTTGCTAAGGTAGCATCCTTCCTCCAGAACTGTGCTCCTACCCCTAGATAGCCTGTAGCGATGTTTCAGAAAAGCTAACTTGTTGCTCTGTTATTACTGTTCACTGTCCAGTATGCCATGTAATGGGTAACATCCTTCACTTCAAACCAGGTAAACTGCTTGGTCAAGCTCTGATGTGTGCAGGGGTACTTGGGCTTTCAGGCTCAGACATTCAACTACCGGAGGGTTCTTCTCACAGTAAGCTTGGCTGAAGGAGATGCTGTTCAGGGAGGCAGTGGAAAGCCCCAAGAACAATTTTGGCATGACCCTGAGCCAGTGTATACTCTCGACATCAAGTGTGTTTGGAAAGACCTAGAGGACCTTTATTTCTGTACCTAAAATCTGCTTTACAAAGCTTTGAATAGCCTTCATCCTCTGGAAATCAGCTTTGCAAATTCTTGCTGTCTTTTCCATGTCATCAAACAATACTGAGGAATGCATAGCTCCCTGGGGAGGCTCAGACTCAGCCCACTGTGTTGCTTTACTTTCAGAGCTTTTTATCAAAGACTCGATCCAACCCAGAGCTGCAGTGAGAAGTGCTGAATAGGATGTGAAGCACAGGCAATCGTGCATTAATGAGGACAGGGCTGTATGGCCTCCCAGTTCTATCTTGTTGATGCCTGCAGCTGGAGAGAGTGTAAGACCAAATGTTCTTGTAAGCCTTTTCAAGATGTCATCTGGCCTCAGATATGGAGAAGAAAAGGTTTAGGGGGATCCTATCAATGTGTATCAATACCTTATAGGCGGCAGTAAGGGTGGAGCCAGACCCTTCTCTATGATGCCCAGTGGAAAGAGGAGGCAATAGGCATAAGCTGAAATAAGAAAATTCCATTTAAAGATAAGAAGAAACATTTTTACTGTGAAGATGTTAAAATACTGTAACAGGTTGTCCAGAGAGGCTGTAGCTTCTCCATCCTTGCAGATATTCAAGACAATACTGAGCTACCTGGTATGGTTGACCCCACTTTGAGCAGGGGACGTGGACTAGGTGATCTGCAGGGGTTTGTTCCTTCCAACCTCAACCATACTTTGATTCTGTGATGTGCAGGCAAAGGAGAAGAACGGTGTGAAAATGATGAGGAAAGATGGACTTGACTTCAAGAGTTCAGTTTGAAAGGAGGCAACCGTAGAACTTAAATCCAATACAAGGTACAGAAAATGTTGCGTGCAGCAGTGACTTACAAGGCAGCTGTGGTTATGAAGAGATGGGGAGTGAAAAGTGGTTATTTGTAAGTGATGACATGCACTATGAGGGAAAAAAAGAGGGGTCTAAGCCCACTTGCTTCTCTGCAGTGGACCAAATGGCAAAAGAACCAGCAACTGCAGTGAATCTCCCCAAGCTTCCCTGCCAGCACCACTCATGGCTGTTAAAGGAAAAAAGTCATGGCGGAGGTGAGAAGAGTTGTTTATAGCTATCCAGACAGATAACTGTACTATGAACCTCTAAGTGCATGTGTATCTCTCTATTAAAAAATATTAAAATAATAGATAGCTGAGTGCTAGCAGCTCACACCATTACATCAGAGCTGATATTTCATCAGCCTGTTGCCAACCAGGCTCCGCACAAGCATGCACCATGGTTAGGCCATTTCTATGCCACACAGATTAAACATAAGCAGCTCCTTTCAGTTGTGGGAAATCCTGAAAACAATGCTTACCCAACCTATTAAAGCAGAAGGAAAATACCTACCAACAAAACATATAGTGAACAGTTCTGCTCCCATGGTTTTATATATTTTGTTTTCTCTGATGGCAATCTTCATGATTGATTAGTTAGGAATACTTGTAGATGAAGGCAGATATTTGTCTTCCCTTGTTCTTGCACAAAGATCTCCCTGACAGTAAGAAACCAAATGGCCAAAATTTGGCATGAATATTCAGTTGCTTAAAAGTCTAGGCTGCACTTGACAGAAAGACATGCTCTTCAGGACTGGCACAGAGAGAATCACAAATGCTGAATATATATCCCCTCTCTAGCTTTTAATAAGTTTGATTCTCTTTTAATTGAAGGACATTTAGGACCTTCACACATGACAAGGTAAGAGGTAGGATTTTGTGGTCTGTATCTAGATGTGACACACCATTGCTAAGCACTGTGTGGACCCAGGACTTGTATCCAACATGGTAAGCCAACGCCTTTGTTACATGTATTCAAAATGTATAAAGCTTTGGGAGTGCACAGCGCTGGGAGATGTATTTAGGCTTATCTATTCTGCTGTAATCTTTGTCTTCCTCCTGAGACACAGAATGGAATTTAAAACATCAACATCATCATTTAATGTCAACTTGTCTTTCGTGACATGTGAATGTTCCTGTTTGACTTGGAAACTTTCAGGTTCTTAAAGGTGACTCCATCATTGCTGGGAAGACTAAAAGAAATGGAGTGTTTGGTGTCTAAACAAATATGTCACCTGCATTTGTAATTTCATTCCATTGCTCAGCTCTTCTAGTGACTCTCAGCTAATGAGCTGGAATTTAAACTGTGAGTTTAGAGGAGCCAATGCTCTTAGTCACAATACCGATACTCAGAAGCATATTCCTGTTCTGGTTTGCATCATGATTAATGGCACAGCTTTGTGTACCTGTGGTGAAGGGTGAGGTGTGTCATCTTTAACCACTTAGATCCCTGCAAAATGCTGATAGGGCTAGGAAAACTCAATGAAATGCAACAAATGGTGTTTGTGTGACCAGGGCAAATGTTTGTATGTAAATGCAGCTGTCTGTCAAAAGGGACCACAGCTGTCCAGCCCTTGAATATTCTTTTGAGCTCCTTGGGCTTTACTTTGGTCAGCTGACTCCTGCAGTATACCAGATACACTATATCATATATATATACATATATATCAGATATATCAATTATCTGTCTTCAGTTGGTCTAAATGATCACTTGGGACTGCTGTGGTACACTGGATATTATCAGTGCAACACCCTGCCAGACACAGAAATGCAAGAGTGTAACTACAGTACAGTTCAGCGGAGTTTCCTCTAGAAACTCACAGAAATTAAATCAATCCTGATGCTTTCTCCGTAGTTTCCACACATATATTCTAGACTTTATGTAGGAGTCCTACTGGCATGGTGACATGGATTGTTTTCTCTATGCATGTCTTCTTTCCAAGGATGCAAACCCTTGCTTGTTGCATAATGTTTATATATAATAAAAAAGAATGTATTGCAAGCCTAAGTAGTTCAAACATGGAATTTCATGGTCCTAAGCCTTCTTTTAGAGAAGTTAAATGCAGAATCTGTAGGAGGTTAACTCAATGTCCTTGTAATGAGAAGGGAGCAGATGCAGTTGCTGGAGCTGTATGACAAAGCCTTCTTTTAGACCAGCAACATTGGTTGAAAACATAGCTTGCACTGGTGCTGTGCATTCATACTAGTAATTTGCACTAGGTTGGCTGTATCTGTGTGATTTTACCAGTCCATGTGGCCCTAATCTAAATGAAGCATGCATTGAGCTTGTTTTAGAGACCCTTACAAGCTACTTCACATACAAATGCAAATACTTAATAACTAAAGCTTAAGGATCATGTGATTCTTTAGACAGTAAATCTGGTGGTTCAGAGTTGTACACATATTTGGCAGCTTATAGGTTTATCACTTACAGCTAATCTTTTAGAGAACTGTGGCTTAATTCCTTTTGTTAACTAATTAAAAAAGAGAAAGAAGTTAAAGCTGAAATTAGACCTATTAAGACTTGTATTACTCACTCAATGGTCTGTGCAACTAGGATAAATGTATAATTAGGAGGTTTGTCCAAACATGATTAAAGCTAGTCATGTGTCCTAGGCTGTCAAATATTGATGTGTGCATGAGATTGAGAGTAAAGTCAATATGAAAATGTGAGTATAAACCATGTCATACTTTTCAGAGAAAATATATGATCTCTCTTTTGGCGTATTATAAATATTTCATGCAAATCATGAAAGCTTTTTTCAGATGAAAATCCTGGAAGGATCATGTCTGGCCTGTAGCTCCTTGTGGGCTAGTATCATTGGCAGCAGTAGTTATATCAGGTCCATCTGACCCCATCAGCTATTGCTGTTGTTGTGTGCAGCTTGCTGATAGTTTAAGAAATCTAGAAGTTATCAGGCAGTGCATCTCTATTGGAACCATAAACCATAGAATATCTTGAGATGGAAGGGATCCACAAAGATCATCGAGTCCAACTCCTGGCTCCACACAGGACCACCCAAAAAATCAGACCCGATGACTCCTATGTCTGAGAGCCTTGTCCAAATGCTCCTTGAACTCTGGCAAGCTCGGTGCTTGCACTTCCCTGGGGAGCCTGTCCCAGTGCCCGACCACCTCTGGGTGCAGAACCTTTCCCTAACACCCAGCCTGACCCTCCCCTGCCCCAGCTCCATGCCGTTCCCTCGAGTCCTGTCGCTGTCCCCAGAGAGCAGAGCTCAGCGCCTGCCCCTCCGCTCCCCTCATGAAGGAGCTGCAGGCCGCCATGAGGCCTCCCCCTGGCCTGCTGTGCTCTGGGCTGAGCAATCTGAGTGACTTTAGCTGCTCCTCATGCATCTTGCCCTCTAGACCCTTCACTGTCTTTGTTGCCCTCCTTTGGACATTCTCTAATATCCTTCTTATGTCCTTTTCATATTGTGCCCAAAACAATATTGTGCCCAAAACAAAATGCAGTATTTGAGGTGAGGCCGCACTAGCTCAGTAATCAGCTGATTCCCTGAGGCATAAGGATTTGTATCCCCCTTCAAAAACTTGTATCTGTTTTGGGGGTTGGGTTTCTTTTTTGTTTGGGTTTGCTAGTCTTCAAATTACAAAGTAGTAAATTCTTCAGTTTAGAGCCAGGGCATGTTTTTCCTTCCATACAGTTAAGAGACGGGAAGAAGGGCCTCAGATAAAAGTGCATGAGGGCTTTCTCTGTGCACTAGTTTCTGGTGCTGGCCTCTCTTGAAGGGAGATTCCCAGGAAGACTGTGGCAGTTCAGGATCTCTGTCAGCCACCATTCTTTCCATATTTTGGTGTGGTTTTTTTTGTTGTTGTTGTTTGTTTGTTTGTTTTTTGTATACTGGAATCTTCCCTGTATTGCATCTTAATGGCCCATTTGTGGCACATACAAGTTGGCAAAAGAGACTTCAGCACCTCTGCATCCTAAATTGCCCCCAGAGCTCATAGCAGTTGCATGGTATGGATCAGGTGTCCCAACCACAACCCCTCTCCAGCTGTCCACATCCATGCTCGAGCTGGTGCCTAGGAGCCCTGCTGCAGCATGGCTGTGTCTGTGATCATCTCTGCAGCACTTTCAGCTGAAGCACAGGCAGGGAAGTGTATTACTGCCATACAACCCATTCAAAGAAAACCATTGCATCTTTACAAACCAGGGGTTGTTGTCAGCTCTCAAGGAGATGCAGACATCTCTGACACGACTGTTAGCGAAAATGAAAGGCATAAATAAATTGTTTGCTGTAATAACTCTGTTTCAAAAACCTTTAGTTGCTAGTGCTGACCCAGAGAAAAAGACACTGAAGTCTTGAAGCTGCTGGTCTTAACCTGCGGAAATGGAATAAGCTCAGGTGCTGAAAGTTTACCAAGTCTTTTTCAATTTTCCTGCCAGAGTGAGAAGTATTTGCGCAGATGAACAAATTACAGAACAGCTCCAAAGCAATGCAGAAAAGAATAAGTTTCTTAATATATACCAATTTCTGCTTGGGGAACAGTGAAATTCATTTACTGGTTCCCTCTCTTAGCTGCCTGTGCTGCTCTTAAGGGCAGATAATGTAGAGAAGAATTTGGCTGGTGTCAGCCCTTTTTGTCTTACTAAATTGCTGAGAGTCCTGGGGTAGGCAAAGATGATAAAGTACTTGGGGGAAAATGTAGTGTAGAGGAAATGGTAGAAGTGTCTTGCTCAGGCTATGGAGGAGAATGAAGCTTCCTGTGTATGAGTAATATCTGTCATTCCTATTTGTTTATGTCGGTTGTAATATTCACATACAAAGAGAGAGAAAAACATGTGCATATGGGTGTATGTGTATATAAATACACACATAAAATAACAGTTGTCTACATTGCATACATAGTGGTTTTGGGATTCATTTCTAAGTGGTTCGTGGTATATCCATGGCCCAAATGAGTAGCAGAATAAGAATTTTGGAGTTGTTTTGTTGTTTGTATTTTTTTTCTATATGAAAAACGAAAAGATTAGGCCTCTCTCTGAGAGGACTGTTTTTTTATCTTGGGGGGAGGTACCCAGCTCTCCCTGTTCAGAGACGACAAAACATATGTTTCTCTAACTGTTATTAGAGATGGAAGATTTAAGGCTATAGCTTACTGAAACAAATTACTTTTTTTTTTTTTTTTTGTATTGGTACTGAGAGAAAGTATGCTAGCAAAAATCCAGAGATCTTTCAGAAAGATTGGAACAGGCATTGGCTTTGCAATCTTACAGAGCTCTGAAACAAGGCACAACATGATAAATTATAATTGTCTGGTATTGTTTTAGATTTTTAATGTTGTGCCTTCTCATTACACCTAAATAGCTGTATTATCCATAGTCCCAAATATATCATCTCAGAATGGAAATAACATTTATGTCTTTATGTACATCTTGTTTTTATAAGATTGCTTACATTACCATCTGAAGTCAGAATGTCATGATGTAAATTTGGATACCTTTTCTTCAGAGAATATAGTTAAAATAGTAAGTAGATATTTGGAGTGTGTAAGCAAGGGATAAGACAGAGAGGAGGAATCAAGGAGGAAGTAGGAGAGAAGAACAAGTATGTTACTTGTTGCAGATGATTTCATTGTATGAGGACTCTGACTGAATAGCATTGATGGAACCAAGTCACTCTTTGCCACAATTAGAATTTTTCCCACAACTTTCCTGCTTTAAGCAGTGTTTGACAGGAAGCTTATAACAACATTATTTGGAGGAAATCTCTGTCCAGTGCAATCAGGGAGTGATTCCTGGCTGGTAAGCACAAACCTGAGGCATTTTTATGTAGATATTTCAAATTTGAGGAACATCCAGTGCATTTGCAAATTTGTCGTTCTACAGGTGTAACAATCACATACTCATTCCAAGTCTGACAGATGACTGTTTTGCCTGTCACACTCTCTGTGATCCAAGACTGAACCTCTTAAGAAACCAAAATCAGCCTCCAGTTCCCCCTACTTTCTAATTCTGCATGACTAAGTCATTCAGTGTGTTATAAATACTGTTGCTCATTCCAAATACATTGGGTACCTGTGCACCAATCATTGTCAGCATACTTCTGTAGTAATGTGGAGTGGTTTAGCATTGGGCAACTGGCATAAATTAAAAACTTGAGTCACAGTATTGCCCTTTCTGCATACACCCACACATCTCTGTTACATACGTGCCGCTTATGGGAGTTAGAGGAATGACAGCAGCACCGCAAACGCCCTACCAGCAAACAAGGAACTTGTACACACTCAGAAAATAGGTATCGATGCAAGATTTACGTCAAAATAAGAGGAAGTGAAGAGTGCACAAAAGTATTTGTTTTATGTGGCTACAGGAATTTTCAAGAAATATTTTTCAGCTAGGGGATTGCGGTACAGAAGACAATGAAAATATGCCGGTGGTAAATTTTTGTCTGCTTTATGATTGAGGCGTGTGTCTTGATGTTTGCATGGCATTTTCCATCTTTGTGAATGAAAGACCTGTATTCTGGCTTAGGTTTTGCTGTAGGGCACGAAATCAGTCATTTTCCTGCAACTCCGCTGTAATTGCTCGTTATTCTTAAAGTACTTTCATGTTTAAGGACATATCACATTCCCTGCTGTTCTTCACAAATGATCTATAGAATAATAACAGTAAACTTAGGATTTGTAGAGGCTACATTTGTAGAAAAAGGTTCCCCTGCACATACAATTTTCTGCAATTGAGTGGTGTTTAATTGCTGCACCTGCAATTACTTCTGGGTGTAGCTCAGGTTGCTTAGATGTCTAAGAACTTGATTGTGCTGATGTATCAAGCATTTTGGCATCCAAGTACTGTGCATTATGCCTTCACACAACAGCACCCAGAAAATTGCAAGTGTACCAAAAAAGGTTGGCTTGAAAATCAGGTCCTTGCGCTTTACAAAAATGTTGGCTGAAACAGGGTAACAGGCCATGAAGAAAATTCTATTAGATGAATAATTCCTTTTCATCCACTTCATGCTGTGTCGTGCTGAATGTGAAGTCCTTCTCCTTGTTCTGTTCGGTTACCATTTACTTGGAAGGGCACATCATTCTTTGGGCAGCTTAATGCTTTTGTAACCTGCTCAGTTGCCTTGTGTGGCTCTGAATCTTTCATCTGGTGGTAATACTTGCTGAGCACGCAGATGTTCATGCATTCAGGTGGCTCACAGTAAATCTCAAGTCTTATCTCTTCATAACTCTGTGCATCTCAGCTCAGATTGTAACCTGAGGTTTCTCAGAAGTGTTCAGCATTGGCTTAGTCTGTCTTCCTGCTGCAAGGGGGAGATTTATGCTTTTTTCAAGGAAAGCGGAGAGGTCGGTGCTTAGCACCTTTGGAAATCCTCCCTTATGCAGTATCTTCTAATCATGGAGAAAATCAAGGGTTTGGGAGATTGCGGGTTCAACTCCTGCACAGCTTTGAAGAGCCTCCAGAGTCTCACCAGTCTTAACTCGTCCCTTGGCATGCCGGGGAGGCTGTGGTTGCGCTCGGCAGGTATTACTTTCCCTGGATCCCAGAAGCAGGATTTGTTATACTCAGCCACCTCCCAAAATCTTCCTCTGTCAGTGCATTGTTGCTGGCAATTAGGTTTAACATGCTGAGAATAAAGTGAGGGTCTTGCAGTCTTAGAAAATCATCTTGAGTGTGATATGGTAACCATGTATTATTGCTACTTTTCTTTCATGCCTATAAATCTTCACAAAAAAATATATGGCCCCTTTTATCCCCAACAAGAGATAAGTAAAAAGAATCTGAGGTTTTAAAAAATGAATGCATACAATGTTATCACTTTCCATTCACATGTGTTTATATTTCCCTAGTTGGGAAGCTTTCACTGTTGTCCATCCTGAATTCAAAAATATAAAGGGAGGCTTGCTGAGGTGTTTTATTTCTTTTCTCAGTATTTCTGGCTTCTTGTGCTCTCACGAGGTTTGGTTGGCATCGGTGAAGCAAGTTACTCCACTATTGCTCCAACCATCATCGGAGACCTTTTCACCAAAAACACGAGGACCCTTATGCTGTCTGTTTTCTACTTTGCAATTCCTCTTGGCAGGTAAGTAACATAATGCTTTTTTCATCTGCTTTTGGCTTTTCTTTTAAAGTTAGCTCACACAAATCTTAAGTTGCTAAAGATGATAGTTGTTCTGTCTTTGGTTGGAACGATTTGGACAGGAAAATATTGTCAGAAGTGACTAATTAGTTGCAGGAATTGAATTATTTTTTCTAGCCCTGTTACTCGTTCACGTGTGACTTTTGGGAACTAGCGGGAAGGATTTATTTATATTTTACAGAAATTGGGTGGGAATGGAAACAAAATATTTTAGCTGACTTTCTTGGAGCATTATTAAACTAAGCTATCAATTTGAATACTATTATATGTGTTCTGAATTGGTGCTTCAATTCATTTGAGGTCCATCCACTGTGGATTGAAAGGTCAGCTATGAACTTGAGATCAGTTGAGATCCAATATTCCATTGGATTTCAGCATTTTTAGCCCAACAGTGCTGGGAAGAGTTACATATTAGCTGGTATCCTCTTCATCCCCCATGTTTCTTCCTGCAGGAGAAGAGACTAGCACACACAATTGATTGTGACTGTTTTTATCTTTGCTTAAGAACAGCTGTGATTGTGGTACTCTGTTAAAACTCAGACTGATTCTCATCCTTTCATCACTTGCAGTGGCTTGGGATACATTACTGGATCAAGTGTGAAGCAAGTTGCTGGAGACTGGCACTGGGCATTGCGGGTAAGCAAGTCTCTTGGTGTGACATTCACATGCAGGTTTCCTTTTTTGAGTTAGCAATATGGACCATCCAGAAGAAAAAAGTGCTTCTTGGGATTTTTCTTTTCCAAAACCTTCAGCTCTTCAATGATAAAAATAGCTTGAAATTCAAAATGTTCCTAAAAATGCAAAAACCTTTTTATTTTTTATTTTCAAAGTATATCTTTTTTTTAATTTGTTTTTCCTCAGTAAAATTGCACATTGTAAACACTCTGAATTCACCTTCAATAAGCACTAGCCTGGCTTTGGGCCAGTTCATAGGAAACTTTACTGAGTCTTACATATCAGTTTTAATAACATCTTAATAACAGCTGTATCAGTTGATCAGTGTTAGAAGAGTTCTACCACACAAATCCCCAACCTGTTATTATATACACTGTTATATAGAGACACTAAAGGATTGGAGATTACGCCTGTGGATATTAAGTGCATAGCAGATGCATTCTCTAAGCAGATTGGAAAGGTATGTGGTTTTGGCTCATTGTACTTGTTTTTCTCCCTGCTTGGGAGCAAGAATTTTCCGATCACTTTATTATCAGTCAGCCATGGTTTCTTGATGAGTTTGGGAAGATGAGGCATTGGCCTTAAATCAACTCCACAGTCTTTCAGGCCCTTGCTGTCAAGAAACTCTGAGAATGGCTTCCTGCTTTGAGGAAAAAACACTTTGTTCCAGTTTCCGCTTGTTTTTCTGCCCTGAGACAGTCGGTTTCCTTCTACTTTAAGCTCTTGGGACCTTGATAAATGTGTTGAAAAGATAATACATTCCAATCACATACACACAAACAGATCCTGCACACAAAGATGTCTTGAAAGAGCTGGCAGGAAGCAGCCCAGCAGAACTGTTTTCTGACCTTTGGCAGTCTGGGTGGCATGTGCCCCAGTGAGTTGCATTCCCTGACTTTGGCACTTCATGAAGACAATGAAGCTCATGAAGCCCAGGCCAACCCCATTTGTAACAGCAGGTGATGAAATACATGGGTTCTATCTCAAGTGAATGTTCCTTTCTGTGGCATGGACAATTGCTTGTCCAGCAAAGGTAAGCAAAGCCAGGGATGTCACTGTGAACAGTTCATCTGCACCTAGGAGAGTTTCCAGCTGTCAACCTGAAATGAAAATAATTAGGTTTAATAGCATAAAGCTTCAGACCAAGAGAGTGCCTGCCTCATTCAATAGCAGAAATGCTTTAAGGGTAAAATTAACTTTTGAGCAAAGGTCAGCACAAGGAAAGAGGAACTCCAAGGCCCCTTCTTCTAGTCATATTGTCTGATTTTTGGGTGGTACAGACCCAGGAGTTGGACTCGATGATCTTTGTGGGTCCCTTCCAACTCAGGATATTCTATGGTTGTACGGTTCTATGATTTAATGAAGTCTCCATAGTTATCCTGAGAAATCCAGACTGCAAGGCTGTACCCCTTATAGGATCATGATTTCCACTGTAAATGACACGTTGATGCATGATTCCCTGACTGTGTGAAATCGTGGGAATCTGTAAGACAAGTTCCACACTTCCGTGAGGATTGCTTAGGACAGGATTGCTTAGTTTTGTTAGCCAAACAGCACATGTCAAAAGCTTCCAGACATCAGTGTAAAGGAGCCTCTGTTCTTTTGGCAATCATTGTACTTCTGCAACATGTACTAGATTTGCCAACATGATGCTTCCCTCTGTGATGCCCTGTGGCCTCCAGCTCCGGGGGAGGCCAGGAATACTCAGTGGGCTGAAGAAGGCAGAGGGGCACTTTGGCTAGTGGCAACGTTGTCTCTGGATCTAGCAGTAATGCCAGTGTTTTATTGGAACATTGCTGAGTATCAACGAATATTGTCCTGTCAGGGGAGTAAGCCTCCAGATAAAAATCAGAGACTTGAAATTGTATGGCCCTAGAAAATACCAGCATTTCCTTTTCTTGTTTGTTTTTGTTTAACAGTGCTATGTCTTGTGTTCAGCTGTGATAAGAATACTGTATCAAGCTTCATTTATCCCTGGATGAGGGACATTCCTACATTTCTGACTTTCCAGTTCTAAAATATTTTTTTGTCTTCCATTACTTCCCTAGAAGAGTTCTGGATTTGTCTTCTTTGCACATGTAATACTACTCTATGTGTAAAGACCATTCTCAGGTTATTATTGGAAGCATATATTTTTGGATCAGGAATTTTATTTTGAAAATGGCATGTGTAGAAGAGATGATAATTCACTGAAAATTCGTGTTTCTATTTTCCTAACATTTTCCATGCTAACAGTAATGGAATTTCAGTGTCAAAACAAGAATCACGTTCATAGCTCGTAAAACACTGTGGAATGTTTGCATTTTTGTCTAGTGATTGACAGAAAGGATTGGAAACTCGGAAACCTAAGTCTTGAATGTGTCATTTTTCTGTCTTCCAACTTGAATTTTCATTGTTTCTTAGTCTGCTGCACACTGAGGTAATCGCTGAAAGCTGCCTGAAAATGAGAAACCGTGGCAGATTAGATGGAAGAACACAGAAAGGGTTGCATGTCAAGCAAGGATTTTCAAAACCAACATGCTCCCCAGATCCAGAAATCTTTCACCTGGGTTCATTGCCCTTAAAAGGCTTTTAAACTCTCCCAGAAATTAGTTGGTCTCTTAGCACAGCTAGGTGCAGGTTTCCAAAGAGTTAAACATCACCCAGAATCTTGGTAGTGTAATTACACAAATAAATGGACTGCCTTAATCAGAGTATTCTCAAAGCTTCATGCTTGCAAAGTGAGATAAGAGAGTCCCAGGAATGACAGGGAGGAAGGAAAGGAGCAGATGCCTCAGTGTGCTCACAGATTCTGGATAGCCATAAAGAGCTGGGTTGCTGAAATGAAACTAATGTAATCTGTTTCTTACTGACTAGTCAAATCAAACACTGCTGACTTCCTGTGCTATTTTCCTGTTCCTTTCTCACAGGTATCTCCACTCCTAGGAATGATAACAGGGACACTCATCTTGATATTTGTACCCGCTGCTAAAAGAGGAAATGTTGAACAACTTGGGGGACAGCTGAAGGCTCGGACCTCATGGCTAAGAGACATGAAGGCACTGATTAGAAAGTAAGAACACCCTGATAAAGTATGCTTTGCCTCTACTGCTTAATGTGAACATCAAATGGCCTGTACTTAACACTGTGAGATTGGAAAGTAACATCGTGCAAGGAGTTGCAGAAAACTTGGTGTGTGAGCCTAGGAAAGAAAATCACAGTTACATTTTCACTAGATGTTGACTGTGATGACAAAGATGAATTCCATCTTTTGCTCCAACTTCTCCAGGATTCAGATCTAAGAGTCTGCTTTGTTTGGCTCATTTGTCAGACTAATTATGGCTTTTGAAGTGTGGAAATTGCTGTGTTCCTGTATTAATTGTTGTGCCACTGTTGTTCAGATGTCCTTTTATATCCTTTTATATGTCCCTTATATCCATTTTCTTCCTTGAAAAAGCTACTCTGCTGAGTGGAGAGTTCAATTCCAAAGCAATTTAAGAGGACAAAATACACAAAAGCTTGCACTACATGGCAAGTTTAAATATATATATAACCACATGTGACTGCATGTGCATAGAATGTGGTTGGATGCTTGTATATCTGCATAAAAGATCACACACTTAAGACTTTTTAAACAGCTGCACTTGCTTCCAGAATGCTTGCCTTTGAATGTGCAAATATTTGTGTGTGTAAATTCAGTGTTACCTTGGAATTCTGATGTGAAACCTGTGGTGTCCTTCATTCTTAGAACTGCTGGCTAGGATGTCTTCCTGGTGTTGTCACACAGTACCAAAGGGCTATGAAAAGTGGTGATGTTTAATTTATTGGTATTTTTATATTACTTATTTTGGTGGTTTATCCAAGTAGCAAGCATATAGTAACCTGGAAATAACTTGGATGGGGAGGGAGAGGTGGAACTGGTAATTCGGGTAACCAGGTGACATTACGGTGATAGTGCTGTAATTCACACATCACGTCTTAGTGATTAAGTACTGATGGTCTCCTGAAAGGGTCCCAAAAAAGTGGTCCCCTTGAAGCACCTCTGAAGAGTTAAGCACGTTATTATCAGTAGAATATCATATATGAAGAAATATTTCCTGCCTCTTCTTCTCCATTTCTTTGTACCTCGTGTTATCTCTGCCCCTTGGCAAAGGGAGGTAAGTAGTGGTTCCTCTCCTGGTGCCCTCGCTCTTTCAGTTTTCCCTCTAAACCTTCTCTTGGTTTTGCCTCTCGTGTCTCCACAGCCGCAGCTATGTGTTCTCCTCACTGGCCACCTCAGCTGTCTCTTTTGCCACTGGGGCGCTCGGCATGTGGATCCCTCTCTACCTTCACAGAGCACAAGTTGTGCAGAAGACTGCAGAGATTTGCAACTCGCAGCCCTGTGGCACCAAAGATAGGTGAGATTCATACACCACTGCTTTAAAGAGGGGGGAGAGAGGGTGGGGGCTTATTTACCAGAGGAAACAGGCAAGTCCCATGGAGTCAAGTCACTAGAATGTCTGTAATTTCCTGGAGATCCTTGCAACAATGATAGGAAATGCTGGGATTGTAAACTGGGTTTTATTTCTCTTCTTTTCTTCATTGCATGAAGTCAAACCAAGGCAGAAGTGATGACCTCAGCTCAGTCTTAGTTCCCAGGCTACTGTACAGAAGCAGAAAAAAGACAGCTGTCTTTGCCTTAGAAAATGGTTGGAGAACTGAGACAGAATGAGGTTTCTTAAGACCCACACTGATTTCCATGATAGCAGTGGAATCGGCTGGCATGTCGGGGTAGCCAAGGTAGTGGCTATAATTCAGGGCTTGGACTGGTTCCCCTAAAGGCTGCAGGAAATGGCCTCAAAGGCTTTTATTTCTGTGGGAGGGAGGACTTCACTGTGTTTCATTGCTCTGTATGCTATTGTGTATACTGAGTTTTGCTGAAGATTGGCGCAAAGATCTCGGAGACTTTGGTTTAGATTGCTTGATGTTACATGGTGGTGTGTTTTTTCAGACCCAGTTATATAATGTAGCTTGCAGCACATACACTGTGAGAAGTAATTCATTGTTTTGTGCTTTACCATAATACACAGAGCATAAAATGCTAAAAAAAGGTGTATTTCTCAAGGTGAATAAAAGATATGAAAAACTGCCTTTTGCCAGCTCTTTTGCTTTTTAGCTTGTGAGGGAAGAATAACATTAGGAAAGCCTTCTTGCTCTAGCTGACACAATCTCATCACAGGTAAACTACTTAGTGGTTTGGAGTACCATCGACTAAAGCACCCAGCGGGCAGCCTTGGTCTATTCTGAAAAATGCAGTGAGCAGAAAACACAGCTCCAGTCAGACTGCCCATCTGCTGTTCACAAAGACAAGTTTTCCACTCCTTGATGACACCTATGTTTTGAGCTACCCTGGAGCTAATTTCATGTAGTTGCCAAAGACTCTGTAGCCTGAGTCCTGCCCATACAATACTGAGAAACCTTGACAGCTCCTGCTCTTGAATTTAAATAAATGCATTTTGTATGTGTATTATAACAGCAAAATAATCTAATCAGCCTTCTTTGAAATGGGCTGGAAGGAGTTAGAAAATCGCTGGTGTTTGTTGTCTTGTTAGGTTTCCATTTCCTTAAGCTTCCGAGTGCCTGCTCTGTCCATGTTTTCCCTTACATGATCATTGTGCAGGTTATTACTTAGGGTTTGTTGTACATAATTAGCTATACAATGCACTTTGTAGGGAGCTAAATTCCACACAAAGAAGCAGTATGAGCCCTTTGCATCTCTGTGTGTTGATCAGTGCCTTTGTACAAGGCTGAATTTCATCTGCTGTTTTCCTTAATTTCAGGGGAAGGGTGCTGCAAACACAAACACTCAGGATGTAGCTCATTTGTTTTATTTTAAACATGCAGAGCCAATGTCCAGATTGTCATCAGCCAGTTTACCCTAATAATTTGTTCATAGGTCATCCCCATTTTTGGGAAAAAATCCAGAAAAATAACTCTCTTTTTTTTTTTTTTTTTAACAGCTTGATCTTTGGAGCAATCACATGCTTCACCGGTTTCCTGGGTGTTATCACAGGAGCTGGGGCAACCAAATGGTGCCGCTTAAAAACCCAGCGAGCTGATCCTCTTGTCTGTGCTGTTGGCATGCTGGGGTCAGCCATCTTCATCTGTCTGATCTTCGTTGCTGCCAAGAGCAGCATTGTGGGAGCCTATGTAAGTATAATCCTTTGCATATGTCAGTCTTCTGTCTACTAAACACCTTAGAAGATTGAGTGCATTGTCCCCTGCAGGAAGGCTTAGATGTTTTTCCCACTCTGAATGTCCTTCATTTTTCCCCTTGGCATATTGACACTATAGATGTGCTTGGAAGGAAAATGTATTTCATTGTTTATCTCCTCTTACTGTCATCAGAATTTAGACCTGGGCATTTAGCTCTTGCATAGAAACTCACAGTTCCCTGTCTTTGGGTTGTTCTCTCTGTACCTCTACCCGTAACACCATTGCTCTTGCCTAATGGTATGGTACAGGAAAATTGGCAGCTTCCCTTACAATAAGGGTTTTGTAGCAGCAGTGATATCGAATTGTAATTACAATATAACTTGTCTGTGGGCATGCTTTTGGCTACTTGTAAGTACCATTAATTTCCATAACTAAGTAGCTTGCTGCAAACCAACAGTAATTACCACGTAAGTTCAATTTGTTGTTGTTTTCTACATTACCATAGCACCTGAAATTCTAGTCATAACTCAGGAATACACAACACTTGATGCTGCACAAATGCAGATTTAAAAATGGTCCCTCCAGAGCATTTATAACCTAAGGATATAAAAAGACATCAGATAGATCCAGACAAATAGTGTGAAGGGAGAAGGAAAAACTCAAGATAACGTATAATAATCTGGTCTGAGGTATGACTCTTGCTTTCAGGAAAGAGTGGAAATCTAGTACACTGAAGAGGTCTCAGGTTCTTTTTCAGTGTAATAGAGAGAAGCTTGATAACTTTTTGAAGGGACAGCTTGAGATGGTTTGAGTAGTGGGATAATTTCTGAAAGCCTACCCTAGTCTCCACACAGCAGTGCACACTTCAGCAATCAATGAGAATTCGTTTACAGTTAATCAAACAAACCATCCATTGCAGTTCCTCGCTTCTCTGTATTTCTAGCACTAGCGTAGCCACGGTTATTTTCTAAGTATTTGAATAGCTGCCATCACAACAGGGGAACACAAGAAGAAAGAATGGAAGTTTAAAAACATGAACACAGAACCAAGAATGCCTACTCTGGCTATTTAGAAAGTGTCAGGAGATTCTGGACCTCTGGCTCATGGCATGGCCTACAGCTAACCTCTGATTCAATGATCAGCAGAAAAATGACCACCTGGGACAACCTGTAAGAGGGTGTTACTGGTTGGCAAAACACTAGCCTTCCTTTCATTCTCAGCTGTCTCTGAAAGAAGAGATCTGTCAGATCCCGCTGCCTGCCCCTCCCCTCCACTTCTTTGTGCAGTCAGACCTGTGATTTTCTCCTTTTCCAGACCTGATGACAGACATGTTCATTTGTGGTGCTTAGTCTCTTTATGCAGAAAGTCCTCCCTTTCTAAGCTGGAAATACTGTTTTCAAAAAATGTGCAATGAAAGGTGGTTATTGGTCTCATTTTCTTTTTTTTTTTTCAATTCTCAAAACAGCAGCTTTTTAGCTTCCATATTTCCATGTGACTATTCTGCATTGTGTAAATATATAAATATAGATGGTATTATTTAACCAGTCTTAGAAACAATTTATTTTATGATGCATGAGCAGTAAATCTAATAAAGAGTCAATGATGTGCAAAGGAAGCTATATCTGCATATGGAGGGGGTATAAAGAATATAAGCCTATTTGCTGATGCTCTTAGGCTGATGCATACATTTGTTGCAGGTAACACTGTTTCTCTGTAGCCCTAAATGTGCTTTCTCTGCTGCTAGAAGAGTATTGCATGTAAAGTATATAGGAGAGTCTAGTTAAAGTACCAAATGGGGAATCCGAAATCTGAACTCTATCAATTCTAGATGTGATGGGGGCAAGTTATTTGTTCTACCTCTGCAAAATGAGAATTCTCAACTTACAAACTTACCTTAGATCATTAATGATTGTAAATCACCTGAAGTTAAGAGATCTGTGGATAAGCCACCCACTATAAATTTATATAAGAAAAAAAAAAAGTGACCCAACATCTGTTATTGATGCTGTTTAGTGTTACAGGTGCTAACCCCACTGAGAGAACAGGTCTATTTTGGAGCTACCAATGTCAAGGTATTACCATGGTGGTGCTATATATCAGTTGAATTGACTTTTCAAAGCAAGTTTCAAACATGAACCCTTGTTTTTCCACACCATTCAATGTTACTGCAATCTTACAGATGTCATGAGTGTTTAATTTCCTTTTATTTCACTGGGACACCTGTTCTGCAGGGCCACATGGTGTAGCAGTGCCTCTGCAGTTAAAACTACCTGTTTTAAGTCTCATTGGTCCAAAATGAAGCAGGCTTTGTTCTCTGACTCCGAAGTTGGAAAACCTAGATTTGATGGACGACATGATAGATTAGGTCACCCTTCTTATCTCAAGATCCACAATAACAGCTTGTTCTGGAAAGGATAAGGTACAAGTTGTGGGTGGCTTTTCTCATCTCTAATAGCTTCCTTTACAGCTGTGTCCTGACTCTCATCCTGAAGCAGGATCAGCAGCATCCTTGAGTTCTGTATGACCACAAAAAGCAAGAGTAATGTTCCAGTCAGCTCCCCAGCATGGTGGTATTTCCCCACCTTCTGTACCATGACTGCCCTTAGACTTCTGTCACTGGTCATACCATGCTAAAATCAAAGTTACTGCATTTGTATCTCTCTTTGTTTCAGAGCATTAAAATTATCACTTCCAACATTTAGATAGCTAGACTTGGAGTTTAACCTCAAACATAAAGGTCCATAAGAGACCAAGAATTGGCTTGTTTGTTTGTTTTTTGAAAAGACCTAAATATCTTTTAGTGTGGCCACCTTGCCCCTTACACGCTGTCAGCTCTCTGCTGTCTTCCTCCCCTGAACATGCATATGTTCTTCCTCGTGCATGGTCCTGTCTTGCAGGTGGTTTTGGTCCCTGAGGGCAGCTTCTATTTCTCTTCTGTAGCAGCCCCTTCTCCTTGGAGCAGATAGACAGACTTCTTTATTTATCCCATCTTTTCATATTAATCCAGTAAATTACCGGCAGCAGTAGAGTGCCTGGAAAGGTAAAATAAAACAGCGTTCTGTATCATTTAGCTGCCCAGACACCTGTATTTCTGTCTTTATACTATCTTGCTTTGCTGTATAGTGCATACAGTTCTTACTCTGTTTTCCTTGCAGCATGTGTTCTAGTGTGTTGTATTCCAGCTCCTTAAAGCAGCAATTTGTATATCTTCCGGTCTCACTCTTTCCAAAATGTGTGCTCTTTGAAATATTGGTTTTCAAACCTGTCTCTTGAAACCCATTAGCTGGATGGCATCATTGTATCATACTGCTCAGACATTTCAACAGAGTATTTTAGACTGGTTTAAGTCTCCAGGTGATTAGAGAGAGACGTTCTGCCTCCTTCTGACATCGTTCCAAGCTCCTGTTGTACCTCAATTTCAGCATCCATTTCAATTCCTCAAAGACATTTCATGATCTTGCAGAAACAACTCCTAGGCTAAGCCTTTGCCATAGAGCTTTTACAGCATCCCAGTGTCAGCTCCAGGGAGCTTTCTGTTGACATGGTGTTGGTGACTTATCTGCTTCCGAGGCATCAATATTGCCCAACACTGAGATGGAGTTAGGCTTGCTTCAAATTGAAGAGTACATGTGGGAGTCTTAGCCACCATTTCAAAGAGAACTTCAAATAATGAAGATGCAGACAGATACACACACTTTGCAAATAGCCATAGAGGGAATTTATAACCTACTTAGATCTTGCTGGGAGAGCTGCTGGTGTGACAGCTCTGAAGTCTACTTTACTTATCATTTTTTGGAATCAGAATTTGCTAACTCGGATCACATAAACAGAAAGACTTCAGGGGGACTGAACTTCTATCGGCTTATCAAAGATGAGCAACTGGATACCAAAAGGAGATGGTGAAATATTATCCAACACAGCTGGATTCAGGAAAGGATCTATCTCTCGAGCTGAAATCTCACTGTAAAATGAGGGTTCTAAAAGTGTGTGAGGAGTTAAAACCATGACCATTTCAGGAGCTATCGATCCGTTCTGGAGGCTGCCCTATTTGCAATAAGCATCCCTAGAGCCTCTCTCCAGCAGAAATGCTGCGTATCCTCATATGCCCTTTGTGGTGGATGAACTCATTTTTACAAATCCCCATTAGCAGCTGACTCTTTTTTTAATGTCAGTATCTTTTGTCCTACTTTTTGATCTTCCTCTTGTTCCTCTTTTTCTTTTACCAGTATCCACATGAGGCACGTGTTTCATGGAAAAGCATGGGGTGAAATGCACACTCAGTAATTCAGGTCTGGTGTTCTGAAGTTAGTAACGTTTCAGTGATTCATAGGACTTAGGCTGAATTCCTGCAGAAGAGGGCAAGTTTTACTTGCTGTGTGTAACAGCCTGTGTGTGTGTGTGTATAACTTATATAACCTTAAGGCAAGCAGTTGCCTGTTTCTAGTGTTTTATGAACAGGCAGGGCATGTCGATGCCGCATTCAGAAGCGTGATAACATCTTTCCCAAGCTCAGTTTAATCTATCCAGCTGCAGAACTCCAGCAACAGTGGCTGCAAAGCTGTGATAGGGCAGATTTCAGTGCAGGTCATGAGAGCCCACCTGGGGGTCTGGTATGCCCTTGCTGCATGTCACTTAACTTCTGTTGGCACCTTAATTCTTTGGATCTGTCTGTCTTAGCTTGGCAGTTCAGCTGAGCTCAAGGCAGACCAGTGGACAGTGGGAAAGTGGAAAGAGAAGACTTCCTAGCTCAGCAGCTGGGCCGTAACTGGCTCAGACACCATCACAGAGGAAGCAGGTCCAGTCACTGAAAGAGGGGATAGGGAGGGGGAAGGTATGGGAAACAAAAATAATTTTAGAAACAAATAGAGGAAGAAGCTTTCTGTAGGTCAGTGCGTAAGTGTTGCTAAATAAAGAAGTCTATTCCTGGCAGTGACATGGTGGTCGGAGGGGTATAGGCAATCTCGAGCAGGGTGTGGGAAAGGAGACTGCTGTAGTCACGTTAGACCATAGCCACGGATCTCTGAGTTCCTCCTCCCACCCCACACTGCTCCTGTGCAAGGAACAGGGGCCGGGTTGGGGCTGTGAGTGTCAGAGCTTACCAGAAAACCACAAAATGACATTCATCTGAATGTTTCCTCAGAGCAAAGTGTGTTGTGTATTTCTGGCTGCTTTTGTTTCACCAATATGTTGTACCCAACTCAACATAACAAAAGCTGAACATAAGGTTATTAAAAGGGGAATCTTCGGTTACCTGAATCCAAACCTCCATAGCTGCTAATCTCCAACTGCCAGAAGGGATTGCAGAAGGAATGTTTTCTCTCTAGATACAACAACAACAAAAAGTTGGGGGTGAGGTGGGTTAGCTGGGCAAAAAGCAACCTTTGGGGAAGATCCAGTAACAGGTTTTGCTTGCCTCCTTACTGGAGAGGAGCAGGGGGATCATCCTTACAAGTCTGATTATTTAAGCAGTGTTTCATCTATGTGCTCTTCATAATACACAAAGGAAGATGGAAATGTGTGTCTGGAAGATTTTCTCTCCTTGTTTTTTGTTCTGTTGAACCTACTTTTCTTTGTTAAATTGTTAACCTACAGCATAAAAGCAAAGGGTCGACAACTGAAATACAGGGAAAACGCTTTCTGATGTGGGCAGTGTTCCCCTTGAAACTGTGTCACCCCTTGCTCTGTTGGGCTCAGTTTGATGAACATTTCTTTTAATGATGAGACCAGGTTAAATTAGTTTCTTCTCTTGGTGATCACTTCCAGTTCTTCAACTGCTCTAACTGTTTGCAGAACCTTTTAGTGAACTGCATCAGGGAACTGACTTGAGTTAAAAATAAGCAAAACAAGCCCCTCTTCCTCCACCTCCTCAACAAGAGATTCTTTGCCTCGTAGCAGTTTCCTGATCCGAATCCCTGCTTGGCCCCATTGTACATTTGCACAATCCCTGATTGGCCCCATTGCACAAGAGAGAAGGCAGCTTGGGGTTGGGAGTAAGTGAGGAAGGGCTGCCAGAGGTGGAAAGGGTGTGTGGTGGCTGTTTATACCACACCACCTCAAAAAGAAGCTCTCATCCCGCTATATGCATAGGGTTTTTAATGTATCTTGTTGACAGTCTCCACAGAGTCAAGAGTTGTAGCTCACTACAAGACAGCGATGTTGCAAAGCCCATACCTAAGTCCTGTGTCGAGTGCACCTAGGTATTAGCAACATAAAACTTGTTATAGTGACTAGACTTATGTCCCCCTCAAAAAGGAAAGCAATATGCTAGCAGGGGAGGGCAGGGATCTTGCACGTGGTGGGTATTTGGTTTGCTACAGAGTTTAACAGAGAACTTGGTGCCTAGTGATGAAAATGACTGTTCTGGAGAGTTGGGGCTTTCTGACTTCCCTAACTGACCTTTGGAAACAGAATGATTTCAGCGTGGAAGTCCAGGGCTGTCACTTCTGTTTGGCTTCTCATCTTCATCTGTTACCAAAGGTGTCAGCCTTATATTTATCTGTCCTGTAGATCATAAACAGTTTATACTAATGAAGCTGCAGGCCAACCCTCTCAGGGCTCAGATAAACATCTGTAGGTTTCTAGTACTCAGGATAACCACAATGTTAACCAGAAGTGGATCGTGTACAGAAGAATCCTTTGAATGGGTTTGAGACAAATAAGCGACAAAAGGAAAGTTTGTGACAGGTTATTTTTCCCTTAAATGTCAAGTGAATAAATCTTCTCCTTTTTGTGTGTTTTGTTACAACAGATTTGCATTTTTATTGGAGAAACTCTTCTGTTTTCAAACTGGGCTATCACAGCAGACATACTAATGGTGAGTGTACCTTGGAACAGCATCTTTCTCTTCTGGGGGCCAGAGCAGTTTGTCAGCTTGCAAGAACAACCTGAAGTTCATATCTTCATTTAAATGCCTAGTCCCTAGTTCAGCCTGTTCTATGTTTGTCTAAGGGACACGATTACTGGATTCAAATAGTTTCCCCAAATGTTAAGTATTTTCATAAAACCCCACATGTAAAGAACTCAGTCAGCATTTCCTAATAGCACATTAGTAAATTTTGTTATCAATAACTCAGCTTTGTTCTGTAATAGGAAATCCTTCCCTCCCTCCCTCCTCTGACCACAAAGGCAGCCATCTACCTCTCTCTTTGGCTTAACTCCAGCAAACCTAGCATTCAACACATACACAATAGAAAACCTCTGGAAGAGAAGAGAGGAAAAGAAAGTATAAAGAATTTTTGGACTATGTCCACCTTGTTCAAGAGGAAACTGTCTGGGATTTTTCACCTCATGTCCTTCATTTTCCATTCTCTCTCCACCAAAGCGCTTTTTAAGTCTTTCAAATCAGCAGGCTGATGTTAGCAACTAGATTTTTGTCTGAAATAGTCTGCATGTTTGCTAAAGAGCCTTGCATGTTTGCTGATGCTGCCATCAGAGACATACAGAGCCTTTCAAATACCTTGAAATCCCATTGTGAGGGAGGTTTCTTGTTGCTTATTGTCTGAAAAAGAAGGAAACTAGGGCACAGAACCATTGTAGGACTTGCCCGAGGTCTTTTGGCAGGTTGTTGACTAAGCTAAAAATACAATCAGTCTGGCATCAATAGAAAACTCCCTTGACTTGTATTTGTTGCTTATGCAAACATCAACAAGAAAGCAATCTGGCTCAGTGTTTCTAGATGTAAAGATACTGGGGTTGATACATTGATTCGGCAAAGAACTTCAAGCTCCTGCTTAAATTCTGTTTATGGTTTAAGTTCAAGGTTGTGTTTATATTTTAAGACGGCTCTGTAGCTGCCGTGATTGCATTGCCTGAACAGATCTTTCAATCTTTCACTCATTTGTGCAGAGAACGCTCTGTGAGGTAGGGCAGTATGGTTAATGCCACATCTCTCGGGTATGAATAAGGCACGGAAGCAAAGATTGTCAGTATACCTCAGGACTGTTAGAAAGCTTTTAATTTCTGAGGCTTGCTCCTCCTACCAATTTAGCTTCAGCGTAGGCCGAGCAGGTGTTTACTCTGTACTTATATTGCTTTTGCAGCTTGTGCTGATTTCAAGGCTGTCGCTGCCGTTCATTCAGTGGTATCTCAACATTTAGACAGATGTGCAGTCTACAGACAGCTGTGCCGAGGAAGAAATTATAGTACAGTATTTGTAGTTGCTCATTACTGCCTCCTGCCAGAGCTTTCTGTCACATCCTGTCTTTGGCAATGAGATTCACAGGAGTGCTCCCAACTCTCTGCTCAAAATTAGCTTATATAGCAGATCTTTTATATCCTCCCTAGCACTGCCTGAAAGAGGTAAAGGACAGGGTATGGAGCACATCTGCAGTCCTCCAGCAGTGGCTCTCAAAGAGCAGCTCAGGTGGCAAACACTGCTGTCAGCAAGGCCCCGCTGGATGAAGGGAATCTGCTGGACACGTTCAAGGTCCTACAGAAAATCTGTGCCAGAAAGAACTGAAACCTGACCTCTGTTGTCTCAAGCTAACCCCAAAAGGCATTCTTCTCCCAAAAAAAACACATTACATGAAATGTACTAAGGATGCCATCGTTATTCCATTTTAATTACTGAGCTTTTTTGTGTTGATTTCAATGTGACTTTGGAATCCTGTAGCTTTTTAATAGCTTTTATAGGTTTGCCATCTGTTTTGTATGAGCAGCATCATATAGTCAGTTGCATTTTGCACGGTTGCATTTGCAGTTGTATATATTGCTTCAGTGAAAAAGAGGGAAAAAAAATCCTCCTTAAGAAATGATTGGAAATAATTGGAAAAATCTTCTTAGTTCCAATTCTGAAAACACAAGAAGGAAACCAAAAGCATTTTAAAAACTGGATTTTGGTAATTGATGCCAACTCTTAAGCTAGCTGTTCTCTTGCCTGTTCAGACAAATGAACTGGAGTGTCATATCTAATGCCCAGCTTAATGCATTATCAGCATGAGTAGAACTGTAAAAGTGCCATACAAATAAATGTAAACGTCCACTTAGATCAATGCAAGCCTGTAAGCAGATGGTCTGAAGTAGGTTTATATTACACAAGGGGTTTGAGAGGATGTTTTATCAGACAATAGGTGAGAGCCAGGGCTATAGCCATGTTTGACAGGCAGCTCTGTAGAAGTTCTAGCCAGAGAAAGGTGTGGATATCCTTCAGTGAGACGCACTTTAAATGTTTTGCAAATTAATTTCTACTGATTACTATTTATTTGGTGTAATCAGAAGTGTGTCTGTTCTTGCCTCAGGCTAGTAAGGAGTTTAAAAGCATTATTAGTGTAAGCCTAACAACACTTTAATCATATACATAAATATTATCTTATTTTCATAGACAAAAAGCTTTCAATACTGGCTGATTTCAGTGAGAGCAGACTTATGCCAGAAGTGAGGGTTTTGGTAACTGCATCCCAAGTGATTTATCATAGCTCGCCCAAGATTTGTAGATCTCACGACTTCTTAAGAGCCCTATCTGGCAAGTTGGTAAACACCTTCAGAGGCTTTGCAAGTTTAATTTCCTTGGCAAAAAGAAGAATGTTTGCTTCGTATTTTCAAATTTGATTGTTGGCTCTTCATAGATTCGTGCTTCCATTGCTCTTCTGTTCTTGCCAGTGTGGCAGTCTGTCTGCAGTTCCTCAAGCTGACTGCAGTAAAAGGTGCTGAGGGCTAGGTTTGATAAACTGTCAGCACTGCAGAACGCACTGCACTGCCTGAGATTTTAAAAGGCTGATATTTGTTCCAAATGCAAATTTGTACAAAACAGGCCTTATTCTCCTGAGCACAACTCTCCAAATCTCCTCCCAGGCACATGTTCAGATGGTGCTTAGGGGAGGGAGGTGGTTCTTATGGAGCACGCTAATTATGAAACAGATTTTATCAGCCATCTTTGCAAATTGGCCTCAAAATTACCAGAAACCCAAAGTAGCATTAAAACTGCCTTGTAACAGCAGTAATGAATGAGCTTCAGTGCAGCAGGCAAGTGTGTAACATTGTGAGTGCTTGGGATTTTGTGGAGTCTGGTCCTAATAGTGGGGTTTTTCCTCTATAGCACATCTCAGAAATAAAGATGATGAACAGGGGCTTGGTGGCATTTTTGTGTGAGAGCCAGCAGACAGTTTGAAGGACCTCAGCTACGGCAATCATACCCTCATTAGCTCTTTGATGGGAAAAGCCATCCTCCAGTTTATGCAAAGTCCTGACACTCATGCAAAAAAATAAATGCTCTCCATATTTCCCTTTTCTTCTAAAACATTAGTCCCTTCTAAATGGAGGAAACCAGCCTTAGTGTTTTGCTGTACAGTCTAAGTCTTCCTTTAGTCTTGAAACAGGCTAAGACTGACTGTGGCTGAGCTACCACCCTGGAGAAATGTGCCTTTTGTTCTGCCAACCTTCCCAATAAATAAAAGACAATTATTTATGCAGTGGAAAATACTGTGTATTTTTACAGCTGAAGAAACAGCGTTTCCAGAAGCAGCTCTCGTTGTTGCTTCTCTCAGTGAGCTCCCACACATCAGAGAGCTGAGCGTGCTGTGGTTTAGATTTTAGGGCAGGGAGGGAAACACTTACGAATGGAGGTGCACAGCTTGCTTGGGGCACCTGGATGCAGCTCTGAGCAGGAAGGCTGTGCCTGGTGGCATTGCTGTGGTTCTCCTTTGGGCCAGGGGTTGTAGATGGATGTGTACTTCCACACGTGCTGCGATGTGGAGACCAGATCAGCCTCCTTTTACTTCATGTAAAAGTTCCTTTTTAGACGGTGTCTGGCAGTGACTTGTCAGCGTGCACGAAGGGCTCTCAGGCTGCTTTACTTTGAGCACAGCCTTTGCCTGTCCTGAACACCCGGGCTGTTCCCCAGCTCTGCTGGGATGGGGTTCACCTGAGTTTTCTTTGCCTTTGGGGATGAAAGAGACCAGTGTGTTGCCCTCAAGATTACTGTGTTACCTAGAAAGAGCAGCAATTATTTTAGAGCATAGTTTTCTCTCACAATCAGACAAACATCAGACCTTACCTGTTTGGCACAAGGCCTTCTGCTGGGAGAAGGGTGATCTCTCCTTGGCTTTCCTGGTGAGCTGGTTTCAGACCAACTCATTCTGCTGGTTTCTCTACAGGAAGGGAATGTCAGCAGCAAACCGTGCCCTTTCTGAGCCTCTATTTAGAGAGGAGAGCTTTGCCAGAGCCGCTTGGTCAGCCTTCCCACCCATCCTGTGTGCTGCCTGCTCTGAACCTGGAGGCAGAGATGAGCCAGGGCGATCCCACGGGCTTCCGCCTAGACCGCTGTGGCTCTCCCACCTCCAGTTTCTGTGGGATGGTCGAACCAGGCCTGGTCTGGTTTGAATTTATGTCTATTTTAGTATCAAAATGCCCCTTTAAGGTTGTAATTTACTGCTGCCTTCCTAGAACAGTGGCTAGTGTTTGCTACCAGCTGCTTCCTCCCTATCGGAATAAAATGCTTTCTAAGCAGGGATAGGGTGGAGTACGTTTTGGTGTCTTGGAGATGCTGGTTTAAGCCTTTTTTCCTCATCTTTTTAACATTTTAACAATTTAACATCTCATTTTTTAACATCTTTTTAGAGGAGGAAAAAATTTCATGTTCATTTGCTTGTTGAATGATCGGATGGGTTTAGTTTGGTTTGGTTTTTGTCACTTGAATTCCAGGCTAAGTTTACCAAGTGTTTTGGTGCTTTTTACTGATAAACCATATTGATGGTTTCTGCCATCAGGAAAACTGATGGCAAACTGAAAACTTGTTGGAAATTGTGCCACTACTTGCAGAACTGTATTGATGCATAATACAGATGTACACGCAAAATTATGTATAATTGTATGTGTGTGTATTCATGTGTATATATATACACACACACACACACACACGATACAGCAATCATTCAAGCTTTTTTCTCCAGTTGGCTCTAATTCACTGTCACTCATTGAAAATGGTAAGTTTTGAATAGATTTACAATTTCCTTAGTCATTTCACTAAGAAAAGGGAAACAATATAGAGCCAGGCAAGCTTTCTTCTCCAGCTTTGTTACAATAAAGTGTAGAGTGCAAAAAAAAATTTTAACACAAGTTTAAAATTCACTCTTTCAAAGATCTACACAACTCTAGCCTCTTGAATTAAATAGAGTTTCAGTTTATTTTCTCAAATGCCTTTTTCTCAAAGAGCTCTTGCAGAATGCCTCTCACTGCACCTGTGTGACCTGGGGCCAGGTGGAAAGAACAGTAACTCATTTTTTTGTGTTTTATTTTGTCTAATCTATCCAGGTTGTACCCATTACCTTGCGTCTTTGGGGAATGGTAATGAATTGTGTGGCTCTCCTGGTGTTTCACAGTGTGACCTTCAGTATGTCTCTGTGTCTCTAATAAAGTCTAGACCTTGATTTTCCTCTTGGGATTTCTGTGAGCCTTCAAGTCCGCTTTGAGCTCTTTGATGCGAAAGGAGGCCAGTGTCTGACATCCGTAGTCAGGTGGCTGCTGTGGATCTGATCATTTGCTTTTCTGATGCACCACAGAAGTTTAACAGGGTACCCATTTCATACGTGGCATCAGTGTGCATTAGCAGTGTGCATTTGCAGCTTTGTCAACCCAGTAAGGAAAGAAGTGGCGTGTCTTTCTCAAGGCATATGCGGAAAGATCTAATGAAAAGCATTTAATCTAATTTTACCCATCATTCCCAATTGCCTGTGCTTGGGATGAGATGATCATTATAAAGAGGCACAAATTCTCTTCTGTTGTGGATTTTCTGGGTGGTGCTTCAGTTCTTTTGTTACAGTTAACTCTTCCCACTGCAGACCACTCCAAGGGCCACTCCAAGAGTGTGTGATGAGCACTGAAGCAGCGCTTCAGACTCTGTGCCCTGAGGTAGGTCGCTGTTGAGCAATTAGTTCTCCTTGACTCAGCCAGCTAAGGCAAATTCATCTGTGTGTGTTCTAGCAGGGGACATGCCAGTCCTGAAATGTCACATTTAATTAATAAACGACTTCAGGAAGGCATTGCAAGAAGGAGTTGAAGCCTGGGAAGACAGGCCTTGTGAAGAAAAGCTAAAAGCAGTCCATTAGAGAGAATGTGGAAGAGTAAAAAGGATCGTGCTCCACAAAACCAGTCATTTCTGGCAGGGCAGGCAGCTCTCCAAAGAAACAGAAAAAGGCAGAACAAGACAGTGGTCAGGAGTGGAAACAGAGTTCACTTGGATTTAGGAATTCTTTGCTACTTACAGTCTTTAAATCAAGACAGGATCAATTTCTAAACCAGGATATGAGGATGTGGTGATGTTCTTAGCCAGCTTCTTTCACAACTTTTATGCAGGAAACATTTTTTTCTCTTTCTAAATGTATGTTATAAAACAAAGATCTTTCCACAGGACCGGGGTTTGTTGTTTTGGTTTAGTTTGTTTTCTTTTTTAATCTTCCATTCCCTTCCATGGTTATAGTTCTGTTTTCTGCAGGCTCTGGTCCCTTAATCAGGAAATAATTCATGTTTTCCATTGATCCTGTGTAGTCAGACTAATATTGCGTGACCTAGCTGAGGGTGTTATGTCCTGTTAGAGGAGTGGAGACCACACGACAATATCTTGGCTCTGGAAAATTTCCCTAATGTGTCTGTTATCTCTCAAATGTGGAATCCTTTTTTTTTTTTTCTGGAAAATTAATTCCCCAAAAAATTGCATTAATTAAGCAATACAAGAGAGCTGGATTCTTTAGTTGAGTTTCCTCATGTATTTATTTTTCTTTCCCTTTCTTCTTCGCAGTATGTGGTCATCCCAACGCGCCGTGCAACCGCAGTGGCCTTGCAGAGCTTCACTTCACACCTCCTGGGAGATGCTGGCAGTCCTTATCTGATTGGATTTGTAAGTGCTCACAGCAGGTTTCGGCAGGGTTGTGTGCCCATGTTTGTGTTTGTTTACTGACTGTTTCCCTAACATGCCAAGCTGAACTATGCTAGGGAAGGGTGGCCTGTATTTGTCAGCAGAATGGGAAGTGGTGCAGTGCAATGCAACTTTTTTACACGCTTTTGTTATCTGTGGGCCACAATTCAAACTTGGGAAGAACACTTGTGCACAAGAAGTGAGCTTCTAAATCTGTTTAGCCTAGGGCATTTGTAAAACTCACTGACTGCACTGTAAAGTGAGATTGGCTGCTCTGTGGTATAGACAGCGGTCCGTTAGGAATCAGATTGGAACAGGGGTGGTGGTGGTAGGGGTTATTAGTATTCCTTCTGGTGTGCATATTTTGTTTTGTATTAGTTATATTCCTTTCTGTTACTGCTGCACTTGTTGGCCTTGGTTTGACTTGAGACCTCTCTTATTATGCCACCATTGCCCTAGTGCAGAGTAAAACAAAAGTCCCTGCTCGAAAAACAGGCAATCAGAGAATGTTCCTAGCTGAAAATATAAGGCTTGGGAAATGTAATGAAAGAAATCTAGATATACTGGGGTAATTTCTTTCCCTTGAAACCTTCTGTTGTGTTTAATGCACTGCATTTCAGAGAATATATATCATCGTTTATAAAATACAGCAACCTCCATGTAAAGCCTTAAGTGATACTGCTCGTGTTGTGTTGAAGGTGCTACAGTTTTCCAGCGATGTATCTGGGACTTTAATTAGTCTCAACACCTGAGAGAGAGCACCTGATGTGCTCTTGCTGCTCAGTAATGCTGGCTGCTGTGGACCTTCTTTTAACGACCACTTCTCTTCTACTCATCCCATGCTCACTCATGAGTGTATATATATATATATATATATTTATTTGTGTTTAACATATATATTTATATATACACACATAATATTTACACTTGAATGCTAGCTCCCCAAAACAATATAGTTGCTCTGTAGCCCTCTGAAGTTGACATGAAAAGGCAAATATAGATAAGACTGAATGGATCAAAGAAATGAGAGACGTCTCAAGAGAACAAATATATACGATTTGGCTTAGTCTTTATTTACTTCAGTGTTCTGGGCACCCCAGGAGAAATGATCTTATTTTAGAATGTATTTGAAAGTGGTGAGAACAAAGGAGACACTGGGAGAGATGGCTTTGTGGTTTTTTGAGATGGGTGTCAGGGATGAGGGGCAGGGTCTCGGATGCAGGCGAGGCTCCCAGGTGGCTGCTGTGTGTTCCCTCTTCTTGTTACATAACAGGGACGTCCAGGTGGAACAGCCAGGACCCTGAATGATTGCAATTCATCTTGAACGTTGTCTAGGGCTCTTGAGTGTCACAAACAGAAAGGGACTTTGGTTGTAGAAAAAATGTGCCTTGCCCTTCTGGTGTTTAGACACCAAGCAAGTTGTGAGTTACTTAAGGCTGCCTGCCTGAAAGATGCTTAAACCCAGTTTAATGGCTGCCTTGGGCTTGCTTTAGAGTGGGAAAATATTAATTACAATTTTGAATTACTCTTTTCTAATGCTGTAGTTGTTGGGCGGTTCTTGCTCAGGAGGAGGCTCTCCAAGTACAAGCCTCCTCTGCAGGGAGCCGGAGGGAAGCACTCGTGGCACGGGAGGCACCGGCACCCGCTTCTGTAGCCTCTGGGCTGGCTCGGCTGACTCATGCTCCTGCACTACTTGGGCTGAAAGGTCAACTGGAGCTTTCAGATACAGGAAAACAAATGCTGTTCATAGTGAAAGGACAAGCAGACAAATTTTCCACTAAGACAAGCTCGCAAATTAATTGTTCAAGTCTGCAGGCTTTTGCCACTGGAATCATCCAGCTGAGCAGTGGGCGGGAGACCTGCATGCAGCATAGAAATCTCACTTGGACAAGTTACAAAAATGGTTCGGATCTAGGATTTCCAAGGCAGGCTATAGGAGCTAAGGAACCATCTCCTGGTGACTTCAAAGGAAGTTGGGAGTCCAGTTCCCATGGTCCTGGGAATCCCCAGCCTGAGGACATTGTGTAGCAGGCCAACACCCCAGTGCAGCTCTTGAAAGAGAGAGGGAGAAGGCAAGATAAGTTAAACAAACTGACGTAACAGAAACGCTTAGAACCAGTGAAATTCAGCCTCCTGATCACTCAGGGTGAGTGATCTGAGACCCTCAAGATCTGCCATTTCTTCTGACTGCTTACAACTTCCACCTGAGTCTCCCTCACTAAAAGAGCAATGTTTTGATCCAAATACAGAATCACAGAATTATTAAGGTTGGAAAAGCCCTCCAAGATCATCTGGTCCAACCGTCTCCCTACCAACAATATTACCCACTAAACCATGTCCCTAAGCACCACGTTCAACCTTTCCTTAAACAGCTCCAAATAAAGCTGGAATCTTACACAGTTTTGGGAGAGTACACAATAAGATTCCTTCCAGCAGTGCCCTTAGTACAGAATCAGATACTCACGTCCTTGTAGGACTAAGCTGTGTCAGCCAGTTGTCTCTGTTTGCTGGATACCAATAAATGTTGTATTGATCTTATAATCCTCATGTAGAGCATAGAAAAGTACTTAACAGCTGCAGCCTCACATGTGTGATTTCTCCCTTGCTCTGTGGTGTGCTGTAAAAGTTGAAGGTCAGACTCACATTTTTCTGTAATCTCCCCCACTTCCAAATCTTGCAGTGCAGTTACATCTGATGAATGCTTTGCATTTAAGCAGTTTCTTAGAATCACCAAAAGTGACAAATATATGCTAGTGTTTAAAAGCTAAGTGGAAGGAAGCGTGTATGTGTGGTTGTTTTTCATGTCTCTTTAAATATTGATAACTTTTCTTATGGTAAAAAGGATTAAGATTGTCTTACAAAGAAGCTATGCAAATGCAGTCCGAGGGTGGCAGCTATAATTTGCAGAAGCTTTTACAACCTGCCAAACACAGAGATCAATTCCTATAAATCAGTGCTGCCTGTTCATTCACAAATAAGAATAGGCATTGCTGCAGTATTTCATTAGATGAGACAGTTTTTATTCCTATATAACTGTAGCTTTTTCAGGACCTTTGCGATAACCTGCCGAATTTAAATAATTCCCATTTAACAACTTAGAGTATAACTCCATGCTTTATTTTTGAAGTAATTTCCCCTGTTTTATGTATTAGACCCCCCATGTCTTGGTACTTTGGCTTTTCTTCCTCCAAGTCTGCCATTTGCTTTCTCTGTGAGCACAGCAGCATTTTCCTCTTCCACACTCGCCTTGCTTCTTGTCCTGGCTGTGAGGAGAGGCAGGCACCTGCTGCAGGCTCTGAATGTGCCAGGGAAATTGCTGCTGTGGGCACACACTGTCCTGGCTGTTCTGGTGCTGGTGTCTCTTCTGCTTTATTAAATTCTTCCACATCTACCCTGCACAACCATCCATCAGGTCTGGAGACTGAAACCTGTCTGTATCCATCACCTGGCAGCATCAAGGTGCGAAGAATGGGGCTTTAAAGTGCTGGTGGTCAGCATCCCACAACCAGTACCTTTTGCTGGGCTGAAGGCTGCTCCCTGTGCCGAGCTGGTGGGGGTACCCCCATGGCCTGACCTCCTTGGCTGCCACTTCTTCAGATTTACCAGAGGGACACAACCTCCAGCCAAGCGGTGTGGGGACAGCAGACCACGTCTGGCAAGGAGTGTGTTTGTGCCGTGCCTGAGCACGCTGTTTTTCCTGGCAGCACAGCCCATAAGTGCCTGGACAGGCATCTTCTCATTTAACAGTCCCCTTCTGAAAACCAGATCTGAGTGTGGGTGACCTCATAATTAATTGTAAGCAAGTGTGAGCTGTTCTGCTTAGTTTTGAAGGGGTTTTGTGCAATTTTATTATCTAGAAAAAAAAATTACGAATAAGCCTATCAGTTGTCACCCTTCACTTTTCTCCCCCAGCTTTCTTATGCGAGTAGGTTGATAAACTAGATCTAATGAGCTACTTAAATAGCAGGAATGCTAATGACCTTCCTTTAGCAAGTAGTTAGCAGAACAGTGTTAATTATCACTGGTGCAGAGTATCAAGAAGGCACATCAGCATTTGATTAAGGGGAAGAAACTTTGTAGGGAATGCAGTATCTGAGACACTTCTTTAATGAAAGTTATAATTGGAGGTGTAGATATAACAGCCTTCTTGTCCCAGTTTGAGACGGCCTTTTTGGTGATTTGCTTTTAAAGATGTTTACCCATCCAAGTAAATATGTAGGTATAGGAAGGAGAGTTTCTACATGAAAAGGCTTGCCTGCTTGAGGAAGCTGAATTCATGTATTATGGTTTACAACTCCTATTTTATGGTTTAAAATACTATGGCTACTCCAGAGTAGATCTGCGGACACGGCTACTCTGCAATAACATTCTCTCCAGTTTACTCTGCTATACTAAAACAGACAAACGTGCAAGTTACTCTCCTAGCATCGCTCTGGTTTATGGACTATCAGGAGCTATTCCACTGCTGTTGTGTGGTTAAGGGTGGAACAGAGGTCTCTGTCTTGTTGCCTTTTGCAGCTAGTCCCATTCCAGGAAGGCCACCTCCCTTTTGCCGAGGACACTTTTTGGTGTGTGTCTGCCTGACAGCTTGTTCATTTTTCAGGGCTTGCACCCTTTGAGAGCAGAATCAAGTTTTCAGCGAGCATTGCCTGTAATGATGAATCAAATCCTGCTTCTTGAGATCTGTCCCCTGCCCAGTGGCACTGCATTTGAGGGATCAGACCAGAAGTTGGTTTTTACCCCTGTTTCTTTCCCTGCCACGCGGTCATGAACCCGTAACAGCAGTGTGCTGGTGCTCGGGAGGAGTATTGGCTGGGGGAGCACAGCTCAGGGTACTGGTGTAGTGAGTGACTTTTTGTAGGATCGTAGCGTACAGTTGTAATATTTATAGCATATCTGAGTGCATCTAGGCAGCATCTTCCATCGCCTAATGGAGAGAGCAGGTGGCATGGGAGGCACATTCACGGTTTTGATTGTTCCTTGTATCTTTACTGAGTGCCAGCTGCTTCGAGTGGTGTTCTCTAGCCCCAAAGTATCGCTCCTGCAGTCTTCCCCCACAATCATACTTGCAATATGACCCAGACTGTGGTGGGTAAAGTGGGGTTTGCTCTCGCAGTCCAACATCTGATACACATGTTTTAAGGAAATATTGCAAGGAAAATTGTCCCCAGACCCTCATCCTTACTAACTATTTCTTCAAGCAGTAACTTTACGTTGAGGATTTCTCTGGTCCTGGCTGAGCTGAGTAATTAAAAGCTTTTTTCATAGTGCATGGAAAGGCCAAATCTTTGACATGGCTGTCAGTTGCAAAAAAGGGGAGAATTAAGCACCTGGAAATCAATCCGCACAGGATTTATTTCATTTCAGTGACATAACAAGCTTTCCACTTCTGCTGACTCATCAACAGACAAGATTTAAATCTGTCCTAAAAAAAATAACCAAATGACTTCCCTTATATAAAACAGTCTTTGCCAAGGGTTCACAGCCTCATTTTCTTTTCCAGAAGAAAAAGGTGCTGTGCATCTGTCATTCCCTGTGACTTTGGTTAGAAGTGCAGCTTCTCAGCATTTTTGATAAATGGATGTTTAAAGTATGTAAAAGAATCTAATTAAAGCAAACCCAGAAACTCCGAGCTGATCTTTGTTCCACTCAAGTATTTCAAGCTCTGTCCCATCTGCTCTGTCACTTCTTTTCAGTGCACTAAAAATCTCACCTAAGTGGCTTCTTTCTCAAGTTCCAAAGACCCTGTAAACTCCCAGCATGGCCACAAAGCTTACATGGTGCTGAGCACCTTTCAGAATGAGGTATCTGCAATATGGGGGAAGGTGCCGGTCCTTCTTGCTGCTGCCAAGCATCACGTTGCTCCAGTCGGCAGCAGGGAAGATGGTGGTGGATATCCATCCTGCAAAGAAATGAGAGTGCAGGGGTCAGGGATACTGCTAAAGGTGTGCTCCCAAACTGCAGTTCTCTGCCACAGACCTGATTTCTGCACCTAAGTGGGCATCACCCACCCCTGCACATTTCAGTACATGTATCCTAACATGAGCCATGTTTCTTGATTCCATGTTGCCCGTGGTACAAGGCATCTCCTGCTAGGAGAGAAGAAAGTCTGGCATTGCCTTACAAAATCCCTGAGCAGCCCAGACCTGGAGAGAAAGGCAGTTAATGACATGGAGAAAATAGTCTTCCAAACCTCTCCTGTTGGCTAGGTCAAATGTTGTCAGGAGGCAAATGTTGCTCTAACACCCAACAGACACACAAAGTCCATTTGTTAGCATTGAAAGTGCAGCACTTGATTGATTTTTTTAATTTTCTGTGGCCCTTTTAAGGAAGCACCAGTTATTTATGAAGTCTGCTGATCCTGGGAGGAGTCAAAGGGTATAAACTGATGAGCTTAACACAGGGGAAGCAGTGCAGGAATTCTTGCTACAAGTCATGATGGGGCAAACCCAGGTACCGTGCACAAATGCAGGCTATTGATATTGTCACCAGCCATGTAACAAATCTGGCTTTGATCTCAGAAGGGCACAATTAAGATTAACAGGATGTTTGACTTTTAGTCCTCCAACATCCAGACATGCCAATGTTAAAATTGAAACAAGTTTTAGAATGCAATTCCTTTATCTTTCTGCAGTTTTCAGAGCTAGTATCACAAAATAGTTGGGTTTAGTTCCTCTTTTATAATGTGTTTCTCATGCCATTAAGCACAGTGCAAATGTTTGTGCTCCCCCACAGGCTCGGCAAATTGTTTACTTTTACTTTACAAAATCCCTTATTTTTTGTCGCTAGTCTTCACTTGCATTCATATTAGATTTTGAGGGGGGGGGGGGGGGAAAACAACCTTTCACATGCATCTGAATTCAGAGAGGGTGAGCCCCACACATCTGTGGTGAAACTGTGGGGTTACAAAGGGTGCTGTGTTAAGGAATCGTGCTGAAGAGAGGAGCCAGAGAGAACCTGGCTTGTATCAGATTGGTATTAATAAAAATCGGGTATTTGTGCCAGATACTGCAGTGGAAATATCATTTTATGTAGCAAGATTTGTGTCCAAAAGGCAAAGCCAGAAATGTAGAAAAATCAAGCAATTGCAGAGGAATTAAGATGTACCACTCAGCAATAAGAGAGGGCAAGTGAGATGATGATTGCCATTACATTGTACAATTAGGGAATGACTTTAACTGCTCCTGCTCTTCAGGAGGGAGAGTAACACAGGAGCAAGGTGTTTTGCTGTAGAGCTTCAGCATACCTGAACATCCATTGGTCCAAAAAATACAATACATGCTTCCAGAGAAAGGTAATAAAGTTTCCCTTCGCTGTCTTCTGCACTCAGACTGAGACACAAGCAGAGATTTGGGATTTGGGGATCAGGCCCCTTGGTGCTGTACTGTTTGTTCTCCAGAAAGTGGGCATTTTCTCTAGCTGGACTCCATCCAGCTGCTTGCCGCCCACTGAACACATGTTGGTTGTGTTCTCTTATAAAAACACCGTGATCCGAAGTGTATTTAGCAAAGTCATTCCTCTTGGTCCGAGACCTATCTTAGGGAAAAGAAGATGTGAACTTTCATGCTTAAGATGTTATCAGATCCTTGCAAAACTTGCAAAGCAGCAGGAGAGCTCACTCACTTTCCACTCCCAGGTTTTGGATAAATGTTCTGGAGTTTTTTGCCACTTACCAATTGGCAGAGCAAGAAAAGCAATCCTGTACCTGACTCCTTGCTGAAGAACTGGAACTGACTGTGCATGCAGCATCTGCTTTTTGTTACTCATGATGGAGAGAAGACACTGAAAATGATTCTAGATTGGGTCTTGCCAGATCACAGTTAGACAACTCAGAGTCCCATCATTGCAAGGAGTCTGCAAGCCAAAAATTGACAGGCCAGAGCAGATCATTTGGCAAACTGTGTGTCGTTCTTGGAGCACAAGTCTGTAATAATGTCCTGTGTCCTCTGGAGAGGAGATGCCAAAGTCCCAGCCTTAGCAGGTGGCTTGTACTGAGTAGAACAGAACGACACAGAATAGTGACTGCAAGTTAACAGCAAAAACAGTATCTGAGCCCTGATAAAAGTTCCAGAATTAAGAGATTGGTGAGAGGACTATAGGAAACCGAGGTGAGAAATCCATCGGGCTGGATGGATGGAATTTTACCTTGGATGGGAGGAAACACTGCTGTTCCTAAAACATGCACTTAAGATTCTGTTGGGTTAAAAATGGCAAAGGTACAATAATTAACATTACCAAGACCTGTTGGTATAAAAGGTCAATATGATGCCTTAGAAGGCATAATTAGAAGTGTGGGGCAAGGTGTATTGGGAGTTTTATTTGTTGGAGACTACATTTTCAAAGCTGTTTTTAGCCTAGAATGTCACGTCACCTATGCCTGGCTTTTCATCACCTGTAGCTGATCTATCATGTCAATTTGCTGAGTGATTTATTGCCTGCTCCTTTCGGAGGATAATTGGATCCATTCCCAATAATGAAATTTCTCAATTTCTGTTGTAGAATAGCCTCAGTTCTGGCTATTGCACACAGAGGAGCTGATTGAATATGGAATTTTGGTTCATAATGAAGAGAAAGGGAAATGTGGGGAACTAAGGTGTCTGGATACAAGAGGGAATAGATTACCAGCTGAGGTCCCTGTCTTCTGGGTGAAGTGCATGTTCTGTTGATTTCCTGGGGGTGCATTCTTTTCACATTCAAGTCTTTTTGCTAATTTTTTAATGTCTCTCAGATTATTAGCCACTGTTGTTTCTCTTTCAGTCTAAGGACTTTTTTAGCCATCAGTTCTCACCTGGGACTTGGTGCTAATGCTCCTGTTTTTCTGTGTGTGTGTTATACAATGTGAATGACGTTCTCTTTGAGAGGCCAGGAATGCTTCCTTCGCTATATCTGAAGCACTGAAATTTTCTCCTCCTCCTTTCTAGAGCAGGGAATGAAACAGAGAAGTCTGGCTAAAAACCTTCAATCAGTTCTGTAGATACACTCTTCCTGTGTTTATTCACTTGTCTCTGCTTGACATTGCTGTCATGAAAGCCAGTCTTCTGCTCTTCCGTGTGCAGAGTAGTTTCCCCTCCTGCATCAGGCTGGCTGCTTCTCCTTCCCTTCACTGGAGCTGGAGCCAGGCTGAGTAATGAGGAGGATATTAAGACACAGAGGCCACCAGTGCTCCAAAGAGTCTCCCTGCTACAGAGCCTTTAAAGCACACACCGTGACCTCTTCATTGGTGTCTCCCTGCGTGTCATCTCTCTGTGACCTTCTGCTGAGCTTCACCCCTCTGAGGCATCTCTACGCACACATTTACCTCCCAGGTCAATGCAGTTGGCTGCAGGGCTGTGAATCGGTGCTTTCTCCTGTTTATTTTTTTTTCACTTTTTTATCACATTTTTTATCACATTTTATCACTTCACTTAGCTGTAGTTTGTCTAGATTTAAGCTTTCAGTGTCAGATTTTGCTACATGCACCTTTCTCATCAGCAATAGCGTGGCAGTTTAGGAGATGCTGCACAAGCTTTGACTGTTTCTAGAACTGATTTGCATGTGTGCACGGCCACAGGAGTTTATGCTGCAAATTCCCTGCAGTCTTTTGGTATCAACTGGCATTTCTGCCTCAACAAAAGGTCACAGACAAAGCCAGAACTGGACATTTAAATAGCCAATGCCTTGGGACTCATCCTTACTGCTGCTACCTCTGTTTGATTTATAGAGGGTAGTTGTTTGCTGGACAGTCAATATTAAAATGTGATTGTCTTAGTTGCAGACGCACATTAAATATTACTGAGCTTTAGCAAGAGCTTTTCGTAACAATTTAAACACTGCGAGGTTAGACACCCGCTGATTCAATCACTGAGGTAGCTAGGGAGAAGGTGGAGAGGGCTGTGGGACGAATAACAGATTGGGCCAGAAGAATGGCGGGGAGAGGGGAACCTTGCCATGCTGCTCACAGCGAGAGGTGCCCGGGCTCCAGGGTGCAGAATAACTGCATGTGGAAGGCTAAAGCACGCAAAGGGCATTCAGCCTGTCGTGAACAAACTCTTCCATTTTAAACGTTGTGCACATGTTCAGTGGGTGGTTGTTTAGGGAGCTGTGTTCCCTTGGTATTATCATGTCTATTTTTCATCTACGTGACTAACTTTTTTGCTCTTCTCTTCTAGATCTCAGACCTGATACGACAAAGCACAAAGGAGTCCCCGCTCTGGGAGTTCCTCAGCTTGGGGTATGCACTCATGCTCTGCCCATTTGTCGTTGTCCTAGGAGGGATGTTTTTCCTGGCCACAGCCCTCTTCTTCCTAAGTGACCGAGCCAAAGCTGAACAACAGTGAGTAACCTGGCAATTGCAAATGGGGAAGTACCAAAGCCTGTTTTCTCTCTCAAACTCTTATGCTTGTACTCTTTCCCTGGGCCTTGGTCCTTCCAGGTAAAGGATGTCAGGTTGTATGGTAAGAACCTCAGCTCAGCAGAGTGCATGAGGCTGCACGAAGCACAGGGGCTTGGGTCATGCTGGCTGGGCATCCTTTACACGCTTCTGCTCTGGTGGATCTGTGACTGGCTTACAACCTGGAGGGGAGCACAGCACTTACGATCACAGACCCCTTTTACCCTTATGTGAGCATGCCACAGGCCAGGCCATCTGTGAGGGGCTGCTGTGTGCTGGACCTGTGGAATGCTAGGTGGACAGCAAGAGATACCTTACAGAGCTTGGTGGTCAGCTTTGAGCCCAGAGTCCCATCTCAGCCCCCTGTGTCCCGCTCGCTACCTCTAATCTACAGCACAGCAGGCAAGAAGGAAGGAAGCTGTGTATGTGGGGACACACGCGCTCAAGGGTCACTGTACTAAAGATAGTCTTACCCAGTCCCTTGTTACAGCTTGTAAAAAAAAGCTACTGTTTTGCAGTAAAGAAACCGATTCGGACCACCTCACGGTTGGCAACTACAGTAATTCAGAAGACGCTTCCACATGACATACACACTCCTGGGGTTAGTCTCTTTCTCCTAATTGTTGAACAATAAGAGTACCTGTGTATAATGGCATGCTGAATATGCGGGCAGGTGACTAGTCTGGAGTTGACTGGAGGTTGCCTTTACCTTGCTCCCACTGGGAGGAGGAGGAGCTTATTGTTCCTGCGAAACAGCTGTGAGAGCCATTTGCAGTGGTAGAGGAACAACGGCGTAGATGTGCTGTTGTAGCAGCAGTGCTGCATCAGACATCCACAGCAACAGGAACTTTGTGTGACTGAGCTTCACCCATGTAGATCTCACCGCACGAGTGTTTGTATCAGTTTAATGACACAGATGTAGATACGTGGGGCAAAAAAACACAATGTGGACGTTTTAGCAGCCTGTGATAATTGTGCAGACCAAGAGAGTAGAGTGTACCTTGCTGTACATTGAAGAGAGTGGCCCTGGCGTGTCACTGTCGCTAGAAATGATACAGCTACAAGGCAAATAAGGTGTTTGGAAATTGACACAAGTGTGTGAACAGTTTGGGTGATACTCTCTGGCTCACACCATCTTATCAGATGGATGCAAGAGATTTGAAAGCAGTGCCAAAATGCTGTCCTGAGTCCCTGTAAGAGCAGTTCCACCTTCCTTTTACTAACACACACAAATACAAGATAAAGTTTTTCCTCTCCTGGTGCCTATAGGTATCTATTCCACCTATAATGAAGTGTTTAAACATGCTGGAGAAAACAAGACCTCATCATGCATCTCGTAAGAAGGTTAAGTCTTGCATAGTTGAACTTTGGTGTGGCTTTGGGGATGTGGCATGACTGATGTGTGTCTGGTTTGTTACTATCTGCATATAAAGGCTTTAAGTTGCAGTAAGTGGAGTTGGAGATTAGACGTTAGGAAGAACCTCCTAAGAGAAAGAAGAGGTCAATGGTACAGCAGATTATCTGGAGAAGACGCGAAACCTGTATCGGTTCCTAAGGGCCTCCAGCGCCTGGAGAGCCAGGAGGATGGGAACTGCTCTGGCTGCCTTTCGGCCCTGTTGCTGTAATGGCAGACATGAGCTGTACATGCAAGTAGTGATGATCCCTTGGGGACAAGGCAAGATGAACAGAAGTTTCTAGGTGCTCAGGGTGACTTTTATTGCAGCAGGGAGCCAAAAACACAAGTTGGTGATAGGGTAGTAAGTAGTAGAGAGATCACATCCCACAGCTCTCCTTTATCCTGAATAAACGTGTTTATTTTTGTCTATTGTTGTCTAGCCTGAGCAGATTTGGTTGTATTCTGTTCATGCCCAGAGCATACCAGCTCCCAAACCAGTCACTGCTCTACTTAGTGAAGAACCTTAGTTATGCAGGCGTCAGACCTGCTTTTGCTGCACTCTTTTTCAGCATCCTTCCCTTTCCTGGTCTGATTCATGCTCGTTTCTGAATTTTACATTACTCAGTTACTGATCCTACATGTACGGGTGCAATCTGTCTCAGAGGGAGAGCAGTTGTCATAAACAACAGCTAACAAAGCAATCTCTCTCAAATGACTTCTGCACTCTTTCTGGATATGCCCACTCCCATGTTAAAAATACTCTGGCATCCTACCATCAGATTTCTGGAAACTGCAGCTTAATTCAGGTTTGACACATTGCTGAACAGTAAGACAGTATCTTTAATAAGGGTGGCAACTGCTGAGTAAGGCTTCTCTCCCTGCCATGTGCATGGTGTCTGTGCTGTCGACTGGGTCCCGTCTGCTCTTGCTGACAGGGTTCGGTGGTCTTCTTGGACGAATTTACGGAGGAGGATTTGTTATTAGCTGCCTGTCTGCCTGTGAGAGAAAAGACAACTGAGTGTTTTGCTATTAGCAGCTTAGAGCTCCATGCTGGACTCAAACCCAGTGTCCATCTCCCAGCTATCTGACAGGCCATCTGCACTTGGCACCGCGCACCTTTGGCAATGATAACTGCCTGCCTGGCCAAGCCTTTCTCATATCCTACCTGTTATTTGCTGGGTATGGGAGAATTTCTTCTTCAAGACGCCTTATTTTCTCTCTGCAGTCAGTCGTGCTGTGCTTTGCCAAAAGAAATCAATTAACCTGCAGGAATCACGAACGCCAGTGTCACATGCCAGAGATTAAATCCATTCATCACCAGTAGGGTCAGGGTGTACGGGCCAGATGTCGCAGACCCCTCTAATGAACTAATATGGAAGCAAAGAAGTGTAACGCTGCTCTCTGCAGCCCTCCTCTGCCTATGGAAATTAAGCTTTCTCTGCTTTAATTCCAGTGCTTCTGTGAAAAGTAGTTCTTTTTTTGGTTTGGTTTGGTTTGGTTTTGGTTTTGGTTTTAGTTTTGTTTGTTCCTTTGTGTGATGGTCTCTGGGTGTTTGCTTTGAGATAATTTCTTCTTCCAGGCACGACAGAGTATCAGGATAGCAACACCACTTTCCTGTAAAGCTTTTTCCAGTTTCCACCACGTTTCCTTTCAAAAACAGAATTTCCAGGCTTTCAGTGCCTCATGGTGTTCTTACGCTACTTTTATCATTGCCCCAGTTCTTGGCTTATTTTGTGCACTGCTTTTGTAGCACAGGAATTCCAGTCAATAGGGCTGCCCCTCTCACAAAAACACTCATCAGAAAAAAAGTCTTTATATAGCAACTCTTTTCTTAAAAAATCCTGATTCTTTTACAGTGACTTTGATACAGTCTTAGGAGTCTGACAGCTTAAAGAGGCTTTCAGTCAATTTAGGACTAGCAGAGAACGCGATACAGTACATCACTCTGTAATATAATCCAATCGTTTTTGGTGCAATTTTTAAAACACAAATTTAGCCTCACCCTTCCAAAGTGCTAAGAGAGACAAAATGGTTAGAGAATAGTTTCTGTAAGAGCTCTTATGCACTAGTAGTAATAAATATAGCAGCTCTTTTTGAAACCACTCCACTACAATTACTGCTGTGGTTTCACTCGACTATCCTGTTGGTCCTTTCCTGTTCTGTAGTGCTGTGGTGGAGGGCTAAAGCAGTCGTTTTCTTTCCAAACATGACTACCTTCAGCTGTATATTTCTCTTACGTGCATAATGAGAATTTATGACACCCGAGTTGTACTTGGAGATGCTCTGGGAGACAATACATACAGGGAGAGTATCTTGCCAGGACAGAGCCCTGCAGAAACAGATCAGAAATCTTATTATCAGCCAGCTAATAATAATAAATTGTAATAATAGCTAATTATTATAATTATTAATATATTAATGACTGATTAATATAAATACTATAATTATTATTATAATAACTAATTAATATCGGCCAGATAATAATAATAATTAATTATCAGCCAGAAGGCAACTTCCAGAGGTCAGGAGCACTTCAGGTACTTCACTTGGAAGTAAAAGCTCAGCACTGCTGGGAATTACGTCTGTGGTCTATATCTTGTTTCTTGCTCATAATGCAGATAACATGAAAAAACAAAGCTTCACCCTGGAGAGCTGCAGAAGAAATGCCTGTACTAGTACTTACTAGGAGCAGTGGCTTCACTAGTAATTAGGAAGAATGTGCTCTTTTCATTATGAAAAGTTTTTTTTAAAAAGTCCTTTCCACAAGCTCTGACCACTTTTGGATGCCAGGGCATATAAATCACTGTAATGTAATTAGCACGTAAGATGATTTTTTTCTGGGCAGTCAGCATGAGTGTCAGGAGCATCAGGAGCTTTGCTGTGCAACGCTCCTCTGTTTCTGCACAGACACCAACCTGTGGGACCACAGATGCTCTGCAGCAGGCACAGGGTGGTTCTGTAATCCAGGTCCAGTCTCCAATGTCTACTTCCAGTTGTTGCTGAGAGAAAACCCAAATTCACCTAGATTTTTCCTGAGAAACACCACTCTGTGCAGGTGTCGGATAATCTACCCCTCAAATGATTTTTTTTTCCTATATCATTTTTTATTTAATCACTGATTTTGTACCTGGAGGCTTGAGATTTTCTGTTCTTTCCTGTACCCATCCAGCCATACATCAAGATGCTCTGGGTGGCTATCCAAGGTTTATAATTGTTCAGTCTCTCCCTGCATCCTGTATGATATATGCTGGGTGTTTCTGCCAAAGATACAGCAATGCAGATCAGGCAGCAGGATGCAACTGCAGCGTATATCCCTGGCGCAGACACAAACAGGAATAAATAGCTGCCCTGATGCAGCTGGTCAGAACAAAAGAATTTAGGAATTTAACTAGCTACCACCCATCACTTCAGAGAGACCTGCAAGCATAAATGGTTCACCTGTTTGTTTACAAGACTAGTAAAGAATCAGATTACTTGAACACCTCTAGTAGGTTTTTCTTCTTTCCGAAAATCAAACATTTCGTAAGAAAAAAATTAACACCTTTGATCAGGTGAGGAAACTCTAGCTGGGTAGCAGTGGTAATTAACATTTCATTTAAAAGTGGTGGGTAAAACCCTGCAAAGAGAATACTTATTACAGACTAGATAGTGTAAGACGAAAGGAACAATTCCTAGTTCATGCACCTTTTCTGCTGTCTTAAACATGGCAAATCTGAAAATTACATTACAGGAAAAATGAGAATAATCCATTTTCAGACTCTGTCTCCTGCCTCACATCAGGCTTATTTTTAGCCTTTTCTAGAACTAGATGTAAAATGATCTTCCAGTTCTCCTATTGCAGCAATTTGAAAGTGCCTGACCTTATTTTTGCTTTGCAGATTCTATTATGTGGGGCAGAGGAAGGACTCACAGAGCTGTCAACCGTCCTTTCTCTGATTTTTCTGTGGCAGTGGTTAGAGACAGAAAGGAACCCATCAAATGACCTTATGCTGTTGTCAGTATAGGAGAGAGTCCCCTCCATTAACAGTGTCGCAGGTATAACTGGGGGGCTGGATTAGTGCACAGCACATTCCACTCTGGTCATTTGCATTACTAAAAAGAATTTATCTTTCATGAAATATTTTAAGATGTGCTGCAAGGTGTTTTTTTTTTTTAGAGAAGCTGAACATGAACTTTAGAAAGCTGTCTCAGTGCTGCATTGAAGCAGAGTCCCAGTCTGAGGACTTCAGGGCCAGCTGGTGGATTTAATCACACAAGTCCCACATGGGGATATTCGAGGAACAGTTCACCCACTGCTGATATTCAGCTGTTTATGGGGAATAACATGATTACTTTGCTTGCTTTTTTAACTTTACAAAAAAGAATGAGTTAAATAGTTCCTATAGGTATATAAGCTCAGAATACTTTTTTAACCCATCTAAGATGCCCTTAGCCTTTTGAAGGCATGCCGATTTGCAGCAAAAAGCCCAGCTTAGGATGCAGAGGCTCTGTGATGATGAAGTGTGTTCTGAAGATCAGAGTGACGTGAAAAAGATGCATAAACTGCAGATGGAACAGGATTAGACTATTAGATGGCTTATATGGAACTGAAGAGTTGGGAGGTGGTGAAAATATAAGTAGGTTTTTTATTGGTGGAAAAAGCCTACTTGTAGAACTGGTTTGTGGTTTGTTGTTGTTGTTTTTTGTTTTGTTTTGTTTTCTGGTTGGTTGGTTGGTTTTTGTTTGTTTGTTTTCCCATGTTTACTAGCTATGTTTGTAAATTCATAAATGGAGCTAGCAGATACAAGAATGTAATGGCTTGGGACTAGCTGAATTTTAAATGTTGATTTGCTTTCTTCAGTTGGGAGCTGCTGTTTTCATGCAGATGGAAAATATGGTCTTATAACAAACAAATTACTGTTTTGTTCTCTTACTTTAGTCAACCTGCAGATTTCCTGCAGGTTATGTAGGAAGATGTCAAAGGTCAGTCTGGTTGTTCACAGACACGTTGAGACAAATTGTGGTCCTTACACAAAAAGCTCACGGCATTTGAAATATGCTGTTCAAGTTAATTGTTGGCAGCAGGAGCTTTGCTTAAGTATAGGCAGAAGGACAGAGCCAGCTGGTGTTGGCATAGCTCTTGCTATCTGCAAGCTGTGGCAGAGGCTGCAGGCAGAACGTCGTGGTTCTCCAAGCCCCTCCATTGCCCATACGTACTGTCCTTTTGAGGTTAATCTCCTGTGCCACAGTATTCCTAGACTATTCCTAGCTATTTGCTGTTCTACAGCAGAAAGGGAATTGTTCCATGTGGCTGAAGTTAGAGGGAGGCACAGCTTCTTTTTCCAAGAGCATCACAAGAACTGCTTTAAGTCCTCCTGCTGTCTTGGTTACTGACTCTGCTGTGACCTTCAAGAAGTAAATGCTATCCCTAACATGCTCATCAGCTGTAAAACAGGATTAAAAGCACTTGTCCACAAGGTGGAAGGGGACTTAAACCATATGCTCACAATCGATGAAATGTGGCGCATTGTCACTGCAAAGGACAGTTCTTGGCATGCAAGGACATTGCCACACAGGAAGATATTTTAAACTCATGCTAAGACAGTTTCTTTGCTAAGGCTGTCCTGGCACAGGTACCAAATCTGATGAAATCTCATGCAGGTGACTGGAGCAACTGAACAGAAGGCAGTCTTCCAAGCCAGAAAGCCTTTCTGACACAGGGAAATAGAACCAATAATGAAAAATGCTGCTTTGCCAGTCTGTTTCCTGAAGATTGTCACAGTCGCAGAACGTATTATAAAGGTATTGACTTTTATCAACAGCAGATGACCTCTTCATGTGGAGAAGTGCACGCTCATATTCAAGGCAACTGTGTTAATAGGCTAATCAGCACTTAGCATAACGGAAGTCCATGGACTTGTGCACTCTGAACCTGGACTAGAGGTGTTTGGCAAGGCAGATTTTCAGCCAGTTGTGACTGTGTGTGTGTGTTAGAGTAATATAATTGTGGCTGGGGCCTTGGCCTGAGTGACATCTTTTAGTGAAACAGGGACAAAACTGTTAGCTTATTACTTCCAGTACTTCCACAAGGAGTATCTGAAGTGTTCTGGATTAGTCATTCCTCAGGTTGCTGCCAGACCACAACCACATGCCAGAAAGGGCTTGCCCAGGCTGTTACAGCAGAGCAGAGCAGGACAGTTCCCCACGGTGGTGGACTTGTCAATACGATGTTAAAGGTTGGACTAGATGATCTTAGAGCTCTTTTCCAACCTGAATGATTCTATGATACCTGGTAGCTTAGAGACTGGTAAAAGGAGCTGTACCATGAGGCAGTTATTTTGGAGGGTAGGAAATATGTTTGTAATTGGTTGGCATCAGGAAATTGTACATGAGTTTTTGTTTAAAGATTTAATTAGATCACACCTGTCATGTTTTATCCTCCCTCCCATTCAATCATGCCTAAAAAAAAAAAAAAATAAAGGCAAGACCCTTCATTTCCTCTTTCCTCCCTTACTTCAGTGGACATGAGAGTTACGATGTTATCTACATATTCCATGGCACTAGAAATCCCACCACCTTAACCCTGAGTTCATCATTAGCTAGCAGAATTACATACACAGGGACGGACTCAAGCCCAAAGTTTCGAGGGCTTCAGAGACCTGCATCTTCAGTAGCTCTAGAAGTACCATTAGTGTACCACCACAGAGCAGTAAGGCAGAGTTATCTCTGAAGTTCATTTTCATCCAAGACCTTGGTACCTAATGAGTGCTGTTAACTGCTCTTATTCAGATCTGTTCTGTTGCAGCTGCCTGTAAAAATAGAAGAAAATTTTTTCTTTACACCATTTTTCTCCTCTGTTAAGATCTATAGCAGAGGAAAAATAGAAGCTGACCGTGTTTATTCCTCTGGGGAAAAATATATTCAGCACCTGGATTAAATGAGCAGTTAGAAAATACTAACAGAGTCTGTGCAGCTTTGAGGGGCTGTACCAAATAAATAAAGAAAAAAAAAAGTATTTGCTGTACACGATCATCATATTCTGTTCACTAAACCAACTGATGTGCAAGAAGAGAAGGGGCTTTAAGCCAATTCATTACTTTAGTGCAGCTGGCAGAGCACCTGTCATCAGCAGCATGAAGCCCCCATCAGGCTGAACCCACAAGAGAGCTGCTGCTCAGTGCAGACTGATACCGTTTCTGGCTCCAGAGGGAAGGGCAGCTCTATGCCAGCGGCTGCCAGGAGGGCTGCACACAACCAGGTCCCATTTGAGTTTGGTTTGGAGTGCTTCAGATTTACACAAGCCCCATGCTTCCTCTCTGGCTAGAAGTGAGTGAGCAGAAGCAGCCAGCAGAGCTAAATTAAGCAGTGGTTTCCTACTCCAGTGTAAACTACTCCTGTGTCTGCTTCTTTGTTAAAAAAATAGTGTTATGCTTAGTGTTCTTTAGCAAACTGACCTCAGCTTCATCCAGCATACTCTTCCTGGGAGGCTGGAGGAACCTGTCATGCTGCATCAGGAAGCTCAGTACATAGACTATTTTTAGCTGTGCCAGTCCTCTCCCTGTACCACTTGCTGGGATCTTTCTAGCTTGATGTATTACTGTTGCTCACCTTCCATGCATCTTCACCTTCAGTCCTTGTTTTCAGATGCAGCATGCTAGAAGCCTTTTAAATCAAAGTGCTGAGTTTCAGCAGTAATGCATGTTGTTAATCTTGTGTGTCTTGGACAAAGTTACTGACTTCACTATCAAAATAGCTCGAGTTCATTTAAAACAGGACATACTGTCTGGAAGCAACCCTTGATTTGGCTGTTCTTACACCTGGCTCAGGAGATAATAGGTTGCACTAAGGTTAAAGGCAAAGCAGACATTTTTTAGGGCTGAGATGGAGGCACAAGTGCACCTGGCAGCTTGTTCAGTGTCACAGCAGAACTCTGTTGTAGAGCAGGGAACTCCAGCCCCTTCCTTTTGCAGGTGAAAATTGCAACAATCCTTTGTTACTGGAGGAAAGTAATGCCTTGTGCATGTGTATTCTGCACTGCTTGATTAAAAGCTCTGTGTAATGAAGGGTTTAAAAGGTACATACTTGAACTGGAGTCTCCAGCCTGCTGGTTGTGCTGTTGGTAACGTGTCTGGCAAAAAGGAGGTGCATTGTTGGGACCAGTGTGTTACCTACACAAATGTGGTGGAGAGCCAAGCTGAACAAGCGCTGTGCAGTAGCTAGGGCAGTAGGTTTGGCTTCTGCAGTGAACAAAATAATAAGGGCAAGCAGAATACCCAGGGACATCTTTGATTCGTTTCAGGGCCAAAAATCTTTGCACGAAGTCAGCGCCCATACGTGCAGCCCTGTTAGCGCTGTGCGTTACTAGATGAAACTCGGTGCTTTCAATGGAGTTTGACTGACTCAAAGTCCTCAAGGGAAGTATGACAAAATCCCAGTGAAATGCAGCTATAAATCCCTGCGTGGTGAAATACTGGTGAGACAAAGCCGTAGAGTCTGTGTAGAGTATGAACGAGGTGCGATAACATATAAGTGGGGTAATTTGTGCTTTTTACGAGGTGTTTCCTGGTCCTCTGCTCCCTACGTGCTTGTTTTGCTGGCAGGCCAACTGCAAGCTGTGTTTCTGAGGGTGCTGACAGTATGCAGACAGTGGTGGAAAATATGAGTGAGGTGGTCTGTAGACTTGTGTCCATTTCCCTCCTTTGTTTACAAAAAATGTTAACGTGTTTTGGCAACTGGCTTCGGCAAGGATTTACTTCATGCAATTGATCCCTGCAGTAACAAGCTGGTGGATGAAGTGAGCGATGTGAAACGTACCTTCCTAATGTCCCTGCCTTTCTGAACCACAGCTGGTAAAGTAGCAGGTGATTATTGTACAGCAAGACAACTCTGCCTGTGCCTAAGCCCCCTTTATGCTCCTTTGCCTTAGAGACCTCTTTCTTCAGGCTGCAGCTACACTTGTCCTCTTCTCGGGGTCAGAGACCACAGTGACCACATTACTTCTACCCTAGGATTTTACTTTACCTGATGGACCTGAAGTTGTGTGCATCTGAAGATCAAGAAACCCAATGAGGAAGGCTGCCCAAGCTCTCCTACTCCATAGCTATTTAGTCAGTTCTCTGCAGGAATGCAGTGATAACAATGGTGTGAGCTAACTGTGTGTGCAAGTGACTTCCCGTGTTCGTTTATCAATTGATAAAATTCACTGCCACGTCTGAAAGTCATACAGGTGTGGAGCTGCAAATGATGATGCTTCGCCTCGATTTTTCTCGCACAGGTTCAGGCAGCAATGTTAGATTTGAATGCTACTGATGAGCTTCAGTAGCTGGATTTGCAGATTGCTGCACCTGGCTGGGCTGCTAATCATCACCAACACACGGCTGGCATGCGTGTCATTGGCGCTAAAGCTCTGATGCAAAGAGACTCTTTAATTACCTGCAGTATTTGGAAAAGAAATTTCATGTTTTTCATAGATTTAAGTCCTTAACATCTCTACTTTTCAAGGGTGTCTGTCCATGTAAACACTTCATCACCTAACATTTCTGGTTGCAGTGTGTTCACAAGGCCTTCTGGAAATGTTCCTTGGCCTTATAGGACTTACGGGAGGGACAACTGGCTGCTGCCCAAGCTTGGGCACTTCCAGGGTTCATCAACAACCTCACCGAGGCCTTGTGTTTGCCATCTGAGTTTGTTCAGCTTTTGTAAGCAGGTCTTACCCTTCTTTCTGCTAAGGCCACTGCCATCAGCCCTGCTCCCCAGTAAGCGCTTCCCAGGCAGCTTTCAAAAGCTGTTCATTAAACCAAAGTTTACCCCCAGCACTGTCTGAGAAAATTCAGCCAGGGAGGACTCTGCTGAAGGGTGCCATTTGTGACTCCTACATTCGTATCCCTCCTGAAGCACCGCTTTAGCCAGACACTTAGAGCACGTCGCGGTACTCCAGGAACACACAGTTCTCTCCTGTGAGATGGAGGAAGAAGGAGCCTTAGTCACCGGCAGGGCTGCTGCTACATACAGTGATGTAGCTGCCCCTGTAACCCCGGTACTCTTGTCTACTGAATGAGCTCTTGTTAGTCAAATAATGAGTTATTTGCAGGCTAGAAGGACCCCACTAAAGCATTTTATTGTTGGTTGTAAAAGTTCAGTGATGTTAAGTACAGCAGGCTGTAAAAATTAGGGTGTTATTTCCTAATATGCTTCTCTGTTACAGAAGCCAGAGCCTGACTTGTTTAGATAACAAGAGAGCGAGGCTTTTTGGCAATCTACAGGATACTAAAATACGTGTGTTGTTTAGGTTATGTATGAAACTGAACATTAAAGGGTGCCCAAAGCATTCACAAAAGTTTTATTTAAGCACAGCCTCTCTCTAGGAGTCTCGTGCACGATGGTGCCCCATGTACTAGCCTGCAAGCGTGTTCTTCTTGACATCCCGTTACCTGCCTGAGGTTAAGCTCATGAACAGAAATGATAAAGTCATAGAGCTCAAACAATCGGCAGGCTGTATCTTATGAAAGTCAGTGGGACATATATTCCCCCCGTGGCTTCTCACAACTTCACCCCACATTGCTGGAACAGTCAGAACTGCAGGTAGGTAGAGCGATCTAGGTTTTGTTCATGCTGGCACAGGGTGGAGCAAAGCATTCAGAGATTGGATGTGAGCAGCAAAGCCTCTTTCAAAGGCTTTGGAAGGCCCAGATTTTGCCAGGAACTGTGTAGCAGTGTACAGTTGTACTCTGCCAGTACAAACCGTAAGCTCCAGTATCTGTTGGACTGGTGAGCAGCTACGCTGGAAGAGACAGAGCACTTGGAGAACCATCTCTGCACAGTTTCTGAAACTGAAGCTAGAGTATAGCTGACCTGTAAAGGGTTCTGGTGACTCATCTGTTATCTTAAATTCATCTTCTTTTTCTTATGCAATTCTCTCACCGGCTGAGGTGCTGTGAAATTAGATGCATTTTACACAGTATAAATATTTAACAGCCCTAAAGCATGTAGTTTAATATTAAACAGACAGTCATATAAATGCTTCAGAATTATGGATGCTGTCACATTACATGGAAATGGTTTGATAGCATCTAGGAGAACTATTTGGGTTTGACAGGGGAGGAAATGATGGGGTCAGAAGGAGTCAGTCTCATTTTTAACTGCTAGAGGAGCCCATAAAAACAACCAAAAAAAGTTGTACAGCTTCTGTTCTTGAAAGGCAATTTGGGCTAGTTTCCTCCCCCTCAGGAAATAACAGAGTGGTTCCCACCCTGCTCTCTTCAAGGAATGAAAACATTCACAATCTTGAGAAAACAATGCAGAGAAAATAGAACAATTTGGGAAACAATGTTTAGTCAGCAGATATCCCCAAATCGGAAGCGATAACCCATTCAGTGTGGGATTATCATTATTAGAAAGACAAGTGGGACTTAAATGAGGATTTATATGCTCTTGAATCTTGTTAGCTTAAGTCCATGCAAGACATTTTACCACCTAAGAGAATCTGAAATTTATTAGTAGTATTTTTTGCTTAAAAAAAAATAAATTCAGAGCTGACCTGCTGCCACCCATCAGCTGGGCTTTGTTGAAACCAGGCTGTGCACAAGTCAGTGACCGTTGTCTACAGCACAGTGTTTGAGAATGAAGACTGCCCTGAAATTTGGGAGATTATTTCAGTTCTCTCTTCTGCCTGCTAGCTTCCTTTGTGATTCCTGAAAGTTCATTCTGTCCCCAGCAGGTTCTCAAAGACATGGTCTAATTTCCTGTGAAATCTTCTCAGTGCATTTCAGGAACAGCCCCTCTAGGCCTCCGTTCCCTTCTGTAAAAGAGAGATAAAGCAGAAATTGAGAGAAATGCGTTAAAATGCAAGGGACAAGTCATTCTCATGACTTGAGGGTAGCAGAAGTACTTACACGGGAGGTATGTTTTATTCCATAGGAGGCTGAAACATACGTGATACAAGAAGCAAGGCCTTGTGTGTTCACCTGTCAGCAATGCAGGGGGGTCCTCTACACGAGAGATGATGTAGCGTCAAAACAAATGTCTTCCGTTTATACTCAGTATCTTGTAAAAATGTGGAATGAGTACCTTGGCAAGGGACATTGCTTTCCAACAACATTATTGAGCAAACAGCTGGAGTTTTAGTATTCTATGATAGCTTCATAAAATGTCATAGTTTACTTCCTGCTTCTGACTGTAGCATCACAAGGTAATGTTTCATCTCTCTGATGTGTTCTGATAATTAAAGCATGGTTAAGATGTTCAATAGACTGTCCAGTGCAGTAGGGCTACAAAGAATGGTAATTCTACAAAGAAACGTAGGGCAGCTCCTGCATCAAAAACATCTCAGTTCAGAGCCTTCAAATGCAGAAAAGGCACAGAGGCTTCTTTGCGTCTTGGAGAAAACTTCCTGCGAGGTTGGTGCAAAGTTCTCTAGGCTGAGCTGGGCCAATTTCTGCTGCAGATATTTCTTGGAAGGTGACCTCTAACCACTGGTTCATCTTCATCCCGGAACAGGTCTTAACCCAGCACCATCCCTTTTCAGCATAAAAGGGTGTCTCGGGCCAGGTGTGAAGTCTAAGGAGCCACAGATGAGTTTCAATGAATCGGCATTTTCCAAAGGAAAATGATGCTTCACTGAGAAGTTCTTACCTGGTAGGCACTCAGGCAGAGATGCTTGCTGTGAGCTTGCCTGTAAACCTGCCCAGGTTTTTCACTGATTCAGAAAGAAGTTGTGCCTTTGCATGTGATTGCAAAATCCTGCTGCAATCCTTTCAGGTATTCAATACCACAGGTTTAGTTTGTTATTCTAAGTTAGCAGCCAAGTGGTACGAGAAGACTCCTGCTTTGTGACTCATTTGTTCTCCTCTTGGCCAAGTACAGCTAGAGTGCATTTGGGTAAAAGCACTCAAACATGTCTCCTTAAACCCAGACCCTTAAGTGAGGTCAGGGTTTTCCAGCACGGTTATCCAGAACCCGGCAGTTCCCACCAATGTCAGTGACCACCCAAGACAGAAAGCAAGTCCCAAGTTTATTACAGTCCGAGGGTGACTTGTCCTTCTTACAGTCCACATTAGAGCCCTGCTGGGCTTAACATTATCAAAGGAGATTGTTCCTGTCCCTAAGCAACCACAAGCTGGGAAGGCATGAGTGGTGTTTAAAAAGACAGAGAGGAGGGGACATTTGCTGCTGCAGGAGCGCTGGTGGCAGCTCCAGGTCAGAGCTGTTGCTGAGGAAGGTTGAATTGCACAGGGTGTGTGCTGCAACAAGAAGGAGCAGGTCTAAGGGATAAACCTTGTGAAACTACTCCTGCTTTTTTCCCTGGGTACCTCACAGAGCAAACAGGATCCGTCTCCCTTGCTGCCCTCAGTAGGAGGAAGCAACAGCTTCTCCCTGGTGATGCTGCAGTCCTCGCCGGACCCCATCAATCACTTGGGAGCAGTTGTCTGGAACAGCAGCAGGTCTTCAGGAGCTGAAAATTGAAAGGCAGCTTTCTTTTTAATTTAATTTTTATCAGTGGTGACTGTTTACATTTATGCTGTCATGTCTGAAGGACACCGTCCAACAGCCATTGTATGCACATCCTTGTCACTGGCTTCGGGAAACAATTGCTACGTCTGAATGCCTCCGGGGCCTTCCCAAGTCCTTGTCAATTAGTGTCAGCAATATTACTTGGCATGTTCCAGCAATTGTCAGAACTGCTATCAGACACCACTGTGAAAGGGTTTCAGCTTTAATAACTCTCCTGCCCTGTAGTATAACGTGCTATCTCTTTAGAAACTGTTAAGCAGTGGGAACCTAGATTTAAGAGGCTGGTATGTTTTTGGAAGTCTACTTCTTGGCTAGTTGCAGCTCGCTCATGTCGCTCTTGTTCTTCCTCCACCAGGGTGAATCACCTCGTGATGCCACCAGCCTCCGTGAAAGTCTGAGACGGTGAGTGACCCAAACCCACAACTGGTTTCAAGCTATCCATCCACTCCAAACCCCTACCAACTCATTTCTTTCCATATCACTTGGAAACTGGTTAACTTTTGACAGCCATGATCTGCGCCTTTGCTACCTTGGACCCAAATCAGAGCAAAGCAAGAACACAAAAACCAGGGGTCAAAACTCAAATATCCTTTGTAGCACTGAGAAAAAAGGTCCAGAAACCTTGTGCTCCCCTCTTGGAGCAGATAAGGCCATGCAACCCCTATCAATTTGAACACCCAAAGGTGTGATTGTCCAAAGCCAGAATTTCGGCTTTGCCCGAATGCATCTTGCATTCTCAAAACTTGCTGCTGCTTTGCTTTTGGTCTAACATCTGCTCACTATCACATAACCATTTCTAGCAGATTCCAAATCCAAACATTTCTGCTGAAAAATGCTTCCTGGCAGCACAAGAACGTGTGCGTTGCTGCTAGGACTGTCCCCACTGCAACCCTCGATCAAGGGTGACGGATCTGAGACCCTGGCAGGGAGCCAGCGGGACAGTCCCACTCCCACTCCTTCTCCTCCCTTGTGTTCATGCTGTTCTTATCGCTCACCAGCAGTCACAGCATCGCAGCTCAGAGCTGTAACAATTGATAAACACTTCCCAGCATTTTACTGTAGCCAAAATTAATTACAGCGATTTGTTTTTTTGAAGAGGAGATTTCTTTTCTATGAATTAAATGCATTGAAAGAGTAATCATAAAATCAGAACTTGGTAACACGCTTAAGAGCCTTTTGGGGAAAACGATTTATTACAATCTCTAGTATAGCAGATGTGTTATTTCCACAGAGGGGAGGATGTTTTGGTAGAGGCTAAGGATAAAGTAGGCCTGCCTGTACATTGCAGTCTCTGGGCTGGATGTGTAATCATACACTGTCATTTATCAGCAGCTTTTAGACAAAGTTTTTAAAAAAAAAACACACAAAGACTCAAAAATTGGGGAGCAAGTATCAGTTGGTGTTGCTGCGACTTGCCTTACAGAACTGAATACTTGGGTCCTGTGCACACAGGTTTTTTTCACTGTACTTTCTTTTTTTTCTCTTTTGGTCCAACTTTATATAAGTTGAGAGAAACCAGGCTATCCTTATAGGGAATTTTTCCATAAGCCAGCAGTCACTGATTTTTAAGGTCAGGGACAATTTCCTGCATAATATGGAGCACAGAACCTCTCACAGGAAATCCTGCAGCGAGAGAGCTGGTTATCCTTTCCATATAACCTAGGAAAGCGGCTGGCTGCTTCAGTAATCCACAGCATGCACAAGTGGTATCACACCAGTCAGAAGAGATGCTGCTGCTGCTCTTTAAAGCCAGTGCATACCACCAGTGTTGGGCTGAAGGCAGTGCCTGCTCCACTTTGTTAGCAGCAGGGCTGACAGTGGGGCTCCGCGCTGGGGATGTGCATGCTGGGCTGCCCCCACCCCTGAACTGGGCTCTCCAGGGAAGCAGTTTTGAAAATGACAATTGAAGGTGAGAGGCAGTCTCTTCTTGGATGAACTGGTGGGGTTAAAAGCAGCCTAGCAAAACTCAGCCCTGCTCTCCTCTGTACTGTTTCAACCCACAGCAGCTGTACCTGTAACACCGAGGTGAACAAGACACAGCTGACGCCCTTAAATAGCACAGGCAGGAGTGTAAGTCTGGGGCAGAGTTTGTCTGGATCACAGCATCTTTGTGCTTCACCATTACCAGCTACCACTCATGACAAGCCTACTAACCACCTTTTCTCGTTTGTAGTTGCCAGTGAAGGAAACCACGTGTGGACTCCTGCTTCCACCACCACAATCTCCAGCTTGAAGCCCTTCCATACTGGAACTGGCGGCTCCTTCAGCTCCACGCCACCCCAGGAGGGTTCTCCAGCACCAAACCCATCGCGGCGCTCCGCCTGCAGGGCCAGGCAGCAGGAGATGAGCAGGGCAGCCTGGAACGCAGCGCTGCTGAAGCGTAAGGACATTCCCAGGTTCCTCTGAGCATCGCAAGCAACTCTCCGCCGGCCCCACAACGCGCTACCCAAGTGAGTGACTGTAGATTGTGTATATGGTTTTAGTTGTAGCCGATGAAGTCCACATCGTTTATAGGACAACCTCCGTCCTAGCAAATGCTGCTGTTCTGCCAGCACTCCCGCACCCAGAGACTGCACTAGTTGGGGACCTGTTCTGTACATCACCTTTTCTTTAACACTGAAGGCTCAATTCAGATTATTATTTTTTATTTAAATACGTCGTAAGATGCTTTATCTCTGCTGAAGACATATATATAAATATATATATTTAGATAAACAGTTTTTATTTAAATGTTTGAGATCTGGAGCTGCCTGTGCAACCCTACCAGCCATGAATACGTCCACAACTCTCCTCATCTCAGTGCCCTGCTATCAGGCCCTGGAGGGGCACCACAGGACGAGTCCCAGGGGATGGATGACTGCCTGTCACCTGAGGCTGAGCAATGGGACAGAGGAGAGAGTTTCAGTGCACTGGGTATGCTGGTGGTTGTTACAGAAAGGCCCAGAACTTTTGACAGAAATACCTAGGGGCTCCAGATTTTGCTCAGTATCCTAAATTCAGCCTTGCCTAGGAGATTCACAGGTTTTTAAAATACCAAAATCCAGCTGGCTGAATTGCTTTACCTAGGGCCTGGTAGTGCAATACTGCTATGCCAGTGACATCATGCTTTGTTTACACGCATATCATGGTATGTGTATTGTCAGTGCTAATTCTCCCTTGTCAGTATTTTTAAAGCAGGTGGCTGATACTCTACAGCAGCTGTTCCCTTTGGAACAATGGTTAGGTATAATGCATGTCCATCCCCAAGCACACTCCCAGCCTACTCTTACTGGGGTGTCAGTTAATCATTTATCTTTATGAAGATGTACTTGAGATCTTTAATATACAAGGCCAGTGTCTGAACTGAGTTAGAGTTTCAAATGCAGAAGAGTGTGTCTGTAAAGCACTCAGAGTGCCATTCCCCAAGAGTCTTATGTCCTGCACTTGACCTCCACAAGCCAAATTTATGCTATGTCAGCTTGATGCTGCAGGAGTGTGGGGAAGGAGGGAGAGCACAGACCCTGGAGAAAAAGTCAGGCTTCCAGAGAAAGGGCATTCTTCCGTGAGCTCCCCACTCCCTTTGTAATGTTCAGATGTCTCCCATAATTTAGACTCTCTCCAGTTTAGTGCACACCTTGAGGTGAATGCACCTCGCTCTTGTGCTCATGTTTAGTAAGTAGCTGTGGCTGGGCTGCAAGTAGGACTAAATCAGCAAAGGAACTGCAGTGCTGGGACTGGACCTGATTTAAGCTTGGAAGTTGGCTGTCCTGATTGTGGTGTACGTTTGTTCAGGGACATAGGAAGGTACTGTTAGTAAAGGTGGGTTTTATCTCTCCTTCATTTGCAGGATGTACTGTGAGCTACAGTACACCATTAATGTAAAGATGGTCAGTAACTCCAGTTACCAGCAAACTGGTCAACACTCACTGCGTAGCCAGTCTCTGCCCAGGCAGATGTGTTTTGAGGGTGACTCCTATAACAACACGAGCATTTCCTCCTCACGACCCTCCATAGGACTATTCTGCAGAGGCTAGTCTGTCACCTCAAATACTTTTACAATGGCTCTAAGATTTGGTTAAGCAACTAGTGCCAGAAATTTTCCTCGAGTGCTTGGGCATCCTCTGGAAAACAGCAAGTGGGTGCTAGAAATAATAAAGCAAAACAAATTCAAAACAATGCTTCATTTCCCACCTCGTGCCACTATTTACGTTTGTAGGGGAAATACCAGTGCTGTGGTCTAGGAGCCAAATTTTTGGCTTTAAAGGCACATGAATTTCTGATTCCCATTAAGAAATTCCTCGTTAAGCTGGCCAAAAAGAAACAAAAAGCAACCAAACAATTAGTCATTTCATCTCAGAGACCAAAGATTTGCCATATTTCCCAAACTGCTTTTCTGATAGGCTCTCTCTGCTGTAGCATTTACTGTCAACAAAATGAAGCATTAATGCAAAAGTTCAGAGGTTAGGAATTATCCTTAAACCTAATTCTCAGGAGTCAATAATGAAAAGGGAACTTAAATATTTGTAGTTTCACTGGCTCTCCTTGTTTGTGACAAACCCCAGTCCTTGTTGGAGAAGCTCTGCACTGTTACAGGAGGCCAGCTTTATCTTCTGTGAATATGAAGGAAATTGCTGTGGCTTTCTTTTTAACAAGGATAAGGGGATGGGAGTGAACAAGGGAATGAGAAGCGAGTCCTACTTGCAACAGTTCCATGCTAAGGGACCCCTGAATCCCTGCTCCCACATGTTCCAGGCTAAGAGAGGGGAGCCAAAGCAGCAGCTGTGACAGCTCAGGAGAGACGAACAGGGGAAGGGACAGAAAATCTGGCTGCTGCCCCTTTACATATTCATGGATCCATATTCAAATAGCTAGAAGCTGAAAGGTTGGATTTTGAGCGTCTTGATTTAGCTGTGTGTTTGTATTCCATACTGGAAGAATTATTCAGTGAGAGCTTCTATAAAGTTGTTCAGTCCATTAGAGGGAAACCAGTTCACTTAGATCAAGGGTCTGCACAACTAAGTCAGTAACAGGAACATCAAGTCTGGGCTGGAACCATGCAATACTACCAAACAGAAGCTGGACCCATGTTGCCATTTAAGTCTGTTCCTTGGATCATAACACAGAGTTCCCTGTCCCAAGACACAGGCCCATTTCTGCCAGTATGTGACGTGGGGAAAGTCGCTACCTGGGGCTCAGTTTCTGCACGTGTAGAGCTGAGATAGTCGCTGCTGAAATGAAGTGCTGTTGTGTTTCTGTACTATAGTAAAGGTCAGAAGCTCCCCATTATTAAAATATGGCTTACCATATCATATTATACTGGTGCTGAATTCTGGACTTTAGCATGCAGGATTGTGCTGGTTTCCATTGTAGCTCTGTGTGTAACAATTTTAGGTAGGTATAGATGTAATCAGGCCAGAAGCTGTTAGGACCATTTGGCTGTTGACCTCATAAAGCAGTGCAGAAGTGGAACCATTTTTGGTATACACATAGGAAGTGTTTCTGGAATGAGAACAGAAGTCTAGGCTGGACACATACTACTTATAGCAAAGCTGAATAACAACCCTTATTAAAATTAGTATTTCTGTTTTTATAAAGAAAGGCTGTTAATAGGAAAAGATAATTAGTTTTTAATAAAGAATACACATATTTTAGTACCCATCACAACCAACGATGCAAGATTTCAGCCCATCACTTAAATAAATAGTTGTTCAGACCATCAAGGTTATGTTTGCAATTCAAAACTTCCACGTAAAATTAAGTAGTCACAGTAAGGACAGAAACGCCTTTAAAGCCACTGGTTTCCTGCACACACAGTGACTTCATGTGAATGTCTGAAAATTAGCATGCACAAAAAGCAGCCCTTGAATGCATTTAAAAACATAGGGGAAAATACTACACTAAAAGGGAGCAAGCACCCCATCCTTCATGCCCTCCCATGCACGTGTACATCTCAGGCAAGGGAGCCAAGAGAGGGGAGAGGGTTCAGGTTTTTGGCTGGTGCTGCTGCATCGTACCTTACCCTGCTCCTCAGGCTGTGGCCAGCCCCTCCACAGTGCTCTGCCCTTGCTCCCCACCTCTCTCCCTGCAGGGCTGCAGCAAGGTGTATGCTTCTTCCACCCTCCCTGGGGCCTGGAGCATTAGATGCAGCCTTGCTGCATGCATCAGGGTCTGTGCCTGCCTGTGCAGGGCGTAGGAAGGGTGTGCAGGGCATAGGGACAGTCCAGGATGCCCCTCAGTTAATCACCAGGGCTTTCTTCTGCTCCACTTCATGAATAGTTTGGTGTTTTTTTAAGCAAGTGTTAACTCCCTCCACAGCTAATAGTGCGTTTGCACCAGTGTACCACTGTGAAGCAGCCAAGCTGCTTGTACACAGCAAGAGGAACAGAGGTAATAGGAACTGCACAGAGAGGCAAGAAAATTACCCAAAAAGCAGCAAGCTGCCAGCCCGAGTAACTACACTGCCTCCTGCTGCCACCACTTATGATCTGGGTGAACCCAAGAGCCTGTCACCTTTTATAGACTAGCTAAGAGAGAACCTCAGGGTGACAAAACCCTACTACATGAATGGATGTACTCTGGAAAGCAGAGTTCCTCTCTGCACCTTCTGTCCTAATTGTTTGTTTTCTTCTCTGTTTGCTTTATTGTTTGGTAAACCAGCACTTACAATCACTTTTACTATGTGATGTATGGGAGTAGAATAGTATATTTTCTTGTTATACAAGGGAGGAGTATAAAATAGTTTTCTGATTTCTTTCAGAAGCAAATGACTATTTTATTTTTTAAGAGCAATTGATTGTGAATCTCAGAGTATAAAAAAGAGAAATAAGCCAAATATATACCTTTATGTAAATTAAGAAATAAAAGTATTTAAAACATACCTTCCGGCTCCCTTTCCTGTGTCACCACTTGCTCTGGTTGTGCACTCCGATGGTTGCTGCCTGCAGGGCTGGTCCCTGGGACAAGGCTGCCCCAAGCCCCACGGCTCCTGCCACAAACACTCTGACATGGTCTCAACGAGCCCACAGTGTCCTGGCTGGCCACCAGCCTGCCTGGGGCTGGTTTAAAAGCAACGCCACTGGCAGGGACAGGGGGAACAGGGGGCGGTGGGTGGCAGCCTCCTTTTTCCTGGGTCGGCTGCCTGGGTCCAGCTCAGGGTTGGAGCTTTAGGGGAAGGTGTCGGTGGTGGGCAGAGACGGGGTGAGCTGACAGCAAAGCCAGCGTGGTGGTAGCCATGGGTCAGGTGTTTGGGACAACGGGCAGAAGCAGGGCAGGAAATTAATCCCAAGGCATGGCTGGCCCCAAGGCCGCCCTTCTCCACGGGCCCTGCACAAGCCACAGATGCCGGCTCCACAGGTCAGTGGCTGCTTGTTTGTGGGCAAAAATGGGTGAAGGGGATGGTTCTGCCGCTTCAGGTGCAACGTGCTGCTGTATACCAGCTCTCTTGCCCTGGCCGCACAGACAAGGCACATCTCAGCCCAAGTGTCTCCTCTCACCAGCCATGGAAGTGTTCTCCGTGTCCTACAGGCCTCCACGCTTCCCTTTAGTGTGCTTTTCCTTCAATGCAGAGCAACTGTCCAGGCCAGGAGACCTGCCCCCAGCAAGCAAAGGATTTGTCTGCCTAAAAAACCAACCCTGATCACCTTCTGGCACAGCATCTCAGGGCTTTCAGCTTAATCGTACTGTGTAAGTGACTTAAGCACGGCTTTATAGATTTTGATGTTCCAGCAGCTCAGCTTTGAAGCTCCGCTACTTCAGCATCTGTCAGCCAACAACTGCTAACATGGCTGTACTGTTCGCTTTTTTTTGGATCACAGACATCCATGTGCCCATACCCACACCCCACACACAGCCACACGGACACTTGGTCACTCTTTCAGCCCCATTAGCCGTCCCTGTTCCTAAATCCTCCCTATGCTGGTTCCCTAGAGATCCCACCAAGGCAATCTGCAGTCTGACAACAGCCTCACTGCGTGAGCTTGCAGCGAAACTTCTCTGACCACCTTCAACACACATCGACAGCAGAGCAGGGCATTGCCTTGGGAAGACTAAGCAGGCTCGTACAAGCTGCTGCCATTTATGCTGGAGGTGTCTGAGCTCACTGCTGGTGGTCATTTACATTTGTACAGAAATCCCAACTGCTTGGCAACCTCTTTTTCACTTCTAATCAACTCCAACACACTTCAACCCTCTCCTGTTGTCCCCGGCAGAATCTCGGTATGACACAAATAAAACAAACTTAGCATTTGAAAAATGTGCCGAAAAGGACATGTTTACAGTTGAGTCATCATTTTCTGTGGCTATATGCAATGGCCAACAGATGCAAGACAAGTCAGGAGGAAATCCACGCGGCCAGGCTTTTCGGCCACGAGGAAGAGCCACGCTGTGACCCTGGATGCTGGGAACAGAGGGTCTGCAGTCGGCCCAGGACCCCCTTCACAGCACAGAGCCTGCCGCGAGGCACTGCCCCAGTCCAAACCTGCAAGTCAGCAGCAACCAGCCGGGGCGGCAGGGCACTCCCAGTGCCCCAGCAGTCGCCCTCTCGTCACTCCTGCCACGAAAACTTCCTCTCCCCATTCACAGCCTCTCTCCCTCTTACTCGGCACTGAAGTGTTCACCAGCAGCTCTTCAGAGCTAGCTCAGCTTGAGCCCTTCACCCAGCTGCACTGGCTGAGTTTTTTACCTTGACACTGCAGGGCCTCCTGCCACAGCAAAGATCTGAAAGCGATTCAGAGGACCGGCAGCCTGGGACAGGCAGATTTTTATTCCCCTTTGCAGGGGACAGATTTTACCACCCAGCTTCACACGACTGCCACATGCAGCCTTACTCATGCACAGACGAACCAGCCCTGTCCCAAAATTCACACCCTGTCCAAATCCTCCCGTAGGAATTCAGGACGTCTCTTCTGCCAGTCACAGGCAGTGGGGAGAGTCTTAACGCACCTTGGACCAAAAGATCGTGATTTTGGTTAAAACAGCTTAACCTTCAGACAAGAAACTGGCACTGGACTGAGAAAGGCGAGTTCACAGCCCTGCTCCTGGCAGGACCTCACCTGCCTCAGACAGAGGCCTTTCTCCAGCACTAGGCCCACAGACAGGCAGGAGCGCTCCCGGAGCTCAGAGCGCCAGGGCCTGCGGCTCTCTTCTTGCCTTCAGCAGAACCCTCGAGCTCTTATCACTGCCAAAGAGCTTCTGAGCCCAGGACAGCTGAAAAGAAAAGGCTTCATTAAAATCAAAGCCTGGTCTATCCCCTGAAAGCCCTGAAGGTCCGGTGACAGATGGACATGAAATCAAGGCAAATGAAACCTTTGCAATCGTTAGAAGGCACAAATAAGTGCCAGTGAAACACGATTTGCTGTGGTGGATTAGTGACTGCATTCTATACACTGCGCATCAAAGCCAGTCTAAAGTCAGGTAATTTAATTGGCAATGAAGTTGTTACTGCAGCAGTGTGCACAATGCCTCACAGCTTTCCTGTCCCTTATCCTTTGACTGCTCTGCAAACGCTGCAGACACACACACGAGCACAGCAGCTCAAGGAGGTCAGTTGGCCTCTCCAGTCCGGCAGCGGGCACTACCCAGGTGCCATCCCCCTGTCAGATCCAAGGCCAGCACAGCTTCCACGTCATGCTTTGCCCTTCCCTGGTTTCTTCCCAAAAGGACAAACGGATCCACATGGATTCACACCTTGGTCCTTAAAACAACTCAGAGTTGTCTGAGAGCCACACATCACAGGAGCTGGGGAGGAAACACTGAGACACCCCCAAAGGCTTCACCTGCAAGGGCTCGCAGGGCAAACTCCTGCATGAGGCCACAGTACCTGCTGTGCCATCACCTGCCAGGCCCAGGAGCGGGCTCCTGGTCCCACAGAAGTGAGGTGGCAGCATAAAAACTGGAGAGCCCTGTGCAGCATGGCCACGGCCCTGCTCCAGGCTGCTCGTGGCCCTGCTGTGAGCGCCAGGCTCAGCTCCCACAGCACGATCAAGCTGCTGCTGTCCTGCTGCACAGCCTGAGACAGCCCGGGGGGCTCCAGTGCTGTCCTCCCACTCCCCACATACCCGGCTACCCGTGTGCTCACCTTAGATCCCACGCCCCACACCTGCACTCTGTTTCTCCTCTGGTTCTGCAGGGGCAGTGGTGCAAAGTCCCAGGACATCCTACTTACAGGCACAAAAAGAAGGAAAGAAATCGTTAGCGAGACAGGCTTCAAAACGTGAAACCTTTGCTCCCCTTCAGAGCATCTCCAGACCATTAAAGGTGGATGACCTGCTGGCCTCTTACCCGCTGCGTTTGCGTGATAGTTGAAAAGTCATCACTCAGGAGACAGCTGGAGGCGCATCAAGATCCAGGGGCTTAGCTGGGATTGAGGTTTTAACCAGGCAACGAACCAGCTTTCAGTATGAAATGGCAGAGACTGGGCAACATTCCCGATGCCAGCAGTCCTCTTTGTCTCCTTGCTCTTGGAGACAGGACCGGCAGTAATTGCCAACACCTTCTGGCTGGGCACAAACACTGGCAGCTCTCCTGCCAGCTGCGAGAGCAGCTCTTCTGGTCAAGACCCTGCAATAACATCCAGATCAACAAAGGGCTTGGGAGAAAAGCGCTGTCAGGATGAGTCCAGCCCTAATGTGCTCAGGAACTGGCTGGAGTTTGAGGTGGGGAAATTGCGAGAGCACTGCACTGAGATGCCAACATCAGCCTTCACTGAGGGTCAGTCCTGCTCCACCACAGCCACCTGCCTGCAGCCCCTGCTGAGGCTGGAGGCCAACGGTTAGCCTGAGGGGACTAAAGGAGAGCTTCCCTTCACGTGCCAAGGGACCCTGATAACCTCACAGAGCTCCCCTTCGCCTCCTTCCCCAGCCTGTGCCTATACCTTAGAGGTTTTTGACTCAAAAAGCCCAGCTCCAGGCAGCTCCCCCTCCTCATCCAGCACAGATGAAGGCTGCAGCCTCCAATGCACCGACCAAGTGCTCCTCGGTGCTGCCTCCCTGGAGGGCCAGAGGAAAGCAGCTGTGAAGGCAGAAAGCAAGAGGCAGGGGCAGGCAGGACACCCTCCGCTGAGCCCTGCCAGCGGGCACCACAGCTCCAGCCCTTACCCGCTGCTGCCAGGAGCTGGCTCGCTCCTTCGGGTGCACGGCAGGCCTCGGGGATCGCTGCTGGGACATGGAAGTGAGAAGGGGCTGCACCCACCTGGGGTCTGCACCTGAACGTGACTGCACTGCTGCCAGCAGCTGCCTCCCAGGGACTTTTAGGCCATTTAAGAGTCATTGCAAAGGCGGATAAACAGCCACGGACAAATGCAGCCTTTTGCAGCTCTTCTCTCGCTCCTTCCAAAAGCACCACGACAATTCTGGTGCCCTTACCCGTGTCTAGCCAAACAGACCCACCTGTGGGGGGAGAGCCGAAGGCACAGCAGGAGCAGCCCTGCTCCAGAGCCTGCCTCTGCCCGGAGCCACAGCTGAGCTGCTCTGCACCAGGAGGAGGGCAGGGAGGTCTGATACGGGGACAGGAGGCAGGGCCAGCCCCTGATGCATTCCTCCTGGAGCAAGGTGGGGGCGAAGCAAGGAGGGAAGAGGCTTTAGAGGCAACCACAGTGGGGTTTCAAATGCTTTGAGATGCAGCTCCCAGCAAGAAACAAGAGCCCAGCACGGTGAAGAACGGACTTTGCAGATTGCCGCATGCCTGCTGGTAACAGGTGTGTGCGTGGCTGTGCTGCAGGCCTGGCAGCCCAACAGATCAATTAACCATTTCCATTGCTTCGCTGCTTTATTGATGTCCCTGTGCTGTCACAGGGGCCATCACCCTTCCAGCAAAGGGCTGTGCAGGAGAAGGCAAAGACGTGAGCTCATGGTAGTTACTGGTGACACCCAAGCGGCCAAAATTGGATATATTTAACCTCAGAATATGCAAGTGCAAACCCATTTAACCCCCAGGCATGTCAGGTATTCAGCATCTCCCAGACTGGAAAAGCTGCAAGCACTGCTGGGCCTGGCCAGGACAGAAGTGTCCCTTTAGGGATCACTTCTGAACCCTCTACAGGGCTTGACCACATGACTCAGCAGTGCCAGCACACCTACCGCATCTCCCCAGGGAACCCAAGCAAGCCTCTCGCTTTTGCCTTGGGGAAATCAAGGGAAAAAAAGGAGGCTGTGCTCCAGAGCACAGGCTGTTTGGTACTGCCAGAGGAGAGAGAGGAGGTGCCTGCCAGAGCCCAGAGAGGACGTGGCCTCCTGAAGCTCCCCGTGCTTTAGCTGAACCTCCCACACAAGCCAGACCTACAGCTTTAGAGCTCAGCATTATGGCAGTTTTATTTAAATTCAAGGAGGGCATAAAAATATAGTTATAAAAGATGCTGAAACAGTCCTCTGAGTCACATTAGCCATGCCAGGCCTGGGTGAGTCCATGAAGTTTTACTCCTGCAGTGCTGGAGCTTTTTTCTCTTTCCTTTTCTTCTTGGCTTTGCCCTGCTTCTGCGGAGTCTCCTGGCTGGCACACCCTTTGGCTTTCTTTGCAGCTGGAACCTGCTCAGCTTCATTACCTGCATCACCTTTTCTTTTTCTATTCCTCTTCTTCTTCTTCTTCTTTTTGCCCATGATGGCATCTCCACCGTTCAGAGCTCCACCCTTGCTGCCCGCTGCTGCCACCCCGTTCTCCCTGACCCCTCTGTTCCGATTCTTGTGTTTCTTGCTACCAGCCACGAGGCCTTGCTTTTGCCCAGGGCTTTCTGTTCCCAGGGCTTGCTCCTCTGGGGCTGCTGGCTCTCCATCTCCATTACCTCCTGGTGCTACTCCATTCTCCTGGATGACTTTCTTGCGATTCTTGCGTTTCTTGGTCTCTGGGAGGAAGCCTTTCTTCTTCCGCTTAAGTGGCTCCGCTCCCTGCGCGGGTTTATTGGCTGTTTTCTCTTTCTTGGGCTTCCTGCAGAGAGAACACCAAAAATCAACAGTAACTCAGTTTACGGCCAGGAAGCACCGCGATGCACGCTCCAGGCAGGCTGCGAACAGGCAGAAGCAGAAGGAAGCAGAGGCATGCTGCGAGGATGGGCGTCGTTATCCTGGAGGGGGTCCACAGCCTGCAGCGGGGCTGGGGAACTGCACTGCGGGGTCTGGACCAGGCACACAGAGGCTTGAGGAAGAATCCCTCAAGACCCTGTCCCCCTGAGATAATGCTGTACTTACCCCACCTTCCCAAACAAAACCGCCCAGGGCCTCACGCAAGGCTACTGAGATGCTTTCTGTCTGTCTGTCCAGGGTGACAGCCCCAGCAAGGCCTCTGTTTGCTGACAGTCCCAAGAGGTCTTGCAGCAAGAACCCCCCACAAACCCTTCCAGTCTCACCCAGGCAGCCTTTGTTTGCATGCAAGGCACTCGGTGCTGCTGCCATTCTCTGACAAGTCAGTCAGTTAGCTCCACCACCATCCCGGCTACATCGCTCTGCACCAGCTCAGTCCCCAGAAAGGCATCCTGAAAAGGAACCAGGCTGCAATCCCGCAGCCTTTCTGGAGAGCTTTTCATGCTGTGTCAGTCCAGGGTGGAAATAAAACCATCCTGACAACACAATGTTAGCGTTTGCCTCTCAGCACCTCCACCAGGGTGCTGGGTACAAACCACACCTGCTGTAGGTCTGGTCCAGCTCACCTGCAGAAAGATCCCTGGGTCTCACAGCAAGATGGCACCAACAGTGGCAGCAGGCTGTGCCCTCAAACCCCATCCTTTCCTCAGGCAGCACACAAAACTCAGTGTTTCATGCCCACTAGACCCTCAGCAACCCCCTTCGCAGTCTCTCTTTGCTGCTAACCCAGGCCTTACCCCTGGGCCAAACCCAGCAGCACGGTGCCAAGCGACCTGTGTGGGACTGCTAAAGGGACCGGGGCTGTGCCACAGAGCTGGGTGAGGCCACCGTGCCCTGCCAGACTGTTCAAGGCATTAGGAGGGGCCACAACAACAGTTTCAGCTGCCTTGTGCAATTCCTCCCTGCCTGTGAGCCCTCTCACAGTGAGCCATGTGCAAGCATTTCCCCCAGAACCTCTTACTGGGCTGAGATGCTGCAGACCAGGCCACCCACATGCTGGGGCTGCGACTACCAGTCATCAGCAGAGCCACCCAGCAATTATCCAACGCTGTGCACATCGCTAAATGCTGCCAGGAGGAAGAGGAAGCAAAAATTCCAATTGCAAGCTACTGACAGGAAAGAAAAAAAGATCTTGCCCTTCTTTTTCTCCTGGAGTAAAAGTCAAATCCAGGTGCCATTTAACACGGGAGTATTGAAGCATGAAGACTAAATGCTCCCAGCCTTCAAAGCTGCAAGGCAACCTGGTTGGGGATCCAGGCACTGAGGAGCCCAAAAATCACTGGAGGGGACTGAAGGTCCTGGGCAGGGTCTCTCTGGTATTCGCTTGCGTCCCGTGACAGCTACTCGTTCCCTCCAGGCTCACATCTGCAGGATCAACCCACACTGATGTGGTAGGAGCTGAGTGACTCAGCCCAGCCCAGAAATCCTCTGCAACGTTGGCGATGGCTCTTACACCAGGCCACCGCTCAGAGCTGCTGAAAGCAGGTGCTCTGTCCTTGGGTAATCGACTGTCTTACATCTGCATCTGGCAAGAGCAGATCAGATATCAGACATGCCTCGCAATCCTCTTCCAAAAAAGGACCGATCCTAAGCATGCACACACCTGAGCAATGAGCCTAGCACCAAGCAAAACAAGAAGTGTTTCAACCTCACCACCCCAGGAGCTCCATTTAAGTCAAACCCCAGTCTGAGCTCTGTGCCTTGATTTCGCTTCTCTTCCTACTTCCCCACATCAAAGAAGCCAAGCAGGACAGGCAGGCAGCCCCGCGGGCGAGCCGAGAAGCCCAGGTGCCAGCCATACGTACGTGTGATTCAGCCATCGCATGGCATTCCAGTAGAGAGAGTCGAGGCGTGCTGACTTCCCGATGCCTTCCTGCTGGTTCAGAGCTACCAGCACTTTGTCCAACTCCATCAGCTCCACGTGCAGCTTCTGCAAGAGGCAAGTGCACACTGACAACGTGCAGGGTGAACTCGGAAGGGGCACTCACAGCAGCAGAGCACAGGCCCATCCTTAGGACAAAACTGTGTCAGGGACAAGCAAACCACCAGGCTTCTCCAGGCCACTGCCCTGAGCCCACAACAACACTTCAAGTTGGGGACAAAAATTGGTGAGTTACACCATGCCACTACATACAGGGTTTGCTTGAAAACTGGGTCTCTAGCATGACAGACACAAGTCTAAGCTAGAATTGTACTGGCATGAAAGGGACTGAAAGGTCCTTTAGTCCTTTGTCCTTTTCATCCCGTGACTGGGAAAGGGGGGACGAAGATGATGTGCTACGCACCTATCCTAAAGAAAAGCAGAAGCGTTTTCAGTCTGGTTTCTAAAGAACACAATCATGCTGCTTCTGACTGCCTCTAACAGCTTCTGTGACCCACTGGACAATTTCAGTGAAACCAGACGGAAAGGGGTGTCTCAGAGGCTATTCAGGTCCTCCAAGAACCCTGGAAATAATCTCCCTCCCCACCCACTTTCCTATTAGGCCTCCACAAAGAAGTGGGCTGTGGTGTGAGCTTATCAGTAGGAAACTGGGCTTCAGCAATTATGCTGCTTGTGTTATTTTGCTCTCGTAAATAAAACCACGTTGGAAACTTATTTTGTCACCTATAGAAAATCTCCTCCTGTTCAAAAATGCCATTTTTCTTTAGAGCTGAACAATGCCTCATTCCAGCTCACAAAGCTTCTGCGTAAGTCTCAGCTTCTGGTAATCAGTCTCTGGGGTTCAGTGAAGAGGAGAGAGCGATCATCTGGGACAAAACCCAGCTCACCCCCACTGTACCCTAGGCTGTATTTCTCCGGATAAGAAAGGAGATGTCACAAATGTTTGCAGAACACTGCACAAATCCTTCAGCAAGTTCTTGGAGATCAGCTCTCAAGAGCTACAGATCGCTCCTTCAGACTGGAGGGCTTTTCTGTACTCAAATCCAGCCAGGTATTCCCTCCAGGGGAAGGGATGTAGTGACGAAGGAGTCACAAGGTAAAATCCAAGCCTGACAGCTGCCAGAGACCTTGATGGTACAGCCATTTGGCAAAGGGTCAGTGTGTCAAGGAGCCAAAGCCACGCAGGATCGGGTCACGCTCTTACCTGCTGCATCACGGTTTTGAGGAGGAAGTTCAACAGCTCCAAGCTCTTGGCAACTTTCTCTTTCTCGACCTTCAGCCTTAACTCGTCAACCATTTTCAAACTCTGCAAATTAAGGGGAGAGATGGAAGAGGAACATACATTAAATGGGGAAACAAATCACGCTTCTCAGAAGAAGAAAGCGGGAAATCGGTAGGGTTTTGCAGGATTAACCTGTCACCAAAATAACTCTGGAACGACGAAGCCCACCAAACTCTGGAAATGCTCGGGAGGGTATGAGGTGGAAGCTGCTGTAGCCCAGGTTAATTAAAAAACAGCTGGACAAAACAAGAGCAAGCGTATCACAAAGGCACCACCCTGCTGCTCTCCCTCGTCTCTAAGCTGAAGCAAAACTGGCGACAGGTTGCTGGCTCCTGGAGAAAAAGAGGGAAGACAATAACCCCCATATGGAAAGGCCAGAAGACTGGCAGACAACAGACTCACCTGAGGGACAACAGCAACTCAGCTGCAGAAGCTGGGATTTGCAGGCAAGGCGCTAATGTAGAAACCCATTAACACTCACGCCTGGGAAATCCCAGTTGCCAGCACTAAAACAGGGCTTGTCAATCAAGCTTAAATCCGCTGAAAAGGATGGAGAAAATCTCATCTCTTTGTGTTACCTTTATGTGCTGCAGGCTTTCTGAGACACTGAAAGGTCTGGCTTAGAGGAAAATCACTCCTGAGACAGGTCAAATAAAAGCCAGAGTTATTTACAAGTGGAGAAGTGCAGCAAAGAGCCATGAAAAGGCAGCTGGATCGGAGCGGCCACCCAGGGGCTCAGGGGTGCTGATCCTCTGCCTGCAGCTGGTCCTCGCAGCCCTGTTTACGTGGTCGTTATCCTCCCTGCTGCACTTCTGTGTGAATGCACAACCACAGCAAGCCCCGCAGCTGGTACGGGTACACTAACATGAGTAGGGTTTGTGGGGACAAGTGTGCCATCGCCAGCGGTGTGCCCAGTGGCAGCCCGTGTCTGCAGGAGGCTCTGCTTGTGGCCAAGCTGCCTCTGCCTGGAGTGTGAGCGCGCCAAACTGGTAATGGGCAAGGTTTGCCCCAGTCGGAGCACCCTCGGGTGATAAGGTGCTGCACCAAACCTGTACCCGGTGGTCCGGAGGTGGAGGTGTGCTGGGAGGTGCCACCTCTCCCTTAGAGCAGCTGCAGCTTTCACTGGAAGGCAGTTTCAGGGCTTTGAGGAAACGGTTCTCCAGCTATGGCAGCATAAAGCAGGCAAATAAAGTAAAATCCATGCAGACACTGAGAGGAGTGAGGAATTCATTCCCCAAAGCGAGGCTGTTGAGCAATGACCCCCCCAACAGCAAATAACGATGGCCAGCAAGAGCCTAGGAACACTTTGAGCAGAAAAACCACGTAATGCCTCTGCAGGAATAGCGGCCTGCAAGTCAAATTATTTACTGTCTGTGCAGGATTCCAGCCCCTGGGAGTGTCTCTTTTAAATAATGAAAAAACAGTTATCTCCTGACCAGGACACACGAGCTCTGTGTTAGAAAGCCACCACGGTTTGCTGGCTGGAATTCAAGTGGCAACTTCATCTGACCATCAGTACCTCGCTGATAATCACTGCCTCCTGATAGACAGACGAGCTGCAACCCTACACCAGAGATGTCATTAACCTGCAAGGCCACACAATTCAACGGCTCAAAAGTCTCTCAGGTGAAACAAGGAACAAATATTGGGGTGTGCAATTAAAAAACCCATCACATGTAGGACATACCGGGCCATGCACGCTCCATGTATTGCACCTACCACAGTAAATGGCAGGAATAATCAGCAAATCAGTTACGAAAACAAAGACTGATTTGCATTAAACAAATCTTTGCGATGTTAGAAAAAGAGGATACTGGTAGGCTAACAGTCATTGCTGGTTCAAGCAGCTTTCAGAGAGGCTGTTGAAGTTCAGCTCCCTATTTTGCTAAGTCACAGTGAGAGAAAATCAGTACAGGCTGTCAGCACTTCAGGACAGGAGCAAGAGGAAGCAGGACCATACTGTGAGGAGGAGCCACAGAGAAATCAACTATTGTTTCATCTTTTTAATATACCAAACTTAAGAATTAAGAAGGTGTTCCAAATAAACTGCATTTTCATTGCAGATAAGCGATGCGGATAACTGCATTTAAATCGTGCAGGCTTGGCTGTCTGTCCTTGCTGCCATCCCTTTCTCACAGCAGTGCCCTGATGTTTTGAAGGGTTTGAAACATACCCTGCTGAAGTCAATCGACAGATCTCTGAACAGCACTTGAGGGGTTGATGCTACAAGTCCACAGCAGTTGTCAGGTGCTTGGGAAACTGGGACGTGCACTGACTGGTCTGGGTGCCCGACCAAACTCCTGCAGAGCTGCAGAAGGAAAAGCGTGGCTTCCCTGCTGGAGGTGGGAGATACCACAGGGCTACTGACATCACTGCGGTGAGACTAAACATCGAAATTAAAGGACGGGTTTTGCATGAGTCTGGAAACTGAGGCATGGTTACCCCAGCACGAACAGCCAGAGGCGATCCAGTACAATTTAGGTGCTCTGCAAACAAATAGCTCCCTACTAACATGGATAGCTTTTAAACAGCTCTCAAAGACCACGAAGGAGCAAGGAAAACGGTGGGGGGTGGATGGAGAAGCCAGAGGAGCAACAAAAAAAGCAGCAGACAGTTAAGAAGTACAGAATGCACAATTTTCTCTGGTCCAGAACTGCTACGTATTGCTTTAAGGAAGCCGGATGCAGAAAAGTGTTGCTGTTTCTCAATTTCTCTCCCTTCCCCTTCCCTTCTGCTTCAAAGGGCATAAAAGAAATTTACTCCAACGAGCACAGAAATGCCAGCTCCTCTGCATGTGGTACGGTTCAGACAGTCCTGCCTCCTTAAAGTCTCAAGCCCAGTTCCTGCTCAGCTCAGTGCCATTATCCCGATCTCATCACCACTCAGAACTTCCCCATTACTTGCTACAAGAGATGCTATCTGCTGTCACGCCTTGCTTCACTCCCATCCTCCCATAGCAGGGAGAGCACACAGCCGAGCGTTTGGGGTTTGTGTTAGGATGTTACGCTCCAATCGCACAAAGGAAACTGACTTTGAGCGGGGCTGCTGGCAACCCTCGGGGACTGCTCCCAAGGAATGAAATCCCAAGCCTCTTCCACGCTGAGTCCAAACCTCAAAAGCAGCTTTCCCAAGTATTTGTCCTAAATTCTTGCTACGTACAGTACCGAGCGTTGTCTGTACACTGGGGGTTTGCAAAGCAGGTTACTTGGGTCCCTCACCCAGCGACCTGAAAGCTGAAGTTAGCACTGCCACCCCGAGTGCCTAGGTCAGCCATTTTACGGGCCTACAATAATTTCATTTGGGGAATGTATAAAATGCAAACATAAAAATAAAGCGAAAACCATTATGTAACAGATGGCAGACCGCAACACGTGGCAAACACGCCTTAAAAAGAAAAGCAGCATTTCAGTTATCTGCAGCATCCTTCGGAGAGCCTCACACACTGACTGGATTGCAAAAGCCCTGCACAAAGTATCTCCATTTTACATAGCAAAACTGAGGCACAAAGCAGTGGCTTTGCTTCCAGCTCTGCTACAGGTGATGAAGGGTCCAGTGAAAACCCAGACAAGCTTGTCAGACTGCCTGTTCTGTGATTCTCTGCCATGTGCTGTTTGCAAAGGCACCCAACTCTCCCTTCCCCAGCCCTCTAAAAGCATTAGGAGTGGCATAACCCAATCACCTAACACTAAGAGCAGGGAGCACATGGCTTGCACTCAAGAGCCACACTTCACCACTTGCTGATCGTGTTATTTTTTCGCCATTTCTGCCTTTGTTACTCTGCTCCTTCAGTAACAGCCAGGCCCAATTTCAGGGAATCCTGGTTCCAGTTCCAGCTCGGTAATACCTGTGACGGTTAATCGTGCCTGCACATCTCGGCTGTCAGCGTATCTGGGCAGGTCACTTTCCAAAAGGAAAAAATAGGGAGGCAGTTTTCACAGCTGGAACTCCCACCTCATCACGAGCCAATGCAGCAACACGGTTCCTGCCTCACCCTGCGTGGATTTCAGCTGGCAGAGAGGTTTGGGCTTGCTGTGCCAAACACGCTGCTTCCAGGGGCCTCTGGCTGCGGCTGGTGGATGGCACTCCTGGATCCAGAGTCCTCTGCTTCTAGGATTTCTACAAGAACAGCACATCCTCAGCAACCTATCAATCAGTATTTCTTTTACTTCTAAGTCCTGTTATCCCAGCTATTTCAGGATCCAGCCTGCACTCCACCTCTCACTGTGGTTCCCAGCATTACTTCACCTCCACAAGGGCTGCGTAAAACAAGTTTGTTAGAGCACAGGAGGTGAGTACCTGCAGTAATTCACTCACAGAAGTAGGACAGGGGGCTGGCAGCTAGAAAGGGGCATTAACCACGTAGCTCCATGTCTCAGATTCCTGAGCAGGATTTTAGTCTAAGCCCGAGACCCCACTGAAACCTGCAACAGAGCAAAAAGTGCTGCGTGTGCATCTGGAGCCAAAGTCAGCATCCCAGCCACTGGCCAGCTTTCCCTGCGGGGAATGGCAATAAGCTGTTACAGGGAGCAAAGCAGTGTTTCTGGAAGTCTCCACAATCGCAGCTGCCTACAACCTCAGCCTCCTGCTCCTCTTCCCTTTCACAGGTACCACGGTGGGGACGTGCTCAGCCCCGACTTACAAGGCACAGCAGTACCTCAGCGTCTGGATGAGCACCCTGCTACCAAGAGCAGAGCACATCCAGCTGGAAGTTTGAACACCGTGTAGTATTTATGCATTCCCAGCACGTCCTTCAGCCTGCTTCATTGTTCAAAACAAACAGCCCTTCCCCTCCGTGGACTCAGCCTGACAGATCTCTGCGCTCCGTGAGCCGGCGAAGCCTGGCCAACCTGCATTCTTTCCACACGCCGCGCTATCTCCATCCTTCCCTCTCCTCCCCCAAACAGACCTGACGCTGACAGATAAATGTGCAGATTCACGGCCGAACGCAGTGCCGAGAGCCTCCTGCAAAACACACAGCTCCACCCGCCCTGCACGGCCTCGCACCCCCTGGCACAGCCCGGCGCTGCTGCCCTAAGCTCTCTTCTCCAGCAGCGAACAGCTCAGCCAAGTTTCCACCCCGCTGAACGTCTGTGGTCACGCTCAGATAGCGCTCAAGAAGCCCGAGCTCGCTTTGCTGACCGCTTCCACCCTGGCTGTGAAAGCTGAAGCTTTGTTCTTTGCTCCGTGCTGCTCACAAGGTCCCTGAGCAGACACAACCTGACATTTTGCTGCTGCTGTGGCTCGGCTCTCCGTGGTGGAGCCACACTCCGAGGGCCCCAGTAAGCAGGTTTGGGGCCCTACAAGTACGTGCCCATTACCTGAGCCGAAGCGCAAGATTTCCCACGTCAACAGGCAGGTAAGCTGAGAGGTGTGGGAGGGGAACAGTCCTCCTTTGCTGTTCAGAGCAGTAACAAACCGAGCTAATAACAAACTGAAAAGCAAATGAAGGATTTTAGCATTCGGCATGCTCATAGCTCCTGTCATTATCTGATGTAAGCACCCCTGTCTCACCTGTAATTACCCTCCCATTGCTCCCGAGAGGCATGCCAGCCTTATTGCCACCATTTTGCGGAGGCTCAGGAGGCTAAGCACTGAGTCACACAGACCATGGCAGAGCCAGGAATCAGCCAGGAACTTCTTAAAACCCAGATGTGCCATCTCCAAACGCTTCCTTCGTGACCGTGTTCGTTGAACCCCCGCTCAAACTTAGGGCTAAATAATGGAAGACGAGCTGGGGAGGAGGGAAGAGTGGGCTTTCCATCTATCCACAGTGCAAGATCCACTTCTCACGCCAATGCACAGTTTACACAAGCACATACACACAGGGAGAGGTTCTCACACCGCCCACTGGAAGAGCTGCTGCCGAGAGGAGGAATGGAGGAAAAAAAGCATCGACAATCCCTCCTCCCTTCGTTCCCTCTCACTAAAGTTTCTGAAGACTGAAAGTAGACAGAGAGAGAGTAGGGGACTAAGCAGACCCACATGCTGAAGGGTGCAATTAAAGGTCCTTTTCTGCAATGTTTATTTTGGCTGTTATTAGAGGGAGGAGCCCAGAAATCAAGACGACATTCTTACAGAAAATGCCAATGCTTTCCCAAGTTTAAAGATCTGATCATTTTCTCCATAGACCGCATGCAAATGCAGCAGGGAAAAACCATACAGGACAGCAGAGGGAACAGAGGAGAATGAATTCTCTGCAGAGACATCCAGTACTCTGAAAGCACGTCAAAGATATCAGTTAAATCACGACTGGCCTCATTTTACAAGCTGAGAGGCTGAGAAAGGGCAATGAATTAAGAATTTATAAGGATGGACAGATAAAAGTTCAGGCAATCTTCAAGAAAAAAAAATGAAGAATGGCTTTCTTAGAGATTTGATGAAGTCACTGTTAATAATTTATCTCCATACAAATTAAGACACCAGTAATCAAATGTGATGCCCTTCAGAAATGAAGGGCAGGAGGCTGTATAGTATAACCCTCTCTCCTTCCTCACATGCCAAGTGGCTCCAGCTACTTACTTTAAATCCCTTGCTGAACCACACAACGTCAACAAAACCCTCTAATGCCATACGATAGAAGTCTGCAGGGAGCATAGAGTAACTTTCAAACTATGAGTCCTAGAAAAGAGGTTTATTTATGAGTAAAAAAAAAAGAAAAGAGGGTTATCTATACCACTCCTCACCCAGGCCATGTAATCCCCTGATGGTCTACACTCACTCCTTTCTACAGAAAAACAGCTTTGGTCTGGCACCGAAGCTGGGTACTGGGTTCTGTGAGTGTTTTTACACTCCAGGATGCCCTGATTCCACTTTGGGACCAACCAACCAAGCTGAACGCTCTCTGCTCTTCTCTTCCTGTCCTTTACGCAGGATACAACACTGACAAAACAAGTGAAAGAAAAAAGAAAACAGTGAAGTTGGGCCCTTCCTATCACGTACTTACTGCACAAGTCAGACAAAGGAAACCCTCAGGAAACTGCTGTGTACAAGCCAGAGAAAGCAGCTTTACCAACAGTTTTTCTGACAGCTGTTTTGTTTTGAAGTTGCCCAGCCACGAAAACATGCTTTTTGTGGCATATTCCTCAAATCCTTTTCCACTTCCCCCTGACTTTCACAGTGTAACTGGGAGTTTCAGCATAAGTTGGGAGTTACACGAAGCACCTCGGTTCAGGAGGGCAAGGCAGTCCCTGGGAAAGGGATGACATAAAAAGGTAATGAAATTATGTATTCAGATCCCAGAGCTTCCTGCCCCAAATCTGTCACCGAGTTACTAAAAATTGGCATGGCTTCAAGATCACTCTGAAGACAAGACAGCAATTTTATAACCTATCAGAAAGAAAACAGAAATATGCCTAACAAGGGGGACAAACACCAAAACGTGCCCACAATGACAACCAGGAGAGATGAAAAACCAAACTGAGAGCAGCGTGATAAAGTCAAAAAGACGGTGCGTGAACCGTAGCAAAGAGATCCCTCACCAAAACTGTGACTGTTCCCTACAGGATATGGGGAATTTGGGCCTCCCTGGTCCTGCCACTGACTCTGGGCAGCCTGAACCCACAGCCACCAGCTTCCTCCTGGAGATAACATGGGGACGGGGACTGGTGCCCAACACAAAGCTCTTCTGAAGCCAAGTTAAGAAACAGTCAGATCATCCAAGCAGAGAGAGGGTCTCTGGGATGTCCCAGGAGATCAAAGCTTGATTCTTGGCTCTCCTCCCGGCCAAGTATGTCATCTGTAAAACAGGGAGAGCAACTGTAGCTAAACACTTTAGCTCTTGGATTTCTGCAAAATACTTCCTTCATTACATCAACAACTCACTGGTTAGAATTTCCTTTGTAAAGCGCTTTGAGACCTGCTGGTAAAAGAACAAAGCTGTCTCAAAGAGGAAGGAGTCTCTCTCAGATGCTACAGCATCTCAGGTGAGCTCTGTCATTTACAGCATGAGGCAACAGCACTTCTTTGTACTGTACACAACCGAGTTGTCTAGACTCCCAGCATTAGAATAAACTTGACCAGCCGTCAAAAGCTTCTGCTTGGTGTAAAGCTGCCCGTTGAGGACATAGGAGGCCAAAACTGTGCCAGAGCTCTCTCTCTGCCTCCTCACCATGGCCTGCTGTTCAATAAAAGCAGCTCACGGGGCAGTCCCAGGGCCTGTGGATGATGATTTCTGCCCAGAAGACCCAGCAGAAGCCAAGATCACCAAGAACAAGTAGGGCTCTCCTAAGAACAAGTCAACCCCAAAGTAACTGCAAGGATATCAAGATTTGCCTTGCTGACAGCAAGGCGATGGCAGACATGAATCCCTCATGACTGTGATATCTGTTTTATAAGCATGCTTAAGCATCTTGGGAACAAATAAGGTCACATTAGCTTATGTAAGCACAAGAGCCATTGCCCCACAGCAGCCGGAGCTGCTATTTCAGGAAGCTGTCTCTTCATTTAAAGCTCCTGGCTGCTGATTCTCCCTCATCTGCCTCTTGCTTTTGCACAGATAATTCAATGATATCCAAGGCTGCAGTCCTCTCACGTTGCTTCACTCCCAGTTCCAGCACGTATCACTGCCCCAAACCACGCCAGGCTCCTCACCAGGTGGTCTGTAGGTATGCAGTGCACACACTGAGGCAACACAGGACAGAAACAGACACCAGGAGGTAGCATCCTGTCCTCTCACACAGCCTTACACCCGCAATGGCAGTCCTGCACTTCGAGAGCCACCAGCCCCATAGCTACAAACCTGACCAAGGACACAGAGTGAAGGAGGAAAGCCTTTGGGGGCAGCTTCCTTGAGGACAATGCCACTGCTTGAATTAAGAGTGCACGTCAGTGTCGTCAGTCACAGAGTTGGCCCTCCCAGGCTATTTCACTGGCTCACTGTGTCAAAGAGGGGTATCAAATCCTGCATTATCATTTTTTCTTCTTAACCATCTCTTTGTGAAATATGGCAGCAGGAAAGGCCATTGACAGCAAATGCAGATCTTTTAACTAGAGGTAGGACAATAAAATTTCATCATTTAGGATTTCCAGAGCATCGCAAACTGCTGCTCTCAGTCAGGTTCTCGTGGGTAAGCACTCACACACCAACACCTACCTGTGTACACACCCCCTCAGAAATCAGGGCTGACCCACTGAAACAAGACTGAGCTTCAGGAGACAGCTGCAGTTCTGCAAGTGCCCGCCCTACCCTATAGATAAGCAGAGGCGTGGAAGGACTTCAGGGACAGAAACGGCATTGTTTGGCCCAAGCTCTTACTAATACACTCCAAGCAATCTCACCCCATAATTTCAGCACCAAGCCTGTAACTTCCACCTGACCTGCAGCTCCTCCTTCAGACAAACACACAATTTCCACCTGGAATTTCAGAGCTAATAAAGTTATTAGGAGTAAATAACTCCTCAGCAAGTTACTTTAATGGTGGATTACTCCCTTTGACAAATTCTAATAAACTTCAAAATTTCCCAATTTCCAGCCTCCAGATTTCACTGTGACTTCTAAGTGGGATTTTTACCACGTCCAAAAGAGATCGGTCATGATATGAATATTGTTCTACTACACAATAAAGCTGCTGCATGTTTTTACAGCTATACTCAAGTGTGCGTTCCAGTGCAAATGTGCAAAAAGACACAGAATACCTTCTGCAGCTCTAGAAAGCTTTACAGCACAAGTGTCAGCCTTTGGCCATGAGTTAAAGCTGTTGTATGGAATATAAGGTCTTTGATCCCTACAAATTGCAGCAACATTTAAAGAGGAGCAGTTGATCCAGCTCCAAGGAGCCATACCAGCACTGTGCTGCTGCAAAAGCAGAGCAGGAGGAAGGGAGGGAAAAAATGCATATACATCCACCTACAGAGCAAATAGAAATGGAAAAATGTTATGTCAGAGCTTTTTGAGAACAGCCAAAAAGAGAAGTAGCACCCGTGTGCCACTAGCAGCTAATAGTGTAGGAGGCCTGCTGCCCACAGGGTACACCTCGGACAGCCCAAACAAACTGACACTATTTCCCAGGAATCTTTAAACACAAATGACCACAGAAATGAGAGGCGCTGAGGAAGCTTTGGTAGCAAAGCTCATTAAAATATTGGAGGGGTTGCAAGATGCTAAACTTTCCCTGACAAGGATAGCATAAAGGCATTGTAAACGTTTGTGGTTTCCCAGTGAATCACTCTGAGTCCTGCAGGCATTTAGCTGCTGCAGAGAAACATGGAGGTGACCAAGCTGGGAGGAGTGGCATGTTTTGTGTAGCTGGAAAATAAAACCATACCTAATAAAAAATAAAACCATACCTAACCACCCATTGGATTTCTGATGTCACCATTAAATACAAGCATTTAATGAAGCCCAGTATTACCTGCTTCATCAAGTATTGTAAACACCACCTCTGAATTCCTTGATTTAAACTTGCTTAGATTTGTCCCTCCTCAAAAGAAAACAAAGCTAATTGTTCTGTTCCAATATGGTAAACTGGAATGCCCTAAATCACCAGGTAACCAGCATTTAAGGAAATAGGAATGAAAGCTACACTTAGGAAGAGGCCAATACTACAGTTACGTATGAACACCAGGACTGGAATCTCCCATGTCATGGCGTTTAGTCACCACACCATAACATTAATTTGGCTGTTTGGTTCCCCTCCCTCAATCCCCAAGCAGCTAATTGGATGGCATCCTTCAATCTCCTCTCTCACAGATCACCTCCTACAGAACAGCTGCACCCGAAAGCTGTCTTCAGGTACAATCCACGCCTGCCACTGCTTCAGGAGCCCTGCAATTTCTGTATCACTGTTTGTTTATTCTACATGCACCGCTTGCCAATGTATATAAAGGTTTCCCTGGTAAATAATATCAGCAAAGGAGTCTGGTCCAGAAGGTCTGCAATGCACCAGGAGCCAGAAGTCTAGCAAACGTCAGCTCTCTCTTTAGCCCTGTAGCTTAAGTCAATGTTCACAATCCCTTTCATTTCAAAACTTATTTTTAAAGCAACCTAAAATTGACCCGAGTGTATTCCCTAAATCTCTGTCCCTCCATCTCTTGGCTCCATCCACGAGCACTAAGCTGTACCAGGCACCTTCCTGCGCTCTGTAAAAACACATCTAAATAGCAGAGCTACAAGAATGCTGTAATCCCAGTGGACACTACTCAAACCTGGGGTGAGCAGGCACAACCCCAGTGGAGCACAGCCTCAGACTCCAGCTCCAAGACCACGCTCCACATCAGCGAAAGCAGCATCCATCGGGTGCTCTCCGTACGCTGAACATGTTGAAGCTTGTTACCTCCGTCACTTGGCTGATGCTCTCTCTGATCAATTCCTCCCACTCCTCCTTGGTCATGGAGAGCTTCAGCTCACGAAGCTGCAGAACCTTCTGGAGAAGCAGACAGGCCTGGGCCTGAAAGAGAAAGGGAAGAGAAGGCGTGAAACTCCGTGCTCTCTAGGGAAGGTGTTAGCAAAGCAAATACCCCACTGAAGCAAACAACTACGCACAGCATCTGGGGAACGCTGTGTTACAGACACTGCGTAACCCCACCAACACATATATATCATCACCCTCTTAGAAAGCACCCTCTAGACCCTGATGGAGTCAGTCCTCAGCAGAGAGGGTCGTGATTGCTGGTTGAACACACGTATTTAAAAGAGGAGGTCAAAGGGGTGGGAAGGGATCGTGCTGCTTCTAGATTCAGGCATTGCTATCCAAAACATGCTTTCATATCTGGTCTGAGCACACCAATTTAGTCCCCACAAGTCTTCAGGCAGCTCTTTGCATGACTCTACCCTTTACCGTGCCCTGACAAACGCAGGAGGCACAAATAAACAAAAATAAAAGCTGGCAGATTAGCAAATGCTGCTTTTCAAAGGAACCCCAGATGCTGTTCAGAGCAGCACTCAGCCTTGCCCTGCAGTCAAGCTCACTCGTTAAGCCCATACGTTAACACAGAAATGAAAAAGGGTAGCCAGTGGAAAACCAACAGTAATCTGCCATCTTCTCACCTGTCCTTTCCTGTTCCAGAATCCCTGTTCTAAGGTTCTTAGGTACAAGATTAATTCAGCAATGGACAAAAGCAAATGACAGAAACACAGAGAATACTCTAATGAGGATTAGCGCAAATAGTTTAGAAGATTTAAAGGGAACGTTTTCCTAACAGCATGGAGTTAGTGAGCAAATTCTACCCATATACAAAGACAAATTACTGCCTCTAGCTGCCACCATGCAGACCAAAATTGAATGCAGGTATAAATACCGAAAATCATTGGGAATTGTACCAAGAATTAATCTCATCCAGAGGAAGCAAGGGCTGCCCTTTTTTAAGCACACACTGCAACTGAAACCACCCTACAGACAACAACCGAGCAGTTTGTGAAATCCTTTATTGAAAATGCCCTTGAGATCAAAAGTCTAAAAGATCTCAAGAAAAAAAATCAGACTGGTGTTACCAAACCTGGCCTGCAGATACCCCACAGACACAAAGGAAGGAACCTGAAAAGCATATAGCAGGAGGCTAAAAACTGGCCACGTGGTTCCCGCACTTTGGAGCATTTTTAGGGAACTCTTTGTTGAAGAATTCAAGGTGAGGGAAGAGAAGAAATCCCTAGATTTTCTGAGAGCATTAAGACCATACAATGTTGTAGGCAGCCAAACCCACTGCCTGAAGGGCGCAGGAAGGTCTGTGCTCCCCATCCAGCACACTCCAGGCTCCTGTGATGGAGGGTTATGTGTTTCTCAAAGCCCAATTATCCCACAGGCACCGACGGCAGCTTTCAGTATTAAAGGCTGCTGGAGGGACAAGACATCGAGCATGAGGCCCCCACCAGATAATTCCAGTGCTTGTGTTTGTGTTACACCAGAGCAATGTCATGCAGCTATGTGAGCTTACCTCCAGCTTGCACCAGTGTGGCCAACGTAGAGAATTATCCAAATAGAGCAAGCTTTCACTGACAAACTACTTCTGTTCATTACTTGGGGGAGAAAAGAAGGGAAAAACCAACATGACTACGTCAAAAGATTTATGTTGATTTAATGAGAGAGGGAGAGCCCTAATGCCATGTTCGAGGCAGGCAAGCTTACATATTCCTTGTAATTATGGGGAGGCTGCGTCCTACAGAACAAATTATGGCATGTCTGCATGCATGTACCAAATGTAGTGGAAAGTCACTTCGGTGCAATTACAAAGAGAACGTGACCCTCGCAGTAAATGAAAGGCCATAATTCATTCTGAAAGGCTCAGGCAGGGTCATAAACCTCAAGGCACCATCTCTTTGGCAATTACAAAAGCATTCACACTGCAAATGGGGGCAAAGCACAGAGAGGGGGTCTTTTAAGCAACCCTGGTGGTACTGCAGGATTTACTCAAGAGACGAGAGCACAAGGAAGCACGCCAGTCAGGAGTGGCGAGAGTGCTGCACGGCAGTGAGGAAAAGAGCTGGAAAGAAATCAAAGCCATCCAAAGGAACAAGGAGCTCTGGAGACCTGAGATTCAACGGATGGACTGACAGAGAGACCCTAAACAAGACCTGCTTCTCAGTAAGCACTAAGCCTGACAATGATTTAAAAAGAAAGGAAAAAACCTGCTGAACATCCATCCCTTCTGTGTCGCAGACTGGGAAATCAAAATACCCAGGCATCCGAGAACCCTGGCTGGTGCTACCCCTCTTTAGTAGTTTTGTCACACTCACAGCTTTCATACCTCCAACCCCTATATTAGATTCAAGCAAAGAGAAAATAAGTTTTGATTTCCATGTAATTAAAACATTGCTATTGCTGTACTCAACGCACCCCTGTGTTTCATGATTGTTTCTTTAACCCAGTGATAATTTAGTATCAAGCGTGAACAGCTTTTCTCATTTGAACGAATAAAAGTAAAATAAGAGATCTGCTTGTTGGTTGAGATAAAATTGGGCTTAAGAACATCTCGGTTGGAGAGCAGACGTGACGCTAATAATTATAATGTCCTACGCTGTAGTTTAAGGTGATCGTATTTATCCCACACTCGGTGACTCCTCTGATCTTAGATGCAGTTATTAACGTGCAGCTCTCACACAGCCTATTTTTCCAGAGCAAACTGCGCAGTTAAATAGAGGAAGTTAAACCACAGGGAGAAGAGCTGACTCAAGTGGAGTCAGCCAGAAGACTCAGGGGCAGAACCAAAACTAAAACCCAGTTCTTCAACCCCAGCCCAATGGTAGAGGCACCAAGAAAGAGCACTGCCCACTCCTCCCACCGATGCCACCCCATTTCAGCAAGTTCAAGCCAGAACAGGAGAGGCACCGATATCCCTCTTTAGACAGAGGCACAACCACTGTCCTTCGCTCCCCGCGCTTATCAGCACCTGAAGAAGGATCCTAGATGTCACCAAGAGATTGCTTAACCAGTAAACGCACTCAGGGAAACCATCTAGCAAGCAGGACCACGAAGCTGCCACATCATCTTGGAAAATAACAGCCTTCAGTCGTGGCCTTTCAGCAACAAACTCGTCCGATGTGCTGTCAGGGCTCCCTCCCGAGAAATGTCGAACCACGGGCTGAAAGGTCACGGAACAGCTCCCTGCAGAATAGTCCCTGGCAGGATTCACAAAAAGGGTTTTAAACGCTCAAAATGAATCGCTTTCATGAGCTCCAGGAGCTTCTTCTGAAAACATGTGCTTTATCACCTAATGTAAGAGGGGCTAAGAGTATAGGCGCTATGCAGAAATAAGGAAGGACCCAAAGTGACACGGGTTCCCAGGATCACTTTGTGATCCCTTGAAATCACAAAGAAACAGCTCTCTCTTTGCAGTTCACCTCCCTTATCTTCCCTAACAAACAGACACAATGCAGATGAAAGGAGATGCATTAGAGACGTGAACTTCTATGCATTTGGAAGTGAATGTTCATTTCTCACCTCCCACCTGCTTCCAAGGTTTCCAGACACCACATGCCATTTCACTTGAGCATCACGCTAGCCTGCTTTTTGGGAGCCCAGATACCCAATGTTTTCCAAGAATGAGGCTGTTCAGAGGATTTTTCAAGCCATCTCCCAGAATGAGACTCTTCCCATTGCTAGTCACTTCTGAAAACCAGCTGCTGTTACTTGGTGGTGCACTGTGACAGTGCTAGTAATCCAGAAGGATCTTTTAGAAACAAAAAATAGCCACAAAATCTACCCATTTTCTGTTCTATGAAACAGAGGGTTTAGTGTGTGCGTGCATGAATGCAAGACAAACGTGTGCAGGAAAACTGCATTCATGCAAGATGTTTCCATTCACATGCATTTAAAAAAAAACTTAGCATTTTACAAGCTTGTGCTCAACGACACAAGCCCTCTCCTGGCTGAGCAGCAGTAAAGAAAAACCATCCCCACTATACACATCACACTCGGATCCCTGTCTGCTTTCTTACAGCCTTCTCAGAAGCAGTTAGGACCTGTCCACGTGCCCACTAGAAGAGGCACTGGTCATACACAAAGCGGCAATTCCTGCCTCCTCACCAAGGCTTCTGAAGAGCAAGACCACATGCAGAACGCATTAGGAGGAGCCAAGCCACCCCCGTAGTACAAACCCTTTGTAGCAGAACATTATTAACCCCTGTCATTTCTCACAGTCCCATCATTTATCCTTAACGTGTTCATGATGTGTCTTTTATAGGCGATAAAGGCACCAGCTGCACACATTTTACCCTCACATCACAGACCAGCAGCAATTTGAATTGGGTTTGGCCATTTTGGAAGCTGCCACGGCAATACTGTTACCAGGAATCTCATAGGTGGTTCTCTGTATTTTCTCAGTGCCAAATCAAGCCTGCTGTGTTCACGACAGCCCTGCGAAAGAGCTGAGTTGTCATCAGCGCTTCACAAACGGACAGAAATAGCAGAACACCCAAGGGTCCCAGCTACCAAACTCCAGTCCAGTTCAGAAGAGAAAGCTCCCACCACTCCTTAAGTTCAGTAAAAACAAAAACAAAAAAGGCCATAAAATAGTACAAAAAATAAATACAAGTGAAGTCTATTCAAGCAAGGATAGTAGATACATACATACACTCCCACATTTATCTATCAACCATATAACTAAATGAGGCAGAAAGGCTCATTATCAGTCCACGTGGGAGAAGAGAACAAACAATAACTAACTGTAGTACTGACCCTGTGGTTTTCTGGCAGTTTTGTTTATTTCTTTCTTATCCAGAATGATTACACAAAATGCCATTCAGTATACATGGTCAAAATTTGTCTCAGACAGTAAACGTGCTCGCTGCAGTAACTGAGATGTGTTGCTAATTGCCAGATGTGCTCGCCTCCCTTTTTTAGAAGCTAAAAAGGAGAGCAAGCTGGCTGGGTAACACAACCTACCTTTACCCTTTTCAGTAAAGGACAAGACATGCAAGCCTGACTGTTTTAAATGGCAAGCAATGGATTAATCCCTGCCAATTCAGCCACTGTCTTCGTATTGAAGTTTTCTTATTGAAAACCTAGCACGGGGTAGCCATGTAGGTCGGAACAGCAGCTCTCCTTGGTCACCGTCCTGGTGAGCTGGATGGAGGGGAATGGACCAAGATGTCTTTGATCCACTGCAGTTGTGGAAGACAAAAGCCCCAGAGAAACAAGCCTTTGCAGTGATGTGGCAATTACGTCTGCAATGTTGAAGAGACAAAGGCACGACCTAAATTCAGGGTAAAAAAATAACACACCACTGTTAATAGGAAGGCACTTGATTCTTATGCAATGAGAAATGCTTTTCTTAGTCCCATGTGTTTTAGGAAGCCGGCTGGAGGTGGCTTTGTGAGTGAGTGAAAAAAGATATCACACAAACACATTCTCATGAGAAAAGACACTGAAACCAGCAGTCACCCACTGCCACCAGCAGAGGAGCAAGAACATGAGGGTGTACTCACCCTGCAGCGCCCCAAAGGGGGTCTGAGGGCTCACGTTTGGCAGCTGATCCCAAAGCAGCCTGCAGGGGAAAGCTGATTAACCTTCCAAGCTCCCTTGGGTACTTCCAGCTTAGAGAAGAGAGGCACCAAGTTAACTGGCTGGCCCGGAGCACATAGCAGGACAGTAACAGTCTCCTGACCCAGGACGGTACCTGAGCTGCAGCAGTCCTCCCTACACATTTTAACAGACATGGTGAGAAGTTTAAATGCTTACCAAAGACATAAAGATGAATCTTCCCCACCTATCTTTTTTTTTTTTTTTAAGGGGCACAGTTTTATCAACATGAAGTATGCCACCAGCCTGACAAGTGCTTCTCTTTCCCTTTTTATGTATATATAAATAAATAAAGGGAATATAAATACACGCACACAGAGAACCTTAGAAAATGACAAGTTTTTGCAACTCTAACTTATTTTTAGGACTGAAGAAGCATCAGTAGCTTTAGCGCTATCATCATTTCACTGCTCTTGGAAGTCCAGGAGACAAAAATATACAGGTGGCATCACACTACACAGGCTCCTGGCATTTCAGAGCACTGATATCTCCCCTCTGGCATACACACTACAGCAGCAAGGCTACTGGGTAACCTGACCTGCCAGCAAATTTGATTCAGTAAAGGAATACATTATAAAACAGCAGCTCGCAGTATGTAATCCTCAGCATTAAGACTATTCTACAACCACAGGGATATGGCAAAAAAATAATTGCACTTCTAAAAATTCTCACCTACCAAGGCCTTTGAGACCGGAATCACATGGATCACACACTGCATTAATGACAAATGCTACCAGGAAAGCTGGGGTAAAAAAACATATGCCAAGAATATGGGAAATTCTAAACAAGCTCTTTTTGAATTTTAAGAAATAGACTATGAAATAAATTCCTCAGATATGTGCCATTTGTTACATGTTAAAAAACAAGAAAACACAGCACGCTGCAGCTAACAGGTCTATTGGTTATAGGAGAATAACCTGTCGTTTATTTCTACAGGGCAGGGCACCCAGAGCACCACAGCAAAAGTCTCTTCCAATTACTGTCAAAGCTTTTGTGAAAAGAAAACTAACAGCATGCAAAGCCACGAAGCAAGTGCTAATCTATCCCCATTTCTACTCCCACAGTTCCCCTATTTTTGTGTTTATGTTCGGTGTGGGATGGAGAGAACGGCTCCAACAGTGCAGCACTCAGTTTTGAAAGGGCTTGCTTTCATTCCTCTGCCACATTTGCTCTTTGCATTTTACCATTTATGAGCCTGTAAGCTACAGAACTGTTTGATAAGAGTTTGGCAGGCAGAGTCTAAGTTAGGAACACCCCAGAAAGTTATTCAAAAGGACAAATTATGAGAGTTAAAAGAAAAAGGCTGATGACCATGGCGCTCCCTGCTCCACACAGCAAGTTTGCAGCAGGCAGTGCAGAAGCAACAGCAATTCCATACATATTGCTAGGTATATACAAGCTTTCTATCGTACCCTGACACGTTATAATCAGAATTATAAAAGACTTGGATAACCCACTGAGCCCTCCAAAGCTGCGGACGTGACAGTCTTGGCCAGGAACTGTCACAACCAGTATTTAATGGAGGAGTTTAACTTGTGACTAACTTAAAAGCCTGGATTTTCACACAGCCCGTTGACCTCAAAAGGATCAAACTGCAAATTCTCTGGGGAAGGCAAGAGGAGGGAAAAAAAGGACTGATTCCCTCTTTCCTAAGTTAAGGACAAACAAAATAAGTATCCTCCAAGAGCATTAACCAGTATTCTCACTGAAGAAGCATCCAATGCCAAACATTTACTTAAAACATACAAAGGCTTTAGGCATAGCAAAAGAAAACCAGAGACAACTAAGAAAGCTCTAGTTTTCCTCAGTCCTCAACCTGTAACTGCAGCACTCTGCATGTGGCACACGCAGACGTGTTTCATGTGTTTCAGTTGCAAGGGGACGGGAAGATAAGGCAAAGCCCTGACTGTGGCTTAAAAAAGCTATTTTTGAGAACAAACATTAATGTTAAACAGCCACAGCACTGCTGGAACAATGCACATAAAAGCAGTGGGGCTGAGATTCCCAGCTAGCAGCTAGCTAAAAGGTTTCAGAGTGAAAAGCGCTGGCGCTTTCTGGGATAAAAGGGACTTTAAAAGGGACTTAGTACAATGTGGCTGCTATGTTCGGATGTGCCAACTGCCCATGCAAGGACACCCAAGCATCTCCATAACCATTTCTTGGTTTAAAAACATGCTGAACAGTCAACCTTCCAAGGCAGTCTTGTAAATTGGACATCTACCTCTACCTGAAATCTACCTTGTTGCCCTTTCTGGTGCTGAGCACCAAACTGTCAGCAGGAGAAATTCTCCTGTGCAGACCTCCTGCTTGCAGGGCCTGTGCAGGGCCTACGAAGCTGGTGAAGGGACTGGAGCACAAGTCCTGTGAGGAGTGGCTGAGGGAACTGGGGGTGTTTAGTCTGGAGAAGAGGAGGTTCAGAGGAGGCCTCATTGCTCTCTACAGGTACCTGAAAGGTAAGTGTGGGGAGCTGGGGGTCGGCCTCTTCTCACAGATAACCAGTGATAGGACTAGAGGGAATGGCCTCAAGTTGCGCCAGGGGAGGTTCAGGTTGGAAATGAGGAGACATTTCTTCTCAGAAAGAGCAGTCAGGCATTGGGATGGGTTGCCCGGGGAGTGGAGTCACCGTCCCTGGGGGTGTTCAAGGAAAGGTTGGACATGGTGCTTAGGGACATGGTTTAGTGGGTGATGGTGGTGGTGTTAGGGGGGATGGTTGGACCAGATGATCTTGGAGGCCTTTTCCAACCTTAACGATTCTATGTGCAGAGCAGGCCCGTGTGACAGCACCGACACTGTGGCCGGCCCCCAGCAGGACAGCTGTGTTATCCCTGACTACCCAGGCTCCTGGGGCCTTCCAGCAGTCACAGCCAGCTCACGCTGGCCCGGAAAGACCACAAAAATCTATCCTGCACGATCATCTTGCTCAGGAGCTGAATTCAATATTTCCTGCTACAACCCAGTGCCTTCAGACTAATCAATCAGCTCTTTCAAGACATTCCCTCGACTAGCCTTGCCAAGGTCCGATATTGCTGTCGGTGACAGGGGAACGTGAGCAGGATCCAACGTGGCAGGCACAGAAGTCGTCTCACCAGACACCAGTTTCCTAGCCTGTAAACCTGCCCTCCTGCCTCCAGGCATGGCCAAGGCAGAATAATGCAACAGAAGCAAACACAGAGCAAAAACCCCTTCCCACCAGCCCCAGCCCTTGCTCCCACACCCTCACTGTGCACCAAACACCCCCTGCAATGCTCTGGACCGGGAAGGAATTTCCTCCTAGCCCTCCCTCACCCTGACCTTGCCAAAAAAACAGCAAATAGGAGATTTACAAACCCAAGAACAAAATTTTCCTGCCAAAAAGTGATCACAACAAATGGTATTTTACAGTTTAAATTAAGTTCCTGTGACAAATGGATGAGAAAAAGTTTGGAAGGCTAGTTAATTACAATACGTAAAGCATTTATGTAGTATCTAAATCATATTTTACAACCTTGGATGACAGAGGCAATCTTACTCAGTGTACTCCCACCAAACATCCTAGCTCATCAGGCTCTTGCAGTTTTCAGTGTTTTAGAATAAACCATTCTGCACTGCAAACCAGTTTCATCCCAAGTCGATTGCACCTGTTCCTCTCTCCTAGTAAAAAAGCAGATTTCCACAGATACAGCAGGATGCTTTCCATCCAGGAAGCTTTAAATAACTCACAACAGCTTGCATATTAGCACGTTTAAAAATAATTGTCACACATGAGACACATTTTGCTCATTTACCAGATGTAGATTATCTGTTAAGGCCTTCTTGAGTGCAAGAAATTATCAATGAGCTTTGTTTTTTCGTGCCTCATTTTTAACGTTAACTTTTATTTCTTAACCCTTGAAACAGCCAACATCCTTCTCTCTAGCCAACTTCTAAACAAGCTAAGCAGTAGTTTGCAAACGCAAGGCATTGTGCGTCCTTAGAGCAGCTGGAACATACAGCCCCAGTAATTTCCAGTGCAGGCCAGCCTTCCTGTCACTATCTCCAACTCACGGAGAAACAGAAAATGGCAAACGAATCGCCGGCTTATCACCTGCTAGGTGGAGCAGTAATTCCCTTCCTCAACAGCTGAACTGGGTCTCTCACCTCCAGGAGAGCAGCTCAGCACCAATGAGAGGCGCTGGAAATCTCTTGCCAAAATGCAAGTAGGGGAAAACCAAATGCACAGGGTGTTGGTGCTACACTCAGATCTTCATCCCTGCTTTGGAAGTTCTGCTTTTGGATTTGAGGTTTCACAATCTTGCTTGCTGAGAAAGAATAAAAACTCCCTGGAAGACAGCAACTGAGACAAAACCAATTGTGAAGAAATCCCATCACTCTAGCCCTCCTGCTGACTCCCCACCTCCTCTTTTCAATTTTTATTATCCTTCACACCCTTCTTCACCCACGGCTCAGATGTCCTGCTTTAAGCAGCAGAAAGAAGTCAAGAAATCTATACAAGTCCATGACTATTCCCAAGGCTCTGAACAGCAGCTGTCACATCGATCAGACGGGCTGTTAACTTCATTCTGCTGCTACCGAGCACTTGTCTACACTACAGAAAGTTTTATCACGTTAGCTATGCTGGCATATCCTCCTCCTTCACAGCATGAAAGCAGCTATTCCAAGACACGAGCGCTTTAAACCACCACCACTCAATCTGGCCGAAAACACAGGATGAGCTACACCCCATAGAAACCACCTTTATGCAATACAGCTGCACCTACACTTACAGTTAGGTCAGCCTGAGCCCTACAGGTAAGAACAGCAGAAAGCCGAGGACTGGCACTCAAGACGCTGGAGAAGCCTGCCTGCAGAGCTGGGAATATGTGCAGGATTCGTGTACATACAGGTTTCTTCATGCCCTAAAACATCATTACTTAATTTGTTTAAGCAAGGACTCTGCAAATCACCGGCAAGCGTGCTCTCCACTGCAGGAGGAGGGGATTTTTTCCACGCCTGGTTCCTCTGCAAACAGTGCTCTGGAGGATGCTCTTGGCAGAGTAAAAGCCTAACCAGACGAACCCATTTCTGAGAGCCTGCTCAGGACAAGGGTCACAATGGGACATTTGTGCTTGTTTCAGCCCTGTTCTGTTGGCAGCCAGGACAGAAGAAAAGAACAAATAAAAATAAAAGCTCCCTCCCACATTCACCACGATCTAGCACGAACTAGTGACAGAAATAAGACGTTAATAGATTTTAAAGGCAATATAGATGAGCCAGTACACGTGGGGAGAAGATCTGGCACTGCAATTTTTCAGAGGCTATCTGCTTGCTAAATGCTGTGCTTCACTGGCAGGCTTTCTGCCTGAGATGAAGGGTCTGGAGGACATTCAGGCATTCTTCAAAACGAAGAACATACTGTATAACACTGAGCTCATGGGCCAGGCCTGGCTGAAGGCAACAGATACCAGCTTTGATTGTTTCATTCACACACAGCAAAGATACAGCCTGTGAACATTCAGGGCTGAGAAAGACATTATATACCTGTGCTCTTTTTTAACCAGAGGCCAACTGGCAGCCCCTCAGGGGGCAGCAATCCATACGGACTGATCCATATATTGGTCTGCTGCTTTGGTGGATGCAGAGATTCATTTCTCCCCAGGGTAGCTACTTACCATATATCAGAAGGGCCAATCAGTCTTAATGTTTCCCTCAAAAAAAAGTCAATATCTTATTATCCTAAATTCTTGGAATATAAAATGATGCCATAATTAAGTGAGCTGCATGAGAACACAAGACAAATCAGTAGCAGAATGCAGATTAGCATCCATGAGCTGTGATGTTTTCTTGCTCTATCCATAAAGCCCAATTACAGGAATATAACTTTGGCGAGGAATATTGGTACCATAGGATGTACTGAGATCACAAGAGGAAAGAACACCAGTGGATCCTGGGCAATGCATCCAAGCCTCTCCCTTTCCGCATCAAAAAAAAAAAAAAGTAAAAGGGTAAAAAGTATAAATAATAATAATAAAAATCTGTAAATACGCACCTTTCCCTCTCCACTTCCAAATACACTTCTCTCCAAAATTAAAATCAAAATCACAATTTAAAAAAAAAAAAGATATTAATAACTTGGTTTCTTAGTATGGCCCTGTTTATTTTGGAGCATTTCCACTTTGCTTTTACAAGCTCCTCGCTCTAAACACCAGAGAAAAAAATGCCCTTTTGTAAAGAAATGAAAGCAAAGATTCTCACAGAACATCCCAGTAGCTAAGGCTCAAAGAAACAGTGCCAAGGATCAAGACACCTCTTGCAGAGTCAGTACTGGGGGCACCGTCCTTTCCCTCGACCTTGACTTTCTTCTTCAAAAATACCCCATCCCCAAAACTTTCATTTTGTCAATTTGGATTATACCCACATACACATGGGATTCTCAAACACTAAGAGGCTGCACTGACACCTCAAGTTACTTGCGCACATTTGTAAGACCAAAACCAGAACTGCTCCTGCCAGTTCCCTGACCTGGCTGCTCCTCCCAGCACTTCCGAAGCCAGATGTCTCCTCTGCACAACAAAGCCAATTTTCCTCAATTCAGGAGAGACATGCAATAGGATTTTCTTTAGGCTATTCAAAAGGCAGCTACTGCATAATGCAGCCTATTTAAGGAGATTTTGTTAAAGTCCAATTTAATAATTTAGGAGATTTAAGAGCAGTACGTGTTTGAAAAAAGCTCAAATTGCCTAGGCACCGTGTGCCTTGTAGCTGCAGTCCCCGATTCACCAGACCAGACTTAACGTTGCGGGGATGAAGGTTTTCATCTTTTGAGAACATTTATCGGCAAATAATGAGAAATTAGAATTCCAAGTCACTCAAATGTCAACTACTGAAGTTTAGCTTTCAAACAGTAAAAAAAAAAAAGTACACATCAGTAAAATTGTTAGCTTGGAACACTGAAATAAACAGCATTGCTAAGCAAAAAAAAAAAAAAAGTTGGAAATTGTACTGGGCTGATCTTTGTAGATGCACCAATTCGGCCACTTGCCAGCATTATCTTTTCAATTTGCAGAATCCACAGAGAGAAGCATCATGATGTGACAGACCGCACACTGTCCCAGAGGAGAGAAGCGTGGTTCGACTCCCTGTTCTGCTCGGGGGCTGCTGAGAAATCCTGCAGGGAGATCCTTATTCTTTTCTGCAGGGAAATCTTTACTCCTTTCTAATGCTTTAACTTTTGCAAAGTGACCTTTCAATGCAGACTAAGGGAAAGCAGAAACAGAAGCAGACAAATCCCATTCCTCCCCTATCCCCGGACAACAACAACAGAGGGACCCACCACTTTCTACAGGAGCTCGTAAGCACGTCCTTGTCAGTGAATACTGCTCAGGTTGGCATTTGATTTTGCACTGCAGAAGCCCACATCCTTCTCCACCTGCCAACAAAACTCCCAACACACTTGCTATTATTTCCAAACCGTTATCCAACAGCCCACTGTGAACACAGCACCAAACACTACCCAAAACTTCTAGCCTGACGTTTATAAAATATTTTGCGACACGAATCCAGCTCGAGCCCATACGATGGAGATGGTCATCACCAGCTCATCACAACCACACGTGTTTCTTCCCCTTCTGCTTTTGCTGTTATTAAATACACAGCGATGACCCTGCCTCCAAGCAAACCGCTCCACGTGCCCCGCACCTGCTCATGGAGCTGCCGAAGGGGCTGCGTTTGCCAGGCTGAGCAGAGCACACTTGGGTGGTTCGCTCTCAGTGCACATCTCTTTAAAAACTATCAACTCCCCGTGTGTCAGATGGCAAGTTTAATTTAGTAAGCTAGGAAATTACTCTGCCATGGAAAATCACTGCAATATGGGATGTATCTAACTCAGCAAGTCCATCCAAGACACAGGGCTGTTAATGCTACCCATTGATCCCAAACTTGCATAGCTCTGGCCAGCAGCTGTGTCTACAGTACCAACTAAAGCCTATGTGGCCTTCTAATTTTCTTATTTCTTCCCAGCAACACACTGGAAGTGTGCTTCCTCTGTTACTTAGGATTTGCTATATGGTCATCGGCACAATTAGCTGAACAGCAGCGAGCAGAATGAGCGGTCTACATTCTCAGAATCAGAATAAAGAGACAAGTTAAGAGTTTTTGTGTGTTTGTGCCGTGCTCAGGGTGGTGGAATTTAAAGACTGGGACTGCTACGAGGGCAGATTCCCTGTGCCAGCCAGTTAATGCCTGGCATCACTATGGATGCGCATGTGGGTAGTGCAAACATCTGCCTGATAGACACCTTTTTTTCACAAAATACAGAGGTGCCATTAAAATGCATCAAGAAATACAACGGAAACCCCCATACGAAGACAAAAAATGAGCAAATGTAAGCAGTTAGCAGCATGCGTGATGTTCCAAAGAGACCCTGCAAGGCTCCGTCACAGGGGCCTGTCCAAATGAAACACAACATGAGCACACAAAGTGCTCAGCACAAGGACGAGTAGAAATCCATGCCATGGGATTTCAAGCATTCAGCCTAAATGCAGTCAGGAGGACCTGAAAAATTTAAACGTCTCCTTTTAAATTTTCAACCATCTCATACAAGCAAGAGGAAAGGGAGAGAGAAACATGGCTTAAAGCAATCACTGGAGAAGGCCACATTTTACTATCGCATCAGACACCTTTCTAAAGAACATCAGGGACTATTTATAGATGTTGTCAACATCCACCGATCCTCTGAAATAAAAGTTTCTTTTTGAGCTCTCCCAATGCAAGAGACTCTCAAAAATGAAAGCTGAGCTACAATAATCCACATCCACAACCATCTGAAAGGTCGAGGAATTAAAAATCTTGGTACAAAAATGTAGAGCACTGGCCCTGACCCAGCAAAGCACTTAAGCATTCAACTGTTCCCCCTTCAGCTTCAGAGGGCCAGTTTACATACCTAGAGTTACAGCATGTCACAGGGCTGTGCTGGCTTGGGATCAGATAGCTCAGAAATGTGCAAGAGACCACCCCTGGTTCAGCTTTACCTTGCAGCACACAGGATCTCCTTGACCATCTCCTTACAGAAAACAAAAACAGGAACAGGAGCAGGACGCTCGCTGGAGCCAAAGCATGTCAGTTTGACATTCATTTTCCAGCTGCAAATGGCTTCTCTTGTAAGAAGGGTCATTAAAGAAAGGGCATGTAGTGGACAGAGGAAGACAACAGCCACTTTAACAATGTACGGCATAAAGAAACCAGCACTGCCTGCAGGTAATTCACCCTCCTGAAGCTCCGCTCACCTCGATGCGACCCTGGGACGAGTCCTCCCCCTAGTGACACCTCTGCGAAGGACACAGGCACAACACGTCCTACCTCTGCGAGGCGACGGGATGCTTTGAAGGGCTGGTAGTGGCACCAGCAGTCCACCTCTCCCTTCTGATGGAAAGGGGTAGAGCTGAACTGGTGCTGGTGCTCATCTGGGGAGGTTTCTTTTGCTTCATTATTGATAACAGCTAATGCAAAATATTCCATAACAAGTCCTTCCCAATACCACCTGCTGGAAACTATCTGCGAGGATGCAGGCGAGGCATGGTGCATGAACGTGGTGATCTATTCATTTATCGCAGCACGGGGAGGAACTCTCCCACACATACACACGGAGGGGTGCTGCCTTCTGACACTCTGCAATGCCTTTACTGTTCTTGCTTTATTAAAGTTTAATTACTTTTTAACTTAGATACTTACACAGAACATAAACCGCTCAGAACAATAACTGTCAACCAGCCAAGACCTCTTTGGCAGGACTTCGGGATCATATTTTACTCTTCTGGTGATGGCAGCTCTGGCACAGAATTGCTTCAGTTCTGTAAAATTGTGTCTATATATGTTTGATCCCTTTGGGGAGACTGCCAAAGTACCAAGATTAATTAGCAACTTACCCAAAATACACTCTCTATTAGATAGATCTTAAAGGGTTCCTTGTCACAGAATGCTTTATAAAAACACATTTTGAAATATTAATGAATCTATATGACAAAAGATGACATTTTGAACTCTGTCTCAGTGCCCATTCTCATCTCCACACTAAGTAAAATGACTTTTATTAGTTTCACGACAGCTCCGCACTTACATCAGCTTTGCAGAGTTGTAGCCAAATCACGGAAAAGAAACTCACTTGATGGACAAATAGAGCATCGTTATGCTCCCAGCTACTGCAACGTCCTCAATCAATATAGCTTTGAAAGTAAATAAGATGACAGGGATGCATTCAAACAGATGTGTGACTACACCGCAAAAATAACTACAAAGGCTCTTAGTAATTGTGTTGAAATGTACATTTGTAGTGCCTTTCCCAAGGGAACTGAACAAGGGACAGATACCAATTCATCTGCCTAAACCCTAGCAAAACGTTACAGACTGGAAGCGGTCTGTGTCTGCCAGTGAAACCAGGAAAGGGACAACAACTTACGCCTGGTAGCAGCGGATGGTTCATTTACTAGTCTTAATTCCCAAACTGGTTGTGACCATAAATGAAATTTCCATCAGACATCGAAGCCAAAAGAGGTGGGGCCTGTGTTGAGCCACTTACCCTTATAAGGCCTTTGCCCAACAGCTGATACGCAAAGCCATTAAACTTAATTAAACTCAACAATGGAGAAGTCAACCCTTAAAAGAAGGCTTCCCTATAGAGGTTACCACTTTAAATACCAGTGAGATATCTCCAACCATGTGCCCAAGGCAAATGCTCTTCTGTTTCAACCTGCTTGCAGAGCAGCAGGGAGTTGTGCACTTCCTTGCTCAGTGCTGTACTCAATGAACCACAGCGCAGAGAGAGCCCTGGTGCACCGGCCACCTACCGCAGAAAAGCAAGAAGGCTCCACAGGGATGCTGTCAAGGAGCCTAGAACATCTCTACAAAAGTCCTAATGATGACATCTTGCAGCAGTGCCTCGTGTTGAGAGCACCAGCTTAGGACTCAGAAAAATCACAATTTGGTTCTCAGCAAAACCATCATCCCCTGATGACAAGAACCTCACCGTAATTAACAGTGCACCACCAAGGGCTTGGCGCTGCAAGAGCACCACAGGGACAGCCCAAGACCGCACACAGTTACAGAACTGGATGTTACTGTGGTTCTGCTCAACGTACTGATGCTGCTAAAAATAAACCAGGAAGACATTCCTCACCTAAGGCTCAGGAGGGTTCTGGTATGCAGCTGAGTCATGCACCAATCATTAAAATAAACACTTCTCAATTTCTGGTTCACGCTCCATCAGCACAAGCCAAAAAAACAAGCCTTTTGTGCATATTGAAAGAGCAACACTGCGCCCACTGAAACAAGGCACAAGGAAGTAATCTGAAGGTCAAGGTCTTCTGGAAACAATTGCAGTAATAAGAAAAAAAAAAAGAAATTAAGAAAGGAGGAAGTAAGAATAAGATCACACACATTTTTTTCCCAAACAGAATTGGAGAGAAATGTTTAGTGCTTGTGGAAGACATCAGACTGACAGCAGCATCCTTAGTCAACAAAGCAGCACAAGCCTCCCCGACCTGGTAGCACCGCACATGTTTTGCTTGGCTAATTGTAATGCTCTGCACTGCCAACAGAGCACCTGTGCCAGAAGCTCGGTGAAATTATTAGCACCAGGTCAACTCAAAGGTATGTAACATGAGCTCAACTTTTGATGACTTGTCATTTTCCCACCCTAGTCTAATCATGTAGAATATATCCTTAGCTGTCATTTGTGTCTAAGTTACACAGAGGGCATGTGCATATGCAGATATGCATACAGGTCAGGGATTCTAAAAACGTGAGCTACACTTTAACCAGATGATGCTTACACCTGAGTAAGAGAGAGCTATCAACCTTCTTACACGTACAAAAAGACTGTGATGTGTACACCGGTATCATTGTCCTGCCACTTAAGGCATTTCTGCTACTCACGTATAAGGTCATACACAATTAGTGTGACTGATTTTCATGACCTCTGTCTGTAGAACTGCATCCAACAAGCTGGACCAGACTATCCAAAAATGTTATCACCTTCTCTCCTCATGACTTTAACTTGAAGCTTCTTTTCATACACTAAGGGTCCTCTTGAAAAGCTTCACAGTAACTGCTTACAATCTAGTGAGTTCATACAATTTCTATTCACTTTTTTCTACAGTAGACAACAGTGCACCAACACACCATGGATGTGCAGCCTTATTCTACGAAGACAGTGCGGCTTTTTAAGTTATATGGTGGTTTCACTTAACCATGGGAAAACAAACATCGACACAACTTCAGGAAAAAGATCCTGGATGCTACTGTAGTGTTAAAAGAAAAAAAGAAACACAGCAAAACCCACACGATCTCTCAGTTAAGTAAATGAAAGACATCCAAACATCAGTGTGTTCATTTTTCTGAAGCCTGAAGCATTTTAGCTTGCACACAGGCACCTTTGGGACGGCAGTCTTTCTTCTTTAGCTGCGCACTTAAAGACATGCAGAATTCTGGATAAATAAGCCAGGCAACCCGTAACACTGAGCGTTCAGAGCACCAGCTGCCAGAGTCCGTGCACTGAGCTGGCAGAATAAGATCCATCGTGTCCTGCAGTCAGTGTGGTCTCACAAAAGGTGAGGCCTGGCCCAGATGCATGACCCGCCTGAAACAAGGTGATTTTGCAGATCCGCTGTCACACATTTTCCATCTTGTGTCTTTCTGACGTACGGGTTTAACCAGCAACCAGGTGAATTCAGGGTGGGACGAAATCCTCCTTCCCAGGTGAAGCACCCACTGCCCTTCCTTCTCCCACCCACAAATGACCCCGATCTCTCCAGCTCTTTTCTTTTCCAGGGCATTTGCTATACGAGTGTCTCCTGCAGGCATCCCCGCCCCAGGAGTAACCCCACAGGATCAGACCGTGGCTACACGTACAAGCTGCAGTTTCAAGCTCAGTCTCAAAATTCACCGTTCCAGTTTAGAACTCGTTACACAGGCTGAGCTCACTGCTGGAGCAGTCTGCTTACCCAGCCACTGAGAGCCAGGTTTAAAACTGCCCTAAGAGCTCTCACCCCTCCAAGTGCTCTGTTTCATCTTACAAATTACTTTGCTGTGGAGGTGAAAAACCTTATTGCCGCTTGAGGCATGGAGGAACAGCGGCAAAAGGAAAAAAGATGACGATGTAAGTCACGCAACCTAAAATATTTCTTTTAAAGCTTCGTTTTTTTTCCCTGCTATGCTTTGCACTTGATACACCTGCCTTTGGATCTCTCCACGGGACCTGTCTCTCCAGCAGTCGCCCAGACCAAAGCCATGCAGCGCCCAGAGTGGCACTTAACACCCATCTGATGGCTACAAGTACCTCAGTCCTAACAGACACAACGCTACTGCAAAAGGTTCGACGTTCTCCAGGTTTCAGAGGTGAGCACCTGAGGGAGACGGGATGCACAGAAAGGTTGCAGCAAAGCCAAGAGCCGGTTGCCCAAGTCACCAGTTTCAGCCAGCAGTCCTGATCAGACAAACTCTGCTTTCTGATATTCTCATACCTGCTTCAAGGAAGCCAGAGTTTCACACTACTGGATGCTAACGATTGATGAAGCAAATCCCAGCTTTCACTCAGCCATTCCTGGCCCTGCACTGACTAACCCTGGGCCCCGAACATGACCAGTGAATTGATCAAACTTAAAATTCACACAGCAAAAGGGGGAAAAAAGAGATGTATACAGGGGAAAGGTAAGTTTTTACTCAAAACTTCTTCACAATGATCTTCCAGTGTTTGACAGCATGAATACCTGGGCAGCAGGCAGGCAGCGGTGTCCCCGGGGTCAGGACAACTGACTGGGGCTGGAGAGGCCACGCTGCTCCTCCCCAGGCCAGCGCCAGCTGAGCACCATTTGAACAGCTCCAGCATCTCCTAGAGGAACCTCTCTGTTACAGCTGCCCAGCAGCTGAGCTCGGCAGAGCCACAGCAGCCCGCAACAGAGGGCACGGGAACAACATTTCACCTACAGGTTGAATTTGCTGTTTCTAGACAAGAGCCTGGTGGTCCAGGCCTTGCCATACACTGTACAGCTTGCTGAGCAAATCACCTCTACCAGGCCAGGATCACCACTCAGGGATCACGTTTTACTTGACACTACAAGCCCCAGCAAAAGCAGAGACCCCTGAAGTAAGAGCTGGACGTGTCTGCCAGCCACGACAGGACCTTTAAAGGTCCCCTTAAAAAACACAGGGACCAATGTCGCTGAGAGGAGAGACAGAAGAGCCCCGCCGTCCCCATGCTGCTCTCACAGACTCCCCATTTTTCAGAGTGAGGGGAAGGGACGCCCTCCCTCACATCCTCCCCACGAACCACTTTTACTTTTGCTCAAAGCTACCTACAAACCCAACCTGAAAGCTTCTCCTACCCACTTGGGAAGGGCCTCCCCCAGGCCAGGTGAGTGTGGGCAGCAGCCCTGCTGGGCCAGAGCCCCAGGGTTCGTTACCCACCTTCATAATGAAGCAGGGTTCATTACCAACCCACCTTCATAATGAGGCGGGGTTCTTTACCTCCACCTCCCCATGCAGAGCACAAGTCCCAACCCAGCACAGCCCTGAGGACTTCCTGCCAAGCGGATTTGCAGAGCTAAGAAGTCAAACTCACAGTGGGATTAGCTGTTCATACAGATACAGCAAGCACAGCCAGAACGATCAGCACTAATAACAGGAGCGTTAGAAAGGGAATTATGCCTCATATCTCTGGCACTGAGTTAATTTAATGCTCAGAGGTCAATATTCAGAGGCTGAAGATGGAAAACTACCCCCCTTACCTTTGGAGCACTGGGGCTTGTCAAAGTCAGGCTGTCAGGAGACCTTTGGTGTCTTTAAGACCCTGAGATAGGACAGCCCTTTCGGTAGCTGAGCCCCTCCGCCTCACTCCCCCAGAGGCTGTGGAGGCTCCAGGGAAGTTATGCCCCTGCTTTGCTCCTGGCATCACCTTGCCATGTACACTCATGTAGCTTCGTCCACATCGGACACCACACCAAAGCACCGAGAACTGAAAACGTGCATTAAGAATCAGTGGAAATATTTTATCTGAAAACCTGACAAATTGGACATTTGATGGGGGCAAGCCAGAATTCCTGAAAAGGAAGCAGTTTGCAAAAAAGTAAAGCTGCAACTCCAAAAGCTTTACATAGCTTACTCTCCACGTTGCCTTTGTTTAAACAGCAGTACATCCACGTTCTCCATCCACACTCCCACACACAGCACACTGCACGTCCTCCCCTTCCCCTCCCACCCACAGATAAACTGGCTCTGGAAACAAAGCTTGTGCAGACAACTGCAGAAGCCCTGAAAAAAGGACAACGCTGTTCCCCGTAGGGAAGTGAAGATACCCACATAAAAGAAGTTGTCTGCTTGGGATGTTGTTCTGGTCTCTTGAGGATAGGATCAAGTATATACCTTATAATTAATTTGTTTGTCATTTGTGTAACACATCCTTATTCCTACCCACTGAGATTACTCATAACTTAATTTTCTCTCTCTTTTTTTTTTTTTCGTGTTGTTGTTGTTGTTGTTTTGTTTAAATCAGAGCCATTCCTATTAGGTAAAAGAGCCTGAAATGCAATTTTCATTGGCAATGAAAAGCAGCCCTAAAGGAAACACATACCTAGATCCCTCCGCTTTCCTTCCAGTGATCAGAAACAATAAAACAGCTATTTATGAAACAGAAAGGTCGATCTAGGATGCATTTCTGCAGGGGACAAATGCACATTACAGCTAGGGGGTGGGAAAGTTTGAGACACAATGCTGCTGGCCTAAAGGGGTTTTGGTTATTAACTGCGTGGAAGACACCCCCACTGCAGGGCACACCGCAGTGAAAATCCAGAGAGGAATCATTCCCTGGTCATGCAACAGTGAGCTGTGCAGTCACCCTGCAACGTTTTATTGATAAGGCTCCGCTAATTTCGTGTTAGTCAGGCACATGCAATCAACCATCAAAAATCAGATCTATAGCACAGGTGGTTTCAAACCAGACACAGAAGCACGTGGCCTAGAAAATGCAGGACAGCTGGAAAGGCGCAGAGCAAGATTCAAGAAGCTAACTTGGTACTAGCATTAGGAGGCAAGGATTATGACATGCTGCATTAATACAGAGGAGCATCTTACCAACAAGAAGGTAATCAAGGAATAAGTGACTGAAGGCAACATTACAGCAATCAGGCTTCAGCCTTGGAAGCTGCAGGCAGTTTTTAAAGGAGATGCTACCAAAGAACCTCCGTGACTGTGAATACATAAGCTGTTTCCACAACTTTAGTCACACACCTCAAGCAGCAAGGTGGTATTTGCAAAAGCTCTCCCCCCGGGAAGCCCAGTTCTCAAAATTGGGCAGCCCTAAAGGCAGCAATAAGCATATTAAGCATCATCTGAACTGCCATGATTAAGCGACTTCCCTGATTGACTGTTTAATACAGCTTTGTTTGCTTGCTTGCTTTCTTACCTGCTGATGTTGCCTGGCTCCCGCTGTGATAGACTTGACGAGAGTGTCTACTAATGGCTTACACATGATCTGTAACAAAGAAAGACCCAGCCTCTTATTAGTGGTTTGCTGACAGAAAGGTTTGTTTTTCAAGCAAAATGGTCTGTATTTTACACAGCTTTTTGAGCAAGAAGAAAACGCCGCAAGAAAAGTGCCCAGAGATCAGCAACAGCTTATTTGAAAATTAGCAGCTTCGCCCACAGCAGCCTGGGTGAAATCTTGGTCACAACAAAATGAGCAGCAAAACTCGGAGCTTGGAAAAATCAGTCAAAGATTTCGCCTCCTGTGTTCTGCTGCTTCTTGATTTAAGCCTGTATCTGCCTGACACTTTATGTAGGCAGTTCACTTCACGCACAGGAACAGTCCCAGAGGCAGAGGAGAACATGCTGAGTTAGAATATCAGAGCTTGGGGAAAGGTCTGATCCCGTGTGCTAAATGGGCAAGAAGTAACTCCCAGGAGGAAAGCCTCTCTAGAGACAGGTTATCTTGAAGTTGCACCCTGCAACATTCTTGATCAAAACAACATTTCCTGAGTAGGGGTTAAAGTCAGGAAAGCTTGCTGAATCTCTTTTCTGTCATAATCCAACAATTTCTAGGCTTCTATACAAAATCCTTTCACCTTTATGGGGAGAAAGAATCCAGACACAAGAAATGAGAAAGCATGTGGATTGCAAATACTTAACTGGCAGACCTCCCATGCTGTCTATCAGGCACTGGAAGGTCTGGCCCTAACAAAACATGGATAGCAATTTGCTGCAAAATTCACTGATGTCTTGTGTAGATGGTTATTTTAACCACACCACCTAAAATGGCTTCTTTTTGGGGGTAAGAAGACTGCTAAAAGAACAGATAGCTCTAGCAAGTGGGTAAAACCCAGCTTTAGAAAGGCCAGTATCTACATAAATCACTACCTTTGTCTTATAAGAGGGATGAGCTTAAAGACTTAAAAAGGCATTTCTGCAAGGAACAGTCATTTGGAATCCACAGGCTCTAGAAGAAACCTGCAGATGTTTTTAAGCTTGCTCTCCAAGTGCACAGCACGTAACTCTCCTCTTCCCCTCATTTCACTACCTCACATAGGTAGTGTCATGGGATGGTGTCCTAAGAAACATGGTATGCAAAAGAACTTTCTCCTGAATGGATTCCCTCCTCATCTGGAAGTACGGAGCATCTTCCCCTATTACACAAACTTGTGTCTCCTCCAACCCTCCCTTCAGACTTCCGTTCTAAAAGGTAGAAGATCCTTGAGAAAGGGTTTCTGGCTGCTGTCTCTACCTCTCCCTCTGACCTAAAAATTGTTGAAGAACCATATGGCATTCAGACCCAAGGGCTGTTTCTTAAAAACTGGCTGTCCTTATAGTGGAGAGCAGCTCTAAGCATGGGTGAAGTCTGCAGGAAATGCCTCAAAGATCGTGGATACTGACACTGTCTGAAGATCCAGTTTGCAGATTAGACTCCAATTAGACTGTACACCCTACAGCCCTCTTGGAAAAAAAATGAGAAGCGGAGCATGCAGTCAAAGCAAAGTTGAACAGAAGTTCTGCATTTGTGCAAGCATTGCCCATCCATGTTGTGCCAAATACTGGTAGAGAATTAGAGCTTTTTGGGGCATCCTTTAAAGAGCAGCCTTCTATCCATCTGCATTCTCCATGCTGTATCCCAATCCAAACCACAAATGAGACCCGTGCCTTTTGCAGCACTGCTATTAAAACACGCAGTATTAAGAGTTTAAGAAGGTAAAAATCTGAGGAAACCCTGCAGCAGTTTTAAAAGCCCACAAAAAATGGCAAAGTTTCTCTCCCTGCTTTCACCAGGCTTACAGCTGTGTTTGGAGCCACCAGGAGACAGACAGCAACACTTACTGGGAAGCGGGTGAAGAGATCGAGAAACATGGAGCTCGTAAGGGCGCTGTTGCGTTTAGTCAGGAACTGTGTCAGTGCCTGCTGGTATATTGCAGTCACTCTCTCCACATCCAAGCAGCCAGTGCTCAAAACCTATGGGGAAAAAGCAAAAGAAAAAAATTTCCCCTAAAACACAAGAATAAATCATCGCTAAATGAAGCAATTTATTTCTACCAGTGCACACATATTTTTCCAGTAGCTAGATATTCTTGGGTAGTTTTTACAATACAGGCATACGAGCTAGCACATACAGCCAAGACAAAACAACAAAGCAGGTCCCAAATGTGCTCTCCTAAGTTCCCATAGCAGTACGACCATGTTACTGAAGCGCTGCAGACAAGCCCTAGTGCTGATCAGGGACCCAGCAATCCCAGAAACATGTAAATGCTCTAATATCCCCCTCTGGTGGGGAACAAGAAACCCAAACACACAACTGAGACCTGCAGAGGCCATATGGACCTAAACTAAGAGCATGGGGTTGAACAAACAGTGCAGCACCACATCCTGACCTTCCTGACTGCTCTCATCTTGCCAGGGAAACACAGCTCTCTAGAATAGAAGGAAGAATTAAGGCCCAGGTGATCAAAGCTGGCATATTCACTATAGCAGATGGGTATTTTGCAAGCCTCTGCCCAAGGAATTTTTCCACAGCCATACAGCAAATTAAAGCCGTGTTAATGCTGTGCCCTGTTCTCAGGTCAAACTCCTACTGCTAGTGCAACCGAGCACAAGCTAGACTGAAGATGTGAGGGTCTTAAGTGTCTACGCTCAGCACTTCCTTGATGTACCCACCTGTAGGGGAAAAAAATTGATCCCTTCCTATGCACATGTTTGCTACAAAAAAATTCTGTGTAGTAACAGGCTTTTCCATAAATCTGGCCACTGCATCGTAGGGTCTGTTCTACTTTCACCTTGAGGCTTACTGAAAAGCTCCAGAACATACTCACAAAGAACTGCTCACTGGAAACATACCTCACTTGTCTCTGGTTCCCTATACAAAACCTTTTTAAGACTCAACACAGTACCAGCAGCAGCACCCAAACTGAACTGTGTCACTTCCCTAAAACCACCAACTCCCTTCAGCTGCTGGCTGTGGTCTCGGACCACAGCCCCATTCCCACAATAACAGCCTTTGCTCTGAAGCTGCACAAGGATGCAGCACGTCTCACCCAACAAGTGGGGTGTTTATATTCTCCAAACATCTCCTCCTTTGTTTTTCTTTCCAGGAAGGCCCAGCACAGAACAAGAGCTGCTTGGATTAGCACTCTTGGTCTCTCACTAAGCCTTAGAAACACTCACTATCTTTTCAGCTGCTAATAATATCTCAGTGTTTGTAATTTCCAGGCCCTCCCCGGTCATGAGGAAGCCCTGTTTATTTTCCTCCCCCCTGAAATGTCAGCGGGATTAAGGCACTAAGCCCTGCACGTAGTTTAAGAGGTTCAGAGGCAAGCACAGGTTAGCTGGAGAAACCCTGCTCCCTGGTTTCTAGTGGAGGGGACTGCACCGAGCTGCCCAACACACAGGGGCACCAAATTCAGAGAGCTGTGAAATTCAGCAGAAACAGCAGGTGAGAGGGAAGCATAGCAAGGCTCCCCAAATGATACGCCTACAAAGCAAAACCAGATGAAGACCCTCCCTGCAAACACCTACCACCGAAATCAGGGCTGCTTCTCTCTCTCTTCAGTCTGAGATTACTCAGTCCAAATCTCTGAGAGAGAGGAGTTCACCCTCATCTACCACTGTCCTGGGTACCCCTGCTCCTCAGCACCCTCCCAGAAAACACACAGACTGCAAAGAGCTTAATGGAAAGACCAGCAAATAAACCAAGAGGGCAACGTAAATACACATGAGGATAAATTAACCCGGATCCGCTGTGTACCAGCAGCCCCTGCTGGCTGTGGGCAAGCAGGCACTGCAAAGGCAGGAGGGTGAGGCAGAAGGGAAGGGGAATGTGACAGTTTATGGCACGGAAAAGAAATTGCAGATAGCTGTCTCTACAGACAGCGGAAATAGGGAGACGGGATAAGCAATGCCCACTCAGCAGAACAGGGTAATGCAAGTTCACTGGCAAAAACACTGCCTTGACAGCAGCCTGCTGTCTTACCTGACAAGCCTGTGGGATGGTGTTCTTCTGCTTCTTTGGCACAGAGACAGGAGCTGGAGACTTGTCAGACACGTTGCCTTTCAACACTTTGAGCAGGTACAAGGAGGCACTAAGAAGAAATGAAAAGGGGGAGGACAGAGCAGTTACCACAGTGCCACTGCAAATCCACCTGAGGGCAGAGCCAGGTGAGGCGGGCAGCCTGTTCCCTACCAAGAGAGGTTAAAGAGCCTGAGAGGGTCCCTTTTTGCAACCTAACCCACTCTTACCAGATTTAAAGACAAATCTCAGGAGGCTGCATCCTTTCGCTGGCTGGCACTGCGGTCACAGACATCTTCACTACCAGCCTGGTTTCCTCAAGCTCTTACTACCAGTTTTGACTAGCACAGCTTTAGAATTCCTGCATTTGCCCAGGATCTGAGAGCCTGCAGAGCCCAGCCAGCGCTGCAGTGCAGCCCTCCCAGCCCAGGCCGCTGCGTGCCTGCAGAACTCAGGTAAATCACCTGAGAGAGCATGCAGACAGCCTGCTACTTTTGAGAAGTGTTGCCTTAACTGTGCATGCACACAGCAGCTCCGCTGGCACTGCCCGAAGGTGTCAGGGAGCCGTGTGGCACACGCAGCCAGCCCTGCACTGCCAGGAATTGCCATGGGTCCTGCGCAACAACAGGCTAGGGGTGCTGCAGGGCCAGCACTGCCCAACGGCACTGGGATGACCATGCAGCATGGTACCCACTACATAAACAGTTGTGTTGAGAAATCCGAGATGGAGTCTGAAAGTCTCCCTGAATCTGCCTGCAAGCCACAAGAGAGCCTACTGGTAAATGGCCTTTCTGTTTTTACCAGGGAACAGCAAGATTACACGTTTCCTAGTAGATACACGTGTGGCTTATCCTAATTCACCTGTAGGCAGTGGCAAAGGAATGAACACTTGTACAGACAAGAGCCACAGTCACTGCTGTCTTCACTGAGCCACCATGGAGACAGGAAACCCCAGGATTTACAGAATGATCATTGCAGACAGACCATAAATTACACTCATCCCTGCACTGAATCACACACAATTCATTACTCCCTGATGAAGCCTCCAGGGAGCACTTCCCATCACCATTAGCAAAGCTGTAAAGACAACTGCTATATCACAGAGCCTCTGGAAGATCATCACCAAAAAATGGACATCTCTGTTTCAAAATGCTTCACACCGTCAGGGTGACTGACTAGTCCTCATTTAAACACACAGGCAGCCAGCTTTCATGGAGTCTCTCACTTCTATGAACTGTTTTAACCAGCAACGTTATCCCTGCTTACAGACCAGCCACAGTCACAACCCTGCCCGCAGCACTGACTAGAGAAGCTCCTTCTTAACACTTACCTGAAATAATAGAGAGCCACTGAGGAATCAGTGTGCTTGCAGGCTTTTTTCACAAGTCTCTCCACAAAGGCGTGCAAATCGTCTTGCAGGGCTTCCACTCTCTTGCAGTACTGCTTAGCTCGGCACAATGAGTTCCTGAAAGAGCATTAAGAACAAACTCAAAGCCATTACCTACAGAAAGAGCTCTGGAGAACAGACGACTATGAACCCTTATCGCTGGGCTTAGGGAAACACATACACAAACATGGTGCTAGCTCTGGGCAGCAAAGGAAGCTGTCTTTGCTGAGGCAAGAACTGCTCTTCACCTTCAAGCAACTTACTCAGGTGGCAAAGTCAACTCTCCTCCAAAGCTCCCACAAAGTGAAACTGGCTGCTTCAAACTCTGCTACTGCAGAACTGCTCCTCAACAGCGGGTAGAAAGCAGCACTGAAAGCACCTTAGAGCAATGCTGAGGATGTCAGGGAGTGGTGTACAGAGGCCACATCACACCCCATGCATTATGCCTCCGTCTAGCTTGTATCCTGCCTCGTTTGTGGTAATGAGCAGTGACAATTTGCACTTTGCCTGTCTTAATAATAATTTGTTGGGAGTTTTGTTCCAGCCACAGCAGGAACTCTGCAAGCGTAGGGAGTTGTCACACAGTCTGACTCAAAGGTCAGAGGCCTGTGGAGGTATTCAGCAACGTGGTACTGTCCCTCCAGTACCAACTGTTTGTTCTGTACGTCTGACACTTGACTCTTGAAGTCCCTTAGACTAGAAAACCCAGATCCTGATTGCTTTCCTGCAGGTTATAGCTAAGCACTGTGTACATGTGTGGATGTTCAGTAATCTAATTTCCCATCGTCTATAAGCATAGCAATTGTCTCCAGCATTAAAAAGACTAATTTCTAGGATTCAGTCAACACTACTGGTGTCTATCAAAAGCCCTCACCAATTAGCTGGAGGATTACGGACACTTACGTGAAGATATGAGCTGTTTTCTGGAGGAAATCAACTTCCTGCTTGTCTGAGTCCGAGCTCATGCACTGTTCAATCACCTGAAGCAGAGGCTCAATGATGTCAAACACCAGGGGGTTCTCTGGTTGCTTACTCAGGAACACTTCAATCAGATCCAGCACCTGCAAACATAAAGTTACTGAGCTGAGAACTAATGCAGGCAGGGAAACACAACAGATCTACCCAGCGCAGCTCCTTCAGACTGGAGTGGGATACATGGAAGGGGTCTGAAGAAAACTGTACTTGCAGCTGAGATCAGTGTACTGATCCACTTGTAATGCCACAGCACTAGCATTACAAGTGGTAGCCACTGCTACCACTTGTAATGCCACAGCATGAGACCACAGAGATTAAAAGTTTGAAACTGAAGATTAAAAGCTGCTGGTTGACTTCAGCCTATTTTTTGCAGTGACATCATTTAGAAAAGCAGTTACGAGTGTCACTGACACCCAGCCAGACCTGCAGCCACTGCAACTTGGCACAGATCCCTGTTAGCTCCACTGACGGATAGCTCTTACCCCAACAAGTCCCCTTTGACCTGCAGACACCGCGTTACCATAAAATCATCCTCTTATTGCCCAGCATCGAAACAAAACTGCAATGAAACCAATGGTCACTACACTAATCAGCCTTTCTCCTAGCTACCCTGACACCAGACATTTCGATACGTGAGCAGCTGCAGCTGTCCCTGGATGCCCAAACACACCCTGGACAGCCCATGCTGACACCAGGTGGCCTCAGGTCAGTATTACAGACACAAATAACCAGGGGGTGTTAACCACAACCCTCCGGAGTTAATGAGCCTAACAAGACAAGAAAAGCTTGGGCTGCAAGGTTACAGGAGAGATTTTGCGTGTTTATTCACACTAAGGCACATCATAACTAATGTTAAGTAGCTCGTGGCTTGCAGTAGGCTACAACCAGCATGCTAGTTCACCAAAGCTCTTTGCACCAGACACAGATCTCATACCTTAATCTTGAAATCCCTCCGCAGGATCTTCTCTTTCCGAATCCTGTCTCTCTCATCCTTCTTCGCCTGGATCCGTTTCTGCTGCTCCGCAAAGAGGGCCGAGATGTTCTTGTCAAGGGCCATCATAGCCTCATCATCCAGATCTTCGTCACTCTCATCTTCTCCCTTTTGTTTTTCAGAATGCAAAAGCTACATGTCATTTCATGTTCTTCAAAAACAGCTCCCACCCCTCACCTGGCTGGGACTGCCCTGACTCTGCAGGGAGAGGAGAACCATGGCCACTTCAGGGCAAATTCACAGTGGGGATGTAGCTACCTCTGGACCCAGAACAGCAATATGGGGAAGGAAAACAGATGCTCAGGCCAATGAGAAACGTAGCTCATATTTCCTGTTAGATAATCCTGGCCACACCGTACCAACACTTAGAGCTAGAGGACTGGGAGAGGAAAGAGGCCTGGGGTTTGGACACTAACTCCCTCTGCGCTGTTTTTCCTTCAATAAAGAGGTTACTATGTTGCTCTGTTCATAAACTTTATAGGAATCATTAAGCCACACTCCAGCACTGCTACAAGAAGGCTCCAGAGTGGCCCACAGGGATCACACTCCTCCACACAGGCTAGCCAACACACACACACCACACAGCAATATCTCAGCGCTTTACTTCACATCAATCTTCTTTATTGCAGGCAGGAAAACAAGTTATCAGGCTAGACTAGGCAAGCAATAGCACTCAAGACACACTAACAATAAATAAAAGAAAAAGTGACTTATTAGCAGAGCTTTCTTTGAAGATCCTGACCTCCTGCATCAAATGCCATACAAAGATGACTGCCAGGCTTGTCACCGCATAAGCTCAGATAAGATGCAGGTGTTCAATAATCTTTCACCACCCCAAACCTCCCGGTATCTGTATCAAGGTAGACACCCAAAACATACCAATACATTCTGTGCTTTGAGAACATTCATCAGCTGAATGCGAAAATCTTCATCAACTTCTTCATTCTTTTCCTCGTCTCCGCTGTCGTTCTCTTCCTCAGTGTCATCTTCATCTGAGGAGTCCTCACTTTCTTCATCATCCTGAGGAAGAAAAGTTCATCTCCTGACCCGTCCATTCTTCAAGCCCTACTCAATTCCCAGGTGTGTAACTGTTCAGAAATAAAAACTCAAGCCTCCCCTCACCCCATTATCTTGCCCACAGCCCTCAGATTCAGGTAAGGACACCTCAGATAACAACAGAGATACCAGATCTTCCAAAACCTTGAATTCGGGTTACTGTGCATCGCAGCAATGATTCAATCTGTGCCTGCCAACGAGAGGCCTATGCTAGTCTCAGGATGCAGTCATTTTTTCTCAGGAAGTCTCACCTACTCAAACAGCCATACCTACAACAGCATTTTCCTTCAAGCCCAAGAGACTAATAAACATGTACTTCCAGCAAACCATTTCTGTGTTGCACATTTAAAATAAATCTTAATAGAACAACAGCTATTTCATTCAAGACAGAGAAATGCAGTTACGTCTATTACCACAAATCAGCAGAAACATTATTTTTAAATGGCAAAAGTCTGAAAAGTATTTGGCACAGGCAATGGCCCATCAATTACCGTGTCCTGAGCAGACTTGAACTTTTTGTCTGATTCTTCCATCACAACAACAGCACTTTCTTCATCCTGATCTTGGTACGGATCAAGAACCTGCAGAAAATAGGAATTGTTTTCTTTTTTTTTCAGTACTTTGTTTTGGTGCCTTTGTGTGTACAACAGACATGAATTTCAGCACAGCCAGAGAGCTGGATGATGACATAGTAAGTAAGGGCATTCAACTTTCTGGCTTGTAATATCATGTCTGTTAATATGTTAAGTTCTTCCTTCTATAGTAACAAAAAAAAGTGGAGAAAACTGAAGATGTCAGAGACAGATCAAACATTTTCATTTGTTACAAATTAAGTATTAGGTTCATCCTATAAAGTACTTGACAGCTGATCTCTGCAACCTATAATACTCTCTCAGTAGACACTGCTTTACTCAGTGATGTGACCAATGCAGATTTTCAGTGCCAGTTATTTTTACCACCTCTACACTTAGCCTTTCTAGAAATAAAGAAAAAGTTACCATTGATACTCACATATAAAACCTAACAGCTATACAAAATGTCTCAGGAATTTCTTCAGCCTAAAACTACTAACAAATACAGCCTAAAACTAGCAGATCTCAGGCTCCCACAAAGAAACTGTCTGCAAGCTGCTTTTATAATTCAGCAGCACACGTTATGACAGACATCTTCTAAATCGAGAAGGCTTTTATTTAATCCCAAAATAGAGACACGCTTCTATATCTGTTAGGGACAAGACAGGCAAACGGTACAATGCCCTACTAATGTCTCACTTACATCCAAGATCAGCTGCAGGCCGTTCTTGGTCAGATTAGGGCAAATGCGTCCAAACACGCTCTTGGAGATCCGACGTATGAGCAGGCTGGGCTGGGCAAGGAGGGAGAGGAGGATTTCCACAATCACCTCAACCCATCCCGGCTCTGTGTTCTCTGCACAGGAACAAACAAACAATGACAGGTAGGGGCAAAACCACTGCACTGGCCCAGCAAGAAGTGGCTGCAGATAAATTCACGAAGGAAAAAAAAAAAAAGAAAAAGACAGCACTTACAGATGCTATTTGAACTACTCATTCAACAACACAGACCAGAAATAATTGAGTGTGAAGCTAAAGACTGCTGCTGTATTGGAAAGGCTACTAACCATAGGGAGAAACGCACCTGAAATTGTCTTTAGGCCACTGCAAAGCCTCACCAGGTAACAAACTTATTGTTCATTTAATCTTTACTTAGATTAGCAGTTCTGCAAGTCATAGGACACCTACTTGGCCACATTAAAGCGATCAGCAGTTAGACAGCAAAAGTACATGATTTTTATAGTGTTTCCAGTGAAACCAGGAGTCACAGTAGCCCATGAGAAGTGCTGAGTTTTAAGAGTGGCCCATTAGTCTGAAAGTTTTGGGCTGTTAGTCCAAAAGTTAGGGAATCCTGATATACATACAACCAAGTCACCCAAAATTACAGCTTTTATTTTCACAGTACCCACAGATTTACAAAGGAATTTAAGGAGACAATAAGACCATAGTTAGAGAGAAAGTCGTAAGAACAAGACAGGTTCTTTCCTGCTCAAGTCCCGACCTATCTCTGCAGGCTCAAAATGAGACCAGGCTAAAGCAGCAAACAGGCTGTATCCACACACGGGACACATTTAGATGGTCCAGAACTTGAGCTCTGAAAGCAGCAAGTTTCAGGCCTGCTGGCTGTATTCAGCAAGCTCTCAGGCAGCACAGAACAAGGACTCAAAAGGACTGAACTCCCTTGGATGCTACTCAAGTGAACCATAGCCAGCCCTGAAGCCCACCTATTCTGTAAAGGGCACCCAGAAACACCACCAAACAGTGATGTGGATGGCGAACTGGGGCAAGAAATTTAGAAAGACAAGGGAAAAGAACAAAGGAGAGTCTCCTGGGGACAACTGAATTAAGCCAGAAATTATGAAGTTAGAGTGTTTCACTAATGTAGAACTGCCATTTTCTGTCTTTTGACAGAGCATTACCAATCCCACCCCATTTCTTTCTGCAGAAAGGACTCACCAGTCTTTTTCTTCTTTGGTTCCTTGCTGAATGCCCTCTCCGTGCAGTTCAGAAGGTCACTCAGAAGATCCATTGTTTCAGACGGATTCTGTTCAATCACATGCAGACAGTAAATACCCTCTCTGTTAATTCCCCACTAACAACAGCAATGCAAGAAACATATCCCAAATATAAGGATCTTTCTAAACAGGTACTGATATTAAAATCAACTACTACAACTCCTCTGCAGAAGAAAATATGAAACTAAGAAGAAATTACTCCACTCAGCAGCAAATCAAAGGCAAAAACAATGCTCAGGCCAAGCTTTGCCCCTGTAAGTTGATGTCTACAGTCAGTGTAAGAATCAGAGTTTATAAGCTGCCAATTGCCCATTTTTAGGAGCCAGAGGCTGTGGAAGATTGGATCTCTGAACAGAAAAAAAAATCTGCAGCTGGGTGTTCAGAATACCCAGCTGTCAACTTATTTTACACCATTCAAATATGCTTCAGAGATCTTACCTTGAAAAGATGAATGGCCATTAGAAGCAGAAATTGCTGAAAAGCAAAGATTTTGGCACTATCTGCTTTATTTTCCTTCTTCTGCAGGTTCTTCACAGACTGAAGTGTTCTGAAGGAAGAAATCTTTTTGAGTCTTTCACAATTACAACAGCAAATTCTCTCTTATGATCAGACTAAAATCATGACCAAATCTTCAGTACTGTCTTCTGTACTCAACATTTAATTTACAGATATTGGATGTATGTAAAGTATACAATCTTAACCCAACAATAGCATCTCAGCCTCTGTGTGGCTTACAAAAACCTCTGCACTTGGGCACAGGCTATATTCCTAATACTACAGCCAAGGCATAGAAGACCTTCATGGGAAATCAAGCTCAGAAAAGAGCACCAGAAAAGAGTCACTGGGAAGTTAGAACAGGCATTATTAGGAGAAAAGCTCAGCAGAGTTGCTAATGTGTTTGGGAGAGAGACTATGAGTGAAAATAGAAAAGGGCATGGCCACCTACGCACAGTTAACACGCTGGGGGAACAAAAAGGAATTGGGCGAGGAGAAACAGGAAGGCATCCTGATACCCAGTGCCAGGTGCAGGATACTCAAAGGGAAGAAACAGAACTGCCGCTGCCTGTGAAATGGTTCTGCTACAGCAGCCAGAACAACAGGAGGACAAGAGAATACAGGCAAAAGCTTTTACTGGCCCAGAGACTAAGACTAGGGCTTTTTTACTTTCCTCACCCCAGCAACCCAGAACCCAGCTTCCCAAGCCTCTCACCTCTCCCAGGCATCTCTCTGTTCCTTGGTAAAAGGCTTCACAGCTTTGACGTACTTCTCACTGGAGAGCAGCTCATTGGCATACTCAACAAGGAGGAAGATCCACAGCTTCCCATCTGCAGTTACACCATGGACGTGCTTCTCCCTCAAGGCTGCAGCCTCTGCTGTATCCCCCAAAACGCTCAAAGTGTTTAAAGTCTGAAGCAACCTGCAAAGAAAAACAGTCAGCATGTTATCATCAGAGGAACAACATGACCTTCTCCATACTGCCCTAAATAACGCCCCAAGGCAGAGCACTCCTCAGAACTCTGGTCACTCCCATCACTCCAGATTTACAGGGCCTAAGTTTCAAACCATGCATGTATCCAAGCACAGCTCATTGTCTCAGTGCCCCCAAGGACACCGTACACTGTCTATTATTCTTGTCCTCAGCTGTTTCCCATTCTACGTCCCATCTATTTTGCCTCTACTGAGGTTACAGCACCAGCCTTGGCAAGTACCTAAGGGTGTCTGTTGCTATATGCCTGTTTTAGTCTCATGAAGAGCGGACAGAAAGCCAACGACAACCCATGCAACCCCATCAGCTCTCTAGGGTCCTTTCACTTCTAGCTTGCAACAGAGACAACAGAAAACATATGAGAAAAAGCATTCTGAGTTCAATTCTACTTCTACCTGATGATCACACACATACTCAGCAAGTTTGCCATGAAAAAATGTTTCTACTGGAAGTTTACGATCTTTGGGAAATCTGCCTAGGATCTCCTTAAAAAAAGCCATTCCCTGTTCCTAGAGTCAAAGTGAAACACTCCAGTTGCAGCGCAGAGGCCCAAAACTCTTGATGTGCCACTTGCAGGGTGATTTTATCCCGGGAGAGAAATTTCCAAGCAGAGGGCATGCAAGCAAAACCCTTACCCAAAGAAGTAGTTTGCTGCCAGTGAGTGAGCCTGTTCATCTAGGGGCTCTGATATAAGGGCATTTGTTTCCGGTATTTGGGAAGTCTTTTTCTTAGTCTCAAAGAAAGCATGGAAGAAGCAAAACCTAGAATGGACAAAATGAGAAAAAATTAACAGCCAGTTTGGCCATAACAGAGCAAAAACAGCCCATGTGTGCAAAACCAAATAGAACACACCACCACATATTTACCAAATGTTTTTCAAGCCATGAAAAATACCACTATCTACATTAAAACCTTTTCCTCAAGGTACACAGGGTAAAAAGAGAGAAGGATGCTCATGACTTCACAAAAGTGAAGTATCAACACTTGAGGCCGCACAATACAATACTCAGACTGTCACATCTGGGCCATATCCTCCGAGACTTTCAAAGTAAAAGGTAAATACCAGTGACATCCTCAAACAGCCTAGGTAAGCAGGAATTTAAAATTTACTGAAAATATATAGGACCAAGTTGATCATAAGGGCATAAATGAGAAGAGTTTGTCCAAGTTCGCAGAATGTATTTTAAAAACAGAACCTAGTCTTCTAAATGACTAATGTTACGGAATATTGCCATGTCAGTTTGCCCAGTGCCATGGGAATTGTTTAGCTGGAATACTGCTGGAGAAATAACCAGAACTGTTGCAAGCACATGTGGCATTAAGCCTTTAAACCATTCTCACCTGGAAATATCCATCACAAGGTCCTCTTCTTTCTTCACAGGACTTTCAATGATGCTCATAAGTCGGTGGATGATCCACTTCCTTAATCGAGCAATCTTATGTTGTGTTCTTTCAGTAAGGAAGCAAACACAATCAGCAGTTTGAACGCTACACTGAAGTAAACACAAACCTCACAATCTACTGCAGCAAGAGGTGGCTTTCAGTGTTAGTGTTGCTTTCTTCAGTAAGAAAGCAACAAGTAAGTAAGCAGATATACAATCTTCCCAGTTTTGCTTTACACTATGCAAAAGATAACATATTTACCCCACTGAGGAGCTACACAGTTCACTGATGACACTTCAGGAATTGAATTAGTCCACCTCTGACCTCACTCTATGGGCACGTAACACGCACACACACAGTGCTCTACCAGCTTATGTCTCCTTTGGAAGAGCTCCCTGTCCAGGTAACCCAGTATCCACAGCACCAAGCTGGGATATTCAGTGAGAAGCTGCGCCAAAGTGGAGGACAGAGCTTTCTCCTGGGAAATTTTCCTAGCTGGAAATTACGACAAATGCCTACAAAGGACGTAAGTATTTACAGGACACTTGAGACACAAAGTGGGTGCTTTGCTGTGGGCCAAGAAGCTAAGAGCACTCAAGCCAGTTAAATATTCAAACTCAGATAAAAGGAATACGCAATTCCTACAAAGACCTGAGAGTCTGTAGTGAAAAAGGAAGCCACTGGGGACTTTTGCCTTTTCCCAAAACAGTTGTCAGGGCTAGAAAAGCAAGAGAAAAGGCTTTTCTGGCCATCCAGTCTGTTTTGATCAGGGAACAGACTTCTGGCTGGTTCTCAGAGCGTTTGCTCCTATGTGCAGAGCTTAATTTTGTCCCAGACAAAGAGTCAGATGCTGGGCCTAAACCTTCTGGGACAGAGGAAACGGAACAGGAAACAACTGTCAGCTCATGGCAAGGGAACCAGCAAACTCTGGCTGTCTGACCCTGACATCACACAGGTAGCTACTCCAACCACAAACAGAAAGAAAAAAAAGAAGGTGCATCATCAACATACTCACTTGTTTACATTTTCTGGGTTCTGCTTCTGACGGCTAGTTGAGAAGTCTAAACAACAGCCCAAGTCTGGCCTAAGGAACATGTCTTTGAGCCAGTCAATGTATTTCTGCAACGCCACTGGCTGCAGGTGTCTGACTACCCTCCAAATGCTGGGCACCACTGGATAGCCTTGATTTGTGAGAGTAGAGAAGCCGATCATTACTGCTAGCTGCCTCTCCGGATCATCACAGCTGTTCAGAAATGCATCTACGTATGCTTCCATCTCTGGAGCAAATTTAAATCGGTCTGGAAGCTGAAAAAAAAGAGTCAAACAAGTAGGTTAAGAACCTTACACTGAGTCTGAGTATCTTTATGACCACAAACCACTGTACAGATTTCATTGCAATAAGGAAATTAAAGTCACATGCCTGAATATTTGTCATACAATTAGAAGGGATCAGAAAAGTCACCAATTTCACCTTATGGTCTTCCTCACGCAAGAGGAACCACTGTAAGCAACCACACGATCCTGGCATGTACCTCAACCCTTCAATTTGGGCTTTCCAACCAGTCAAGCTTCAGCAGGCTGGACCATGTGCTGGCCAGTGCAGTGAAGCTCTTAGGCTGATCACTTCTTTTTATGGGGATGAGCTCAGGATGTTACTCACACCATCTGCCTTACACCTTCCCTCGATTCAGAAATTCTCCCACATTATTTCTGGTCTCCTCTATCAGCCCGGGAGCCTGCTGACCTACAGTGCACAGAACAAATCCCACCCTCTCTCCCTGAAGTGCTGAGGCATTCTGAAAGGAGGGGGAGTTGACGTGTTTAACCTAAAAGACATGTCCTAAAGTGTTGCTGTTTTGTGCTAAGGCCTATCCTCAGTGCTGCCACTGATCCGCAAGGTGTGCAGCTGGCAGAGTCTTGGCCCTTGGAACACTGTCCAACAGCATGCACCACCGGGACACATCTCATCTCACCACACATCCCATTTCAGCATGTTTTTTCACAGCCTACAGTGTTCATTCCCACTCATTTGTTCTGGAAAAAACAGAACTTTAACTGGTGAAACCTTGAAGAGGGCAAGCTGTGGCTTCACTCCAAAAATGAAACTTTTGTAAATCAATAAAACAACTTATCTGGTATCACAACGTCATAAGCAAAATAGCAACCTAGCAGGAACAGGAACGGTAATGAATGTTTAGCGAACGCTAGTCTTAAAATAAAGAGTTTATAGATTTCCAATTAACTACAAATCCATCCAACCATAACATAAATACTCCAGCAAGACATTTCACACAAAGCACAACTTCGCAAGGTCCTGCTTTCCGTGTATTTAAAACTCCATACACGTGTGTCAGTATGAAAGCTGGGAGAAAAACTCCGGGAGATTCTGCCGTAAACAGGCTAATAACTCACAACAGGGGGTTCATCAATCATTTCCCAACAAAAGCAAATCAAGTACATTTGCTTGCTTGTTTAAACAAAAAAATAGATCCAGTAAGATAACTGTCAGTCAATATCAGACTCAAGCTTTGTCTAGTTTCATTTCCAAGAGCAACCTGAATCCCCTAAGAAAGTACAAGATTATAGAATTTGCTTTCCAAAATAAACAACCTCTGTCAAGGAAGAAAATAAAACAAAATCAACAGCAAAGAAAATCAAACTAAGACCTTTCCTACTTCTTCATCAAAAATACTAGGGTTTTCTCTTTCTGTTTTGTGAGACAGACATTGCATTCAGTGGATTTGCACGTTTCAGACAGGAATTAAATTAGCAAATCTTTTGATGCACACGGGAGAACACAGCCTAGTTCACCGTGGAACAGAAAAAGAAGCAAGATACAGGAAAACAACCAAGCCAGTGGATAAACCCTGGTGAAAGTTGCTTCATATACATGGGCACCATGGTAATCATTATTTTCAGAGCAAAAATGCACATCTATTTCTGCTTTGGTAATAGAATTGAAAGACTACAAAGTCCTGTCCCTCCCAAGAGAAGGCGATGATTTTGGGGCCTACATCAGAATATTTAGGACTAGGATAGCATGAAAAGACAAGCCAAAGCCCATTTTTATTGGTATTCTTTGATTTTTCCTCCCTTTATTGCAGGGGTTTTGTTGCTTGCTTGCTTTGCAGGAGGGAAGGCAGAGGACGTCCAAAATCCAACTCTCATATTGCACTGAGATGTGCATATTGAAACAAGCACTAAAATACACAAAAGCATGAGTTGTCCCTTTTTGTCTTTGCTTTCAAATGTTCATGCAACACCCAGCACAATGACAGACAAAAAGGAGCTTCTGGACATGCAAAATCAAAAGGCCTGTCAAAGGATGACACATGACGTTGTCAATATGCTGAGGGCTGCCCTTCCTCTGCTTCCCCCACGGTGAGAGCTTTCTCGGCAGTACCAGTGGAAGCTCAGTGCTGAACAATTTCAAACTCCTTAAAATAAGTCTGAATAGCAATACACAAATAGACAATAACAATCAAAAACAGCCTTACTCAGCCTGTTGCAAGCAGCAGTCACACAATAACCCTACCTTTAGTAAGAGGCCAAGGTCTAAATCACATAAACTTACTTTTAATACAAGACGTGTAACAGGAAAGGTGGGCAGGGGTTGAGGGGAGGTTCTGCTCAGAACAGGGGCTTTAGGCCTGAGCACAAGTACTTTCAAAGGACCTACCTGAGTTGTTACCACATGTTCTCCGTAGAGCTGCATCACCTTCCCTTTGAGAACCATCTGTAGCTGATCCAGGGACAACAAGGGCAGAGCGCTCCCCAGCAGTCGGTAGCACATGTAACTGAGCAGAAACAAAGAACATTCTCTCAAGTTGAGCCACAGCCGTAAAGCCACAAAGATAAGACAGAGAAGAAGCGGTGGGGCAGGCTATGTGGAGCACACAAGAAGACAGAAGTCAAAACCACATGCTTTCTACACGGATCTAGTGTTCAAAAATCCTACTCCTGAAAACTTTCCTTCTGGCTAGCACAGCTGTTCAGATTCCCCACAGCAGGTCCTCTGCTGCCCAGAAATAGACCAGTCCTCACCAGCAGCCCCTTCCTCAATGCACTTGCTGGATCTCTTCTCTCCAAGTGTCTATTTCCACAGGCCTAAAAACACTTACTTGTTTTTGAAACTTGCTGTCAAATTCGATCAAAATTGCCTAATGGGCTCAAGAATTATTAGACAGATATTCTGCAGACATTTCTGCAGAAAGCCAGGCTAAAAAGGAAACACTTTTGAGCATACAAAAGGTATTTTCAGACTTACCCAATTCAAGCCAACTAAGACAAGACATAAAACTGCCCACGCTTGGAAAATGGTTCCCCTTCACTGTGATATTCATGTAATATGTTAAAAAAACATACAAGTGCACCTCTGATTTTCAAACTCTTGATCTAATAAAGATTAAACCTGGCCACAGACTGACGTGCTATGGTCCAAAAAATGAAACTATGCTCCCCGAAAATGCTCACAGATTCGTGTTCAGGATTTTGCAGCATGTTTATACAGCATGAGTCTCCACAGACAACTTAAATAATCCTACAAAGATCTAGTGTTAGACTTGGAAGAGGAGCTGAAATAGCCGCTGTTATGATTTCAGCCCCAGCCATATCCTTCTAAAACACAGACCACGTCAGAACCCAAACCAAAGGAGCCCAATAATATCTAGGTGTTTTAATGCAGCCCATCCTACAAAGCACACAAATCCAGCAGTATTAGATACAAATTTCAGAACCTTGGTTTGTCTACACAGAAGTTGTCCTTAAGCCATGCCGACAAAACAGCCGCTCTCTCAATCACTTAGAGAAAGGAATGGTACAGTTCCTCTGACAAGTCTTGTAGGAGCACACTATTGATTGAAGACACCCTTATGTCTGATGGGGGGCATTACCGCCCTGTGCTGTCCTTGATAAATTTAAACCCAAATTTGTTACACATCAAAATCCCAACAGAAATCTTACTCATAACTCGTGAAATTAGGCTTCCTCTGAAGTTTCTCATGAATACCTAAATAATCAAATGTTCTCACACTGTTTATAAGAAGCTGTATGTTCTATCCTACCACAGGAACAGAATGACTAAAGCAAGAAACAGAAGAATAATAAGGAAAAAAACAAAATGTATGTTAAAACAAACCTCACAGGTCCTGATTTCTCCTTGAATAGCCCGTCCTCCACAGCTTCTTTCCAGAACAGTTCAAAGGCACCTTCCTTCAATGACACTTGGAGCAAATCAAACCCTACACTGGGCAATTTCTTGTCCTTCTTCTCTGACTTGGCAGCACTTTGCAGAAGCTCTACAAGTCTAGAAGAAGAAAGCATACAATGTGAGAGATTGGGCCTGGAAGGGGATTGCTGAAGGCCAAATTCATCCCACTGAAGAATGCAGGACACTTACTGAGCACTGCAGGCAGAGCTATAATTTAGTAACCTGCAGAGCAGTTAGTGCCTAACCCTTAATAGCACTTGCAGTAGCAAATGCAGGCAGGTTTCAGAAGGAAAACGTTATTTTTCTCACTGCTATCCAAGAGACCCAGAATATTGTATTTGATGGTCCTCATTTAACAACTTACTTGGGAATATTTTCCTCATTTACAATTGTAGGTGATCCAAACAGCTTCTTCAGCTTTTTAGGTTTCAGAACACCAGGGAATTTCCGTATGCCCACAAGTAAAAGGTGCAGGTTCTCTGGAGATTTGAAGGCTGAAGTGAGGTCAGCTTGCAGGACACCAAACAGGACCTCCTCAAACACAGTTTCAGGAACCTAGACAGGAATGAAAGTAAGAGAGCATGTGAGAAACATCTGAGGGCGTTTTACCAACCTGCTGTGTAATATATTAAAATATCCGTATTGTAGGGCATCTTATTAAAAGTCTGTGGTGTTCCAGAAACTTTAGAAACAACCTTTATGGTGCAGCCAAAAACCATGAACAAATTTTTACCCAGTATTGCCATATAGTCCCCGGGTGCTTAACCACAAGGAGTAGGACTATATGTTGTCATCGAATAGCAATTCTGGTCAACTCCAGCTGAAATTGTTCTCTTGCCATCTGACTGCTCCTGTCTGTACTGCTGTGCAGCTCAGACAGGAGGAAACACTCTTGGATTGGCTTTTAATTATATTTCCATCAAAAAAGTTACTTATTTCAGTAGGATTTGTCAGTAAACAACTGTGTTGAATGGTTTTAAAGGAGACCAGATCCAATGTTTTCATCAGTAAAATATGGAAAGAGTGAAAACTGCTTTCATTTATATTTTCTGAAAGATTAGATTTAAAATACATTTAAACCTAACATCAGGAGTAGACAGACTAAGGTAAAACACAGCATCCTTCTCAGAAAAAAAGCATCTGCCCACAGACAACTTAGAAAATAGGTCCTGCAGCTTAAACTTACTCTTCCATAACTCCCCTTTGACTTTTAACTATGAACAAACTAATGGAAAAGCAGTCCCCAAAGCAAAGTCCTTCCTCCTATCCACGACACGCTGTGGCTATACCTCTGACAGGATGTCCACAATAGTTTTGCTTGGGAGATCTTTGAGGTGTGCTTGGTGGTGTGCCAACTGCTGGAGAAGCTGGATACTCTCCAGCAGAGCTTTCTGGTCCTAGAAAGGAAAAGTACGTCAGAAATAGAGGACATACATTAGAGGTTAAATAGAAGGCTCAAATAATCCACTACTGAGACCCTCATGTCTACTTCTAATAAGAAAATAATTGCTTCCTGATGTGCAGCTTTTCCCAACATTATTTTCTGGCTGTATGTGACTACAGATGCCTTCCTTCCACAAGACGTAGTGAGACTTTCGGTACCATCTGACCCAGTTTCTACATTCTAGTCAGGAACAGATGTTTAGAAGGTACAAAAACTCTATGCATAATGCAAAAGAAATGAACTGGACTTGATGCTCCAAGTCCCATCTCACCCACTAGCCAATGGCCCAGTCTTTCTCTCCACATCCTCTCTCTACTTCAGCCAGCCCAAGAACCCCTACTGACAACATAAGAGCAGCATTACCTTAACAAGCCGGCCAGATTGAAATAGAGCCATAACTCCAAAAAAGTTTCCAAAAGCTGCATTTCTCACAAGTTTCTGAAAAAGAAAAAATATTGGAGTAAAAATCCATCCCACTGAGAAGTCAGATCTCACATTCAACTACAACTCTGACAGAGAGTTGAAAAACAACCTCCTGTACTATGTTTAAGAGCTACTGTCCTAGATTTTCTATCTGTTACACAAACAAATCTCAGATAAAACAGTGACAGACAAGAGTATCATCAACTTCCAGTTTTCAGAAATATTTCAGTTATTTCATTGTACTCGTTTCTCTTAGCAAGAACCCCAAAGCTACAGTATCCAGGCTCCAAACTGTCAAAGAACAGAGAAAGTTAAACTTGCTGTTGGTCAATGCTGCTATAAGCTCACTCACCTTCTTCACTTTTTCAAGATTGTGTTTTTCTTTTATCTGTTCCAGGACACTAAATATTGGAATTTCCTCAAAAGCCTGCAAAACCTGAGGAGATGAATGAGACAGCTCAGTTTGCAGTTTCTTCATTCTATGAAGTTTTAACAAGTTCAGCCAAAACAGACTTGAACACTAGATGTGCTGCTTTAGGCAAGAATAGAGCACGATTAGGATCAGTAAAATATGCATCAGAATTACAACTACCATAGACACAAATATATCTGCTGATATTCCTTTTTTTTTCCTGTACGTGACATAGCAGGATTAATAATGAGAGCATCCTGCTGCACCTATATGATCCTGTAACAAAAACAATGAGACTTTTCAGCATGGGCAAGGCCCTGATCCTAGCGGGTAGAACACAGGCTCTTGTGTATTATCAGCTTGTTAGGTGAGATGGGGTCACATCCATGGCAATGACACATAAAGCTGTATGTATAGACTCAATGTCTGCAACTAAATGTCATGTTATATACTCAAACAGCTTCAAGAAAGTATCCTGAAGCGGGTATTAAAGGGTTGCCTTTTCACATCACCCACAAAAAGGGCCCAACACTAGAAACAAGTTGATTTTAAGAAGTCCAAACAGTTCTAAATGCAGCACGTGTAAAAACTTGGTCAATTTTTGCAAATTAAGGCTGCCTCCTGAGGCACGACAGAATCCCGCAGCACAAGCGTGATACCGGTGTGTGCAGCTTGCACCTTTACAAGCACACTGCTGGCCCCACTGAAGCTGTGCAGCTGCCCTGCCCCAGCTGAAGAGCCTTCCTTCCCTGCCACCTGCCTGCACGGGACGCCAGCAGGGAGCTGCGGGACCCTCACAGCCACCACAGCGCGACCCCAGCGATCGGCCAGCGCCGGCCCCAACACTCACCTGCGCCAGGGCCAAGCTGAAGCCCGGCCGGGCGGCCTCGCGGGTGGCTCCCAGTCCTTCCACCAGGCGTTTGAGGGCGTACTTCAGCTCTTCGTCCTGAAACAGAGATCCAGGCACGGTTGGGGCCCCGCTCCTCCAGGCACCGCGCACCCCACGGGGCCCGGCCGCGCCTGCCCCCCTCCAACCCTCTCTCCATCCCTCCCGGTCCCCCCCTCACCTTTCCGCCGTCCCTCAGGTGCCGCAGGAGGTTCTCGGTGGCCGCCAGCCGCACCTCCTGCTCGGGCTTGGCGATGTCCCAGAAGAGATCGAGGAAGGCGCGGCCCTGCCGCAGCACCCCGCGGGGGTCGGCGGCGCCACCGCCGCCCGCCGCCCGCTCCGCCATGCCGCCGCCGCCACACGTGGGGCCGCCGCCACAGCCGGCCCCTGCCCGCTCCTCCTCTTCCGGGGCAGCGGGGACGGATCTGGCCCCGCACCGAAACTGGAGCCACACCGGGGGTGTCCCCACGCGGGCTCTGTCCCCACACGGAGGTTGTCCCCGCACCGGGGCTGTCCCCGCACCCAGCCGCCGGCGCGCCCCCTCAGCCCCCTCGCCCCCCTCAGCGCCATCTTCCCGTGCCCGCCCGTCCCTCCCCAGCCCCGGGGGGAAGCGGGGCGCCGTGAGGAGGGGACACACCCGGTTAAACCCCCGCGGCCGGCCCCGGTTCTCCCCCGCAGCCCTTCAGCGAGGCGCGGGGCGCTCTAAGGGCGGTGCGGGCGCTTGGGAACCGGCGGAGGTCGAGGGAAGGGGGGAAGGATCCTGAATGCTTCCAGAAACGTGCAAACAAGAACTCATCGCGAACTCCTTTATTATTAATTTTTGTTTTTATTTATTTTTGACGAGTACTGAGAGAGCAACCGCTGCGCTCAGGCCCCACACGGCAGGGGCTCCCTGCTGGCTCTCCCCTCGCGCGGCTCCCTCCTTCCCTCCCGGCTCGGCTCCTGCCCCATAGCCCCGGCCCCTCGCCCCACACCGACCCCGCAGCGAGCCGCAGCCCCTCAGCGCAGCGGCGGCCCCACGGCACAAAGGCGGCGGGGGCCGCGCTCCGCGCCCGCCTGTGACGGCGACTTCCCGACAGGCAGCGGCGCGGGCAGCCCCGCTGGAGGTGCGAGGAGAGGGGGAGCTGGAGACAGGCACCGCGGCGGGCAGCCCCGGCCGGGGCCCCGCTCTATATAAGCGGCGCGGGGTCCTACGGGCGCGGTCCTGTCACGCTCGCCCGGGGAGGAGGCTGAGGTGGCGATGGCGGATTTCGATCCTTACGACGATCGGGCCTACAGCAGCTTCGGCGGCGGCCGGGGGTGAGCGCGGGGCTGCGGGGGGAGGCTGGGGAACGACCGGGGATCCTCCCTAAGGGAGCGGGGAGGGCGATAGGGAGGGGCGCCCCCCCCTCCCCCCCCCCCCCGGCCTTCCCCCCCCCGTAGGCCTGGCGAGGAGGGGGCGCGGCCGGGCCCCGGCCGTGTGGGGATGGGGGGGGGGGGGGAGGGGGGGGGCAGAGACGGGCGGGGGGCGCCGCCTCCGGCAGCCTGCTGGCCCCTCGCCTCCCGCCTCTCGGCTTTGTGGAGGGACGGGGAGGCGGCTGCGGTGGTCTGGGAGGGGGTAAGGGACCCCCCCCTTCGCTCCGTAGCAAATTTGGGGCCTGGCGGCTGGGGAGAGCCGGGAAGGGGCGGGAGGCGGAGGGTGTCGCTGTGCTCCCGCCGGCCCCGAGGGGAGGGAGCGGGGGGGGGGGGGGGGGATTTAGGGAGGTGCTGGGCCGGAGCCAAGGTAGGCCGTGAGGAGCTGCAGCAGGGACGCGGCGGGAGGAGGGAGCTGCCCGTGGAGGCCTCGAGACCCCGGTGCGGGCGGGACGAGCTGGGCACGGCGGAGGGGGGAGGGAGCCGCGGCGGCGGCCCCGAGAGCGGGCGGCGTTGTGGTGCCTGCGGCGGGGAGGAAATGGGAGGGCTCTGCGGTGCCTCCGCTCGGGGAGAGCCGGGAGCTGCCGGCCTCTCCTGCCTTATCCCGGCTCCCGGTGCTGGCTCCAGCCCTCGGATCCGTTGGGCTCGGCTCGGCTCTGGAGACTGCACGTGTTTGGGGGGAGCGGGCTACGAACGCAGTGACCAGCAACTACAGAGTTTGCCTTAAACCACGTTAGGAAGACGCAAGTAGTTAACTTTTTTGAAGGTTGGTGCCGTACAAGTCTGCTCTAAATTAAAACGCTAGGTATAAAACTACGAAATAAACTGTATTTGCAAGCAAATGTTAACGAGTATGCTGTTTTTGTCATTTACTCTTCCAAGATGTTTCCTAATAAGCAGTTCCACTCTCTGCTGTGGTCAGAGGAGTAAATGAGTTTCATTTGCAGGCTGTCCAGGTAACAGGGAGGCAATAGTGCTGAGGCTGTAGCAGGAGTGAGTTGCCTTGCATTCAGGAAATCTCTGGCACTTAGGCTCTGTAAACTATTTTTTGTGCGTAAATATCCTCTGTCTAAAGGTGAGATGTCCCCGAGCAAACAGGTGGGATAGCCATTCATAGTTTTGCCACTTGTTAAATTCTTAATAGATACATTGACAACTGCCTGAGGTGGCACTTGACACTCGTAATTCAGATGTTACTGTAAAGTAGCAAAATAAAAGTTCAAATGTTACTTTCATATTCAGATTTCTTTAATAGAGTGCTTAAACTTGCTCTCAGGCAAGACTCAGATACTTGCTTTGGTGAACTGGTTAGTAGATGCTTCTGCAGATGTTTCTGGTAAGTAACTAGGAGCTAATTCAGTAGTTTGGGTGCTACAGGTCCTGAGCTTTGCGCAGTCTTGTGTGTAGTAAAAACGTGACTCTTCTTGAAGGCTCTGATTAAATAATCCTTTATCTTAGGGTGACTTCTTCCCATTTTTAGGTGCTCTAGGACTGCAGGAATAGTGTAAAGTCAGTAGAGATGTAGTTTGTCAGAGCTGCCCTCTGTGGAGCATTATTGTGAGATTGCAGTGAGGCAGATAGGAAATAGCGGCTCCCGATGAGCTCTAACATAGCTAAGACAACTGCCTTGTTCTCCTCTCAAAATTACACAGGAGGGCAACAGAGGATGACTGGTTTGAGATGGGATTTTGCTGTACTTGAGATGTCTGGCAGTGAACTGATTACAAGCTGAAGCATGACACTGATGTGCGAGTCACTTTATTCCAGAGGGAAAACATGCTGTTGGTATTAATAACAAAGCTGTACTATAAAAGCTTTCTGGTCGGTGTTTTGGAGCCCAGAATTTGACACCAAAATCCATTCTTGGTCATGCTGTGGCCTAGCTGGAACACTAAGCATCTGTAGAACCTCTCAGGGTTGAAGGAAACCGAGTTTATCACTCCTGGCCTGCTGGTAGGCTGTTTGTTTAGGCGTGGTCTTTGCGCCGGGCTTACCCACACTGGACACCTCAATCAAAGGTTAAGATTCATCCCATGAATCACAATACAAGTAAGTGGAAATGGAGAGCTAGTATTTATGCTTTTGGATCCTGTTTCCTACCCATTTACTACTAATAAATGCCTCCTAATTCTTAGGCTCAAGTAAGCTTCTTCCTGAAGACGTGGAGTGCTTACTGTAGAGATGCCCTGGGTTGCTTGAATAAATTTGGTGTGTGCTTAGAGTTGTGGTCTGGAGACTCCTGATGAATCTTGTCTTGCTGAGTCTTGTGGGGTGTCTGGTGAAATACTGAAGCTGCAATCCAATTAGGCTGTTGTCTGTTTGCTGGGCAGAAAGATAAATCCAGAACTATTGTTTTGATCCTTTGTGAAAGGCTATTAAACTCAAATAACAGCTTTCCAAAATATTCCTTGCTCTGAATTTTTGACAGACTGTTTTCTGAACAGCTAAACTTCCGGAAAGTAGCTTCAAAATAACAGTTTGGGTGCTCTTTCACCCCAGCGTGGCCTTATGAGGTCATCCAACTCAGTCCACCGAAAAGTACGCCTAATTATAGGGATGCTGCTTCTGGCCTCTGCTAGAAGCAAGCTTTCTTCAACTTTCTGCTTTCATTTCATGGAGGGAAAAAAAATGTTTCTGATTCCCCTGCTAAGATGACATAATTATTACCTAGGTGTGTCTCAGTGAAAGTTGCACTGAGTGGGAAATACAGATATGCATTTAATGCTTTGGTGTGACCCGGGTCACTTGGTTCAGGGCTGTTCTTAATTATATTAGTGCCTGTCCTATTTTATTACGAATTAGAGCATCTTGTTTGAATCTTGGTTACTGAAGTCAGCCTTACTTTTTATTTCACCATTTCAATGTTGAAAAAAATGTAGCAAGGTGTAGGAACAGTGTCTCTTGGTGTTGCAAAAGTGCTTGTCCCGCTGTACTTGAAGCCTGCAGGAAGCTTAGTGTGGAACCCGGTCTGCGACCCTTCCTGTCTTCCAGGTGAGGACTGAAAGACCAAATCCGTAGCTATTTGATAACCGAGGCTCTAGGGGAAGATGTTCAAAAAAGAATACATCACTTCAGAAAAATATCCGTAGGAATTGCATAACAGGACATTGATTTACACACACGCAACTTCCCTCCCCCCAAATCCTGGTATGTTATGGTAGAAACACGGTTTGTTTGCAGCACCGAGTTTCTTTGGGGGATTGCTAACTTGAGGGTGTGGTTTCAGAGGCAGCTCGATCCATCTAAGTGGAGGCTGCTGTTGAAAGCTGCAGTTGGAGCCCTGGCTTGTGTTCTCCTTCCTGTGCTGGCACAAGTGCCTTTTGCAGCTGGCCGGATCACCTTGTTGATACGGCGAATTCATCTGTAAGGGGAGTTCTCGGATGAATTAGTGCACAGAGCCGGCTGATTGGCAGCCCAGGAAACATGGTGAGAGTGCACAAAAGGAGGGAATGCTCTTTTAAACTGAGCCTAAGCAATTTTGATGTTACTATTGGACATAAAAATGAAGATTTGGGACTGTAAATTAAGTGTATGGTATTTTAAGGGGGTTTTGTAAAACCCCCAGTGAGAATTAAGGATGAAGGCGTGGAACTGATTTGACATGTTACAGAATTCTGCCCTGCATACAGAGCACTCAGCTATAGCAGCTCCTGGTCTTGAGTCTGTTTTGACTCTGACTTGTTATTGAGACAAAGGCAGACATGGAATATTGTCAGAAATGCTAAAATATGGACCTGGGTGGGCAGTAATTAAGTGTGCAGAGGTAGTGACTGGGGTATGTGCAGCAGCATGCTGATATTGTTGGTGAAACTCCTGCGCTGGTACCATGAATAGGCACAAGTGGCAGGCTTACCTAGAAAGAGTTAAGGAATCTTATCCAAGATTTCTGCATTATGTCACCTGTTTGCAATAAAATATTTATTCTGGAATGAAGAGGGGAAAAAAAGGTGGACAAGTACCATGGACCTTCTTGCTGCATGCAACTAGCCAGAATAATACAAGATAATGAAATTATTTGAACCTCTGCAGAAATCTAATTAGCCCTTGTCACCTGGCAAACCCTGGATACACTCTGAGTTCCTCTGCGTTTTCAAATGTTCAGGGAACCTCTTGGAAAGGGAGCAGACAGGAACAAAATCCAGTAAAAGGAAGGCACTGAAGAAGAGAACGTGGCAGAGCTGTAGGTAGGCATCTCAGCTGAGGCAGAAGTCACTTAGGCAGAGCAAGGGGTATTGAACCGGTGATGGGGGCATCCTGTAGCCAACAAGTCCAGGAGCTGGAAGTTGAGGGCCTTGTGTCCACAGTAACTGCTCTCTGTAACGGAGATCTAGGTTAGCTTGAGAAGCTTAGGCTCCATGGGGAATCAACATGCAGATGTGTTGTGTTAACACAGCGAAGAATTGAGCTGGTAACTTTCTAGTTCCTCAGCAACCAATGCTGATAGCCTTAACGGAGAGGAAGAATAGGAAAAGGCGGCCTAGTTTTCCTCTTATGAGCCAAAAAGGAAGAAGTATCTAAATACTACTTAAATTGCTTCTCTGCCTTTAGAATGTCTCGTTCAACTAAGCTGTTTAGTCTGTGTTCGAAGTATTACAGTCCAGGTGCCCTTTAGATATCTGACAGCTAGTTACAGCAGTAACTTTCCAGATATGGAGGATGTCTCTTAAGCAAATGAAGATGATTGTGGAGTTGATGTTATACTATTTAGCTAAAAGCATTAGTTCCACGTAAACTTTGGGATATGCCTGTGTCATGCAAGTGTTTCCTTACTGCGATAAATTCTTGAAATCTGTTCTGGGATGTGTCGTGTTGAGTAGGGAACAGTGTAGATGACCTTACTTTGAGATTTTCTTAATGTCTTCTGAGACAAGGAAGAAGTTCATTCATCAGTTCATTACTGACTTCATCTGTAAGATAGTTAATGATGTCGTTCATTTGTTTTCCCACTGAAGTACTGATCAGGTAATGCTAAAAATGAGTTGGCCAGTAGTGGAGGTGGCAGATGCGGACAAAGAGATGCTAGCAGGCGTTGTGGAGACTGACTAAAGCTGGGGGAAGAGATCCACTTCCGAGAAGTCAAATAGCACCAGGGCAGCGCTGTGTGCTGTATTATGGGGAGTCAGGTTCCAGAACTGGACTGCTTTTTCAACAGGTCTCGTGGTGGTGGCCTTGGTTCCCGCAAACAGAAAGAGCTGCCAACAGAACCCCCTTTCACAGCGTATGTGGGAAATCTACCCTTCAACACCGTTCAAGGAGACATAGATGCCATCTTCAAGGATCTCAGTGTAAGGAGTGTACGACTAGTCAGAGACAAGGAAACAGACAAATTTAAAGGTGAGCGTTCAGAGTTGATTTAGTTGTAGGTTGCTAAGGTTGCTAACTGGTAAGAGAATCATCTACTTCTAAAACCGTTTTAATGGGGAATTTATCTCTGCTCTAAAGCACAGTTAGTTTGGTTGTTCTTCAGTGTTGATTTATGCGAAGTTGTCCTTCACCAACAAATAAACATCTCACTTGAATGAGATTCACCGTTACTTCCATCACAAGATGCAGTCTGATCTGAGTATCAAGTCAATATTTGCCCTGCTGTAAGAGACTCTCAAACCTTGTTTGTCTCTTATGAATTGTAACAAAGCTGAAGTGTCTGACCCACTTGAGATCAGTGGTCATCAATTTTGAGTACTTAGGCAATCCTTAGCTCGGAAGACTCCTATTGCTTCACCCTTGTCTTTAGTAGGTAGGAAGGAAAAGCAGTTCAGTGAGCCATTCGCACAATTGCATTAGAGCATGTAAATCGTATTTCCATTGGAAATGACTGAGGGGAAAGGGAGTACTTTGTAAGTTACTTTTTTAGGGGGAAAGGCTTAATGCAGTTTATGAGGAATTTTAGAAAAGGAATAGCAAATTCACTACATGATGTGGTGACAGAAAATCAGACCATTGGCAAAGCAGGTACCTCAGCTTCTTGTTTAAAGATGCTAGTAACAAATGTCAATATTCATCTAAATAACTGTCTAAAGGTGTAGATCAAATTTAATCTGCAGTGAGAACATACTGTAAAGGAAATTAATCAGGCTTTTAGCATTTGCGTAGTGTCCATGTAGAGCTCTATTGCAGGCTCTGTCCCAACTGTTAATAAGCATAGGTAAATGCATTCATCTTTAATGATGTTTGGTTTCTGAGCAGTGTACATCTTGTACTTATTTGTAGTTCGTGGTTGAAAGAGAAGACTATTAGATATACAGGAAGAGAAGCTTCTTACAATTGCTTTCTAAAGTGCTGGTATTAATTTCTGAGTTTCTTCTTACAGGATTTTGTTATGTAGAGTTCGATGAGGTGGAGTCACTCAAGGAAGCTCTTACATATGATGGTGCAGTAAGTATATTTCCAATTAATTTGTGAAACAAAGATAAGCACAAGTCTCAAGCTTCTTGGCAGCCCGTCTGGCAATTTCTGAAGAGATTTTCCTCTTTACTTAACAGCTTTTGGGTGACCGATCACTCCGAGTGGACATAGCAGAAGGCAGAAAACAGGATAAAGGTGGCTTTGGCTTCAGAAAAGGTGGCGGGCCTGATGACAGAGGTGACTTTCATTTTCCTAAATAGCTTCTTAAATATAGCAGCTGGAGTTATGACTTCTGGTGCTAACTAATGCATGCAAGGCATGCAAGAAAACACGAAGACTAGCGGAAGGAAAATTTGTACGTACCTAGTGTAGTTGCTGCTGCTCCTGAAATTGCTGGAATAGATGTGCTTCGTGTCCCAAAGCTGAGTGTGTGTCACTGCTAACCCTGGAAGTGAGACCAATCCCCCTAGCAATGTGCAGTCTCTTGCAGAGGACAATAATAAGCCCAATGGTCTGATCTGCTACTATTTTATTAGGATGTAAAAGTGAGTAAGCTAAGTAATCACAAGTGTACGAATATGTATTTTGTACTGTCTGATGTTCCAGTGTAAGAACAGGCTTTTCTGTAGCTACAAAACTTAATTGAACTGCATTGTCTGGAGCTTTTTGTCCAATCTGTTTTAGAGAAGCTTTTCTGACCACTTGTTCTCGGTTAACAAAGCTGATCTTTTGTTCCTGTCCAATGGAACTTGGTGGTACTGAAATGAAGGGATTTTCCAGCAGCATGACTTTGGATATGGAAGGACTGGACTTTGGTTTGGCGTCCCCTTGATCAGTCTTTCCCACAGCTTTAGACCTGAACACAATTGTGGCTTTTTTCCTAGGAATGGGAGGAGGTTCCCGAGAATCCAGAGGAGGTGGATGGGATTCCAGAGATGACTTCGGTTCTGGTATCAGTATTAACACTTATAAGATAGGCGGCCTAAAAGGCACAAATGTTCTCATTTTCATGTCAGCTGCGTTTGTCCGCATTTGTTTTGACTCAGTTTACTGTATGCCAACTTTGGACATCCTGTGGCTGCAGTGGGATTCTTCAGGGGAAACTTTAATTGCTTTATAACAGGAAACGGTCTTCATTTTAAGCTTTATGAAATGATCTTAAATGGCAGAAAACTAGTTTGAATGTAGTCTGGGATGTCTAGGTTTCAAGCATAGCATTTCTCAAACATGAGCCCAAGTACATGTTTCAATAGTAGCAGAAACAGACAGGCCATGTGGAAAAACAGATATTGGTGCTGCATTCTTTCAGAGCAGAGGTTTTCACCCCTCTCAAGAGGTGGTTAATGTAATGCCGTGGTAAATGTGTACTCCCGAAGCAAATGACATCTCCAAAGCTGTGTTAGTTCCAAAGCACTTTTAAATACAAAACATTCCTAAAAGTTAGGTCTGTTCTGGTAATGCAAGTTGCAGTGAATGACTGAACTTCCTGAGTGGAAGGTACTGGTGGAGCCACTGTGTTTATTTTTGACTTCCAGTTAGATTTTTAATAGTGTCCAGGGTGACATTAACACAATTGCTTTTGTCCTCTGAACTTGTGGGTTTGGTCCATTTTCTGATGGGGAGATGTCGGCAAGTGCAACTGTGCGGTGTCTGGTCTCTGCATGAGTGGAATGAACAAAGTAGGAGACGTAACCGTGAGCCATTGCTGCTAGCATGGAACTCAACATGGTGCTGGAGAGAGGAAGCTTGCTACAACGCTGTGCTTAACCTGCCTTCGTAGCTAAGCATTCTGGTGTCGCAGCCTTATGCCTTTACCAGCAGCTTCTTCAAATGCACATTTCAGCTGGTTAGATGCTGGGTGAGTGATTTGTGCGCCGAAGTTTAGCGTTGAAGTCTTAGTTGGTACAGAAGCTTTCCTTCTCAGGTTGCCTTGCGCTGGATCAAGTCTTAAAGATTGCTGTTTGGCACTGAAGTAAAGGACAGTTCTGCAACTCTGCCAAATGCTAAATTGGAAAGGAAAATCTCAGAAGGGAATAAAACATCTTTCCCTTCCAAGCAGCTTCTAAAAAAACTATGTTCCACTTAGGTACGCTGCTAGCCTGAAATATCTTCCTCCCATTGAGTACAGATGGAGCCATAGGGGGATATTCCAGGATGGTCACTGGTGCAGAATGGAAGTCGGTCAGTGACAGGTAGTTCTTGGTGGCTTTTGATATACAAACTGAAGAAATGTAGTCAGCTTCACATTTAAAGTCTGGAATTGTTCTTAGCTCTTCCATTAGTCAGGTAGATCCCTGGTTATTGTATAGTACAGTTGAAAAGCCTTGGTTTTGCTCCGTTTTTCGAAGGCTTTCTTAAGGATTGTTTCATTACTCCCTAGCTCTTTTCCCATTTGCTCTGCTCCTGCAGGCTTCATGTTAAGGCTGCGGTCAGTGTGATCTGTCCACAGCAGAACTCAGGGTACTTCTAGCGTTACCTCTGAATTCAGCTTCTGGTGTTAACAATCTGAAGTTGCAGCTGAAGTTCATATTTTAATGGTGTTTGGTGACCCGGTTTCAAAGACCGAGTATGAAATAAGCCTCTAGGTGGATAAAGCGGGTTCTGAACTTGGCATAGTGCATTGGATTTCAAATGCAATCTGTATGACTCTTCCAGAATGTGTTAGATCTGTGAAGCAATCTGTCTACAGACAAAGGCTCTCAGTGCATCATCTTGGACTGACAGCTGTGCCTTGCAAGGTTTTCCAGTCATCCAGATAAATCTAGATAAAAGCATTGTGAAATGTGCTCTTTAAATTCACCATCTTCCTTCTTCAGGATTCAAAGATGATGACTTCTTGGGGGGCCGGGGTCGAGGCACTCGCCCCGGAGACCGGCGACCGCCAGGTGCCTCAATGGGAAGTGGTGGCACTGGTCGTTTCCGAGATGGGCCTCCCCTTCGTGGATCTTCCATGGACTTCAGAGAGCCAACAGAAGGTAAACTCCTTTCATCTTCTGTAATTCAGTCTTCCTTCGTGAATGACACATCTTGTTTCTTCATCAGGGTAAAGCTGCTTGCCCTTGGCAGAAAATCTGAAAACCTTACTGTTTTTTCTTGCAGAGGAAAGAGCACAGCGACCCCGGCTTCAGCTCAAACCTCGAACAGTTGCTACTCCCCTCAATCAAGTAGCCAACCCAAACTCTGCTATCTTTGGTGGAGCCAAGCCCCGAGAGGAAGTAGTAAAAGAGCACGACTGAGCTTGGGGTTGAGAGGGAATGGGGAGGCGGGAGAAAAAGCAAGACAGTACAGAGTGACTAGCTCTGCTGGAATGTCAACCCTGCAGTTTACCATTCCTGCCATCTGGCATTTGTCCTCTTTGAAACTGAAAACACAGAGCTTGTGAATGCATGTCAGCTGTTAACAAGTGGTTTTTAGTACGTTCTTGGCTTTGCTGTATCTAGTGCCTGCTTTGTGCTGAGTTTCCTCTTCTGTTTCCTTCCAAGCAGCACAGTTGCCAGTAGATAAGGCAGTGTAGCTGCTTCCACAGGTGTGGAGGTCTCTGGACAAAGGTGCTGCTTCACTTCCTCCTTTCTGGGTTTGTTTTACTTTAGAAGCACAGGTTAGACTTAGTTATTACCCTGTATTGTTTCCTTTTACTTCCTCAGTGCTCCTCTTCTGACCTGCATGTCTCGTTCTGTATTGCTGTGGCTCTGAAGAGGAAAACTGGAGAGTCCAGATGAGTTGAGCAGAGTAACTTTCAGTTCTAACCATGTAGTGAAATACCATTTAGGACAGTTGATGACTTACTGTATCCAGCAGAGCCCCTTAGAACACTAAGGGGGGAACTGCCCTTTCACACAGGTTACCAGGAAGTATCGATTTAATAGATGCAAGTCAAGTTGGCTGGCAAGCCTGGTGGATAGGTGGAAGCAGCACGGATAAAGCATCTCCCAGCAGCCTGTTGCTGGTGACTGATAGAATTCAAAATGGTATGATGCTACACCTCAGAGCTCAAGGTTAGTGCTGCAAAAATGTGCCCGAGCACAGCTGCTCACTGGCTCTTTCTGCTTACATTTCTTTGGATTTTACATGTTTGGTAAATTTTTAAATGAAGTTTCTACAAATAAAATTGACTTTTTTATTTTTCTTTGAGGAGTATATACTTTGCCATGCAGTATGTAGTTGTCATTACCCCCTGTTTTTCTTTGCCCAGTGGTGTACAGTTTTAAGACCTCTGCTTTCAGAATACCATGAAAATGAGCAGATTAGAAACTGTTATAAAATAGATTCTCTTCATGTAGAAGTTTGGGTGAAAAGCATCTCTAACCGCTGCATCTCTGAACTTGAAGCGTTTCTTGCCAGCGTTGGGAATGTTCTTTGTGGGAGGAGGGAGGGGAGGGGGAGGCTGGAGCTGAGGGAGAGAGCATTCATGTTTAAAAACAACGTGGATCTCTAACACTGAAGTGCAGATATGTCCAACGCGTGAGGAAAAACTTGGGCCCCTAACACTAGTGCTGACAGCTCCCAGATAAAACAGCCAGCACGCCAGAGTACTTGCAAAAGAAGTTTGGAAGCATGGCTGCTTTACTACCAGTGTCACTGCTAGTAGTGAATTTCTCCTGTAAAGTTTTTTTTGTAACGTCAGAGTCCCAGCAATTTACAGAACTACTCTTTCCTTCCTTCTGCCTGTCACTTAATCTGCTTTTGAGATAAGAACCATTTGTCTAACACTAATAATTAATTTAAGACAGACATGCATTTGTGTGGTTGTATTCCAAACCAATAATTGACCTATTTACATCTTCAATGTGGAAAAGATTTTAAGAACAAATTCCCATATAAAAACTCACCTCTAGTCAAGACAGTTGACTTTTAAATGTAAAGAAAAAAAAGAAAAAAGAAAAGAATTCCAAACACTTAACACATTCTGCTTCATAACAAAATAAATTTATGGATATGGTATTTTGTGAATGATCTTTTAAATAAAAGAAAACATTAAGTAATATTTAACATTGGTCTTTATTTGAGTCTGCTCTAGCTTGTGTCCCCCCTCCTCCCCTCCCAAAGTTCTCCAACATTGCATTAATCTGGAATTAACGGACACAGAAATAAGGTGGGGGGATTGGAAAAGAAAAAGGGAAGAAATGTAATCTAGGCAAGCGCTGGGAACATGTAGGAGACAGTGAAATAAAAATCCCGTAGGAGTGGAGGCAAGCCCAAGTTTTGTCCTGTGGCTTCAGTACAACCAGCTCCACTGCGAGGGCTGCCAGGCAGCGTGGAAGTACCGTGGCTTGCAGTTACAGAGCTCTGGGTGGTGGTTTCCAGCAGCTGGGCTCTGCTATTCTGAACACGGTGCCCTGTCTGCTGCTTAAGGGCAAACTCTGTGCTTCCAGGCTGGGTAGTGGTCTGTTCGATACAGTGTCTTTGAGGCAAAACAAATCGATCAGCTTGCTAGTGTTCTGCCCAGTTTCTTCCAACTTTTTTTAGCTGTCTTGTTTCCTACTAGACCTAACTGTTAATGGTGTTGTTGTCACCCTGTCTTTGAAGTATGTGCATACTGCAGGGTAAGCCAAGAGCCATGTTTTTTATTGAGGAAATGAGCCCTGACCTTCCTGCTGGTTTTACTGCTTTCCATAGCATGAAAGGGTGGGAAGTGTTCTGTCTTCCAGCTGTTCAGTCCGCTCTCTATCCTCAAATGTGCTCTTACGACAGCTTGAGCAGAGAATCCAAATCCTTCTCTGCGGTGACTTGCTGAGGCAGACTGCAGCACCAGCCTGTCCAACATGAATATCTCCTGAGGTGTAGGAGAAGGGCTGGCTGGCTGGAGATAGTGGCCTTCAGCTGCTTCCACAAGGCTTGCTCATAGCTTGTCTTTCAAACCTAATGAGGGAGGCAATAATTTTATCCCTCTGCATGGTGAAAAGTACCGCTGCTGCGTGAGAGACAGAAAACAGCTCATCTTGTTCAAATAGTGCTTTTCTGTACCTACTAACCTTTGAGTCAAGGGTTTCCCACTGATGAAAGCAGCCAAATCCCGGTATAGTTAAATCCCAGTATAGTTTTACCTTTTTTAATAATCTAATAGATGTGTATGTTTGTGTTGCCTGGTTTTTTTTTTTGAGTGCTCTCACTTATGCTTCCCCCGTGGCTTGGGGTCAGACTCTTCCACTCCTTTTTCTTTTTCCCCTTCAAAAATGTAATTAACGTTTTCCTGTAGAGATGCATATCAAACCAGCTTGTGTCAACAGCTGACAAAACTTTTAATTTTCTCATGATTGTGTCATTTCAGTTTTGTAGGAGGAAGCAAGACTTTTTCCCACCTCCCACCAGCAAAGGGCAGCTCAGGTTTAAGCTGTAATGCTTAACTTTACCTGCAGCTTAAGGCTAAACCTGGCATGGGAAAGCCTAGACCAAGGAGGTTACCAGCAGCAGTAACAAACGGATAATTCCCTCTGTGGCTATTCGTATTCTCACCACGTTATTTCTAGTAGCAGTGCTGAGTGTTCTTCAAGCTTGAACTTACACAAAACTGCAGCAGGAGTGCAGTGGACAGATTTTGGTACTGAAATAAAGGCATAGCTCTGCTTTGCTGCTGTGGAATGAGCTTCGTGTTCCTGCAGTGGGGTTGCAGCTCGGGAAGGTTGGTGTGGTGACTCTGGGAGCGCTGTGGGAGAATGCGCAGGAGTAAGCAGCGTGCACCTAACGTGCTGCGAAGCTGTGCTGTCAGCCCCTGAAAAATAAAAACCTCAGCGAGCTGACCCTGGTGGGCACTTTGTGTTGTGGCCGGGAACGCTGTTTGATGGCAGGAGAAACAAGTGGAGGAGCGTTCGGCTCTTGGAATGATGGGCTGGTGCCTGGGGCTGGATAAAGCTGTGCCCTTGGGGGTGGCTTCCTTGCCTTTGTGAAGCAGCAGTGAGGTAGTTTGCTACTGACATACACTGGGGCAACTGAAGAGCCTTCGGTGTTGACGACCGTGTGTGTCCAAAGTTCTCTTTGGTGTGCCAGAGCTCACTGTGAGACAGAGCGACCACGGCCAAGAGTCCCTGTCCCAGGGCGGTTTTGGGCGATGCTGGTATTGTACAACTTGTCTTATGGATTCTTTTAGTTTCAGTGCTGACTTTAGCACGTAGTCCAGTAGGAGTGTTTGCTACCTGTAGCACTGACTGCTGTCTCGTCTTCAGAAAAGACAAGATCTTGAGAATCTTAGAGCAAATCCTATTGCAGCGCCTCCTTTTTGTAGAAAAGATTTAATCAAGCTGGTAAATTTTGAAACGCACCCTTCGTCAGAGCATTCACGCGCAGTAACTTTCACAGCCACCCATGTCCCACTGGCTGCTTTCAGCAAAGCTCTTTGCAGTGGCTTTTCCAGGAATCTCCCCATTTGCCTGGAGTGTGTCTTTGGACAAAGCTGAGCGTAGATGACTGGTTTCCTAAACAGACCTCGTTCCCTCTCTCTGCATGGAAGTACGTCTCAGGGTTATTCAGACTGGCTTTCAGCAAGAACACAATCAGTAAGCTGTGAACTCTGGGCATCCTTAAAATCGTGTTAAGCTGATGTTCTGCATTCTGGTGGTTTCTGGATTTTGCTACCAGAGGAGCCCAAAGGCTCTGGAGGAATGAGGTGGTCAGTGTATTATATATCCTGGCATATTCTAGCACAGCATCAGTTACTTTGGGGGCATTTTCTCTGGACTGGATTTTTGGGATTCCATTTTGTAGGTGACGCTTGTCTTAAAGTTTTAGAAAGGGTAGTTTCTGTGGCTGAAGAGGAATTTGATTTCCAGCTGACTGGAACATTTCTCATCTGGCAGCTGAATCCCTCCTCTTATGTGTCACTTATCCCAGTACAGGATTTTAAGGAATCGAGTAAATACGAAGCAGCAGAGGGCCGTTTTTTAGCGTGTACATACACATTACATTTATATATTCTGCAGTGTATTCTGTTATTTGCGATACCACTCGGTATGGCGGTATTAAATCGGTCAGGGGCATTTAAAAACGTGTAATCATATTCTTGGACTCCGCTTTCTGAAATGATTTAATCCTTCGGTGCCAGACACTTGACTGTCAAGCCTGATGCACATTAGTAACAGCAATATCCTGATGTTGTTGCATGCCCTGGGCTAACTGGGAAACGTCCTACCAAAGCTGTATGTGTAGCTCGCACCTTTTCTGCTCGTTAGGGAGCTTTGCTGGTTCCTCCCAGCGTCTGCTCGCTCACACACACAACTTAGCTGGACACGAGGACTGGCAGGTCGGGTTCTGGTAGCACACGCGGTGTTACGCTGTGCATACGGTGTCGCTGCTGTTAGGTCTGAGATCACGTTCCTCACGTTACTGTAGCTGCTCGGGTTATTAAATCTGAAGTATTTTACGGTTTCCTTTTCTCCACAGCTGCAATAACTGTTACATGGCATTGCCTGCCCAGCGGCAGGCTAATTTTAACATCGACTTCCCTCATTTCTGTCCCTTTTGCAGACAAGTCTGTCCAAGGGCTTTAAGGATCTTCAGCGCTGTTACAGAAACAACCTGCTTACCTGTAAGCTCTCAAGTTCTTGTGCAAAGCTCTTAGAGTACCCCAGGGTTGGTGTCATTGCTGGGATCACTGCTGGTTGCCACCTTTCTGCCCGGTAGGTCGCAGCCAGGTTGGTGTTCAGCATGGCAGGGATTTGCTTCCTACTGTGAGATTGTTTTGTTCATGTCACCGTGCTCCCAAGATCCGCCTCTTTCCTTTAAATAAACCAAAAAATCACCAAGTACCTCTCTGAACCCCTGCAAAATCTGTACTGTAACGAATCTGTAAAATTTATATTGCTGTAAAAAATTAAATAAAAGCATTCAAACCTTCTAGGTTTCTGTGTTCAAATATAAGACTTATTTTGTCAGCAAGGATGAACTGAGCAGGATAAGAACAGGAAGAAGCTTTACAGCACCATAGGGATGTGCAGAATTTGTCCTTTCAAGTCTTACTTGGCCAAAATGCGTAAAGCACCTGGAAATCCTAGCTGTGAGCTTACTTTCCACTGGGTGGTAGCAGCACGTATCTTCGGCTGTAACAGAGCTGCTTTCAGTTTCGGCTCGGTGAGATCAGATTTGCAGTGGGGCGTGCAGCTGGGGCAGGGTGGGAGGTGGCACTTCCCCTTTAGCTGGGGAAGTGCTCAGACAACTGTAGCTTAGAGGAAAGACGTTTCTTGGTCTTTACAAAAACGTGTGCGCTACTTCAGCAAGTCAGAAAATTTCCTCCGAGACATGACTTTTCGTTAAAGCTGCCATGAAAGCCTGGCAAAAACAAAAGTACCTTGTGATCGGGGTGATACGTGCTTGCTCTGGTCCCAAAGCTTGCTCCTGCAGGGGGGATTTGATCTGCGTGCAGATCTCACAGTGTCACTGGTAATTTACTTGCAAAATTTACGAGCTCCGGGAGAAAGATCCTGTTGGAGCTTGCAAAGCTTTCCTCAAAACTTTAAGCGTGTTTCTGCAGAAAGGCCAGGTTTAGCTGGTGCTTTTTTTTTTTTTACTGATCACAGTTTCTCTGACCAGCGTGAGTCGTTAGCTCCAGCAAATGCAGCTGGTCTGTGATCAGGCCCCACCTTTATCAGAGGATGTCACCTGGCCCCCAGGGCATTCAGCAGGTAAGCTGGGGGGGGGGCAGAAGCTGCCTTCCCACGGCCTCTCTGGGCCCCAAGAGATCTTTCTGCAGCTGGTTAGCTGTGTAGCAAAAGGAAGGGGAGAAAAAAAGAGAATTGGGTTCGTTGGTAAAATGAACTGAAGGTAAATTTGCTCACAGGCAAAAGAAAGAAGCTGAAATGGGTCAGCTTTGAAAAAGGACACAGAAATGGAATTGTAATGTGGTGTTTTCTATCATTTATTATAGCAGATAAAAGCATGATGCTCCTGTCCTTGTCTCCAGGCTAGAAATGGTTTCTAGCAGCGGGTGTGGATGGGGCACAGGGGTTACGGGAGTGTCAGGCACTGCGTGGAGCCTGGTGCCGTGAGCGGAGTTTGATTCGGGAGCAGAACTTGTGGCCGCATGGAGCGAGGGCTCTGACGTTGAAGCGCTTCTTGTGAGAAATATAAAATATATATATAAAAAACATAAATATGGACAAGAAATGGTGTCCATGTGGCCATCTGCCTTACTGCAGTAAGGCGAGAAAGGGACTGACGTCCTCAAAGGGCATCACTCGACCCGAGGGCTGCTGTAACATACTCGAGGTGACCCCACTGTCTCGTATGGCCGATCGTTCTCGCTACCCGTGCCGCTCCTCAGGCATGGCAGTGGCTTTTACCTGCCCTGCAGGGGCTGGGCAGCCGTGCCAGGACGATGGGCACCCAGCACGAGGTGCCTTTGCTCCAGCCCGTGCCAGCCTTGGTAACGTCCCTGCAGAGACACTGAGTCATCTCTGAAGCTGTGGGGCGGATCAGAGAGGCTGTGGGCAAGTAAAGGGTCCCTTTTTAGCACTGGTTGTTCCTAATAAAATAATAAACTTCTTTTGATATGAAAAAGGAGAACTGTAATTGTCCCCAGCATAGTCAGAGCAACGGTTTTGCTATAAGCAACGTTTTTGTAAAGCTTCTGTCAGCTGCTTATGTTTAAATAGATAAATGCTGCTAGAAAATACGTAATAAACTACTTCATAGCTGTGAGCTCTGCCAGAAAAGCCCGTTTTGTAGCAGCTGGACTAGCAGTGGGAGGTGGTGCAGTTCTCATCCCATGCACAGAGCCAGGCGTAAGCCCTACAAACCATTCACAGCTGGCTCTTGCTCTTCTGGTCTCTGGTTCAGCCCCCACGTGCTGAGTTTTTTGATCCATGCCTGGATTTCACACGGGAGCCCTTTATTTTTGCACCTCTGGTTAGAATCGGAGTAGATAAAATCTAAATATGAGCGCATAGGCGCACACAGTGGTTAACTGTCTTGACAGAGCAATGTTTCCTCTGACAGCCTGATAGCGAAGGTTCCCATCCCGGAGTTGCGGACGCTGTGAACAGATGATTATTTTATCATTTTTGTAATAGAAGAGTCCCCTTCCGGGGGAGAGAGGGAAGGATGCAGCTCACTGGCTGCAGCATCTCAAGAGCGCCCCAGCTCATTTAAATACAACAAAATTTCCCTTGGCTGAATGATTTGCATGACCGTATGTATGTAGTGCCCTGGTGAGAGGCGGCATGAAGCGTTTTGTTTGCAGTTGTAAAACATGTGCCGGGCTGGCTGTTGCTCTCTGCTAGCTGTAAATACGGGGGGCTGCCCCGTGCACGCCCTATTCTTAGAGCAGGATACGTGTCCCTGCGCTGTGTCGGGGCTTCAGGCCAGCAGTTATCCCTGAGCCCTTATTCATAACCCCTCCTTAGTCTTTTCAAGTGCAAAAGAAAATCATCATCTACTCTTTTGGGGTTGTTTTATTGGTTTTTTCTTTATCAGTACAGTGCAATTGTGCCTGCTGTCTGCAAGCTGCTGCTGCTGGAGCACGTGAAATGGTTTTGTTCTTACTGCTGGACAGAACACACCTCGGTGGGGCTCCCAGTTTGTCCGCTAGCAGCAGCAACCTCGGGCTCTGTGCTGCCCTGCCAAGGCTGTCATCCTCTCTGTAAAACCTAAGAGAAGGCTTCCAACTTGTCTCACCTCTTCCAAGCTTTTTCAGGCAGCACCTGCCGCAAGTGCATCGCTCAGTGCAATGATAATTATCCTGGGGCTCTTTGCTAGAGGGGAAATTATTGCTGGCGTTGAACATTTGAGTGGCATCCGCCAAATCTGGAGCTCGAGGGCTCCGGCAGCACGCGTGGCTCTTGCCCGAGCCTCTTCCTCTCCCCCTGCGGATCCGAACGGCTTCTGCGAGAGGTGACTTTGTGTGAGCACCGCCCGCGGGGCTCCCGTGAGCCGGAGAGGGGCTGACCGTCGGCCGGCGGCGGATGTTGGGGTTAATGATTCAGATGGTGACAGGAAACCAGAAGCTGGCTAACGATCCTCGGAGGAACCGGCTCCAGTGCTGGCGGCTGCGGCCGTGAGGTGCGCAAGGAGCTGGGACGGATGGGGACGGCCGGCTGAGGCTGCAGGTGAGCTGGGACAGGCGGGTGGCACCAAGGCTTTGGGGACCTGCAGGTTGTCCCGACGGTGCGGTGAGCTCACAGATCCTGGGCTGGAGCTCAGTGAGTGTTTTAGTGAGGGTTTGGGGTCACCCCTGCCAGATCCCTCTGAAACGCGCCGTGTTACTCTCCGCTGCTGCTCATGACCACCATCTGATGAGCTCCGAGGTAGGAAAATTGCCAAATATAACCCCTCAGCAGCATTTAGACCCCTCGAGATGAGAGCCCAGCACGTGCAATCCAGTTTGCCTGTTTTACGCTGTTATTTTTAACATCTCTTGTTCCCCTCTGCTGATGGCAGTGTGGCTTTTTTTAACTGTATTCTTTCTGCATTTGTTTCTACTAAAAGATTCTGGGCATTTTGGGGTCCCTGTAGCACAAGCAGGCTGTGCTGAGCTGCCAACCCCACGGATGTGTCTGATCCTGCTTTGGGCTCCTGCTTCTGGGACCACTGCATCCCACCGTGTCTTCCCCTCCAAGGCCCACTCCCATAAAATAGCTGATTTTTGCTACACTTTTTGGATTTTCTATCTTTTAGGGCTTACTGGGATCTTATGAATGTGTTTATTTTACTCTATATTAGTGCTTGAAATAACTAACCCCAGACAGAAAATAGATCTTTGTCTTTGCATCAGTTTTCTCTTGTGATCAATGTTCAGTGTAATGGGGGCTGTGAGGTAGACTCGTTAGGAAAACTGGGGATAATTGTGGGATAATCCTGTGTAATATCAGCTCATGTTCATTACTCTGGGGTAAAGAGGAGTGCTTGTTACGTAGGGGTACTTACTTACAGGCACACAAATTCCCTGTATCTTCAGTGCTTAATCTTGCATACCCCCAGACTCTGCAGGGAAGGGTGTTGCGTGGCTCAATGCTGCCCAAACCATGGGAAGTTAGGGACAATTACAAGATATTTCCATGGAATACGTCCTTATGCTGATGTGCATGCATGTGATTAGGATTTTGTGCTGTATTTTCCAGCTGAGGCTTTTAAAAGCATTTTACAAAGTGCTCGTCTCTGTGGGAGTTCATTTATCAATTCAGTTGTCCCTCTTGTCCTGTGTCCTACTGAGTTGTGCCTCCTGCTCTCCTGGCATAAAATAAAGCATGGTCTACTTGAATAGCTGTACAAAAACAGATCGTATCTATACCACAGCAGTTTTCTCAAGAAAAAATTACACTGGCATCAAATCTGGTAGAAAATGGGGCATGCAGACCTCTGGAAGGAGCTTGCCTGAAGGCTCAGCACTGGTCATTGAAGTGATTCCAACCACAGGAGCTTCCTTTGGTCTTCAGTTTCTAAGACTTCAATTTCTAAGTGGATGAGACTTTCTGCGGTAATCTGTGCAACGTAGACAAACAGAAAGTCGCGTTTCTTTTCTTAGAAACATTAGAGCCACTGGGTCAAGCTGAATATTGCATCTGTTCAATAAGTCCATGTTCTACATTTCACACAGCGAGTTTTTAAATAAACTCTCCGCTTTATAGTTCGTGCCAGTGACTCATCCAATCAGTCTGAATTAGTCTTAATTTATTGCAAATTGAAGACCATGAAACTAACTTTCAGGAGGGGAGGGAAGGCTGTTTGATATTTGATTTTGGGGCGTTTTTACAGATAGGTTTAGTATATGACCTAAACCAGCATTTTCAGTCTTTATCTTGCAGTGAAAACTTACAGGGTGGGCTTGGTATCTGCAAAGAGCTAAAAATGACTTCATCAGAAATGATCTGATAGAATAAAAAAATCATTCGAACCATGCCACATCAACGCGCTCCTCGCTCTTCTGGATTTTTGGCAAAAAGTTCAAGTTTTAAGTACTCTTAAAGGGTAACTAAATAAGCTTTTTGCACCTTATGCTGCTTCAGGAAAGCTGCCCCAGACTTTCCATCCCTCTAGCAATCAGGGATTTTATTTCTAGATTGTGCACATTCAGTTTATACCCTCTCGTTGTCACACTGGCGTTGTCTTTTAAAGTTAAATAGCATTTCGCACTTTTGCGTTTCTGTCCCAGACAGACTGACAATGAATGTCTGCGTGCGCTCACTCTGCTTCAGCAGACTTAAAACCAGTGGCCTTCCAGCCCTCCCTGTAGAAACCAGCTCTCCTCCCGGGGCTGGTGATGGTGGCCCCGTTTCTGGGGACCATCTTGTAACTCACACTGTCCCACTGCTGGATGAAAGAAACCCTCCAGGTAGGGCTAGAAACCTCCTGCCCCAGCGGCCTGGGTGAGACAACTTACTGTACACATTGCAGGACCTTTTGCAAGTCATTTTCTTCCTCCCATTAAAGAAAAAAAAAAAGAAAAAAAAAAAAAAAAAAAACTTGTTTCATTGCTAGAAATAGCCAAGGATGTGAGAAGAGGTGCCCTGTTCAGGCGGGTGTGCGGCAGGGGTCGTTGCTTTGCCTGCAATTCATTTATTTACTGTGGGTGCCTCAATTCGTTGCCCGCATTCATTCATTTATTTATTCTGGGTGCTGCTCTCAGGGCTGCGGGTCGTGGGCATTGCCTGCTGCGGGAGGTGCCACCGGCACCGGCTGCCTCCTGTAAGGAGAAACTTCTGCCAGTGCTAAAAAGGAGACAGACGGAAAAGGAGAAGGGATGTGCGTATAAACAGAATGGGACATACCTTCACTCTCTGAATTTTACTTCTGAAGGTCTGAAACTCTTCAGAAGGGTTTTTTCTACATGCTTGAGTTTAGCTCATTGAAAGCAAGCCCGCTTAGCAGGCTCTTCACTCTCTGCATCTTTCTCTTATGCTCAGGCCTCGTCACAGACCACAGTGGCTCGAGCCTATGTATTCTCTTCGCCCATCTCCCCAAGGCAGAGAGCTGGGAAAGCACGTTCAGCTGTCTTAGATAACTTATTTATAACCCGCCAGCAGTGAGTAAGTGCCTCCAGCCTTCTGCTTGTCATAAACGTGTTCATCGCCCTCTCCCATCAGCTCCTTTCCGGCACAGACGTGTGATTTCTTGCCTCGGCACCAAGGTGCTGGGCAGCAGAGGGGAGGAGCGGTGCCCACTCCATCTAAGCTCCCCACCTGGGCAGGACCCCAGAAATCCTGCTCTCATTTGGTCCATTTTTTTTTATATTATTTTTAATTTACTTTTTTTTAAGGCATATGGTTTATTTTGGGAATTAAAACTGCTTGACCCAAGCGCTTAACTAAATACTTGCAGCAGAATGTGGCATTGTTGGACCCCCTGTGAACTCCCTGAAACGGCAGCAAGTCCTGCAGGTTCACAATGCATTTCCAATACAGCACCAATGAGACATTTCATGCCTTATGAGAGGAAGTTCTGTAACAAAAAAAAAAAAGGATTTTCATTGACTTGTGTGTTTGCTGAATGCAAATAATAACATCCAGCCTGGGGCCATGCTTGTGCGTCGATGCTGGCGGGGATGCTGAGCGGAAGCAGAGGCGAGGTGCCCGTTCAGCAGCCCCTGTGAGCAGTCCTAGTTCCCAGAGAGAGAAGGGTTCGGGAAGTGGCCGGTTTTGTTACGTTACTGACCGCTGTAGAAATAAAACCACCGCTAGAAGGGAGATGGTGACCTGCCCTACAAAAGCACGAACTAGGTCAGTGCTGTTGGGTTCTTTCAGCTTTGCCTTACCTTAAAAAAAAAAAAAAAAAAAAGATAGAAACCAAAACACCGCAAAACCTGCCTTTAATAATAATGATAATTAATAATAATAATCAGCACCACCACAACTCGCAGCGTGCCCTGGTCATTAGGCTGCTGGTGCAGGACTGGGGCTCCCACTGCCAGATCACAAACCTCCCACCAGTGTCTTCAGCCAAGACTGGTGTGCAGGGGAGGGCGTCTGTGCAATTCTGGGAGATACATGGCCACCGCATGGGGAGGCCTTTGGGTTTTCTTTTGTGTGAGCCACTTTGGGTTTTCATTTGTGTGAGTCGGGGGTCACTGTGACTGGCAACTTGGGGAAAGGAATGTTATTTACTCCTTTACGCAAGCGGAGGCTGAGCAGGGCGGAATCCAGCTGCTGCTTTCTATATGAAATATATATGTATTTTTTCTCCCCCTCCCTATCCACAGCAGCTATAACAACACCGTCCAGACTTGAGCTGTGATATGGGAGATTCGGGTTAGGCAGCAGGGAAACTTCCCACCTGGCGGCACAGTGAAGTTCTGGCCTCCGGCGAGGTGTAATATCTCCAGCACTAGGGGCTAAAGAGGAAGGTTTAGGGGAAAAAAATCTGCAGGTAAAGAAAATCTGGCCCTGGGGAACAGGAATGGGCTAAGTGATCAGTCCCAGCAGGCTGCTTTCTGTTATGTGTGCAGGTTTGTGTTTCAAAGGGAGAAACTGAAGCCAAATCATGGTGATTATTGAATAAGCATTCGCTGTTGCTCGTGGAGTCACCCGGCGTGGAAAGGAGGGGAAGAGCAGGTGCACGAGACATCTTGAGGCCACAGGCGGTGCTGGGATGTATCACTGGCAGTAGTTCTGCCTGAAGCAGAGCAGACAGGTCCAGCGTCGCGGGGGCTCACGGGTTGCTCTCGGGGCTGTGTTGCAGGCTGGACACCGCGGGGCCATGGCGCAGCTGGAGCTGCTGTGGGTGGCTGCCGCGCTGATGCTGCTCGGGGCGGCCGTCAGCGCCTGCGTCAGGTGCCAGCTCTCCGGTAAGGTGCTGCTGTGGGCACAGGGACCCCGGGGCTGGCCGGGAGGGTGCTTTCATTTTGGGGTGTCCCCTCTGCAAGGGAGGGTGCTGGGTGCCTGCAGCTCAGGAGGCTGCAGGATGGGGCTGGGGTCCCCACAAGGAGTTTCCTGAATGCGTTTCAGCGGTCCTTCCCTTTTTGATCTCAAAGGCCTGCGTCACCCTTTTGTAAGAGCTTTCTGTCTTTTCTTTCAGGTACAAAGCGAGAAAAGAAGCAGAGCAAGCAGACAAGTCAGTAAGTTGCCTTTTGCCATAATGTTTCTCCCCAAAACTGTTTGGGAGACCCTGGCCAGACCCAGACCCACTGCATGCCCTGCACATCCACCAGCTGGGCAGTGTTCCTCCAATATCTGGACTTCACATGAAATAATACATATATATATATTTATTATTTAACTATATTTATGAATATATTCTGTATCTTCTATATATCTGTACCCCAGCTCTGCCGCCGGCAGTGCACAAGGCAGCGTGCCCCAGTAAAGGGGGAATGCCGTCACAAGGAACAACCCGAAATGAAGCTGTGCCCACGAGACCCGTGAGTCAGTAACCCGATGGAAAAATGTCTGGAAAAATAGGAAGGGTGCATCCCTGCCTTGTCCTGTCATGGACGGACAGGGAGAGACGCATGGCTCCACAAGCAAAGCTCTGCCTGGTGCTGGTGGGGACGCGTGCCAGAGCCAGCCACCACAGCTGCAGCTCAAACAGTGAAGGAAACACGACCATGCACAAGCACACCCCCTTATTTCCTTCGCTAACAGACAAACCACAGCTAAATGATATTAAGAAAAAAAAAAAAAGCCAACACTTTTTTAACCTTTGATAAAGGAGCGAGCGTGGTGTGAAGGGGCTCTGTCAGAGGCCAGGCTGCCTGGCAGCGGGGCTCTGTGTCCTTCACGGAGCGACGCATGAGCCAATGATGGCTCCGTCCCACCGCGAGCCTGCGCTGTTGTCCTGGCTTGTTGGAATTTGTGCCTGGATTCAGTTGCTAGATTTCGGGCTCATGGTGTGCCCAACGACGTCTTCCTCACCCCTGGGTTTTTCCCTTGGCTGGTGTTGGCTGCGCTGCCCATGGGCCTCAAACACATCTCTGCTGTGGAGGCCCACACAGAGGAGGCCCAAAGGGAGGCGGAGGGGAAGAATCGCCTCAGGGCCACCGTGGGTCTGTGTGGTCTGCAGCACCGGGTCTATTTTCCGTGTTGTGCACCCCACGGTTCAGCTGACGTGGTGCCTCTGTCTTTTCCAGGCTCGGAAACCAGCAGAGCTTTGAGGTGATTCGGTCCCACTCCAGTGAGTATGGCCCTTGCAGGGGCACAGGGTGGGGGCTCTGTGGGCACAGGGCAGGGCTGTGTGAAAATAAAAAGGTGACCACAAAGCCAGGCAGCCGCTGGCAGTGTGGAAGCCTCCTTAGGTGCTTCTGGGCGTGTGGATTCCGAACTCGCACAAAAATCTACGTTTCCATTGAGAACAAATCACTAAAACGATGGAAGCGCAGGAGCTGGTTGGTTTGGGCCCCTGACAGCACGCTGCTGGCGCTGTGGGGAAGCCCGGAGAAATAGCAGTGACTCATCCGTCATCGCCCTCTTGCTGCTTCCTGCGGCGGGGCTGGTTGCACGCTGACCTTTTGGTTCCTACCCTGACCGAGCCGCTGGCAGGGCTACAGCAAATGTCACCGGCACTGCCCGGCCCTGTCCCGCCAGGCCCCAGCAAGTGTCCACCCCATCCCAGCCGAAGCTGGAGGCCCGTTGGTGCAGCTCAGCTGGGCAGAAAGGGTGCTGAGCGCGCAACAGGCCCCCAAATTGAGCGTGTTTGGGGGAGAATAGGAAATAAGGCAGCGATTAGGATTGTGGCTTCCTCTGATGTGTTTGCTAGCTCTGCTGCCTGCACAGGCAGCGCGTTTCTCTCTACTCATTTCCCATTTGGGCCTTGGTGTGCTTTTGAGGAACAATTTGGAAGCTGTTTCATGGCATGTTAGAGTAACGCTTGCCAATACTGGGGAATTCACAGCATTGGATGCTCCGTGCTTACGTTGTAATATCTGCTGCCATGGTCTTTAACATCTCGTTTTGTTCTTGGTGCTAGCTGTAACGCGAAGGCTAGACCAGATTAAGGAACCTGAAAACTTCACAATAACAAGGTAGGTAAAAAAAACACATACACAACAAGGCATAACCTAGCTATAGAGGCAAGCTTGGATGAAGTTCACCCAACATATGAGAATGCCGAGGGTTTGGGACTGGGTGCTGTGCCTTGTAGGTGTGGCTCGGGCTGTGCTTAATCATTGCTGGTCAGTCGTGGGTTTAGTCTTTTTCTGAATTTTCTTCAGTCTATCTGCATCTTACTTGTAGTATTGAAGTCAAACCCAAGGAAACAGGCCATGGTTGTCTGTAACAGGTATACCACAAAAAAGAACCTGCTGTTCTTTGCTTATAAGCAGTTTGACATGAGAGATCCTCTCCTGCCCACCACCAGCGCCCCAGGAAGCAGGGCAGCAATAATTGCTGCACTACCCAGGCATGGTCATCCCCACCTTGGGGTTTCACCCCAAACCTGTCAGCTCGATGCATTTCCTGTTGCAAACACACAAGGGGGTTTCACGGACAGTGGTTTTCCTGCGGTTTGCTCAGAGCTGAGGATTTAGCTCCCTTCTCCTGCAAGCCCCAGCTACAAACAGCACATTAGCCCGACAGCACCTGCAGACACACGCAGTGCTCGTTTTCTTTCAGGAAAGCTCACGAGGAGCTCGGCGCCTCCCGTCCCCTTGGCATTGGTGAGTATCTCCACCGGGACGCTCGCCCGCTCGGTGGGCTCTGCACCCACACGGCAGTGGGGACAGACCAGCCACAGAATTCCTGGGTGGGGATGTAGCAAATCTCCGCTTGTTTATGTAGCAGGGAGCTCCCTTTGTGTCTACATGGGGACACTTGATAAGAACTGGATCTGAGGGTAAAAATCCAGGCTGGTTTGCTACAGCTCACCAGTCCTGGTTAGAGCTATGGGGCTGGATAATCTAAAATCTGCCCCTGGCTGTTCCCACTGTGTCCATGCTGTCTGTGAGCTGCGAAGGCAGCTGGTGGCGGGTGTCCCCTGCCTGTGGTGTCCCCTGCCCGCTTCCCATCATAACGTCCCCCTGTGCTTTATCGTACCAGAGAGCAGGACCGAGCCCCGGTACCAGAACTTCCTGACAGGTATTTGCCACACGGGTGGCTTCAGGGGCTTGGGGCAGCTTGTGATGAGGCAGGTGGGAAGCAGTGTGCTGCGGGTCTGGCTTGCTGCTTTTAAGCTGCACATGATTTAATTAATGGCTAAGAGAAGGGCTTGAGGTGCTCGTGGCAGCCCCCAGCTCCCTCCTGGAGCTGGCATCAGTCCTGTGAGGATTATTGCAGTGCGGGGCTGTACTCCTGGAGCTAGCATCAGCCCTGCAAGGACTATTGCCATGTGGGACTGCACTCCGCTCTCCCAAAACGGGGGCTACATCCCCGATCTCCCCCTCACCTGGCAGAGTCTATCCTGCTCTGCTCAGGGCTCCCAGCCCTGCTTGGTGCTGCCTAGGTGGGTTTTGGGGCTTGCTGCCTGCCGGGGCCATCCGCTGTGGCTAGACTTGGAGAATTTGGGGGTTTTGAGTTTATGTGGCTGGTGTGCTAACAGGAAATCCCTTGTGCTTGCAGAGGACTACCTGTGCGAGGATGCTGCCTACGTGTAAGTGGCCACGGTCGCTCGCCGCCACTCAGAGGGCCATGGGCCTTCCTGGGCAGCTGCAGCTGAGCGAGGTTTTCCTTCTTGCAGGGAGCCCATCTCTGTGGATTTCTATGAGCATGCCAAGTGCTTCACCTCACCCAACGGTAAGGTCTCCACGCGAGCACCACCACAGCCTCCAGCACCAGCACGGCGTGCCGGCTGACCCGTGGCTGCAGGGAGCCCGCAGGGAGCCTGCAGTGCTGCCCCTCTCCACTTCGCTGTCCCGTCACCATTCAGCCCGAGGCAGGCACAGTCCAGGGGGTGCCTTGCACCAAAAGGAGGGCTTCAAATGTTTTGTGTGCTTTGCTTATGGGGGTAGGGAGTGAAGGTGGGGCAAAACACACTGCTCCATTCAAAGGCACCTTTTCAAGGCAAATATTGCATCCGTGAGACATTCTCGCCTCCCTGGGCACTCAGCGTTTCACTGCGCTGACTTGGGCATCAATCTGTTACCTGAAATGAACTTCAGAATGCGAAGCCTATTTTTTATTTAAAGAGATTGAGAGGAAGTGGAAAAAAAAAATATTATTTACCAAAAAAATTACCTTATTCCAAAAAAACACAACCCTTGCGTGGCTCAGCTGCCCACAGGCACATCCAGAGAGCTGACCTGCACGGGCTGTCCCCAAAACTGACACTTTTTAGTCTACGGCATGTTTTGTTGTGGTCAACAGCCCTCTCCTGCAGGCAGCTGACAGCAAAGCACAAAGCCCATCAGGGGCTGAGCCCTTCCCGCACTGCTCCTGCTTCCCTACATCCTTTTTCCCCCTTTCTTCTCTCTGCTAGCCAAAGAGGAGGATTCCCATTCCTACCAGAATGTCTTCATTGGGGACACTTGTGGCTCCGGGCTGGGTACGTGCTGCGCTTCGTGCCGACATTCATCGTGATTTAGCCCCCAGCTCAGGTTGCTCATCACTGCCAGCATAGGGCGCTGGACCACAGGGGCTTTGGGCTTCTGTCCTGGGCTGTCACAATCGAAAAATGAAGCTGTTTTGCTTTCCTTTGGCGCTGCCCACGCTGCTCTGTTTGGAGTGATGAGGGGAGGCAGGAGTGTGGGGCTGCCCCAAGCCCATCCGTGCCTGCAGAAACCAGGGCTGGGAGGTGGCTGAGGCAGTGTCACCAGCCTGTGGTGGGACGGTGGCACTGGGTGGGGGTTCCCAGGGCCCGCTTTTAGCCCACTCGCTGTTCAGCATCATCCTGTCCAAACTCTGCTTACTCACAGATGACGTGGATGACTACGAGAACAGCACGGCGATACACGCGTGGAAAATCGAGCAAAGTGCAGGTATGTCCTCAGCAGCTGCTTGCTGCTTACGGTCTCGGCTCGTGGGTGGGATGCCTGCTGTGCTACACCGTGCTCGGGGCAATGCAGTCATTGGCCCTTTTGGGGATTTTTTTCCATCCATGATGAACAGCTAAGCATGCAAACTGCCACATACATTTGGCAGTTTTACATGTGAATGTGGCTGTGGTGGGACGGGGCGTTCCCAGTGCTTGGAAGGCCACCATGGCTGTGCCCGTCTCGAAGCCCCTCTGAAACCCTGATGCTGTGATGTGAGGTTTCTTAGCCCGGATACAAAAATGTGTCAAAGCTGAAGGCTAAACGTGCTGGCCGGACACGCAGCGTGCATGGTGGGTGTTTTCAGATTATCCCAATTAATGATGGGTGCTTTCCTTCTTCATTAGCAGCGCTGTATATAGAGAGCCAGGACGAGGAGCCGGACTACGTTAACACCGACCCCGCGTCGGACCCCACCCTGCTGTCAAAGCAAAGGTAAGGAGAGCAAACACTTGATGAACACATTTAGGGGAGGGAGGATTGTGTTTGGGTTGTGAAACCAATTCTGAGCAGCTTTGGGCCGCGTGCCGCGGGCAGGAACCCCAGCGGGGTGCTGGTTTGTGCAGTGTGGGGGCAGAGCACAGCGAGGAGTCCCCTCAAGCCCCGGCTGGTGCTGCACACCCTGCTCTGCGCTCAGCAGCAACCCAGTAGCTGCTGATACCGAGTTTCTGGAGGCAATTAAAAGTTAAAAGCGTGCGCAGAGCGCCCTGAAGTCTTCCTGCAGCTCTGAGCGAGTGGGTGACAAAATACAGTGTCAGTACGGAAGAAAACCAGCCCTAGAGACACCAAACTCCATGACAGGGGCTGCTTTATGGCCCCAAATGGGCCCCCGCAGCCCTCGTGGGGAGTCTGCAGTAAATGCCAGCTGAGCCATCAGCAGAGATCAAAAAGGCAGGGGAGTGGGTGTGGGTTGCTGGGAAAGGGTTAAAAAAACCCACAACCATCACCGTGCTCATGTATGAGTCTGTGGTTTCTCTACAGTGTGCAGTGCTGGTCACCCTGCTTGGGACTGGAGCCCAGCTGGGACAGGCACTGGAACCAGTATCACTCCCCACTGGGTTTTTGCTCTCCGAGGACCTGCAGGACCCAGTGGGATCATCCCTGTGCCAAGTGGCACCCACAAACTGCAGGTGCCAGTGGCAGGCAGACCCCATATGGGATTTTTTTGAAACCATGTGAAGTATTTAAGGCTTGCCATCACCATCCAAAGCCCTGTTCTCCGTGTTGCAGCATTTGCTTTGAACTTCAGCAGCCCATCCTCAGCCGCATGTGCCCTTACAAACACTGCTGGAGGGGTGCTGTGCCCAGGGCAGGTTGTGCTTTTTGGCTGAGGACTTTGCCATGTGTCACTCAGGTCGCATCCCAACATCACACGCACGTGGTCTGGCCAGCAGCAAATACAGCTGGGTCTGCTGCACACCTGGCGTGGGGACCCACGGCCCAGCATCTCTGCCAGGATGGGGACAGCACCTGTGTGTTGTGGTTTAACACCACGCCAGCTGCGTGCACGAGCCCCAGCGTGAGCAATGTGCTCAGCACCTCCCTTTTGCTTGAGCTGGAGTGAACTGAGATCGTGCTGTAGAAACGGGCTGCTTCAGATAGAGCTGCAGAGAAGCTCGCTTTGTTTGCCTTCTGGAAGGTGTTTATGGAATAGCCAGGCACCATGATAGCTGAGGGAGGGAAGCTGATGGAGGGAAGGAAGCAAGCCAGGTTATGCCTGAAATAAATGAAAGGGCCGTAATGGTAACTTTTATAAGCACATCTGCATTTATTCCTCTTCCACTGAGAAATTTCAGGGATGAAGGGATTACATCTGTGCATTAGTCACAGCATGGCCCTCCTGCTTTTTGCTCTGCTAATGGCTATGCAACACCAGGCTGCTTCATTTGCTGTTTGTAATGGGAACAGTGCCCACCTCACCTGGAGATGAGAGAGGAACAAATGGGGCTGAGAGATGCCCAAAACCTTTAGCACAGCTACTGTAATGATCCCTCCTGATTTTGTGGAGAGCAACAATCAAAGCAGCACCAGGGCTACCACAAATAGACCCCTAAATGTGATAAGGGGTGCTGGGAAGCCAGAAGAGGGAGGGATTGCTGTCCTGAGGAGTCCTGGTGATGCAGATTTTCTGGGAAGACCTCCAATCATAAGCCCTGGCAGAATGCTACCATGTGTAAATTACTTCTGGTGGCTCTGTAAGTAAATTAGACTTGACAATGCACTTTTTGCCATTATAGCAATGCCTCCATTACAGCTTTTGCTAGCAGAGCTGTGCTATGCAATCCCCGTGCCCAGCCACCATAGGTCTGCCACTGAGGATGGATGGGTTCAGAAATGGGCTGCCGGCCCCACTGTGCTCTCTGCTCTGCTCTGGGGCTGCTGCCCAGACCTGCACATTCTGCAGTGCTTCAGAGGTCTGCTTCCCTACCTGGGAAGGAAATGCAACAGGCAGCAGGGCTAAGAAGGTGAAACTGGGGACTGAAAGTCAGTGGACTCACTGTTTTCCCCCTCTTCTTTCTAGTAAACTGCGTAAAGTCTGAAGGAGCCCTTCGCCAAGCTGTAAGGGCACACCCAGCCAGCATGTACATAGGGAAAGAGGAGTCTTCGATCCCACAGTGAAATCTTCTCCAGATCGTGCCCAAGATCGTGTGGAACAGGTGCCGCTGAGAGGAGGAAAGGCTCTGCTTGAAGTCCAGCTGCAGACGTGCGTTGGAGGGAGCGCTCTGCCCGGCAGCGAAGCCTGGCCGACCCCTTCAGCGGCTCCCTCGGGCATGCCACAAGCTCGTTATCCCGTCTCACTTCCCTGCACGTCTGCTGGAGGGAGGACGGCTACTCTGTGCAATGTTTTCTCCTGTCAAGCATGAAATGAATCTTTAAATTGCTGAGCGGTAATGCAGCCAACTACTTAATTTGTCAGGCTGACTCATGCACGATGGCATTCAAACACGGGGATTATGTTCTGATTTAGTTCCTATGCTCTCCTGCAGAAGCTGTTTCCTACAGGAGAGGAACTGGCAAGGCAGAGGTTGCTTTTACAGCAGCAGTGGTTCTCTGGAGCTAAATGAGATACCAAACTGCTCACAAAAGCTAAGGACTAAAGAGGATTAAATCCTCATCTTATTCACAGCTTGTAATTCCCAGTGTCTGTGGCAGCTCTCCTTGTGTTTCGTTATCTGTTTTATAACGATACAAAGGCACTGCAAAAACTGACAAGGTCCGATCCACTGCCGTCAGCCTCAGAAATTGCACTGGTCCTTCAGATTTGCCATAGGAACATCAGTTCTGAAACATAACCCTTGTCTCTTGAGCCCTCATGTATAGATTTGGCTCTGTCATAGCACTTATTTATTAAAATTGAAAAACCTCCAAAGCAAATCTGCAGTTTTATTACGGTTTGCTATGATGTGTATGTTGTCTTTGTGATCGAGTGAGACAGGCTGAGATGGGAGCACGTGTAGAAATGACACCGAATGGTGTGCAGGATCCTACTGGGAGAAAACAGAGCTCCACAAAGCCTTATTCCTCAAAATTGGTTCAGAAAACTATTCTTCAAGAAGGGAAGAGGCCCACAGCACTCATCTCCAGGACTGGTAAGAACGAGCAGAGAAGAGGAGCTAAGGGCGAGTGAGCCCTGGAGTGGGAGAAGGGGATGTCAGGTGCTTCCTGCTGCAAATGTCTCGGCTGTATTTTTAGCAGAATTGCTGAGAGCGTGGGGCCACTGCTCGTGTAGCTGAAATAGCAGGTGGTTTGGTGTTTGGCTTGGAAGCTTTACTTCTAACTCCTACAAGTGCATTTACTCCTGCTCCTGCAGGACTTTTCCAGCAGAGAAAATAGCGCATTTCAGGAGCATCCCCAGGCAGAGCTATCAGCCTGCCTTTCTACTTACCCCTCCCAGTTCAGCTTCTGCTCATGCCCTCTTGTTTTCTGATGTTTAAATGCCCTGCAAAAAGCTGGTGTGAGCGGGGGCCACTGACCACAGAGAGAAGGAACATGCTGGCATCCCAGAGCACCTGGAGCAGACACGGTGACAGCCACAGCCTGCACTGGCTCTGCACAGCCTTGCAGACAGGCAAGGAGATGAGGAGAGCCCTTTGCTGCTGAAACAGAGCATCTGGCCCACGCTGGGCCACGAAGTTGTCATCCTTGGTGACTGATTCAGCACCTGAAGAAGCTCCCACTTTTCATGAAGTGCTGCAGACTAGCTTTTTCAAGATCTTCTGGAGGGAAAGTGCTCCATTTTCAATGACGTGCAGTGATGTTGCACCTACTTGTGACTCATCTCATAACCAGAGGGAGACATTAAGCACTTAAGATACGTTTATCAGCGGTAAAAGATCCTCGGCAGGCAGCAATAGATCCAGTTAAAGGACTCCCAGAAAGTTCTAGCTGTTAGGTGAGTGTACAGCCAAAACATTAAAACACAAAATTCTTCTCACTAAGCAGGGAGGCAGATTAGACCAGTTACATTTTCCTGGAATGAGGTTCCTTCATTGCCAGAACCTGAAAGTAGCAGCGCCTAAGCAGTAGCTAGATCTGGAGTCTGTTCCCTCGCCATACTGGGACCGAGCAAATTGCTCTCCTTCAGCTCTGCAGAACAGCCAGCTGCAGAGAGGGGTAAATCCTTCCTTAGCTTTGTAAAGCTCCTGAAGTACTTTTCAGCCAGTGATCTCATTATGCTGGAAGATATCCAGGGACTCTTACAGTAAACTTCATCAACATTTATAGTCTTGTTCTGAAAGACTTAAGGTTTTTCTTTGCAACGGGTGAGGCAGTACATGCGTGTTCACTGACCTGCTGTCCTTTCAGGACTCATTTTTAGGTGTGCAAGGATTATTTCTGGTGCTAAACCAAAACTGTCAGATCCTGTGTTGCCTGACAATAATTCAAGAATTGACATCTCCCATGGGTACATATAGCTCTTTTTCCTCACGTTAGGTAGGCGGCCAAGTGAGCAACGCGCTTCCTGTTTTCAATTTAGAAGACACATTAAATGTCATTTTGGCACTGCTGGTATGGCTATCGCAACTGGAGCCAGGGAGCCTTCGCTAGCTACTGGAAAGCAGCAGCTCTGCACTCAGAGGCAGTGAGCAATCAAGTATGGGAGAACAGGCTGCACTGATGGCCTCTCAGACCGGTACTACTCCTCTTCTAAGGAAAGGTGAGCAAAATGAAATCCTCCCAGTGCTGTAGAGTATTAACTCAAGAGAGAATCAGCTCCAAATTGGAGATGAAAAGCAGCTGCTGAGTATTGTCATGAAGAAAAGCACTTACCGGGTAGCATCAGGACCTGTGATCCTCCAAGTTTCTCACTTTTGCTGGCACCGACACAGCAAACCACACAACGCACAGGTAGGTGCGTCCACTGGGGTAAGGAGCAGCCTTATGAATCCTACTAATATGACATTTGTTATTTTATGAAGCTGCCACTGTAACACCTCTTCTTTCTCTGTTCCGCAGTGAACATATTTAACTAGGAGAAGGCTGTCTGTGACATACAGACGAGGGAAAATCAGTCTAGTGTTTAAATAAGGTGTCTTATTTAAGCTTTTGCAGACAAAAGCTGTGACGTTGTCTGTAAAGGACTCGGTGGCTTAAGCATCTTAATACATTGTTAGTTATATATTTAACAGTGTTTGTTCTAGTGTTAACAATTCAGTAACTAGAATCAAACTTACCCCAGTTGGACTAAAATCTAGTGAAAGAAGAATATACAGAGTATTGCATCCATTATTCCAAGAACTGTTTCCTTTATTCCATTCAGGAACAAGTTCAAATGTGCCTGTGCTTTAGCTGTCGATTATCTTCCTTTCTTGCACTTTGAGTCAAAAAAGGGTCGTCTTAAAGCTCTGTCAGAAGAGCTGCAGAAAGTCTTGATGGCACAATTTACAATGCTGCCAGCCCTTGCTGCTGAAACTCATTACCCCTGTGGCAGAGTTGGAGAAACGGAGGGCGTAGCCAGTGCAGGGGCCGGTCTTTAGTCTGGAGCTGAGTTACGCTGCCCACAGAGATCAATTTGGCGCTGAAACAATGTAGTTTGGGCAACTGGATGCTGGGGGTGGTATCTTCAACAGAAGGGGCAGGGAGACGAGCAGGCACTAGTAACTTGTACTTCTACCACGTTTTGTTTGACTGCTGTAACAGCAATGCACTTCATTAAGTTAAAAGCTCTGCTTACAGAAATATATCTGGCACCTGATATGGAGGTGGTCGAATTCAATTTATATTTGTTTCTACATTTCACACTTTATTGCTCCTCTGCACTTGTGAGGTGGTTTCCAAATCTAAGCGGAGAGGAAATCATGATGATGTAGTTTTTTGGTACGTTGAAATTACTGTAAAATATTACCTAACCTGGACAAGCAAAAACAGAGAACACAAATGCAGAGCATCCCAGAACTTGATGTATTTTTTTAAAGATTATAGGTGGAGTATCCAAAATAAATAGCTGGCACCATCAAGAAATGTGTATTTCTCCTGTACATGTTTGATGGAAATATCTTCCTTACCCCAGCACATAAAGAGCACCCAGAAATGGCACCTTCTCAGCATGCCTCAATTGTAACTCCATTCATGGCTCTTTCTGTGCAAAAGTTTTTCCTTCTTGGTCTTGGTGAGACTACCACTCTTGATCAATCATAAGGTGTAATCACTAACAAGGGGATTCATATTTTGTCTCTCCTGACGTTAGGTCTTGGTATTGTTACCTATAAGCATTTTTGCAGAGTACTAGAGAGACCTTAGTGCTTCTCCTTTCTGGACTGTCACATTCCTCTACTTCAACTACACAACAGGCAAGAATTCTTGGGTTAAAGATTTCAAAGCTTTATTGATCAAAATAAAAAAAATACAAGTTATTTTTACAATAGAACCTGGTTATTTTTCTGGGATTTAGCAAAACCAGGGGGACAGAATTCACGATACATGCACAGCTGCTGACCTTGCGTGCCCGGTCTTCACCTTCCAGAAGAGGGGTTTCAGCTCAGTCAGGTATCTAACTTGCTGCAGGGGCTGCAGTCTTCTGACACAGCCTGGCCAACAGTCCAGCCATTTGTAAAAGCGAGTTCACTCCTTCTGCTATTTTCATATGTGTGTAGCCAATTTCCTGATGAGGAAAACATTGTCAAACCTTATGTTTTTTCCCACAGTCTGCATGGTGTGACTAATGACACTCCTCTAAATAGAATGTATCCCTTACTGCTAAGAAACTATCTTCAGAGTCACTTAAAGATAAGAAAACTGTTTTCTGGCAAGACTATTACGTTCCCATGTAGACCAATTAGATCAATTTTTATTTATTTATTTTTGTAATTGAAGCCTGTGCTTCCCCATTTTTTTTTCATAAGGAGCAAGGTGCCTGTATTTGAGGACAGGTTTTAAATCTTAAGAGTGTTTCCATTATACCAGTTCACCATTTGTCAACTGGCTGTTAAAATCATGTAACATTTTACTATCCATTGGACTAGAATCTAGTATGCTCTTCAAGAAAGTTCTTAAGGAGTTTTTAGAGGCTTTGATGTAAATAATAAGTTCAGCCAACATTACATTTGTTATTAATCCATCGCTAAAGTAACTATTGGCACTTCTGTGGGTGGTTAGACTTTAAACTTCTGTTTCACAGACTGATGAGGCAGAGGAGGAAAGAAAACAGTAATAAAAACAGTAATAAAAAGAAATAATGTTTTGCACTTATATATAGCAAATCTCAAATGGAAAACTCTGAGGCTACCCCTACGTTAAGGAACACATCCTCTTTTTGAAAAGGGCAGAAAGACCCCACCAGTAACCAGGTTAACACTAACCTTGATAAATTCCAGTTTCAGATATTCGGGCATTTGAAAGGTTTTGCACACACGGAAGATGTTACCAATCACATCTTCTGGAGAGTATCCAAGTCTCCAAAGGTGAGCAAGAATCTGTGCAGGAAAGAATAATCCCGTGTTTATCTGCAAAACCTAGGTCGTGAGTAAAGTTGATTCGGTTTTGGGACAGCTGTATACAGCTAGTGGAAATATATGTGCTATTTATCCAGCAATTTAACATCAATTCTGTTTAGAAAGTAATTTCAAAACTACTTGGTTTTCCCCCCTCCCCTTTTTTTTTTGGCTTGATGGATTATTCATCAGAACAAACTGTTGGAAAAAACCAGGACTTAATTCATTAATTCATATACATGGTTTTGCCCTTTTTCTAAAGAGCAATGTACAACGAATTCTTCAGAACAGGCATTCTTTAAATAAAAGGTGTCTGCACAGACAAAACACATGAAAGCCAACCTTGTATGCTTCATCAATATTTGCATTTATGCAGTGTTGTATCATTTCTTTCACAAGCAGAGGATGAGGCTCGTCACATACCTGTATCAAAGAGAAATATCATATTTCAAAATACTAGAACACCCTGTATTAAACCCCCAAGTATTTTCACCAAGCTTCTGTACAGATGAAATACTGAATCAGACACAATTTACAATCCAAATTAAATTGATTACATTTTAAATAATACGACTTTTCAGGCAACACAGCTATCCATCCTACCACGGTGGACTCAATAGCACTACATGAGAACAAAAGTAATAGATTCAAAAGTTATCCCTGTGAAATTTCCCAGCAGTTAGGTGATTTGTGTGCTTTGAGAGAGCTGGAAAGTCCGAAAGCCTCATATGTGCCGTTTGGGACCGAAGCACTCTCTGCCTTTTCAAAAGGTATGCACGCTTTTTTTTGACTAATACCTGCTACATACATAGCATGGTCTGCAAATGGGTAAAGACTTTCAAAGTCTCATGTATCTGAAGGAAGGTCTCACATAGTTAGACAGTGTTAGACTTCCAGCTTTACTGTTTTACAGCATTACTAACCTTAAAGACATTTTCACTGTTTATAAAGCCAAATCCAGAATATGTGGACTGTAAGTTGTTTAATGCCTGCAAAAAGACAAACAAAGACTTCAGTTATTTTCTGAACTGCTGCACTTCTGGCTCCTCTCTTCGGGATGAAATACACTTTTTGGGAAATTATGCCAAATATGAAGTTGTCAGTTAGGCAACAGAATAAACCGTAAATGCATGCAGACATTGTTTTCTCCCAAAAATTCAGCATCTGATTTCCAGCAATTTGCTTTTAAGGAGCAGATTCACTTTAAAACCTTGCAAAACCAAGCAGTTTAGTTACTCTTGTGACATAGATGACATCCCCTTTTCTTTATTTCTCCAAAGATAAGACCTTGAGAGCAGCAATTTAAACTTTTTTGCTTTAAACAGAAGGCTTTGTTTCACTGCTATCCCTCTTCTACCTGTCTCATATCTCCTTGGGCTGTGAAGATAATGGCTTCCAATCCATCATCTGTATATGGTACATCCTCTTTCTCAACAATTTTCAGTAGCCTTGCAAGGATTTGTGAATCCGTCAGCTTGGTGTAACGCAGCACCGCACACCGAGATTGAATAGGCTCTGAGGACAGAGATGCATAATTAGCATTTCCCTTTTTTCTTAAAAATAAAATACCACCTTTTTCAGCTTTGAAGAAAATATCTGTTTCCAACTCTTCATTTGTCATTTTGTTGTGAAGAAAAAGAACATGTCAACTCCAGAGAGCATATAGCACCTCCTCAAGCACACACAATTCTTATACTCTTCCCTTGAACCCAAGTGTGGTACATGTATCAAGCACAATTTCTTTTGTTCTCCTGGCTTTCTGAATGTAGGTGTTTATCATGCTATTTTAACTGCTAAACAAGGGCAGTCTAAAGCTCTGCAATGTGTTAGCCTACAGGCCAACTCTTTCTGATTTCTGATTGTTTCAGGAAGCAGGACAACAAAAGGGGTTCAACATCCAGTTAACAATACACCAAAAATCATAAACTGTAACAGAGCTGGATGGAGATTAAGCCCAAAGAAATCTGCTTCTGCAGTCACGCATAGCGCTATCCATTAAAAACAGCTGTTCAGAAGGTTCACTGGCTACACAAACACGCTTTTCTTTTATTAGCTGGATGTTCAGATGGTTTGAGTTTTCTGAAGTACCACAGCTTCTTGCAATGAGCAGGCTCAACGTATGTCTGAAAACTGCTTGGAAATTACCCAGCAGTATGGGGAACGTCTAACTAAAACACCCAGGGACTAACAGCACCTTACCTATGATTTTGTCAGAGGCATTGCATGCAAGTGCGAAGCGTGTTGTTTTGGAATAAATTTCCATTGTTCTTCTCAACGCTTGCTGTGCTCCATCTGTCATGCTGAAAGAGAAAAGGAGTTAGGACAGATTTTACCCTTCACTGACTTATAGCTGCAGCCTAATAATTATTTTTAGACAAGCTTCAGACTTTACTGATACTAGACAATGCTTTGTAAATTACTTGGTATTCTGGCTTGGTAAGCTAGGCAGCTTTTGCTAGGCATGTGAACAGATCACCCTACAACACAGATAATCACTGAGACCTCCATAAAATTAACACACAAAATTAAATCATTAATACTCTGAAAAATACTTTTAATTACATGCAGGTAGAGGAGAATGTCCCATTTTCATCAGCCAGTAAACTGAAGGATGCTAAGATCACATCGAGATAAATCCTGAAGTGTTTCACCCCAATATTCAGCATCTCCTTTGAAGCAATGATCTCTACGTGATATGAGGAATCTTCTAAGAGCACTGCTCAGTACCCATTTATTTCCTCCTAAATTGTTTTGATAGCCTGATAGAAACATCTAATACTGTCCAAGACAGCAGCTCTGCAGACAGAGAACAGATAAAAAAGATTTCACACGGTAGCTGAGATCAAAAAAAAACCACACAACATACCTGTCTGCTTCATCAAGGATGATTATTTTATGCCGACCTTTCGGAAGTGTGACCTTTTGCTGGGCAAACATTTTGATTTTGTTTCTCACAACATCAATGCCTCTGGAACAATAATTCAAGTCATTTATGATCAGTTGGGTGAAATTACACAATGATTTTATTCGGCAGACACACTGGCTGAAGGGCTCTCGTGCTCCCCATTCTTGTGCCGTTTGTTTCCATTCCATCAGCTGTGCCAGTGTAATTGTTGTGAAGCTGTGCTGGTAGCCAGACTGCCGAGCAGAGTCAGAATTAAACACCGATAACCCCCCTTTTTGGAGGTTTTGAAAAAAGCAATTTAACAGCTTCTATCAGTAGCTTTACTGCCACAAAAGCACTTACGTTTGGCAAAAGGTAGGAGTAACAAGCGAACAAGGGCAGAACTGTTTAAGTCTGCACTGCTACTTTGCCAGTACTTCACAGAGCCGTACCAATAAACCCGGCTATAAATCAAGACAGTTTAAGAAAAACATCTGGACAGACTTCATCATTTTAGCACAACATGGATACCTTCCTAGACACAGTCCCACTGAAGTATTACTTTTAAAAGCAAAGTATTTTACTTTTTTGTTCTGTGTAGAAAATGAATGCTGTACTATCAGTTATAGTTATAGGAGAGCTACAGAATTAAAAAGGCAGGTACAAAGCATTGTACTCTTAAACCCCCCATGAAATGTCCCTAGACTATGTCAGGACAGGGTCTGCTACAGAACTTGGGAAATATAATCAGCCTTTAGTGCCTTATCCTCAGAGAAGAGTCAGTGCCCTCTATATACCTAACACCCATATCCTAGTTTTACCCCCAACTGTCCTTACTCTTAATTTCTATCACTTCACTTTTTTTCCTAAGTACTGACGAGTTTCATTATAAACAACTCATTCACCTTTTATCGGGATCTTCATGAATGCAGGAAGCATAACTTTTTGAAGTAAATCTGAGAAGATAGTACCGTTCTGCACTCCGTTTATGTGTGAAAGTATCAAGTTTATAAAAGTTGATAGATACTATGTTGCTAGTTGAACACCAAAAATTGCCTAAATTTGAGTTGGAAAAACTTATTAAAGTAAGTACTAGAGACCTTAATGTAACATTAAAGCTATCAAGTCGGCCTAAGTTCAACTAAAAATAAACATGGATACTTGCTTCTTCATTAAAAGCTTGACAAGGTTTGTTCATTCTCACCTGTCATTTGAGGCATTCAGCTCCAAAACAGCATCCTTTAATGCAGGACCAAGCAGAGCACGAGCCAAGCAGAGGATACTGGTGGTTTTACCTGTTCCTGGGGGACCCTAGAAATGCAACAATTGCTGTTTAATGCCATTTTCTAACCTGTACTCTCTACAGTGCTCCCCAGTCACGAAACATATCTGCAACAGAGGAACTGCTGGGAGAACATAGGTCTAAAAGTCGTCTGAGTTCAGCATCTTGCCTGCAACAGTGGAGGAGAAGCAGAAGTCACACTTCAATAAGCACCTGAGGACCAAGTTAGTTTTCAGTATCTGAGTAACAGAAGGTAGTTTACTTCTTGTGTATTCTGCTGAAAATACTGCTCTGTAACCATACAATCAACATCATTGTTACTAGTACACTCAGGTACGATGCAAACCGATACTGACAGGCTACTGTGCCTAGATTTCAGAAGCCAGGACCAACAACAGTGAAATCCCACATGGCAATACTTACAGCAATGATAATATTTGGTACATTCCCCTCTTTTGCAAAGACCTACGAAAGAATAATTAAAAATATATATATAAGAAAATGGTAGGAAGAAATAGTTTCCAATTCTATTCTGTTTTAATCATGAAAAACAGAGCTACCATTTATTTTCTTCCCTCCTGGTTTCTTTTTTTTTTTTTTTTTTAACATTGCAGCTTTCACGTTTTTCAGTTGAACTGTTAAGTCAGTTCCTAGAATAATATGGAAAAAGGTTAAAGTACTGAATCTCACAGGTCTTTACTCTTTCCTTTCTATTTGCTTTAAAAATATATTTGCTAGTATAAACATTCTGCTAGCAAATACTGTTTTTACAAACTAATTTGTCACAGAAAATATTTTTCTTCCAGACAAAAAAGTGATATTTCTGTTTCCTTCTGTAGTAATATAAACTATACTTACTCATTGAAACAATATAGCAGATACACATTTTTAAAGTTGTATCATAACTGGGCCAATTTAAACAACATCCCAATTCAAGAAGGCCTATTTCTTTAGGATGTTGTTCTAATATGTCCTAAAACTTGTAATTTCTTAAGTAAATCATAAAGTTTTTTGTCCATGTACTCAAGTATAGCTCCACTGGTCTGTGGATCTGTGCAGAATTATGTTTTTTGAGCTAACCCATCAAAAAATAAAGCAACAGCTACACACCTCCAACCTGCTCACCGTATCTTCATTTCCAACTATTTCACATAGTTTCACCGGTCTGTATTTTTCCACCCTGTAGAAGTAAAACACTTCAGACACACCTTGCCAAACTTTAATAGCGCTTTACATTGCTGGAAAATGAGGATCACACTAAGTTGAACTTCAAGTTGTTTTATTTTGACCAATGTAAGAAGGATGAAAACGCCACAACCACTTCGCGTTCGCCTTCACGCCTCAGCCTGACAGGACAGGGCTGAGAGGGGAGGCACCGCCCGCGCCCTCGGGGCCAGACCTCGACCGAGCTGGGTCCCACAAGCTTAGCGGGGGGTTTCTCGCTTCCCACCCCGCGGTGACCACCTTGCAGCCGGCCGCCGAGGGGAGGCAGGGGCCGGCCCTCACGGGTTCGTCCCGTGCGCGGCTCCTCCCAGCCCCCTTTCCCTCACAACCGCCCGAGGTGAAACGGCCGCGCAGAGCGAGCACCGAGCACCCAGCACCCAGCACCCAGCACCCAGCACCCAGCACCCAGCACCCCCCACCCTTCTTCCCGCCCACGGCTCGCCCCGCCCCCCGGCTCTTTCCATAGGCTCAGGCACGCCTAGCCCCGCCCCGCGCCCCGCTCTCCACCAATGGCCGTGCCGCTCGACCCTTCCTCCCGCCCACCGCCCGGCTCCATTTTCCCCACCGCCCCGCGCCCCGCAGCCCCCTCAGGCCTCACCACGGCAGCTCGTAATGGCCGCTGGCGGCGGGAGCGGGCCCCGGGGCGTCGGCGGGCCCTAGCTTCTCGCCCTGGGCCCCGGCCTTCTCGGTCTCCTCCGCCTCCATCGCGGCGGTGGCAGCTGCAGCAGGCCCGAGCCCGTCTTCCCGCCGCCTGCCTGAGGGGAGGAACGCGCTCCGGGCCCGCCTCGCGGGGCGGGTCGGATCCTGCCCCGGCCTCCCGGGGGTGGGCGCTCGGCGGCCGGGAACGGGGGCTCCAGCAGATCCGGGGGGCCACTGGGGCTTGGCTGGAGGGTTCCATAGGGGGCAGGCGTAGCCCTCGGCTGTTCTGGAGACCGGCTGTGTGTGTGTCCCTCAGTGATATGTTAAGATATTTAATAAAAGCGATAGTGTGTTTTCACCTTAGGAGACTAAGCCTTTGCTTCTTCTTCATCTAACCACGTTTATTTCCCCCTATGAAATGAGAACAATAAAAGATGCACCACAAAATACCATGTTATGTTACAATGGTGGGGTGCAGTGCTGTGAATGTTCACATATCGGTAGGTACTCATCCTAAATCCCAGTGGTTACTGGGGCCTTGGTACATCCCTAAGCTCTGCTTGTGTTCAGCGCAATCAATGACACTTGTTTTGTCTCGGTGAGGGCAGGGTCTGTCCCTTGGTCTGGGCTCTAATCCCTTGGGAATGTTTCTAATCTAAGAGTGGTGTGAGGCAGGAACCTGGAGCCGATCGTACTTGGAGTCCTGCATGAGCAGTGATGCTCTTCAGAGGGGAGGACTTCCTATCGCTGGCCGCAACATTTGCATCCTGGTGTCATTGTCAGCGCTTGTCACTTGGCGTTGTGAGGCTGGCACGTGAGCGTTCAGCCTTTGGAACGGGTTCAGCCTGTGGCCTGACAGCGATGGAGTCTGCTGGGTTTCTCACAAGGCTTCAAAACTCCGGAGGGTGAAGTTTCCATTGCGCAAAGAGCAGTTTTTTATCTGGGTTTTGTGTAGGCAGGATAGTCAATGGTTAAATCTTGTATATTTTTTATTAATAGCTATACGTGGCTCCTGGTGGTTTTGTGGCATTGCATAAGGGTGAATTTGTGGGTGATCTGCAGCCTTTCCATGCCTGTCTGAATTAAATGTGGATTAACTTCATCTCTACTAGAGGTAAAGTAGAAAACTAAACAAAGACGTAATTATGTTGTATATCATACAAGCACAAGTCAGTTAGCTTTTATTCCAGTGTTCATACTGTTTCTAGCACACATACTGGATGAATACGCTGTTCTCATAACACCTCAAACTCAACTGTGTTAGTCTTGGTTTTGGATTTAACTTACTGCAGAAGCCAACAGGAGACAGTGAAATATCGCAGCTGTGTACAGCACTGCTGGTCATAGCAATCTGTCAATACAACGTGCTGGTCATGCTTTGGTTTCTTGCCAAGTTATACAGTTGTTATGCTCTTGGGAAGTACCAGCCTCCAGATAAGATACAATTTTCCTGGCCAGCATTAATTCTCCCACTATATGTGGAGGATTACTGCTGATAAGCATCCAAAGGGCTGTTAGAAAGACTATTCATAAGAATTGTTGCAGAGAGCCTGATGACAGATTTTGTGATACATTTCTGCTAACCAATTGCAATATGCGTTTCTGTGGAGCACAGTCCTCTAAAACATTGCAGCCTCTGTGTAGGCAGTAAGTCCTCATGTATCAGTGACTCTGTAGTCCGTCAGACACAGCACAAGTATTTATTGAGGGCATGATGATATTAATAGGGATGTGTGGCAGGTGGATGGGAATATCTGAGCTGAAAGCTTTAAAAACTGTCTCTCCCAAGTTGTAAACTGTTCATATTGTCTGTCTGAGATCACAGGATACATCCAGGATAAAATGAGTTCCAAATTCAGTGCTGACATGGCAGAGCTCTTTTGATGTGTTACCAACAGTGCCTGAGTACACATGCACGCAGTGGATGTATCGTATTATCCTGAAAGGAGAATGACCCTGAATTTAAGACAGTTTCTTCAGACCTGCTTCCTTCCCACCCAAAAGATATATATATTAATATATATATATAATAAATATTATAAATAAATATTATAATAAATAAATACATAAATAAAAAGCTTACTAAGTATCTGTGATCAGTATATGGTACAGATAACAGCTTTTTGCTAATGATTTAGTTAACGAGAGGAGTGCTCTTAGATGTGTTCAGACAGCGTCTATTATCAGTAATGGAGATCACCGTGAGAGAAATAAATAGAGATCTTGTGGTTATCCCAGAAGCAAGGATGACCCAGCTGTAGGTGCTTGATATAGGGAATGAGTCCTTTAAAGACCATGTGGAGGCTCCTCTCAGCTTGGCTACAGACAGGAGGTTCTACTCTAAGCCCTATAGGGAAATGAGAGCCCCATGCAAGAGGTTTTGTCAGGGGGATGGGTAAATGCAGAAAGCATTTGTTTTGCTGTTTTGCATGCTATGGCTGGTGAAACTGAAGGTAGTTTTGTTTTGAGTTTGAACAAGAAGCTGAAACTGCTGAAGATACCAAAAGTAAGGCAAGAGTTGAAGATAGCGAAGAGCTATGGTGATGAAATGGTGATGGTGGATGTGAGACATAAAACACGAAAGGGAATAGAAATAAAGAATAAAAGAATAAACTAACTTCAGCCAATCATTAGTGAAAAATATGCATCTGTACTGTGTATTTGTTACAGATAAGCAATAAAAAAATATATCTTATAGGCAATGTTTGTGGGAGGGAGCGGAGAAATGTATAATATTCAAAGTGATTTTGCTTTTGAGTGAAAAGAAAAGAAAAGAAAAGAAAGCTGTGAGTTCAGCTTACCATTATTAGTAAGGCTAACACCGGTATACGTTACCCAGCAAGTCTACGATGCCAGGGGCTGAGACTTTAAATTACACTGTTAAGAGAAATGCAAAGTTCCTTTGGCTGTTTGCTCCCCATCCCCAGCAGCCCTCCAGTCTCAGTGAAAGCCGTCACCTCCTATTGCAGTGTGCTGTTGTTGTTCAGCAGCCACAAGTAGGTCACGTAGCACAGATGGCCTTGCTGCCAGGGAAATGCGGAGTCTGCAGTCCCCTCTGAGGCTATTCCCTGCTCTCTCTCTCCCCCTTTCACACTGCTAGCTTGGAGAGAGTGGAATGAATTCTGATGCTACCAACAATTTTGTCTCGTGTTCATTGAGGCTGAAAGCATAAAGCAAAGCTGGGAGAAATACAAGCAGTGCAAATAATGATGGGCTGGTTAGAAGGGAGGCTGGACTGGTGCTTGATGAAATATGTCATTACTGCATTAGGGTATTTCCTGAGCTTGGCATGTCTGCTCCCAGATTGACAAGGGCCTGGGTTCCTGTAGAGCTTGACCTCTAAGAGGAAAAAGGGAGATGATGCTGTCAGGATGTGCAGGTTATTTGTTCTTGCAGCATCACAGCATCCCTCTGTTCATGTGCTTTTCTGCAGAATGTCCCTGGAAGGTATGGCTGAGCTGATCTGAACTACTGTTAGGTGTACTGCTTAACACTTGTTCCCGCATATAATGGCTGAGGTCACACATTCAGACACTGCCATACCCTAGTTTATTTCCCTGTCCACCTCCTCAGCCTTCCTCTCACGTTAGCATCTCCAGTAGCTGTGGAGAACAGCAGATCACCCGAACAGACTGCGTAAATACAGCGTGACATCTGCCTGCTCTGCTACCTGAACGCTTTCATTTATGGCGTCTATTTGCTCTCTACATTTTCATAAAGTACCTCACCATGGTTTTTTTTTATCCTGCCACATAAAATTATAAGCAGTATGCTTCTCAGTCTGCGGTTAAGCAGTTCGTTCTGCTAGAAGTGAGGGAGGTCACAGACCACGATGAAAGAGAAGCTGGGAAGACCAATTTAAGGTAGTTGCTATCAGGAAGCTCTAATGTTGTTAAATAAAATAAAATTACAATTCTTTCCTATAAGTATCTAAAAACACTTTAACGAGTGGATTTAGATCATCATAATTTTAATCGAGGGAAGCTTTATTATGATTTTATGTGGGTGCTGAGGAATGAGTTTTAACTTGCTCAGGGCTTTACACTGGGCTGTAAAACAGGATTCGGGAGCAGTCACCTGCTGCTCTTACTTTTCTGCTCTTTGGATGCTTAAGACTAACAATGTAATTGAAATTTCCTTCCTTTTCTTTTTTCGTTCGAAGCGTGTAACAGAGAACTGTGTGTCCAGCGCAAGAGCAGGCATGCGGTTTCAGCTTCAGTCAGCAGAGGGAGTACGGACACCTGTGTTAGGAGCCACCAGGGTCACCAGTGACAGCTAAAAGAGCAGGCTCCCTCCTGGAATCCCTCTTTTGTCCGCAGAAAAGGGATTCAAGCCTACGTTTTCCTAGAAGCCACACTGCAGCTGTTGGCTGCTAACACTGTTGATTAAGCTAGAAGTTTCAGGGAGGGGAACGACTGTGCATGCCATTTCTCCCTCTTGCAGCAGTCCCTCGGAGCCTCTGGCTGCTTGCGCCTGCAGCTTGGGGCTGGTGTGGAGCTGCCCCTTTTCTCCTCTGTGTCAGGATCTGGTGTCACCGTAGGGACCGTAGCAAGGCTCTGTCTGCATGAAAACCTGGCTCCAGGGTGGGCACAGATCCTCCCTTTTACCAAGTAAGCTGAGGAAGCAACCGTGTGCATGACTGGTGTTGCAAAGGGTGTTCCTGCAGCAGAGCCTTGCAGGGGCTCCCTCACACAAGAGGAAGGAACTTGATGAAGAAGAAAAAACCCGATGGCTCTGTGGTCTGTGAGCCGCCTGCTTAAAGGCTCAGCTGTGAGCTGTTGCAAAACCAGAAGAGAGATTTGGGGGCTGTATCATTAACCTTTGATGAATGGTAATATCAAGTAGTTAGACTTAGAAGTAAACAGTCTGGGGTCATCCATTCTTTTGCCAATGTGACACTTCATGTGTGTTTTCAGACATAACGCTTGGTCTCATGGCCTCTGTTCTCCCATAATAATGGGAATGTGGATGGTCATTTGATTGATGTTTGCCAGAAACTTCAAAAGAAATTTGTAATGGAGTCGATACAAAGCAGTTTTTATTTATTCATTTTTAGTTGTTACACTATTGCTTGACTTTTGCTCAGGTACAGTGCAGCCGTGATATGGCATGATTCTTCTGTTCCATGCATTTGTAGTTTCTTGTGTTTGTTCCTTACGTCAACAGCCTGGTAATGTTCTCCACCAACTGCCCCCAGCTGGTACGGCATGACATTATGCAATTCATTTCAGTCGTGTGTAGTCTCCTAAATGCTGGCCAAAACTTGATCAGTGTCCTTGTTTAGCAGAATGAAACAGAGTAAATCTTAAATAATACTTGTTTGTGTTCATTTTCTGTATGTCAAAGATGAAAATACAGTAATGTCATTGTTTATCAGAAGCCCAAGAAATATCAGGCAGTAGCAGTCTGGATTCCTTCAAGTCTGCAGAGTGTGGATTTCGAAGTGTCAGAAGGAAGGGCTGCAACATGCAAATCAAACCAGGAAGTTCTTTAAGAATAAAGGAGGAATTGAGCAAAAGATGAGGTAGGGGTGGGGTCTGGCTTGCTTGTAAAGTGTTAATGATAGAGGAAGAGCGAAAAATCTGACAAATAAAAACATAATTATCTTCAGACTGCTGTGCATACAGGTGAATTTTATTCCAAATGTTTAGTGTTTTTTTTTTTTTTTTTGCACAGACTTACAAGGAAAAATAGGACATGCTCTGCATGGTTGTTGTAGTGGCTGTGTATCAATTTAGGATTTAAACAATGATTTGGTAGTAGTCTTAATATAACCATATTAATTGTAATTTTAAGACTACAGCACAATACTGAAATATGCACTCAGACTTTGTCCCAAAAATAAATGGCCCATGAACCTTTCCCTGGTCTGGAAGAACATGAAAGGGAACAGTCCTGAATTACTGGGTGAAGCTGGATTAATTCTGCTTTATGGGGTTAAAGTTTAGCGAAACCCAGGTGCTGCATGCAGTGGGGATCAGACGCTGGCAGCAGCCCAGTGGGGTGCCAGGTGGCCCTGGTGCTCCATGCAGCATCTTTCAAATGAGAAGCAACAAGATGCTACCATGGAGGTAAATCTGGATATTAACCCTGTAACCCAGGCTCTGTTCTTGGGCCAGCTCTCTAAATTTAGGGTCATTTATCTAAATTTCCCAATTTAAGGCATTTGTTATTCATTGCTGCTAGTGCTACTGTATTGAACCAAAGTTATCACAGGAGAGAAGTCTGAGAAGTGGGGAGAAGTTTCTCATAACTGCATTAGTCATCCAGGTATTGCCCCTTCCAAGTGAACAAGTAATATCAGATACATCCTTACTGAGACTCGCCTGCAGGTTTGAGCAGGCAGATTGGAGTGGCTTCTGGGCACAGTAACTTCCCAGAAAATCCCTGATCTCCCAGCTTCCAGATCACCCTTTTTCTACTAACCTGTTGTAATGTGACGTTACTCTGAAACAGAAACCCAAGAGAACAAGCTCCAATGTTGAGAGAGCTGTATTTAAGCAGCAGGGTAATTTATCACTGAGTTGGTACAGCATTTACGTGCTATGTAAGAATACAGGATATCATAAATAAAATCAGACAATTTGCCTGTCTTTTCTCGTATGCAGTAAATCTTGTTTTAATGGTGTGTCAAAGTAACAGTTATGCTAATCAAGTAAACTCAAGCATTAGTTACCTATCTCTTGTGTAATTTTTATTTTTACCTGCACTTCCTCAAAGCAGCTTTAACTGTAGCAGAAATACCTAGAAGTCTCCTTTGTTTCATGTATCCAAAAGCATCTGAGAGTGCTTTGGTTGCAGAGAAGCTGTGCATCATCAGCTTCCTCAGTTGTTTGTATAACTTTAATGCTGAAGGTAACAGGATAACTAAATTCCTGATGTCAGGATTAGCATGGAGGGTCTGATGTGCCAGCCTGAAACCACTTTTTACATACGATTTTTTAAATTATATTTTTGTTTGATAAATTGACAAGCTGTCTTCAGTATATAGGCAGATAACAAAACACACGTTTCTACAATTATGGGTTCTATATCAGATTTTGTAAAATGCTTTTGGGCTCCCTAAAGATAAATATAAGACTGCTATAATAGTCATTAGGCATCAGAGGCCAGCCAGGTACTATGATACAGTACACCTAGCATAAACATTTGCACTGTGAGGATTTTGTTCAACTTTTTAATAAAAGTTTTGTTTCCTAATAAGTTGAATTTTAGTGAAACCTTTCAAGTGGTTTGGATTTAAAAAAGAAGTCTATTTAAATCGGCTTCTGGTTACAGCACTTAAACTCTTTCTTCTTGAAGTTCTTAAAATTTATTTTTGTAATCTATTGTAGATATTTGTGAATAAGTTTTGTTGAGTTGGGATTCAGAATGCATACACTGGTAATGGAGAAATCAATGGTAACTGACGGGCGGCGAGCCCTGGCGCTGGAGGCTGACATTTCGGATAGCCGCACTGACTTTGCCTGCCTGAACTTGTAAGATTACACAGTAACTGTGTAGTCCTAGTCCTATGGGAGTGGAGGAGAAAACTCACATTCATTTCAACAAATCCAGAATTTAATTTGGGGGTTGTCTTTAGTTTTTTGTTTTGTTTTGTTGTTGTTATTGTTGTTGCTTTTTAAATTTTCCTGCAACAGTAATCTTAGGTGATGCTTGCACTGGTAGAGAATCACTTCCTCATTCTCCCACCCATTGTACCATAAAAAGCCCTTCAAATGCTAATTTATTCTTGATCTAATCCCACTGCATGCTAGAGTTTCTCCATATGTTTTACAGCCACCCAGGAAAGCTTTCCATATCAAATGTTGGCATTATTAAACGAATGTTAGCTGCTGCATCCCAGGGCATGTTTCTTTGCCTCTCCTGAAGGTTTTTTTTTTTTTTTTTCCTATTTTTTTGCCTTGTTTTTCCCTTCCTTTCATTCTGACTGCCCTGCTATGGCTTGTTTCTCATTTGCTTAGCCCTGTAGGGGATATATCCTGAGGACTAATATTAATTAGATGGTAATTAAGACAATGAAGGACGGATATTAATGTAAAATGTTATGTTTCTTTTGTAGTTTTCTGGAGATAAATCTTCTGCATATGTCCTCTTTTAGGAAGTCTGTCAAAGTAATACGTAGTTTCTTTCTTTCCCTGCATGTTCCAGAAATCTGGAGCCTTCTCAGAAAAGGCTTTTAGTGTCCTGTGCAAAATAATTAGAGCTCAGAAACAGTCATCCCTGATGGTAAGGCTTATGAAATTAGGAACAGCCGGTGTTGTACAAGTGTTAGGATCCCCGCTGTGAGGGGGACTGACGGCTGCCCCTCTGCAAACAATTAGAGTTGACAAGACACTTCTGTGTCTCCAGTCAGTGGTGGACAAATGACGTCTGCAGCTTTGTATCTGTCTGCTCAGGAAAGTGAAGGATTGCAGGCAGGAGAGTGTGTCCTAATATTCATAGAATCACAGAATGGTTTGGGTTGGGAGGGACCTTAAAACACATCTAATTCCAGTCCCTGCCATGAGCAGGGACACGTCCCACCACACAAGGTTGTCCAAAGCCCCATCCAGTCTGGCCTTGAGCACCTCCAGGGATAGGGCATCCACAGCTTCTCTAGGAAACCTGTGCCAGGGCCTCACCACCCTCTGAGTAAAGAATTTCTTCCTTATACCTAATCTCAATCTACTCTTTTTCAGTTTAAAGCCATTAATCCCTGTCCTATCCCTACACTCCCTGACAAAGAGCCCCTCCCCAGCTTTCCTGTAGGCCCCCATTGAGAGTTTTTACTTTTTACTGGGGGTGCAAGGGAATGAGAGGGCTGTCTGGCCATTTAGGAAGATAATATCTTTTCCCAGCAAGAAGCTTACTCCGAGCTCAGATGTGCTCCTATTCTGAAAGCATGTGCAAACAGCTTTTAGGGTGATGTAGTTTGGTGTGTGGCAAAGTGGGGAGAGTCCACCAGAACTCCAAGCAGTAGCTCATGCTATAACAGCTAGGGCAGATATCAGCCTCTCCAAACCAATCCTTGGAGGAATCCTGTCCTGTTGCTCACCCATACTGGCCCTCACGACAGATGCACTGAACCCCTGCAGCCTCGGCTGGATGGGACCCGCTGCAGGACGCGGTTTGTTCCCTGCTGCACCCCATCACCACGGGTGGCATGCAGGGTGCGGTTAGCCCTTGTGGTCCTCCTTAACCATCACAGGAAGGGAGGTTTCAGGCCTCCATCCTCCTTCCCTGCCTCATTTCTGATGCTTTGGACAGTCGCCAGATTGCAAGCAAGTGCCCCCAAGAAGTATTTTGCTTCCTGGTTTTGTTTTTTTTTCTTTTTTCCTTAGACCTCCAGAGGCCTCCTTTTTCATGAATAAAGCATGAGCTGTTCTCCTGGACCCATGAAGGGAGGAAACCACTGCCATCTGCTGTGGCTGCTGCTTTTTATTGCTGCGGTTGCTGATGCCTCCTCCCTCACAGACAGGGAGAAGAGGGGAAACAGCCCCAGGATTTAATCTCGTTACTGTGTCCAGTACGAACTCTGCTGCCTGTAGCTTGTGCCAAGGCACAACTCCCTTTGGAATAATGTTTCAATCAGTTTGGGACTGATGCATGTGAATGTTTGTGTTTGAGTGAAAGATAAACCATGAATGGTTGCAGTTCAGAGCATGTCACTGGCTGATGTTCAGTTTTCAGCCGGTAGCGACCAGCTGATATTTCCCTGGTGTCACCCTTCTGTCTTTTTCTGCACTTGTCCAGAGGAATGTAGAGTTCTACAGACATTTCTCCTAACTGAATCACATCTTATTTATTTATTTTTTCTTTTTGTTCATCTGTTACCCATACAAGTGTTCAGTATGTTCTTACTGGGTTGTGGCAACTATTTTCTCCCTAAACATCATTTGTCCCAGATATTTCTGGGCTGCTAAGCAAAGCATTTCATGTAGGTCTTGCTTTTGACTATTAGACTGGCACCAGAGCTGAGAACAGGGGCTGATTCCTACACTTACTGCTTCCCTCTGTTGATCATTCTCTTAAAATACTTCCTGAATTCAGTGCTCATATCAGTTGAGAACAGGCCAGTTTGCTAGGTATAAGCATGTTTTTAAATATTTTCTAAGTTCACTCTGTGATTTAGCTTTCAAACTCTGCCTGTGTGCTTGCTATTAATATTTTGATATGATCTTTAACTGAATGGTTAAAAACTTCATTCATCAAGGCACTTGCTAGAAAAAAAAAAAAAAAAAGAAGACAAAAAAAGACACTGCCAATATACAGGTGGCCAAACCGAAACGGAAAAGTATGAAATGTCTTCTCGAAAAGGAGAGTCTTGCTCTGGAATGTGCCCTTTGTCCACTACATTGAGTGTCTGCTGAGTTCTTTTATTACACAGTTACGTTTGTGCAGGTTTTATGCATGTTAATAAACATATCTATATGCAAGTATTACATGTTTGTACATGCAGAACTTTTGTGTATGATGATAGGTTTGTTTGTATAAATAAAAATGGACGCTTAGTTCAGAAAAAAAGTCTTTGATGCTAAAAAAAAAAAAAAAGCTACTTGGAACCCATAAACAGGAAACAGATTTCTGCTATGCTAGTAACCCACCACTGCAATGGTTATTTAGTGATTATTGGGTTATTTCACTTACTTCTCTGTGTGTTAAAATTAAACAAATGCAGTCATTCGAGTTACCCGTTCAGTGATTCAGTCGTCATTAATATCAATTACAGTTTACTGCTGCACCATAGGAGGATTCTTAATGAGGTAACAGCTTCCTGAGCAGGTAGGGCTATATACATTGTGTGCCATAAGCCCTCTGTGACTGTACTGTGCTTCAGAGACTATCTCTGTCAGATCAGTGAATTCCCAGTTAACAATCTTCTGAAATCCATGCTGACACTAGGCAATAAAGGTGCTGAAAGGCCAGACAATCTTACAAGCTGTCCTTGGACTGAATACGAGCTGGGTTTGAGCTGCTGGCTCCCTCTGCCTTTCAGAGGCTCAGCTCCCGGAGGCAGAGCATACAGCAATACAGATGCCACCTGCACCGTGTTACTTCAGCTTTGGAGCCAGGAACAGAGAAAGACAGAGCTGCGCAGTTAATCTTTGTTGTAAAATGAATATAGTAGCTGTATTAGCTGGTTTGTTTGTGCAGTTTATCAGCCAGGCACTTCACTGGGATTAACTGTTAGAGGATGTGGAGGTTTAATGTGATACAATTAGAATACAGCAAAATGTCCTCTGTGATCATCACATGTTGTTACAGTGCATTAAAACATATGGAATTGTGCTTTGCAAGCCTCATCTCTGAATGGAAATATTATTACTTATTGAAAATAACCTTATGATAAAGGTGCTATATAATGTAATGTGCATATGAATACATGTGTACTGAAAGAAAGCAGTATAAATGTGTTAGAAGTACATGATGCAGTACTGTAGAGTATAAAATGGTTTATTATAATTGGAATTTTATGGGAATTAATAACTGAAAAGACATCTCATCAGTCAGAGGTAGTTCTTTGCCCAGTGTAAGCTTGACTTACACTGACGAGGCATTTGACTGCTTGACAAGGCATTTGACTTCCTCATAGCTTGGTCGGTACAGCCGGAAAATTGGGTAAAAGGCAGGAATATCATTGGAAAATCAAATGCTGAAGCAAAGTGGAGCTTTCTTGAGGCAATAAAGAATTCACAAGCTAAAATTGTAGAGTTGTCTCTAATGGCATCCCATCACACCTGTGTTCTGCTGCATCAGAACAAGGTAACACATTGGAAAGGTCTAATCCTGACAGGGTGAACCTGCAAGCCACAGTACAACAGTGTACACTTGGTGATCTAATTAATTTCATGGGGATTGTTCCTACACATGAATTTAAACCTGCACTTATGAATTCTGCTAATTTGGGGCCTACGTTCCCTATAGAAATTGGCAAACTGTGAGGCTGACATGCTTCCTAGGACCACGTGTTTGGATGTGATTTCACTGCAACTGGTGACAAAAACATATTTCATGTTGGTAGTCGTAGTCTGCTGTGGGCCAGAAGGTTGTAGAGGTGGAATGTGATTGCAAATAATCTTTTGATGTGGAGATCAGACTGGCTTCTTGCAGAGCTGGGTGACAACATGTCTTAGCTAAGCCTATGGCTTTGACAGGCTGCAGGCACAGTTCCAGTGAAAACAACTGCCAAAATGGTTGTGGTGCAGGTTTTGTTTCATGTTGGGGGTGATGCATGCCTCCTTAAAGCCCACACCAGTATGGGAGGAGTATTTTACCCTTCTGTCTTCTGTGTTGCAGACTTGGATGTTTTTTATGTGCTGCATACCTCTCAAAACAATACAGCCAAGGCAGCAATGATGGAATGAATCCAACAAGGTTATAATTTCTTTTCAGATCCTTCCCAGGCTGACCTGCAAACATACTTCGAGATCCATTAGTACAAAAACTGATCTTTGAATACAGTGACGTGATGTTTGTTTCTTTGGAGTGGGTAAGGAGAGTGAAGCTGCCCTGCAAGTTTGAAGTTCTGTGTGTTTACAGGGCTTACCATCTAATATCCTCTTTATTTCATTGTTGGAAACAATGACAGGACAGAGCCCAGCATTACAACTTTCCTTGGCTATTCTTTCCCAGGTACTTCATGTCAGCCCTGTGAAGGGTAATCTGCATGAGCTGGGGATTATGAGTGCAGAAATTGTCAAGGAGTTGAAGCCTGACTATTATTAGGACTTGAAGGTCATAGCAGTATGTCATTCTCAAGGCAATTTTCTCTGCAATTGCAGTATAGTCATGGCTTTATGTTACAACCTTGATGTCACAAAGTATTGATAATCTCTTAAAACAAACCAAGTTGCAAAGAAAACAATGAGATTTGATCACTTGTTAGGTATTTTCAATTTTGGTCAGTGTTTATTGTATGCTTAAATATCATAGCTTTTGGTGTGTTACATAGGTATGGATGTGAGTAGGTGGATTTTTCTGCCATATTTGCATTTACACATCAAATAAATGAATTTTCAGTCTGTTGTGAGGGCACCTGTTTCCATCACATTTTAAGCCCAGTTTGCAAATATTTTTCTCTTTTCTTCCTTTAGCTATATATTTAATTTGCATGCTGGATAGCTGTGACATGGCATAATTCATATTCTGAAAGTATTTTTTACAGAAAAAAAAAGACCCTATTACCCTATTCATTTCTTATTTCCTTTCTTCAGTAAACATCTCTGATAGTAATCAAGTATTCCTGTTATTTTGCCACAAGCATTCTCAGATGTATTGCAAAGAATATAAAACAAAAGGTACAGACAAAGTGCCTACTGGCACTTTTGGGAGACCAGAAGTCTGTTCAGCAAACATCCCATCAAAGAATCTGTCATCATAGGCTTGAAGGCAAGAGGGGCAAACCTTAAGTGTCAGATCAAACTATTACAGAAGTTGTTCAGGGAAGTTTATTTTTAACCAAGACTTAAGGGTTGTCTCATACTTTTTTTTATTCTAATTAGAATTAACATGGCTACAGCTGCAATATAATTATCATTAATTATCCTTAATGTATTCTGGCCTTGTATTCCACAGGTTAATTTAACTTAATTGTGTTTTTCCACTTGTTGACTTTATATTTGTTGCCACCCTCCTCAGATTCTGTTACTTCTAAAGAGGGTAAGTAACATTATTTACCTCTTTCCCTTTGCTTTTTTGTGCCTTCACAACTAACAAGTCGGTATTTTCCACTAGCCAAATCTGAAATGTGTATAGAGCGTTTGCATTGTCTGAAGTTATGACTACAATGCATGCTGGCATGACTGAACCCTGACATTTGCAAAGAGGAGAAAAAAAGCCAGACTGGGCATTGCTCAATCAGTTCATGCACTCAGTGGGCAACGGAGTTCAAAGCTGGGGTGCTCAGCACATTGCTCAGCACATTTGCTTTCTGTTACTGGCCTTGAAGGACTAGAAAATGTGATGCTTGTGCTGTATGTTCTCCATGTGCAGTGTAATGCAATTTTTTTCAGGAATATTGGGTATAATTATGGGGTCCCCTGTTTCTAAACATAGTTCTTCTGTGTCTGTACGCCTTTTGTTATAAACGGAGCAGGTGTGTACTTTATGGGACTTGTGAGGACCGACAGGTTAGTGGCTGCAGTGCACCCTGAGGATCAGGGCTGGCTGTCAGTTCGGCTGTGACTGAAAAAGACTGAGTATCTGCAGCCTTCGTGGAGCTTGCCTGTGACTGAGACAAATATTAGAGCAGGCAACATAAGCTATTTTAACATGTAGTGAACACCTTCAGTCTGGTCAGCTCAAAGCACTTTACAGATCAAGTCAGTATCGTTTTTCCTTGTTCGTTATTAGTGAAAACAGCTGAGGTGGAGGGAGTTTCCATTTCATACCAGCAGTAAAACTTGAGGTTAGATTAGAGTCCAATTTTCCTGCATCCCAGTGTACTGCTCTATTGAAAGCCATGCTGGCAGCTTGTTGAAATATAAAATACAATTCATGCAGTGCAATTAATAAAACTGAATTGGCAGGAAACTAAAGAAGCATGTGTAAATTCCTGGACTTGGGTTATATCATGGCATTTGACTGACAAAATCCACATTATAAGGGCTTTCTGTAATAAATATTCTAAAACAAAAACAAACACCTGGCAAACGGTCAGGCTTTCTCAGTCTTTCCTACACCTGTTTTTGTAAGGCAGGATTTTTGGGAGTCATGCCTGACCATTCTGCCTGGCGATCACTGCAGCAATATCCGGTCGCAGAATGAGGTCATTTGGGGCATTTTGCTGCTCTGCTGTCACAAGACTTGTTATTTCTGCATAAAGAAATAATCTCTTCTTTATAAAGACATCGCGCCGATTCTTTAAACCTTTTAATGTCTTCCTGAGAAATGACAGCTGGGATCAGTAGCTGGTTGAATGGGTTGATGGTGAAAACATAATATGGTGGGAAAAGCGAAATTATATGGTGGATAGTTCCTCTGTACCAGAATAGCATGTTTCTGTTGCAGATGGGCATTTCTGTGGAAGGAGTACAAAATGCAGTTTAACTACCATCCATCCAAGGGACAGGATAGCAGCCTGCTCCCTTGCATCTAAAACGAGATGGGCTGTGGGTTTTGAGCTTTGTATTTATGCTGTGCTCATTACTGGGGTATTTAAGTTAGGTTCATAAGGCTTTTTGGTTGAGACCTTTCCTTAATTAAAAACAGGCATATGTTTGGGGGAAGCAGAGGGCAGCCAGTTGTGCTGTGGATGGCCTCCCACCTTTTCTGCCGTCCTCCTGCCTTACACAAGAAAAGTGCTAATATCCACACCTCGGCTTGGAGCCAGCACAGCTCTAGCAGAGCTCATTAACAGGCTCACTAACATATCAGCTACCTGAGCGACTGCAAATCGGTGGACTGCAGGTGATCCTGCATGAGACTGTCATTTAAACATCTTTACACTGCACTCTTCTGGTCTACAAACTGTTACAAAGATAGTTTCAGGCGCGCTTTTGGATCTGCTGGGGAAGGGTGCTCACGTTAAATTGCAGTGTTGGCGCTCTTTCTGGGGATGGCTTTGCTTTTCTGGAGAATCAAAAGCTAAGGAATGAAGCCGAAGGGCTGGATTTTTCCATGGTCAGTGTCCACACTCAGGCCAGCTGTTTAAACCAGCTGAGTGCATTGCCTGCTGAAGACATTTAAAAAATAAAATAAAAAATCTGTCTTTCCTCCCAGTGTCAAAATTGGAGCTCGCTTCCCTCCCCTTCCCTATTAAACACAGCTTCAGCTGTAGATAACAAAATCTCTTCTAAAGTTCCAGCCACAAATAGGGAGATTTTTCAGCCTGGCTCCCCTCTCTCATCTTTGATCTTCTTGCACACTGCAGCTTGTGCAAAGGAAACAGGATTCTCCTGCCTCTCACAGGCCCTGCACGCTCTGGAGCTCTGGCACTAGAAAACATCTGGTGCTTCTATTTGGCCTGAAATAGTACTGGTGTCAGGACCCAAACAACAAGGAAATAATCTGATTTTTTCATGCTGTGCAGTCTGGCTCCAATTTGTTACAGACCCTGTTCAACCAGGTCAGAGATGATTACGGATGTTCACACACCTGACAACAATAAGAAAAGGTTGGTGGCATGCACTTGGAGCAGCAATAAATGAGGGAGCAATTTTATTTTACATACAAGGAAAAATAATCAGTGAGTCAGAAGTAACTTTGGTTTGCAAAGCACAGAGACAGTTTGGATGGTTTGCAAACTAGCAGTGCTGTTGCATGCAAATGTGATGGTTTGGCAACTGGAAAAATGTGGAGGTGCCCTATCATGACTGATCTGTCTCCTTTTTTATTCTTGAGGATGCACTGAGCTACCCAGGGGTATACAGAAAATTACCAGAGCCTTTACAAAATAGCCTGCTGCTTCATCTAATGATTACAGTGTAGGACATTGTGTTGGCAGGCCAAAGATTGGCTTTCTTCTGACTTGAATATATGTAGAAAAAAATCTGTGAACCGAGTGAGAATACAATGTTATAATGACCAGTCTGGGTGCCTAAGTTCTGTACCCACCTTAGTTGCTACTGAGCTAGAGCAGGCCTTGGGAAGTTAAACTAATCCCTCCCAGTTTTGGTGTCTATGGCTGCAAAATATAGGTGAAGTTTACTCAACTTTGAGGTCAATAGCCATAAAAGTTGTTTGTTTTTTTTTTTTTTAATTAGAGCAAGCCTGGCAGTGCAGCTGTCAATTGTCCTTTTTTTCTTTTCCTAAAAAAAAAAAAAAAGGCAAAGGACAGCCCAATCTTTAGTCTTGATTCAGACACACAACAAGCTTTAGGACAATAACAAAGAAAGAAAATGAAAATAAATATGCAGTACTGTGCTGGAATGGGAGGTCTGCATAGAATGTCTTCTTTGCTATTTTTTTGTTCCCTCCCTCCTCTACCACAAATAAGATGTTATACTTAGTAGAACCGAATACCCCTTCAGCCTCTACGTGTTCTGTACCTTCTATGTTGCTTTCTTTTGGTCAAGTTTACTTGCAGATGCTTAGCACTGAAGTGTGGATGTCAACCAGCATATTTCTGCTTCTGCTGGGTGATCACAGATATAGTATTTTTTCTCTCCATGACTCAGTTTCTTCCTCTGTAAAGAGAAGCTGCTAATAGTCCTCATCATTGTAAACTGTGATATTCTGTCAAAAGACTGACAATAATCTACTGACTTTAGGAAAAAAAAAAAAAAAGCTATTCCAGGTTCTCCACTGCCAGCACGATCTTGTGTAGATCCTTTGGACAAAAGTTGTACCAGAAGACAGAATTTCAGAAGGCCTCCGCTTAAAGGATGTTGAATTTCTCTGAAATCTACTTGCCTTTGGGCTTGTGGATGGGGAGCAGTTTTTGTAATGAAAATTACACTGCTTCAGTTATACAGCGTGTCCACGTTCCTCAGAATAACTGCAAATGCAGCAAGGAGGTTTACTTTAAAAACATAGAACCAGACTGTGCTAATGACTAAATTATACTGATGGTTGAAGTTTAAGTAACAGTTAATGCACTAATTTCAGCATAGGAAATATACTAAAAAAGCAGTAAGAGCTCCTCTTGATCCTCATAATTAATGAGAACTGCCATGATCCCGCAGTATATTTCCACCCACGCTTTCTTTCATGTTAGCAAGTGGGTAGGAATGCACGGTAGTCAACCCAGCAGAAAGCCTTCTTGCAGAGCACTTTGGTTGCATGGTACAAGCCATGCTTGCTCCCATGAAGGGTCCTGGACCCACATCTTGCCCTGTTGTTGAATCCTGGACGATGGTCTGACTTCTTTCAATGAACCAGAACAAGGCCAGGCCTTCAGACCAGAACACATCTAACGTGTGTCTAATTGACATGCTCCCAAATAACCATCATCAGTTGTGTTGAGCATCTCCGGAAGGAAGATGAGTGGAACTCATATCATTTAACTTTAAACATCTCCTTTGACCTAATTCTGGAGTACCCCTGTAATTCATGGGTGGAAACTGTCATTATTAGCAAGCAATTAATCTGCGCTACTTTGGGTGTCTGCAAGATGTTGAGGGGAATTGCACCCCAGTGCCTGTTTCTCTGCAATGTTTACATAGGAAGTCTAGACAGCTGGCTCAGATATAGATGCCCAAAGACAGATAAGAGGTTTCTTTCACCTAAGGAGCTACAACAGAATCTGTTGGATATTAGAGGCCTTGCAGTGGCTCTTGGTTGGGTAACAAATGCCTGAAAATCATGGCGCCACTTGGCTGAACTGTTGCATCTCCGCGAGATCTTAACAGTTGGAGAGCTGTTTACAAGACGTTTCTGAGCTTTAGTCTTGGCCTAGACTGGATAAGGCCTAAAGCAGTTACTGATCCCCAAGATAAGAACTCTTTCAGCAGCTCTGTAATCAAAGAAAAAATAGATTTTCTTTAAATCACTGCTTTCATCTTGTTTCTCCCACCAACGCTGGAATTTTGTGTTATGCCACTGAATGCAGCAGACTATTTGTAGTGTCAGCTTGAATGAACTTACGCTCTTGTGGCGGCTGCACTTCTGAGATGATGGAAGTCGCGTAACTGGAAGTAGACAACAGTGAAGTTGCACAATATTTTCATATGTTGCTGTTTCTGCCACCATTCAGTTCTCAGAGTACATTGGCAGGGAACAGGCATGCATCTAACAGGGATTTCTGGGGTAGGGAAAAGACTGAAGGGACTCAAATCTGAAACTTTTGCTGACTTCTGAGGTCTTCATATCACCACCTCACGTGGCCTGTAGATGCCCTCTGTAGCCTTTAAGAGGTAGCTGTCTTTGGGGGATGACTGCAGGACTGGGGATTTAGGAAGCTTAACCTCTTGGAAAGCAACAGATGACTTGTTTCATCATCTCATGGAGAGGTGCTTTGTCCCTTACTGCTGGGTAATAAAATGGAAAGATGCCTGAATGCTGTGGCTTCTTATCTGCTGTCCTTATTCAAACATAGCAACACAGATAATGGCAAAACACAATATGGTTTTGTTCCTTTCGTTTCCCTAGACGCATGTGAGAGTATTCCCTCTATTTTAATGTTACTTTGACTGCGTAATGCTTCAGCTTGCCAGGATAATTTAGAAGAGAGAGGCTGTGAAGCTTTTCAGTGATCCCAGCAGCTAATGCAAATAGTCACCAAATCAAAATAATGGATCTGTCAAGTAGAGAGGGTTGTGACTATTTGTGAGAAGCCACTTCTCAAAACAAAATCTATATCATATCACTTAAAGTAGGAGGGTAGCAAATGGCAAAAGGTTTGTCAGGCAAATGTGACAGCCCAGGCATGTCAGAGATTGGATACCAGCTTTCTGTGTGTGATAGTTTAATTGAAAGCCGTGGCCCTGCTCACCTGTGTAAAATTAACAAGTCCTCATATATTCATGTGCTGAGGCTTGATTGTCTTGTGTGCTTCTTGTCTGGGATTATCAGTGCAGGGTTGCTTGTCTGCATGCAGCCCCTGTGAATAAATAAATGGTTATCGGGAAATAGCAGTGCCACTCTGCCAAACAATGGGATCTCAACAGTTATTTTCAACCTGAAGCTTTGTTTGGGAAAAGCAGGGGCAGTGGAAGCTGAGTGGGGGAGCACTTGATGGAAAAGACACAAATTTAAGCCTGTGCTCTGGAGCAGCAAGAATGGGTCCTGTGGCCACACCGCAGTGGATGGTCCCGGCTGATCTTTCCCTCTGCCTCTGAAAATTCCCCTGAGAAAGTTTAGTCAGAAAGGCACGCTTGCCAAAATGACTCAAGGAAGTGACTTAAGAGCTGGGAAACTTTTCTGGTTTCATCTCATTGAAGCCAATAAGCTCGATTCTCCTCTGTCTTACATCAGCGTTGCAAAGCCCGTGGGTGTGAGGGAAGCCTAACCCCGTGGTGCAGGCCTGCTGCCTCGGGGAACGCGCCATGCCTGGCACCACAGCCTCTGGTGGTGGGATGCCCCAGGTCACCACTGGGACACAAATATGGTAGTCATTATAATATATGGCTATCTGAACAAAGGAAGTATAGTGGTCGTCGTAATATATGGCTATTTGAATGAAGATCCCTTGGGATGACGGTGTTTTCAAGAAGAAAGCAGGCCCTGGGCAGCCTGCTCTGGTGGTTGGCAACCCTGCCCAGAGCAGGGGGGTTGAAACTAGGTGTTCTTTACGGTCCTTTTCAACCCAGGCCATTCTATGATTCTATAAGAAAAAAGTGCTTTTAAGATTTGAGCCTTCTGCTTCTGAAACGCAGAGGTGATGAGCAACGTGCCAGCTCTTGATGTCGCGTGTCGGAGCTGGGCACTGGTCCTGCAACAATACGAACCTGAGGGCAGGAAATGGCATCGAGCCAAGGGCTACTGGCCGGCAAAACGTAACCCCAAACTTGCTGACCTTCTTTGTCATAACGTAGACGTAGGACGGTAAATTAAATGTTTACATAGGGGTTTTAGCAACAAGAACAAATTATAGAAGATAGAGCAGGAAATTGTGCAGTTGATCACAAATGACAAGGTTTAATTGCTGAGCTGTATTAGATCTGAAATCCATCTGAAAACATTAGTTATTTTTTTTTTTTTTCAAAACTGCTTTAAATTTACACTCCCCCGCCTTACAAAATGCCAGGCTGTGGGCAGCACTTCTCATTGGTCTCTCTGGAGCTAGCAAAGGGTGGTCACCATCACCACTAGCATTGCAATAAGTGGAAACCCTCAGACCCGAGGATGTGAACTGGCAGAGCTGGCAAGTCAGGGGTGAAGTCTGGTGAAGCTCCTTCTCCTGTTGGAGTCCAGAGAAGGACTCAAGAGGCACCTTCTCTTGCAGCTCCTTTCTCCTGGTGACACGCTGTCTCCCTAGGCAACTACAGATTAGAGAGGAGACAAAACATCTTGCATCCAAAACCGCAAAGCACTGACTTGGGTCTGGATGTAGGAAAATACCAGGGAAGTGGAGCGAACGAACAGTTGAAGCAGAGGCGTCGCTGTCGGGTGCTCCAGGTCCTATTTTTGGTTGAGACCAGCCGTTTCGCTTTGCTTTGGCTTCCCCTCCGCAAGATGGAAAATTAGGCTGCTCATGGCTGGATTGTCTTGCTGAGGCTGTCAGCTCTCATCATCGGGATGATGCTCTCTTGACTTCTACTGCTGCTTCTCTGCTCTGCTGCCTGCACATCCTTCACTTGCACTTCTATCATGTTTTCCTGGGCTCTTGCTGGGGATGTAGGGCAGAGTCAGGGCACCAAATTACAAGACCATTTCCAGGTGGGACCCTACTCCTCTGCCACATGGTTTGTGGCCTTCCACTGCAGTGTCTGATGTGCAAAGTCTGGTGCTGCCCTTCGGGCACTCGAAGGTGGCTACAGAGCTTGTGATGTGCATTGCGTGGAGTCGTGGCCCTTGCACAAAGCACTTTCTTTCCCGTCCAAGTTAAAGATTCAAGGTCAGGCACAGGCACTAGATACGACCCAGCGCAGGGTGTTTCCACCTGATGTCAGCCCCGTTATGGCTCTGGGAGTGAGCAGGAGGCGGTGAAGGACTAGTGATGCTATTAGCTCAGCCCCCCCTTCCTGCCATTGAATGAATGAGTTCCCACAGGCTGCAGGTGCTTTCGCTTTGCAGCGTGAAAATCAGGGCTCTCTCATTTTTATTTTTTTTCCCCCAGGAAGCACCTCCAGCCCTTCCTGCTCTCCCCGCATCCATCCCATTTGCTAGGATGTAAATTGGGGTGCGCTCAGCGCCCCTCCCTCCCGGAGCCCAGCCCCGCGGCCACGAGGGAAGGAGGGAGGGAGAGAGACCGCATCCCTGCTGAGCCAGAGGTAGGCTCGGCCGCTATTATTCTTATCCTTCCCCTCCCATCCCTTTAGGAAAGGGCTGCAGGCAGCAAACCTTTTATTTTCCTTTTTTTTTAAAAAAATTATTTTTCCTTTTCTTTTCCAATTTATTATTATTATTTTTTATTTTTTTAATTATTATTATCGCTTATTTTTTCGCCTCGGAAGGGAGGTTTTCCCAGCCGGAGGGAGCCGAGCCCTCCGCCCGCTCCCCGCAGGGCGGCCTCCAGGAGGAGCCTCCCTCCCGCCCTCCCGCTCCGCTTCCGCCGCCTCCGCGGCCCGACAACCACAAAGATTTCGGCGGGGGGGGGGGGGGGGCGCGGCTCGGGGCCTTGCCGGGCCCCTCCGCGCGGGGATCGCTTCGGCTCCGCTCGGCTCGGTTCGGCCCCGCTCGGGAGGGGTTCGGCGGCTCCCCGCGGGGAGGGTAAGGGGGGCGCCGGGCGGGGGCTCGGCGGGGAAGGGGCGGCCGCGGCTCCCGCAACAAAGGCGGGGATGGACGGAGGGAGCCGAGGGTGGGTCGCGGCAGCTCGTCCTCGGGGTGGGGAGGGGAAGGCGCTGCCCTGCCTACGGGGTGGGTTTTGGGGGGGGGGGAGGGCTCCCCCCTTCTGGCTCTGCAGCCCCCCTGAGGAGGGCACCCATCGTGGAGGGGGGGGGGGCGGGGGGGTGCGCGGTCACCTCACGGATGGGGGGCACCCAAGGGGCTTCAGCACTGGGTGGCAGCGCTGTAGGTGGGTGGGGGTGGTCCCGGGGGGGTGCCGGTGGTCTGTGGGGTGGGGGTGGTCTGTGGGGTTTGGGTCACGGTGAACGTCTCGCTCCGTCTCTGCTGGGAGCAGCCGGCCCCGCAGGGCCCGATGCCGGGGAGATGCAGGTAAGGGGGGGGGGGGGGGGGGGGGTCGTCAGCAGTCAGCGCCGAGCGAGTTGGGGTTTGGAAACGGGAATTTTCTTTTGTCTCTGGGAAGCCTGGCGGCTTGCTGGGCTCCGTCCTCTCGCTGGCTTTTTGTTCTGAGCGATCCAGGTATTGACACGGTCTGCGTGCTGAAGGAACGGACGTGGTGGGTTTTTTGTTTCTGTTGGTGTGATGGTGAGATGTGCCCTTTGGTAGGGAAGGCCCAACCGGGGGGGCTGCCGGCATGCTTGCGAATGAATGGCAGGATGGACCGGGCAGGTCCTGAGCCCCTCGCGTCTCCTGGTACGGAGCAGCGAGCAGCCTGCCTGGGGAAGCATCCAGGGATGGAGCAGAGGCCGGTGGTGGTAGCTCGGAGCAGCCAGGCAGCTGCAGCTGTGCTGGGAAGCGCTGCAGACAAAGCACCGTGTCGGTGCTGCCCGGGGCTCGCTGCTCTGTTCGGTGTCAGTCCCGCAGGCCTGCCAGCCCCGGCTCAGAAACCCATCCTGCTGGGGCGGATGCTGAGTTTCATCAGCCCAGCCGTGCGTTGGCTAGGAGGGTTTCCGTGGGGTGACTTGCATTTCGAGAAGGATTGGTCAGTGTGTGGACAGAAATATGTTTGGGGTGCCTGTCTGGGTTTGTTGGCTTTAGTTCTTCTGCCTCCTAGACAGCGTTCCTGTGCCTTGTGGTGCTCCGAGAGAAAACGCTTTAATCAGCAGCCTCATCGGTCCCCCCAGTCACTGCTGGGGTTGTGGTACATGGCGCAGCTGCCTGGCTTGTTCTTGAACTTGGGTCGCTCCAAGAAATTACCTGCCTGCTGTTAGAGCCCGCCAGGAGTGGGGAGGAGAGGGTCTGCACTGAGCAGCTGTGTTCTCACGAAGAGGTGTCACTGCGTGCCAGAAATCACCTGAGAGCACAGGAATTCAAAGTCATGGCTCTGAGACAAGCCATGAGTTAAAAGGTTAGCACCAGCCACTACAGGCTTGTCAGGGAGAAGTGGTGCTGGAACCAGTTTATCGTCCCAGGAGCGCTCGTGTGGGGGCCTGCCTTCAATTATGGGGAAAAACTGTGTTTTAAGGGATGCTCTTGGGGTACGTATGGACTGGATTATCTGCTGAGGTCAGGGGTTGGTATGTGGTTCTCTCTGACTTCCCGCTGCCTCTGGCCTTGGAGGCTGCCCTAATTTATGCCAGCAAGTAGCAGTTCCTGGTGCGTTTCCTCTTTCTCTCTGCTCGTGCTCTTTCACTGGCAGAAGAAACGATGAAGGACCCAGAGGGGGATTTTCCAGTGCTGAGGGATGTGGCTGTGTAAGAGTATGCACCCCAGTTCTTCTTCCCTTGTGTTACTGGCTGGATAAAATGGGTAAGGGCATAGATTCCACCTTCTGCTTGAGGTTGCTGGTTTTAATTATGAAAACGCCTCCTCCGTACTTGAAACTCAGGCGGAAATGAATACATCTTTTTTTTTTTTTTGTCCTCATCAGGATTATGACAAAGACAATATATAATGCAGACTCCATCCCCTGGCTGCATGCTGTCGGTGCCGCTTTGCGGAGCGTGCACAATGCGTGGCAAGCTTTATATACTGACTTCTAAAGCTCTGGGAAAGCCCAGGTACAGGTAGCTGGACCCGAGCACGACTTGTTGCTAACCTCTGTTAGACACTGGTATGGACTTACACAGACAGCAGTTATAGTGATATCTATTTTTGTCATAAATATCTTTTATAAGTATCTTGTGACCTGTTTTCCCCTCCATCTCCCAAGGGCTCTGAGCACAAGAACAATCAAGGAAGTTGCTGAGAAGGGCCAAGAAAATGTTTTCTAGTGCTCTGTTGCTGAGTTAGATGGCCAGCAATGTCTCTCTTGTTCTGTTATCACTGCTCTCATGATATTTACAGCAGAGTTTCAGGTCTTAGCTGGTTGAGAGAGCGCCTTGGTTGATGTTACTGGGAAGGTGGGACCCCAGCAAGACTGGGGCTTTGTAGTACTGGTCAGTTTCCTAAACCAACCAAATGAGGTCAGTCACTGAATGAAGGAGACAGGCTGTCAGAGGTCACTCGAGAAGCCCAGGTAGGAGAAAGGAATTGGATGTGGCGTTCCTGAGTCCTCCTCTAGTGCTGCCTTCTCCACATGCTGTCTTTTCTGTCCCACATCAAAGCTCTCATCCTTGTGGCTGATGCTGATGAACACGGAAGCCAGTCAGCGCATTGCTGCACAAAGGCTTTCTCTGCCATACCACCATGCTCTCAAAGCGTTTGCTTGTGCTCAGCTGAGAGTACCCCGCATGCCATGTTTGTGTGTTGTACTTTGTTAACCGTGATGATAAATGGGGCAAATCAAATTTGCTTCCTTCGTATTTGGCTTTAATTTCTTGCTCTTATTACTGTGCAGTTGTGCTCTTGCCGTAGCTACCAGTGGGAAAAATGACTTCATTGCATGTGACTCTGAGTCTGGCACCTCAAAGTAATACTTACTGCTATTCCTGAAGAAAACAAAGAAACCTCATTTAAAAAGGAAAAAAGGCAGTGTTTCTGCATCAGGCTTTTTGGAGCCCATTCCCATGCTGTGGCACTCTTTTCGTCTTTCTAAATGAGTGTCTATAAAATAAGCTGTGGTTGTTTCAGAAAGAGCGTAAGTAAAGAAAGATGTGTGAAGAAATAAAACGAAGCATTGTCATGTTTTGTTATCGCAGCTTCATTTTTTATTTTACTTCAGACTGTTGCAATGAAATAAGATGTTGACTTGGATCAGAGCTGAAATTATTTGCTGCTTTCCTTTCAGTGACTTATTTTTATTATGCTAAGCCTTACCTGCCTAGGTGGTTGTAGGGAGATGTGGTACAGACTGGGGAAATGCCTTGCTGGGGGTTCTGAGCCAGCACTACGTCCCCTTCTCCCCATCCCTATCTGTGCTGAAGCACAAAGGGAGTTTGACGTTTGCTTGTTTTGCTTTGAGAGTTAACGTTCTGAACTCTAATGTTGGCTCTCTTGATGACTCCATTTGCGCCTGGGAAAGTCAACTGATTATTTTAAAAATGTATTTATCCTCTGTGTCTATAAACTAACACTTCAGAAAGATTTCCCAAGTCTTTTGATGTGCTGGATGTTAAGAGATAATGGTGTCCAATAGAGTTGTGTTCATCTCTGCTGCTGCAGTTTTTTGAGTGATCTTGGGGAAAATCTTTTCTGTCTCTGTATCAATTTTTCCCAGGTGCAAAATAGGTGTTGTAGTTCTCACCTCCTTTGAAGTCTGTGAATGAAAAGCTCTGCAGGCGTTGGATATTTGGGCCTTGGAACTTAGGTGCTTTTCAGCTGTGCTTCCCCACTCAGTTCCTTTAAAGATAAGGCAAATAAAATTGTATTGCTACTGCCAGAGCTCCTGGTCAAAAGGAATGCTGTTTTCTTTCAGTGAATAACTTGTGTAGTGCAGGGATATTGGCTATACTGGAAGGAATTCACAAAAATTTGGGGTGGCATTGAGGTAATCTGATCCATCTGTCTGTTCCAGGTCTTCATTGCTGGCATTCAGGATGGAGGTTTGAAGATGTGTGTGTGTATATATTTATATGTATTCCTTTATCGTGGGCACTGAGGGAGGTTTTACAGCCTCTGTGGACAGTCTAGCTCAGAACTAACGTTGTAGTTAGAGCTGTGCAGTGTGCATCTTTCCCTTTTAGGTTGTTGTCATTGTCACTGTGTATCTGCCCTGTTTGTACAAAGGACCGGTACAAAGGTGTTTAATCGACGCAACCAGCACAACTTTTTTTGCAACGTGTCTGGGAGAAGGCTTCCAAACCAATGCACATGCTTCTGGCATAGTCACTAACAAAGGCTTTCTCTGGCTGATCTGTTCTTTTTCTCTCTTTGACATGCTCATCTCCCCTTTATTTGTTGCATCATGCTCCGAAAACTTCTGTGTCCGCCAATTAGTGCTGGAAACTTTTCAGCAATCCCAGGCAGCTGCCTGTTGAAACAAACTGCACTTTCCCATCCCTCGCAAACACTCCCCTTCGCGACCTGCAGGCACATCCCCTGGATGCAGAAGCTGTCCTGGCTGCTGAGACAAAGCTCCCTAGGAAAGGAGGCCTTTTGTGGAAGATATGGAGAGGCAGCTGCATCATGAGATGTATGTCATTGGCTATTTGTATTTGTATTTTGTATTTGCCTATGTGCAATACTGCCTCATTGGCTCTTGTCAGCCCCCTGCATGAAGCCTATCCTGGTGATTAAAGCCTGCTCCTTAGCTATATTTAGCTTATAGTTATTTGTTTTATAACACAGAGGTCCTCGCTACGCAAACTGGAGTAGGTCAATCTGCAACCTTGAGGAAGTACTTTTATTTCTCTGGATGCGTGCTTCCCAGCTGGAAAATTTGGGATGTTCTAGCTGGTGATCAATCCACCAGCATTCCCAATGGAGATTTAATGACTGGCAATAGGGCAGAAGAAGTATTTCCCAGCCTGGAATGATGGGATGTTTCTGCCTTTTTGTACTTCATCGTGTCTTCTGCTCAAGTGAGCCTGCTTAGCCCCATGCTGTCAGTACTTCCCAGAGCCCAGGTGCCTAATATGAGATGGAGTTGTACTGCTTTGTAGGGCTGCACTGCCTACGTATTCCCATTGAAGCATTATGGGAAACACCTTGACCAGGACCGTGGAGGAAGAGACATCTCTGAATCCACAAGATTAAACCACCGCAATGTGGCAGTTTATTTGCTCTGTGGAGGAATATAACGTTTGGTGTTATGAGCATCTAAATCTGGAATAAGAAACTAGGTCTGTACTTGAAAGAAGATATGGAAAGCATAGTCTGTTTCTTGCGTTTGCAACCTGGAGCACGTATAATAGACTGAAGGAGCAAAGGCCGCTGGATTGCTGGAGTTAGAGCTCTTGTGTGACTGCTCGTGGCCTCTTGCAAGAGGCTGCTCAAATGTCTGCTGAAAGGGCAGGCTTGTGTGGAGTGCGCTGCTGAGACGGGAAGGTGATGTTTTCCCTTATCCAGTTCATCTTTTACATGTCTATTTACGTAGGCTTTTACTGGGATATATGAAGGAGCTTTTTGAACTTGCTGAATCTGTTACATAGGAAAGAAATCTATATTTAAATGTGTATGTGTTCCAGTAAATGATACTGGCAATGGCAATGCCTCCTGTGAGCTTAATCTTGATGCATCTGAAGCATTTGCAAGCATGTTTCTTCCCTCTCCCCCCGTTATCTCTGAATCCCCCAACACATTGGCTCAGCAGTAGGAAGGTGTGGGCGCGCTTCCAGCACGCTAACGTGGCAATGTCAGTCAGATGGGTGCTTTTGGGTCATCATATGGTTTGGGTTTGTGAAATGCTATGATAGTTTCTGCCCTAGGGTGCTGGAAACTTATGTATTGCCTTTGCTAGAAGAGGTGACAGCTCAGTTTTTGATCTTCCTTTTTGTTTGAAACCGGACCGGTCTGCGTTAGAGACATCGAGACAGCGCTCCGCATTACAGCGTACTCAGGCTGTTGCCTGCAACTGCTCTGTGCTTGCTTGGCTAGATAAGATTATATCTTGGCCTCCTTGGAAAATCATGCTTGTGGTCTTGCTTGCGTTAGAGGAGAGATTAACGACACCTGCGGTATGTAAACAACCCATAGGTTGTAGGATGTATGTAGGTTGTATGTAGGCTGGTGTCGTCTTGTTTCACCCTAGAAACAGTCTCTAACCTCCTCTGGTACAGGTAGCCATCCTATGGCACTGCTGTGGCTCGTGTGTGTGGCTCAGTGCCCAAAGGCATTGAGCTGTAGGATCTCCTTCTCTGCACGTGGTACAATACAAAGTGACTGCCTCTGCGAGGCAAATCGCAAGGTGCAGGTGAAAGGAACCACAAGGCAGAAGGTGATAGTGTAACGTGACTGATAAGGATGCTACTTGATCCAACTTGCCAAAGTGATTATGATTTTAGGTCATTAACAGGGCCGCAGTTTGAATAAGAGATGTGTTTCCGTTTGTGTTAAGAAGTTTGTGAGCTGTCTAACTCCTAGCTCTTCTCAGTGCCTTTGTACTGGGGTTCTGGGTGGTAAAGAAGGAAACTCAGACTAATGCATACTGGCCAAATGCAAACTTTATAGGTTACTGGCCTCCCTGTCTCCACCACTGGTTATGGGGGGAGTTGTGTAGCTGTGTTGGTGTCAGCTGTGGTGCAGGGAAGCTGCAGTATTTGTAGAGGCTTAGGTGAAAGCAACAATTAGTGCATGTGGCCAGGGGTCAGCTCCTTCAGGGGGAGGCTGAGTGTGGGCTGGTGAGGAGGAGGAGGGTGCTGCAGGGAACTACGCAGCGATGGAGAGCGGGAATGCTTGATGGCAAGCAGGATGCTCGAGTACAGGTGGAAGGGATGGGGCTTACACAGAGCCTTGGTGCTCCAGAGAGAAAGAAGAGTTTGGCTCCTCCGTAGCATCTTTGGTGACTTCGTATCCCTTGATACGTATCAGTGGTGTAGCTCTTCTGGTTATGAGGTTGGTACTGTTGTTGTCACCCCTTGTATTTTAAGGAGCCTGCTAACCCCTCTGGCAGAAGAAAAGGGGAGTCCTGGCTGTCAGTGCTGCATTTCGTCCATCAGACAGTGCTTTGTATTTCATTTCTATCACGCCTCCTGCTGTGTCAGCTTACTGTCAAGGGTCACGGTGTGAGGATGGGTTAGTTACTCCTCCTGCTTTTGGGAGCAGTTGCTTTGTTTGAAGGAAGGAGGTTAGCTTTCAGTATTTGGCACAGAGACTGTCCGAGGCCTGGTGAGACATCTGGGATGCAGACTGCATTTTGGGTGCCTGTGTTTATAACAGACTGACTTCAAGTGATGCAGGTTTAGAGCAGGTCTGCAGAGATGAATGAGGAAATGGTGAGTGTCATCTCAGGACCTCTTGAAATGCAACCTTTTGGTTGCATTGGGACAGTCAGTGTTGCACAGAGGGCAGAGCAGGTACATGGACAGAAAGTAGGCTCGAATAAGTCTGGCCTACCAAAATCCAGCCAGCAAAGACTAAAACTAATGCCACAGAACTGCTGGAATGAAAACCTTGTAAGGTAGCTTCATAACTAAAGGAAAGGACTTGCAGCAGTTGCAAGTTAGGCTCTTCCCAGCTTTCATCCCTGCCTGAAGTTTCACCGCCCTGTGTATTGACAGGGCCAATTTTTGCTTTTTGGGGCTCTTCTGGGAGGGCTTCCATAACAAATGTTGCACCTACAGAAGCAGTGCCCTGCGGCAGGGCTTTGCTCTTGTTCTTGCTACAACAACCAGGTCTCCTCTGCATACCCAAGTGCGTTAAATGTGTCACTGCATTAACGCCATGCCTCTTCCTACAGCACTTGAGGTGTGTTTGTGGGGGAATATGAACATCTCGGGCAGCATCAGTGGAGCACAGCGGGGTATTTGGTGGTAAGCATGGTGTGTCCCAAGGGAAATACTGTCTGTCACACCAGAAATGTTGTGCTCTGCTCCTGTTTTCTCTGTTTTCTTTAAACTTGCCGATAATTTGGTCAAAACTGGTACAGCTACGCTGCAATCAGACAGGCTGTCATAACACCACGATGAAAAGGAAGACAAAATTTCTAGTTTTAAAGAACTTCAATGTGCACAGAAAAAGAAGGAACTAGCAAGACTAGCTGCTTTCTATTTTCAGCTCTTTGTTGCGCCAGCCTTTTAGTTGCACTGTACAAACCAGGGCTGGCCTGCAAAAAAAAAAAAAGCCTTGCTTGCAGGTGCAGGTCATAAAAAAAAAAAAAAGGGGGTGAGAAATCTAGGAGGGAGAGACCTGGTCCTGGTTTTGTTTCATAATCAAAGTCCTGGGCAGAGGTTAGATTACTGAAGTGCACAAATCAAACTCTGTGTGTAAAGTTGAGTTCCTGTGAATAACAGATGAAGTGCCAGGGTGAACTTTAATGCTGCATTAAATCAAGGACTCATCAGCCAGGAAATTCCAAAAGTTCAGCTCCTTCTGCAGCTTCGCGAAGGGTGCGTGGCAGGGCTGAGTTACAGTAGGGCTCATATTTAATGGCCAAAATGGTTTCTCCAGTGGTAAAATACCAAGCCATTATAATGGAATATGTTTATCACGTGTCATTGCCTTTCTTGCGCTGTCTGCTCTTCTGGTTTTGTCTTCTTTTTTTCTCCCAGACACTGCTTATGACAGATAACACTGCCTGTGCATAGAGAACTTGGATTTTGATGCTGCCCCTCGAATTTCATAGGAACCTTTCCATCGAGTAGAGTAGCCACTGGATCAAATCTGAATGGCTCTGTTACCAAGTCCGTCCTTGGAGGGTAACAGTTCTGAAATCTCCGTGTCTCTTCTGTTCCCTTCCCATGGGAGCTGTGCAATTTTGGTGTCATGCCCCTGTTTATTTCTGCAGGGACACTGTCCCCTGCCTCCAGGGCTTAATGCCAGGGAGCAGAAACTCCTTTAGTTCCAAGCCCTTCCCTGAGATTTTTCCCATAAATTAGGGAGAGTTTTGCTCTGCAATTAATACAGAATTGTTGCTATCTACAGTATCACTCTTCAGTAGGCGTTTTGCCAGCGTGGGGAGTGTGAGCTCATCAGCAAGCCCATAATTACTCCCCACTTTGTTTAGGATGCCTTCCTTCAAGGTCCTTTGTTTTCTCCCACTTTGCCTCAGGTTTTACATTGTGGTTTTTAGTTACAGAATGCAGTGGGGTGCTTTTGTATGTTCTTCCTTTTAACAGCCTTTGTTTTATACCTAAATCATAGGATGAGTCTATCCTAATGGTTAGAACTGGTTTTAAGGCTTTAAATAGAAGGCCTCTAGGCTTTCCCTTTGCGTTCCGTGCTAATTATTATAAAATTTGAGTGAGGAAGAAAACTCAACACAGGCTTTTTTAGAGGTTAATCTTCGGGAGATGTAAGGGAAACTGCGTAGCGACAGCAGAGCTCTCTGGATGAGGAACCTATGTGAGTTCTTAAAGTGTAAGTAGAAAAACTGGTGGCTGGCAGAGGGTACCGGGATCCCTTGGTTTTTCCTGGTGTGTAACTGATGGCAGTACACTAATTTTGTTCCTGAAGTACTCTGCCTGTTTCCTCTAAGGGAGAAGGAAATGTTTTCTTGGGAGAGGAGTCTGACCTTAATTAAGAATGAGGGTCTCTTATTTCCTCAGTGCCTCAATTAAATGAAAGGATTTAATCCTAATCTGACATGTGCTTCAGAAATAGTTTGCTGATTGCTTGTCAGAAGAGTAACTAATCAGGGAAGTGAGAAGGGATGGGATGATTACCTTGGATCAGATGGAACATCTTAAGGAATTAAAAGATAAAAATTGCCCTTTCTTCTCAGCATAAGCTTTTTCCCTACTAGCAAAGCTGCACTTTGGCTTTATCAGATCATCATCTTTATGTTGACTGGATTCATTTCCTGTCCTTTTTGCAGAAGAGTGAATGGTTTAAGTCTGGCCTTTGGATTTTGCTTTCAAGGCAAAATTCTCTTCTTAAATCCCCAGCCTGTCTCTGCAGCCTGGCCAGTGCTGTCAGGGTCATGAGCCTAGGGCACCAAATCTTAACCTGTACTTGCCTATGGCATACAGTCCGGGCAGTAACGTCTCCTCGAGTAACGACTCTAGGAGCTTGAGCTTTGTTACGTGAGAATCTCACTTTTCTCGGGAGAATAGTGCGCAGAAAAGCGTGAAAACATGAAATGGATGCAACCCAAATGCTCAGAAACAAGAAACAAAATAACTTTATATAACTTAATATAAGATACCAGTGCCTTTAGGCCAGTAGAGGTTTCTTTTATAAGGTCTAATAAATGAATGCAAGCTGACACTGAAAGCTTTTTGCCTTTGTCTTGTGTGCTTATTGTTGGAGTGCATGAAGAGCTCCTCCAGTTATCAGCAGACCCAATCTGTCTCCAGCAGTTGGTTTTCAGGGGTGTGTTGGGCTCCAAATACTGTTTTCAGCATTCACAGTGGCTGTTGCTGAAGGTTTCTACAACCAGTAACGCTGTGATCAAACCCAGAAGCTGTTGAATGCTTTGTACTCCTTCTGAAATATTAAGCCAGAACATGGGTAAAAAATTAGGTCCCTGCGTTTGTTTAATTCTCCTGAATGTACATGCAAAGGATGCGTCCAAACCAAAGTGCTGTTGGACTCAGCTACGCATTGTGTGGCAGCATGTGGGATTGTTTTTCCTTCCTGTAGAAGATGGGGATTTACCTTGTAATCATAAAATACAGTTTCCATTTCTCCATATGGAGTCGCTGTTATTACATTGTCAGAGCAGCTGCAGGCAGAATTCCTGGACTTTCCAATCTTTGTCTTTGTTATTAATGTAAGAGTCTCTGCAAATTCAGCCACACCATCATTTATAATAGCCCTGAAAATGGCTGAAACTCTTCTTGTGTTCTCTCTACTTGCAGACGTGCTCCCATAGGGCTGCACGTGAAAACCCTGGTGTTCCTCATCCTCAGTGTGCATATGAGGAAAGCTGGCTTAGTGTTTTAAATGAGGGCACAAACAATTGCATCACAAAATATCTTAGATGGGAGTAGGTAAAAACAGGAAGAGGTTATTATGCAAGCCTTTTTCTGTCCAAATAGCTGTCTTTTAAGACTCTGATTCAGGATTGAGCATGAGTCAAGATTGTTTTTAAGCAAAAGTGTTCTACTGCTGCTCTGCATTGTCTTTGCCTGTCGTTAACCCTCCATGCAATGTGACAACCTTGCTTTCCTTCACTCTGGTAACTAAGCACTTTATCTTTTTTATAGGTCATGGTCCTGACAAGGCGTCTGCGTGACTGACTGCAAACTTAAATTCACATGCAATAAATGAAATCTTACAAATTTAGAAAATTAGAAACCTAAATTTTGGCACTTAGGCTTTTGGCCACATATTTAATTAAAAAACAACTCCGTATTTCTCTACAAAATGTTGTAAACACTCATCTATTTGAGCAGTGCTCACCTACAGTCAGCTGAGCTCCACATGGGCCTGCATTCAGAACGGAGTCCCTGTGCCTTGCCTAGGGTTTCATGGTGGGTAAACACTTCTGGCATCTGGATCCATCCAGAAGGAAGCACCAGGCACAGGATGGGATTCAGGCCAACCAGGGATTCCAGGTGTCTGGAAACTTGTTCCTGCATTTTGCAGTTGTTTCATTCAATATGGCGAGGTGAACAGATCCTTAGGCTGTCATTTACCCATGAGGGTTTCCTTTTAGGGAGTGCATTGAGTTTGGGGGCATGCTTTGTTGGTTTTCCCATCTTGAGTTGAATGGTATTGCATGTGGCAAGGAGATATCCATGTGCCTTGTTGAGGGTAGGAGGGATAGATGAAGGAGAAAAATTATGGACAAACTGTGCTGCCAAAACTGACAAAGGCTTCCAACCCCGTTTTGTTATTCCTCTATACCGTTTGAGGAGTAGTTGATGTCTAAGAACCTCCACTTGCTTTTCTGTTTTTGTGTGCTGTCCTAATGCTGGCCCGTTTTGTGGAGACTTTATGTATCCAGATGTATTACTTCTCATGAAAGGTATTTTCTTGAGGCCTTTCTGTACTTAGCTGAGAGCTGTTCTCCATTTTGAATCTGAGCCTAGGTGACTCAGATTTGGCTGTCCCCTTTTCTGAAGGAAGGATGGGGAACAGAATGTTTTGGTCATTTGAAGCAGGCTTTCATATTGTGCATTCCTGGGATGTTTTTCTTGGTTGTGGGAACACACAGAGCCATTCATCCTGGTATGAAAAGATTGCAGGAAGAATCTAGCACAGATCTAGAAGATCTTTGTAGTCCGCCTCATCTTCGAAGAGGACGAAGCAAAACAGAGTAAGCTGAGCTGATGGCCCTGAAGTATCCACAGGAACAGTTGGCCTTTTTTTTTTTTAACCTTGTGTCAGGAGAAAGTCCCATTTCCGTGAAGTTATATTGGAATGGTAAACCTACAGCCTGTGTAGGTAATGTAAGGAATAGGGAAGAAAAGATGGCTCGTTGCTTATGTCACATGCAGCAGTGCATTTTGCGTGTGCTCAGCATCTGCTCTGGAGGCAGATTTTTCAGGATACTGTTAACAGAGGGGGACGCTGTGGATATAATCCAGGAGCTCTGAGCACGTTGTTGTCTCTAATGGAGCAGGACAGTGGCCTGTGGAGGTACTGGCCTACATCCCAGGCCTAGGATATTTCTGCAGCCCAAAAGCTGCACCGCATGCTTGGGAGCTAACGTGGGACTTGGCTGGCTGGGGGCAGTGCTGCCCTGGGTGGTGAAGATGAGCTAATGGCATAATTTGGAAGAGCCCCATGCCCGGATTTCATAGTTTCCTGAAAATCTGCTCATATATTTGTATGTAGAAGTGTGTTTGTGGGGGGGAACTAGGGCCAGAGAGGGAGTATCTGTCCATAGCAGTGTGTGTAGACTAGAAAATGTCCATCCTCATTTCCCTGTGTGATAATGTGAGTGTGCAGGTGTACCTCATACCCTATATACCCTGTTTCCTGGCTACAGCTACTGGAGATTGGAAGAAAACCTTTTAGATGTATGAGTTAACCCACATTTAACCCACATCAGACTCCTACGAACTGACGCTGTCTGAACTGACACACAGTGAGCATAACCAGGCCCAGGGCACTTGGGTGCGATGCAGGCTGGCGCTTCAGATGCTCCTTGAATTTGGTGTGTGGCACGGAGCCCCTAGTGAGTATGAACGTGCACTATCGTGGCGATTGTATGGTGGAATAAAAGAAGCTCTCTGCTCGGAGGGTAGTGTAATTCACAGCCTGTGGAGTTCATTTGTTTTTCAGCATCAGTCTGTTGAAAGCAAATGTGTTTGCTTAAACATTTCTGGTGGAATTTTTCATGCCGTGGGAATGCACTTCCTCTTATTTCTCTCCCCCTTGCGTAAAAATAAAATCCAGTCATCCTGAGAAGGAGCAGAACAATATCCGGTGACTTGTGTGGCCAGCTGGGATAATCAGGGATGTCAGGGATAATGATGGATGGAGGGAGAATGAAGTGAATCAAGCTCCCATCTCTTCATAGAAAAGGAGTGGAACAGAGGAACAGGCTAAATTCACTGTCTCCCTAAAGTTCGTGTGCTGCAAAACTAATGTATTAAGGCTCTTCCTCTAAAAGGCTGGAAAAACTAAGATTTTTTTATTCCTGTCTCACTTTCCTGACTAAATTCTTCCCTGCTGCTGTTTTATCCTTCCCTCATGTTCTCTTATCCTCCCTCCATCCATATTCCTGTCTGTGGATTCAACTAGCCACTAGTTTTGTTTGGGAGATGCAGCATTCCTAGCTTTCTTACTCCAAGCACGGCATCAAACCCCGTTAACTGGAAGGTTATGAGGCAGTGAGCTGTGTAAACCAGGGGTGAGGCCATATTGTGAAGAGAGCAATGCGTTCAGTCAGAGGTGGTGGAGGTGGGCGAGATCTCTTGGTAGAGCCCGTCACCCTTCCTAACAATCAGAGTTCCTCACCTCCAGATTCTGTTACTTATTTATCTCCCTATTTCATACTAAATAGAGCTGGGGACTGCAGCCTCATGTGCAGCTCTGTGGCAGCGCCCTGGCCTGGCTGACTCAGTCGCAGGCAGGCTGCTTTCTGCCTTCCTTAACACGAGCTGCTTGCTCTTGGCCATTGGTTCTGATCTGTTTGGATCCTCTCGGCATCCAAGCAGCTGTGATTGCTGTGTAGGCTGAATATTCCCAAGTTGTTGCAGTCCTGAAGCTGCCCCAGGTTTTGAACACCCATAATGGGGAGCGTGGGGAAGAGATGGGGCCTGATCCCTTGGGTTTTCACACAGGCTCCCTCCCCAGTCTATCTACTCCTGATTCCCCCTTCTTTGTCTCTTTAAGCTGCTGCTAGATGACTGTTATTGCCAAAACACTTTGGTGTCTCCGGTTTTGTGAGCACTCAGGAATAGTTTTGGAATTCTCCTTGTGGTTTCTCCTCCCCTGTGTGTCTGCCTGCAGCTTACCTTGGAGCCCTGCCAGCACCCCCTCACTCAGACCTGACCTGCCCTGAAATCCTTACTCATGCCTTAATCACTTCCCGGCCCCGCTATTGCAGTCCCCCCCTCGCAGCATCTGCAAGTCTTTGCTACGTCAGTTCTCTCAGAAGCTGCATGCATGGGCCTGCCTCCTTCCTTGGCCTAGGAAGCAGGCCTGGGTGTCCCCTGCCTTCGGGCTGCTCCCTGTGCTCTCTCCTAGCAATTCCCTTTGCTTCTGATGTTGCCTCAGCTCACTTTTCTGTGCCACCTTCTTCTGTCTGCATCCCAGCCTGCTTAGTCAGAGAACCTTAGCTTTCTTTTTGCTGATAGTTTCAATTTTGTGATTGTTTTTCTTTATCCTTTTTAGGAATGTGGTTTTTTTTTTCATTTTTCAGCAGCCTAGTCATTTCCTTTATTTTCCTTTTTTTTTTTTTTTTCCATCACCCAACTTTTTGTTTGAGGAGCTGTGTGCTTGTTAATGCTACATGCATTTGGAGGTCTTATTCCATTTGCTTACCGGGAAGGGAATGGCATAGGGAAATGCTTGTTTTCTAAACCCTTACTTTCTGTAACAAGGTTTTAGATTTATCCTTAATGAAAGGAGCTGAAAGCCCAGTCACAAACACTGGCCTCTTCCCTCTTCCTCCTATCAGTTTGGGAAGGCTGCCCTGAAGTTTTGTGAAAATGGGGGCCATGCAACAAAGGTCTGGTGTCAAGGAGTTGTAAGGTGCCTTTGAGGCTCTGGTGCTGCTTTTACAGAGCAGCAGAACTAGGTCTTAGCTAATGGATGAGACTCTAGAATCTAAAACAAGTCAACAATTTTAGTCACTTGAATCCTAAGCAGAATTCAAATACTTCTGTAGTGGTTCTGTGAGGTTTCCGCTTTGATCTGTGTCTCCAGGGTTAAAGTGGGACAGCAAGGTTAAGGAAAAGAACACAGTGTTAAAGTGGGAGACAAAGGGAATTATCACCCTTTGGATTAAAAGAAAAAAAAATCAGCTCACTTGCGTGATTCTCACAGGGATGTGACCAGAGCTGCAGTTTTCTGGAAGCCTGTTGGATACCCTCCCACACATTCTCTGATTTCTTTATTCTCTTTTCCCCCAGGTCTGTGACGATGGAAGAGAAAGTCCATCATCGAGAAGCCTGAACGGAGATACCAGGACAGCATTTGAAACCCTGGAGATACTAGTCTGACATACAGGAGGCAGCAAATATGTTGAAGCCAAGTGGACTTAAAATCCCCGGCAGGGCAGGGAAGCACTCCAGCCCAGTGGGACGAGCGTCGGGGACGACTGCAGCTGCTGTCACCACTGGTTCAAAAGAAGGTAAGGACTCGATCCAGCCGGGCATGAGCTGACCCAGGTGATTACCAGCTTTAAAGGCAAAGGCCCAGTGGTGCCAGTGTTCAATAAGATGTGGAATTCCTCATTTTGTAAGATCTTGAGCATGGATCAAATCAAATGTGTGGGGTTAGTTAAATGGCCTCTATCTCCCACCTAATGGTGCAAAATGGGCAAGTTGTGGAGTGGGTGAGATGGATGGATCCTCTGGTGTTTAGAGCTGACAGAGGTACTGTCTCCTGTCTTGGTTGTTTGTATATGTGTATATGTGTTCTAATCGCTCTAGTCATTGGACCTGTCCAGAAGCATGGGGTTCCTAAGATGCATAACCACTGGCCCAAGTTTGGGCAGATTTAGCTGACAGTGTTTTTTAGCTGCTCACAAGACGTTGTGCTGTGGTGCGCTCTCTGTACAGCTGCAGGACATTCAGAGAGGGCACTGTGTATGCGTGCCTTTACATACATTAACGAGGAGCTGGTAATAATTAGACAAACAGGAACCTCACCCTTGACCTTCTTAGATACTGTCCTATAACCATTTCTTCTGGCCTGTGACAATGCATGAATGAGAACCAGACAGTTAAGGTAATTTGTCCTGTGCTAATTATCTCAAATTAGTGCCTTTGTTTCAACAGAATCATTTGAAGCACCGGTGTGTGGATAATGATTTACCTAGACATGCGTACACGTGCTTCACTATCCACTTACCTATATCCAGTGTATACATAAGCTATACAGACTGCTGTTATGCAGCGTAACTGACTTCAAAAGAGTTTGTACATTTTGTTTAGCACTTGTTCTGGCTTCTTTGACTGCTGGGTTGTTTTCTTTATTAGGTACATTTTAGAAAACATTCAAGGTGCAAGTTTTGTGTGTAAGGATTGTGTGTAAGGATTTTCATTTCAATTGGGATTGTCTTTCCTTTTAGTTCTGGGGGTAAAACATCAGGAAGAGGCACTTGTACGTTTGGTATATTACACTGGAAACTTTCCTTTTGAGAAAGTTGCTGGCGTCCGTGTGAAATTTATCATGCTCTTGTCCCACAGTAATTCAGACCACTGCCCAAATCCATGGTAACTTTGTTGTTTGCTTCAATCCCAAAAATACATGGCCCTTGGCAGAAGCAGAAAAGCTTTTGTTATATGGGATAATACTAGACTATTTGCTTTAGTATGCTATGACAAATTAGTCTGTGATAATGATATTGCAAAAGTGAGGGTCACCACACAGTGCTGTCTCTTTTGAGTAATGCAGAAGTATAAGTTATTCAAACAAACAAACAAAAAAACCCACCTCTGTTAATTTTCTTTCGTGCTGGGACACGTGCTTGTCCCACGAACGCCCTCCATTGAGAGCTCTGGTTAAGGCACGACCTCTGCAGAGGACTTCCATGCAAAGACACCGCTCACCGCTGAGCAACCTTGGCTGTGCTTTGTTATTACCTGTCAGGGGCTCTCCTTTGCTTGTGGATTTCTTCAGCTGAGCTTCCTCTTCTTTCGGTGACAGATAAGGGCATGCATCATCTCCTATTCTGTTTAAAATAAACAAAAAAACACGTAGTTTTTTAAACTTGTTTTAGCATGTACTGCAAAGTCTTGATTGAGGGGCCAGTCACCACATGAGATCATGGGCTGAATTCCGGATGCTCTTGTGTAATACAGTGTTGTAAGGAGTGGAGCATCACCGTTTTTTCTCAGCTGGGGACTTGGTCCTAGTGGTTTTTTACATTAGAGTTATTTCTTAATTTAGCATCCAAATCGAAGATAATCAAAGCTCCTTACCTATGTTTGCTAGGGGGAAGCTCAAACTGACATTGGAAATTTTTAGGATAATGTTTATCTGTTTATTCTGAAGTTTTTCCCCAGATCCATTCCTGTTTTTCCCTTTTTTCCCACTTAGAACCTAGCTGTGATTGAGAAATAAACTGTGACTATGTAGCTACCACTAGTGAATCTCTCAAGGCACTTCATGCTGAATTTATAATCGCATGTGTACTGCGGAGTTAACTTCAGTTGATTTTTTTTTTTATCACGAGAAAAACTGAGGGAACAGATCCCAGGCCTGTCTTTCCATTCTGAGGCTTTGCACAGAGGCATCCCAGTGAACACAGCGCGTGTGTTGCAGTGAGTTGTCACAGAGAGCAGCGCTGGGGTCTGATGAGAAGCTGAATGCAGCACTTGTTTGCTGCAGCTTCTTTGTGCCTTGTTCAGCTACACCCATCCATCAGCATGATAGACGTTCAGCAAAGCCAGCCAAGCGCAGGCAAAATCCAGACCTAAACTGTTTGACCTTAGCGTGAGATGTTCTTTAAAAAAAAAAAATATATATATATTATTTTTTTTCCTGGAAAAATTGGGTGCATGGAAAAAAGTTTCAGGAGGGATGGTGTGGTGGTGGTCTGTAGCTCTTGAGGCACCCGCACTGCTAGTGCTGTTGGAGTGGTTGTTGGTCCTGTGCCCCTTGGGATGGTGCACTGGGGCTTTGCAGGAGCTGCTGAGCTGCCAGAAGTCACCGCACGGAGCCATTCCCACCTGGAAGGTGAGAACAGAGCACGGTGGGGCTGTTAACCTAGCGTGTGCTGTGACAGGGCTTGTAGTGTCACCCCTAGCATCATTTTCCAGCTTTTATATCCTTCCCAAGAGCTCCTGCTGTGCGTATCCCTGGCCTGTAACCACCCTTCCTCCTGCAAACCTCTCCAAAGGCCTGGCCAGCCCCTTGCTTCTTCCTGCTGCTCTCCTTTCCAACAAAAATCTAAAGTGATGAGAGAAGGGTACACCCCAAAACCTTGTTGATTTGCCTGTTTACTTCTCTTTGAGGGTGGCAGCGTCTGTGCTGGCTGTGGGGCCCAGCCACAATACAGATAGTAACGGGATTCAGCTTTTGGTTGGGGGAACCCTAAGAGAAAAATATTCTTTTTTTCTGTCAAAGTGATCTCTTTCTCTTTTAGAGCCACGTGTCCTTATCACTAAAATCCTAACCATAGCAGGCACTGACATAAACTTCAAGGATAGCTGCAGCGAAAGAATCTGGTGGTAGATGGTCCGGAAGACTGGTTTTCATTACCCTTCCTGGGATTAATCAGGTCTGGGTCACAATGAGATGACGGAGCTCTGCCCCGTCCTCACTCTGTTTTGCTGGCCTGCAAATATTCAAAACATATTTGAGTGCAAATTCCAGGAACATGAGTTTCATTGGTGTGTGATGCCCTATTCTAGGAAATGAAACTCTAATGTAACAGAAAAGAAGCTCAAACTGTTCAAGACTTAGCTGTGATAAGACAGTTTCATTTTTTCATTGCATGCAGGTTTGCGATATGTACTTGCCTGATTTCTTTGTCTTTTTCAGCCACAGCTGCCAACTTTAGCAGTTATTTCTGTGAAAAGTGAAAGCACCGTTAGCTTTAGGTTGCTTTGCATTACAGGTGGCAGCCTTTTGGCATCTCAGTGCTTTGCTGCAGTTAATTCATGGCAGTACTGGTAAGCCAACATCCTCAGGAGGAGGTAACTATGGCAGCCTGAGGGCTGCTACATCTGGAGGTCTGCAGTCAGCACCGAGTGCTTTCCTTGATGTCACAGCACTGGGGCCTTTTTAACATGTGGAGGGACAACGGCAGAGATGGGGAGGCTGAAAATAATTTTCTTTTGTGTTTAATGAGAATACTGGCAAGAGCTTTTTCTGCTTTACTTCCCTGTCCTGTCACTGCCCATGAATGTGTCCTTGTGATATGCTGGACGGCTGCTGGATAGAAGGATCCCCTAAAGGTTCAAACTGTACATCAGGTCTTAAAAAGCTGCATGAAGGAAATTATAGTGAGGTGTTTGAGAAGCCCTGCAGAAACCACAGGCTCTGCTCTGTGCTGCCCTTGAACACTTGCACGAGGTCTGTGAACTATTTCACCACGTAGAGAGCACATCCTGGGGGCTGTCAGGGTTTGCCTCCAGAGGCACGCAAACTCCAGAGGGTACTGGATTTTTCTGAATGCCTGTGTTGGCTCCCCATTTACCTGCTTTTTGCCACAAATGCATGCCAAAAGGGACTTTTCTGCATTCTTAGGTGTTTGGTAGACCAACTGAGTAAAGCAGCTTGATGGAAGGTAACCAATGCGTTTTGGATTACAAAATACAGAGCTGCAAGGTTGCTCCACTTGATTTGATACCTTGTGGAAAGAGAAGTCTCAAACTTGAAATACAATTGCAAAAGGAAAACAGAAGTCTATTGAAGTGTGGAATTGAAATGTGACAGTGTACAGTCAGTTGGCTCCCAGCATCTCTTGCCTGTGGAAATATGGGGCTGCCTCAGAAAGACCACGTGCCTGGGTTGTCTTCCAGATCAAAAGAAGGTGTTCACTCTTCAATTGTACCTGAGAGTTGTCAGAAAGCTGTTAGATGCCAGTGAGTATTGGAAAGCTTCACCTTTTCTTACTCCTACCTTTCCATAAGCTGGTAAGGCTTGTCTGCAGAAGTGCTATGTACTTTCTTTTATTCTTACTGGGGAATACACGAAGGTGCTTTGATTTCTTCTTTCTCTTTCCCCTAGTACTCTGTTCATATTCTTTTGTAGAAAGTCAAGAGCCTCTCATCCATCTTTTGTCTCTCTTCCTTTTCCAGGCAGTGGAGATGTACCTTGTTAAACCCTTCCATGGCAACTCACATCTGATGTAAAAAAAAAAAAAAAATATATATATATATATATATATTTATATATAGTCATAGCATGCGAGGAAAAATTGGCTCAGTGTATTTGAGTTTTGTTCTGGAAACTATTATTCAGAATCCCCAGTTTCTTATCAGCTCACAGTTTGTCTCTTAGAACTTCCTCAGTGTGGAAATTGTCTCCTACCTGACCTGGCACTTTTAAACTCCCATGAGGTAGGAGGGCTTTTTCACAGAAAAAAATTTTGTGGTGCTATTTTGTGTTGGGTGTGCTGGCTGGTTGTAGGTGTGAGCATTTCTTATTTATTTATTTATTTTGGTGCAAGGTAGAGCCGAATGGGCATTTCTACTGAAAGTCAGTGGGAGAGAAGCACCTGCCATGGATTGCTAGAAAACATTGGGTTCAAGGAGCGGTGGCCATGCTGACTATCCCTCTTCCTTTCTCTTCTGTAAAGCTGGAACAATGGAAAAAATAAGTTTTGCTTCTTTGTGGTGACTATTTTCCTTAAAACCAGACTGAAAATTCATCTCTAGCTGTCTCAGGAGCAGATTTCCCGCAAATGCATTGGCTTATTTCCCATGCTTCAGCTAAAGTAAGTTACTACCCTCAGCCCTGTGTGCACGAGAAGTTTCTGTGCAAATCTTCACACCTTTGGGGGTCACTGTAAAGGGCTCAACATAGCGTTTGGATTTCTCGTTTCTTAAAAAGCTCATATATCTTCCCCCCCCTCCTGGAAAAGTCTGCTTTTGCCTGGAGCTGTGAGGTGGAGAGAGAGTAGGAGCTGTGACAAATGGGTCCCCACAGCCCTCCCAGCTGGCGGAGCAGGTGAAGCTGCTGGGAAGGGAAGTGTTCACATTTCAGCATGTTTTTCTCTGCTCAGAGCAACATTGGAGTAACTTAGAGAAGAAAATCTTTCCTCTTTATGCTGCATTATCCCATCAGCTGGTTCTGGCATTCATTTTACAATGCTTTTTAAGGTTCTTAAATCTCTTCCTTGGTTACAGAATGTTGGCAAAAAGGTAGGGGGTAGGAAAAAAAAAAGTATACACAGCCAGAGCTGGGCAGCGCTGGGACTTCTCTGCTAGAGGCAGAAAAACCCAAACCTGTTTCATTTTCTGCAAGATTTAAATGCATCCAGTCTGAACCCAGCTTAGATCCTGAATTCTACAGATTAATCCCGTCTTTGTGAATGGGCAGATGCAAATATCTGTGACCCAAATATCATATTTGGACGTGTCTGTGGGTATCAAAACTGTTTTTCGGTATTATTGCTTACAAGCTGTTTTGTGATGGGTAAACTCTACAGAATTACCGTTATTTCTGATGAGAAACAAATGCTCAGAACTGTTAGTATTTGTTGGCTTAACATTTTACTTTGTAAACTCTGTATGATGCTTTTGTCCACTAAAAATCAAAGCAGACTGCAGCACCGTTGAAGGGCACGAGACAACTGGCTCAGCAGGCTAGTTAAACTAAATAAGTTGCAAGGAGGGTTTTGTAAGCCTGAGCCGTGCTGGTTATCGGGGCAGTCAGTTGCTCATGGCTTCAGGTTCCAAATCAGCCAGAGCTGATTACGTCCTGCTGTAGTTGCTGCTGTGCTGAGAAGACGAGCTCTGCTTCATTCGGGCAGTAGTTGGGATGGGTTTGCTGATGAAGTTGCTGGATGCAGTTGTAGAGCTTGCTCTGGGAGGGATGTGTGATCAGAGGTTTGGGATATTTAGAGCTGACACCTCAACCTGAATGTGATCCATCACCCCCCACACTGCAGAAGGAGAAGACAGCCAGGACTGCGTGGGCTCCATCCCACCTCTTCACAAATACGGGGGTTCCTATGAAAACCAGATGGCTTTTTTTTTTTTCAATCAGGGTTGGATCATGCTTTGAGGCTTCTGGGAGAGGGGTGAAAAGTTCTTGTTGTCTTCTGATTTGTTTTCTACAGATGCAGCTGTCTTCTGGGGGCTGCTTCTAGTTTCAGAGACTCAGCAATTCTATATGGAAATGTTTCTTTGCATAAATCTAGATCCTGTCATCTTTAACAAGCTATACCCGTGTGTGAATTCTGCCAAAGGAGTGTAAATCTCATCACCACCTTAGCTCCTTTGTAGGATTCATGCCTTGCTGCTACCTTCCCCAGTGGGAAATCTTAGTTCAATGTTTTTATTCATCTGCAGCAGGATTAATAGCAACGTCCTGGTAAATTGACTTGGAAATCAGTTGTTTGCCCCCTAAAGTTTCTCAGGCTTTTGTTGGTGTAAATTGTCTGGAGGCTTAGCAATAAGAAGTCATTTCTATCGCCTCAAGGTTTATTTTGCAATAAAACAGAAAGGCAAGGTGTCCTTGAATGAGGAATTCACACCTAGGTAATAAGAGGAAGCTTGGACAGGTTATTCTTAGGTAATTGCTGATGGTTTGGCACAGCTTTAGTGTAGGCTTTTTTATTAAGCTGCAAGACAGGGTGCTGAGGCTGCCTGCCTTTGTACCGATCTATTAATTCTCACTCTCAAATAAATATGAAAGACACTAAACTACTGTTTTGTCTGAAACAAAAGAAATGGGACTGTGGTGTCCGGAGCGGCAGATTGACTGGCACAGACATAAGGAGCTAATTCTTGTCTATTCAAAGGCTTTGTGGTTCTTTATTAATATTAACTTGGGGTGTTGTACACTGGCAAATTGAGAGAAAAGACCCCACACCACGGGGCCGGAGGCTGCTATTATTTCTAGCAAACGTTTGTTTTTGCCACTTTGCTGCAGGCCTCATGGCGTGATCAGCAATGTCAGCTCTCATCTGAGCCCTCAATTAAATCCAGGCTGCAAGCATGAATGGCAATTCCTCGAGTTAGGTCAGCAATCACCGCTGAAAATGCATCAGCGGTGCCTGTAAGGTTTGATTAGGCCTTGCTTTATCTTCGTGGGCCTGTGGTGTAGCGCCGACAGCAGCTTTAGTGCCAAGGGGAACTGGGAGGGCAAGGTGTCAAGGAGTGCGCCTTAAAATCAGATGCCTCCGACTGCTGCAGCATCAACAGGTTATTTAGCAGCTAGCGGTAACAGCTACAGCACCCACGGACACACAGGCAGTCGTCTGCCTCGAGGAGTCGTCAGGTACCTGAGGAAAACAAGTGTGTTTTCAGGGGCTGCACGGAAGAGAAACCGCTAATGAGTGTTAATGGCTTGTTAATTTAGGACGGAGAAATGGGTTGCTGCACAGTGTGTTCGGAAGGTTGACAGGGAATTGGTTATGGAATGCTTCTGTAACATTGCCTTCTCATAAATGGTGTGTTTAATAGCTTAATGCAGGTGTCTGCAGTGCAGGAAGGGGCCAAAGCCTCACAGTACGTTATTTCACAGTCAGTGCAGCTTCTGTCCCACTTCTCCAATAAGGTTTATCCCTGTGAAGCATATAATGCTCTGCTCCCCCACCAGCAGCCCTGAACTCCTGTGCAGCAGCAGGAAACCTCGGAGCCTCCTGATCAGCACAGAGCTGTGCAGGCTGTTGTAGCGTGCTGGTGGCTGCCTGCTTCGGGGAGGGCACAGCGGGGCTGGGGCTGGGGCTCAGCTCTGCTGGGATGGGAGACGTGTGGTGCCTGATGGTCAGCGTAGCTGGGGTGTAACCACTGCAACAACCACCGGAGAAGCTTTGCGAGGCGATCCCTGCATCAGAGGACACTCAATTTCTACCTCCCTTCACTTATCACTAACACGGGGTGTTTGCAGTGGCCCACACGTCAGTCACACAGCTCTGTTTAAATCCTCTTCCTCGCGGACACTGATGCTTTCGTGAGACTTTGCATATTTACTTCTAATGCCCATTGCATATCCAGAAGCCAAATGTTTTCTGGCATGGTCGTGGATCGACTATTTGTGTAGGACTTATATTCAGTTCACACATACCTTTCATAAGCCACTCTGCCATCCTGCAAGTGGGAGTAGGTTTTGTTCTGGGTTTTCTAGCTGTGTTTTTTTTTTCTTTTTGTTTTATTCTGGTGGTGGTGTTCCCCCTTCTCCATTCTGTTTCCCCTCTTTTGGAGGGAAGGGACCTTTGGCAGCCTTCCTCTCCCAAGGAGAAGTGATTTGATGCATTCCAAGCAATGCAGAAGGGCACTGAATGAATCTTGATTTAATCAGCTTTACAGGTGACATCTAGAGACGACTGGGAGTCCGATTTTAATTGTCTTAATCATTAGATGCTCTTAGCAGGATTTGATATAGTTAATCCTTAATATTCAGTGCGCTCATTGCGGAATGAGATGCGAGCACATGCTGAAGGCATATGGAGGTCAGACGCCCTCCTGCTCTCTGTCTGTAGCTCCTCACAGAACAGCAGGGAAAGAAAATCTGCTTCCCACAGATGTTCAGCTTATGGTGGTTCGAATCTAATGAACCAAATCCTGTTCAGCTGGGCTGGTGCGAGTCTGCAGTAACATCAGTGCGCTTACAGTTACACCCATCGAGGTGAGGGTGCGGCTTTGGGGCAGAATCTGTTCCTGCGTGTTGTGTCTTGAACAGTTGAACTAATCCTGCAAGAGCAGATTAATGATTAGAGGCCTGAGCCAATGTTCATTGGAATCAAAGGGAGGATTCCCTTTGGTATAGGTGGGTTTGGGGATGAGAACCTATAGGATTAGTGGCATCAGACCGTTGCTACATAGTGTGGGCTGTTGGTCTGAGATACCTATCACACCGGTCCTGCGTATGACTATCCCCCTTGCAAGCAGTTAAGTTGGTGAATTGGTTTCAATAAAAACCTTAAAATATTTGGAACACGGGGACTTTGCTGCCTTTGTTTTGGGTCTACTGGGTATTGACTTCTTTTTTTATAAAGGTGCTAGAAAGTAATTTGCTGTTAAAAGAAAAAAAAAAAAAAAAAACTTGTATGCAGTAGTAAGGCCTGTAAGAAAACTCCATGTATCGTGATACTTGCTATGAAATAATAAAATCTGTCAAATTTGGCTACCTGTGACGTAAGGTTCACAATACAGTCGGTCTCTCGACTGCAAGGTGTGGCACTGCTGTTTTCCAGCACAGTAGCTACGTGTGCTTTTATGAGTCTCTGGGTTGTAGATGACCCAGAGGATGCAGCAGAATGCTTTAGTTTGCAGAATTCTTTGTGAGAATGGAAATACTTTCTGCATGGGGATTTCAAATAGTTGCCAAGGAAGATGGTGATGGACTTTGCTATGACTAAGTCTTAAAAGATGAACCTACCCAGAGAATTTAGGAATTGGTTTGTCTGATCTAACATGCTGCCGGCGCTCTAATTCACGGGACCGTTAAGCAGTAGTTACCTGCTGCAGTGGGACTGTTCCCAAGCTGCTTTATGAATTCCTACCAAGCACGAGCTGTAAGTCATTCTAATTTTCTGTAATTATAGAACTGCTATTAACACATGAAACCTCCTCTCTTATAGATGCTCCAAATGCTTCGCCACCACCTGTGGAGCCTGGGGCTCTGATGTAGGTCAGTATTTGCACACACAACTTAGAGAACTGGGTCTTAGCCCACGTCATCCTGTGAGTCAGGGGTGAAAGTGGGACAGGCATCCTGGCCAGCGGGATTGTGACCTTTTGCCCTCTCTGTCCCGGCACCAGGAGCAGCAGCTTCCTCTGTGATGCTGCTTCCTCTAGTTCTTACTAAGGTAATAAATCTGCAGACACGAGTACGCTTGTGAGTTGACGGGGAGTATGCAGTCATTGAGCATGAAGGAAAATGTCTCGGCCCTGTACTTAGGGTGTGATTGTCTGGTTTCACGTTTAAATTCACATTCCCTGAAGATGACAGGAGCTATATTTATTGCTCTATAGCTTATTTCACAGAATTGCTGATTGCAAGAGTATTATGCTTGGAGGTATTTGCTTAAAAAAAAAAAAGTGCCAGAAATTAGAAGGGCTCGATGCAGACCTTGAACAAAAAAATCAGTTAAGAGACGGTGTGGTTTTGAGAAAAACCATATTTTTTTTTAAAAAGGGGGTAAAGGGGATTGGTGGCATGGTGATTTTCTGTCCTAGCAAAGTGTGTGTGATAAAAGCATAAAACTGATCGTCTGAAATCATCTGACGATGTTCTGAAGAAGTGGCATAAGAGAGGGTTGGTTCAGATGTGAATCTTCCAGACCAGTAAGACAGAGATACTGGGACTGGGAGCTTACTGTGTGCTCAGGGATGGCCAGGGTGGTACCTGGAGGGACCGTGTGTGTTTTCTCACAAGGAAGGGATTAGACATCCGCTGCAAATAGATCCTTTGGATTTTCTGCAAATAGTGCCTGTTTGTGTACAAATCGAATTGGATACTTAGCTGTTTAAGCCAGATATTTGGAATAAAGTAGATGACTCAGTGTTAATCTGCTCTCAAACATCTATTTTATTAGATTAGGCAGAACTCAAACAGCCCAGCAGATCCTGCATCCTGCGTCGCGCGGCTCTGCGTCCAGTCAGTCCATTGTGCGACCTCCAGGGGAGATGTATGGCCTGAGCAATCAGGGCACGGGTGTGCGTGTGGCCGCAGAAAGAAGCGGCTGAAGCAATGACTCAAAGCTGTGTTTCAGCAGAGTGCAGCCCTGGGGCTGTACGCAAGTTTGGCAATGAAGAGATGTTGGTCTTTACCTCTCCTGTAGTTCCCCTGGGGTCCTGGGGACGCTGCAGAAGGCCCCTAAAATGTCTGGTTTTCAGGTGAGTCTGACAGAGGGTTCAAAAGGAAGGTACAACTGTGTTGTTGTCATGTTTCTACTGAGTGGGGAAACAAACTACACGTGGTAAAAAGCACGTTGCTTGCCTTCGTGCTGGTACCATCCCCGTGGTTCAATTAACAGTGGCTTAACTCTGCTCTCTTCCAGGAGAGCTGGTTACTGCAAAAATGAGCCTCTCAGCGTGCTGATAAGGAGCTACCCGAGTACCTCCCCTCGCTGTTGCATGCCACTTGTCACATTTCTGCGCTCTTCCCTCAGGGCTAGCTTCAGACAGGGCATGAGAAGGTGGCTTGTATGGCTGCAGGCGGTGAGCTCTTGCAAAGAGAAATCTCTGGGCAGGATGTGTGTTACTTATTCGTCTGCAGCGTGAGCGTTCGCTTAATGAGAGCATGAGCTCTTGGGGTTTTGCCTGAATTTTTGCGTGTATTGATTAAAATGCTCCCCTTTCAGGCTGAGGAAGGACCTCCTGTGTCAGCCTTGTGAGGCACTGGCCTCAACTTACCTGCACTGGCACCGAGATCCGTTGGAGTTCAGAGTCAGTTGTGCCTCCTGGAGCTATTGCTGCCATTGCAATTGCAAGCGCGGGGTTTTCTCTGAGCTTCTGGTGTTTGTTCTGCTCTCCTCTGGCAGGAGTTGGGCTGCACCGACCAAATCCTGCAGGCTGTGTTCTGGTCTGTGTGTGCTGACCAGCTGTAATGCAAAGAAGTTTCTGCATGAGTGGGAGCAAAAGCTCAGAACAGGCTACTTCTAGGCTCTTGAAAGTTAAAATGTTAAGGAAGGAGGATTGGATGGCGCTAGAAAAGGAGTTTGTTAGTGCTTGGAGAGCTTGCTGTTTAGTATCTCTAGTTGCATCAGGCCAGTCCGGGGAAACTGAACTCTTGTCCTGTTCTCTGGCTGTGACACCTTCGATGATCTTCCAGGGCCTTTGAATCTGGAAACTGCACACGTACAATCAGTATCTCTGCCTTCTTTAAACTTATTCTTTTATTTCAGAGCATTTGGATCATGTTTTTGAGCTCTTTGCACTCAGGGAGCCTACAATTCTTTTGGTTTGTTTCTTTTGATTTTAAGTGAAAAGTGGTAGTTTTATTTCACTGTATGATGCTGCACGAGCAGTGTTTGGACAGACTTTGGTTAATCCTTAACCTTTGTGTAAATATGGCATGGGTGCGCAGAGCCCTGGGCTGGCCATGAGATCTTGTCCTAGGACTTGGCAGCTCTCTTATAGGGATGATTTAATTTGTCAGAATGATTAACGAACCAGCGCGCTGGGGTGGAGAGGAGGCCTGGGCAGCAGCTCCCACGTGTGTTTGAGCAGCGTGTGGCTCCATCCTCCTTTACAGACCAGAGCACAGCTCAGTTTCCTGGCTTTTGTTTCCTTTTACAGCTCTAGCTGGTGTGAGCTGTTGCAGTAGCCTAACTTGCACTCAGCAAAAGGGGGTTTGTGTTTTTGGGTAGTTCAAGTACTTTGTGGTAGAAAGGGAAAGTAGGAAGGAGGAAGTTCTGTTTTGGTAGGGTCTACTTCTGTTTACATTGTCATACATTAATAGGGAAGTGCAGCAGGGCAGCCTGTGGGCTGGCCAGGCTGGTACCAGGAAGTCTCGTCACTTTTATATGGCAGTTCCCTTTTTGTCTAAGTTTTCCATGACTCCCCAGGGCTGGTAAGGATTTGTGTGATAGTGTTAAGAAATAAAGTTCTGGCAGTGCTGGGGCATGTTCCAACACACAAGGCTGTGCAACACTGCAGTTTGGCAGTGACCTTACCTGAGAGCCCAGAGCAGCATTTTGTGTATTTCAAAAAATCAATCAAACTCTCAGCAACAGCAAATGCTTAATACCCTGCCGGTGCCGACTGGTATTCACATAGGTTTCATGCTACAGTTGAAAAACAGGACAGCTGGAATTAGCCGCCTTTCCTCACCCACGATGCTGTTGAGTGACGTGGGCAGGGTCTGCAGATGCCACGAAGCTCTGGCTCCTGCTCTGCTCAGCGCTGCCTCCAAGGACCAGCCACCTGCCACGCTCCACACCACGCTCGGGATTCCTGGAAGTGCACTGAGCTAATGAACGCACAAAGCCACTCGGGCTGCGGAAGGTGTGCGAAGGCGCTGTGGTGTTCCTGACTTGTCTTCCAGCTGCAGAAATGCACCCCTGGCTTGAATTCAAGGGTGGTTTAAGCTTGAGCTGGTGGCCTGCGGGTGTCTGAAGTGCTGCTGGTAATGCAGCAGAACACAGGAAGGAGCTGCACAGCTCATCAGCTGCCAGGCCAGGCAAAAAGCTGGCATTGAACGAGGCGCTCTCCTTCCATCCCCGTGATTTAACTTTCCTTTCCCCTGACTGTTAGAGGCATGGCTGGCTCTGCACCCCTGTGGCTGCTCAGGTGATGTCCTGTGAGTAGATTTCTTGAGTTACGCACACGCAGCATCATCTTCATTGTGTTCCTTGTACAGGCTGCTGTCCTTGGAGCGGCTGATCCCCTGGTACGGATCCAGTCTGTAAAGTAATAACAATAAGTGCTCTCTTGGTGGAATAAGCCAGGCTATTTTCTGGTACATTCCCTTCTAAATCTTATTGGCAGTGAGCTAATTTCATCATTTTTCAGTGAACAAGCCGATGGCCTTTCTGTGTACACCTGCTTGAGCAATGTGCTGCTTGGCTGCTCGTCTCTCTCAGTTAATGCTGTAGCTGGTTAGGAATAGCAGCAAAGCCCATCCGAGTGGGTTTTGTGTGGGAATGACGCCTGAGCAAAAATCCTACACTTAGAAAGGCTGTCAAATTCCAAACTGAGTTCAAAACCCTGCTGCTTGATTGCTTTTCTGGTGGAGAGAAAGCGCTGTGCTTTGCTTGGCTGCTCTTTACACTGTTGGGGTCTCAAGATAAATTTCTCCAGTTCAGAAGGTGTCCTGAGACCGCTCCTCTCTCCGTGCTAGCGCCAGCGCTCTGCCTGGGAAATCATTTATAAGTGCCTCATTAAAGACCTGTGTCTGCCTCTTTTCTTCCTTTTTGTCATCAGATCGGCTCACTGAGAGCAGCTGTCTTCACCTCCCTAGCAGCACCCCCTAAACCACACTCGTGCCGTACAAATTCCCACAGCCTAAGGAATCGCAGACAACTGTGGGTACACATGTGCCGGGCTTTGCAGACGTGGCGGGGTTAGCCCGAGCTCGTTCCCAAGCTTGTCTATGCTTCTTTGAAAAGAAAAGTCTCTAAGAAGTTAGCTTTGTGCTAGATTCTTTAAAAAAAAAAAAAAAAAAAAGAAGCCGACCATATGGCGTGATTACAGCGATGCAACCGGAGAGCGAGGTGCGTGCGAGGAGAGGCGGCGATGTGCCGTGAGATGCTCGGGCTGCCTGAAGGCTGGTCACCCGCGTGCTCCGAGTAAGTGCATCCCCCCAGCTGGTCTCCTTGCCCTCAGGGCCGTCTCGTGGGTTATCACAGCACTGTGCTACCTCAGGCTGCTCTCTTATTCTCCTTAAGTGTAAATCTGAAGTATTTTGCTTGCAATGACCTGGGCGAGGTGACCATTTGAGGGACTGGGGGGAAAAGAAGTATTGAATATTTATAGCTAAGGGCTTGCTTAAGTAAGAAACCATACCCTTTAGTTAAAAAAAGGTATAGTCAACAAAGTGAACAATGCTTCCAAGTTGCATATTCTATAGTTAAAGTGATTTTATTCATTATTTAAGAATGAAAACTGTATTATTCAGCAATGCACCAGGGATAGCTTCAACATAGCCCTAGGTTTTCAAATGGGTCTGTGACTTTTTTTTCCTAGAGGCTGGGGGTGGCGTGGGCTGGGGAAAAAGGCATGGGTGCTCCGTTCCTTCTGTCAAACCTGGAACACCCTTAATATTGTGGGATTCTTGTTTTCGTTATTTATCAGGAAAACAGGATGCCTTTCCAGAGGTATGATAGATGGGCCATGTTTTCAGGCTGGAAAATGTTAGATAACAGATTGAAACATGAATGTTGAAATAATATGGTTTTTAAAAATAATAATTATGTAAAAAAAAAAGACTGTAATCTTGATGAATAGATCCGTCCATATGCTGCAAGCTAATTATCACTCAGTGAAAGAAATCTTGTGCATTCTCTACTAGGCACTCACCTCCTTTCTGCCCTGTGCTGCCAAAAACTACCTGCTTTGCATATTGTGTTGAATACCACTGTTTATATGAAAAACTTAAAATCCTGACATATAATAAATTTCACAGTTTCTTTTAAGAATTACACTGAGCCAGCCTGCCGTTATCTGATCCAGTAAAGCTGTAAAAGCCCAGGGTCCTCCAGCCCTCCCGTCTCTGGCGGGCACCACGAAGGCACGTCTCGCCCGTGGCGGAGCAGATTTTGTACCAGTCAGCCTCTTGAATGAGACCTTTATAAGAAGGTCTTTGTTCAGGATGTCTGTTTGAGGTTCAGTGCCCTTCCCAGCTGCCTTGTAAAGACAAATATCTGCCTCAATGGGCATCTCCTTGCATTCCCTGCAGAGCTACTTTGCAGTAGCTCTCGTTTGTGCGCTCACTGAGTTCTCGGTTGGTTTCTTATTGTCCTCTTTCCCTTCCTCCTCCCGTCAGGTTTCTTTCTAGGTATTATCACTCTCTTCAGAGTAGCCAGAGCTGGCGATGCTGAAGTTGTCAGATCTTAATACCCACGCGGTGGGGCTTATTCCAGGGACCTGCAGGGGCAATAGATTTCCGGGGTGCCAGATGCAGAGTTCATCTCGGTGCCAGTCATTACATTCAGGTCCCACGAGATAGGCCTTACAGACCCAACTTTTCAGCTCTGAACTTAGAGAGCTTTCAGTCGTCGTTTCCAAGTCAGCCATAAATCTCTCGGGCTGCTTCCTCCCACAATGTGCTGCCAGGCACTCAGCTACTCCCTGCAAAGCATCGCTTTCTCTAGCGGTCACCTATCCCCTCTCTCTTTCTGCATTATCCTGCAGCCTGAAAAGGCCGTGATAAATCTTGCAGAAAACAGCTGCTTCAACAATTTGAGTTTGGGTAGAGCGGAGTGGGCTGGCTTTCACTTGGCTGCCAACAACATCATTTCTGTGTAATCCAAGCAGCTTTGAGAAGCTCCAATTCCTCTGTGGGAACCTAGAAATCCGCGCGGCGAGGCCTCAGCCCCCGAGCAGCGTGAAGGCAGCAGGCAGCCAGCCCTCCTCCCCTGGGAGAGCCCGTGAGCCCCCCGGCTTCTGCTGAGGCTGCCAGATGAAGCCATGCCTCTGCCCGCGCAGATGGCAGCTCCCGGAGGTACAGCAGGTTGTGCCTGCTCGTCTCCTGCCTGATAGTCCAGATATGGTATTCAACAGGGACGGAGCCTTGCCTCTTTGAAAACTGGTGCTGTGGATTGTCCTTTTTTGTTCCCGTCTCTGTATGGGAAGCTCTAATCAGCTCTGCTGCGACCATTGGTTAGGGAATTTCTGTAGCGTTGTGCTTGGAGGTGAAATGGTATTGCAGACCCAGAGAGGCTCACAGTAACCGGTACTTGCAATGGGTAAAGCCCAGGTTGCTGGGAGTTGACAGGTACTTGCCTGTAAAGATGCTGTTCTACAGCTCTGGCTCTTAGTGGAGAGCAGTAGTTCTGACAGAAGCGTGTCATCCATCCCAAGTGTTTCGTGCCCTGAGCACAGGCTGCAGCGTGAGCAGGGGCAGTACCGGGCACCCCAGTGAGACCAGATCCCCTTGGCAGCTGAGCCTTGAGCCCAGCAGTGAGCCAGGCACTAAGCTCTCGTGTCTCAAGCTCTTGCATAATCCTTGCAGCAGTGAAAACATAAATGATTCCTTCCAGCTGCAGGGTTTTCCAGCTGACAAAATCTGCCTTGGCTTCACATGAGCCTTACGGTCCCCTGGCCTTGGGACTGCCCCGAAGCACTGCCCAGTCTGGGCAGGAGCAGAGCTGGCCCTGAAGCTTCCTGGCCCCTTGGTTTGGCCACAGGGCTGGCAAATGTCAGGTGCTTGCTAGCCACAGGGCAAGCTGCCCCATCACCTCTTAGTTGTACCTATAGCATCTGTGGTGGGCTGCAGGTGGGTGAGGAAATAGCACCTGTCAGATAGGCATGGAAAGTTGTATGCACCCTTTGTCAGGCTAAATTGGGGCTGTATTAGGTACAGACCTATTCATTTGCCCTGTGGTTTAAATCAAACAAAAAAAAAACCAACATCCACTAAAAAAAACCTCTGAAAATTAAAATGGAGAAGGGAAAAGACTTTTCCTAAGGGTGTTGTAAAGCTCTTTTGTAAGTATCGTGGGTTTTCTCCTTCTGCCCTCCCTTTCTGGCATAAGACACGCTACTCTGGTATATCTCTTTTTCTTCATTTAAATGTAATGTGCCTCCATTTTATCAATTAACTGCCTGTCTCCTGGTTCCCATGGCAACACAATAGGCTGTTGAATTTCTGATTCTTTTGGCAGTCAGGGTGCCTGGCATGTGTCTCAGGAGCAGCGAGATCACAAAAGGTTTCTGCAGGGAGTAGGAAATACGTGGGTAACGCTCACTGTGCACCGCTTCTCGTGCTAAACTATTTTCTTCTTCCCTCCTCCCCTTCCGAAACAAGTTTCCTTTCTCCCTTTGTTTCCATTGCCCGATGATAAGAAACAAGCAACTGGGGTGCTGCGGGAGGTCGAAAGGCACGGAGGGAGCGAGAGGATGCCTGGTCTTGTTGGACGGGGATGGCTCCCAAACGCAGCGCGAGGCTGTGTCTCTTGAGGGATCCTGCACTGAGGGTTATTCCTGCTGATGCTGCAGGGTGATTGCTCTGTTCCTTCTGCTACAACTTTCAGAGCCTGTTTGCGAGGGGTTTCTCGCTCCTGTACCTGGACAAAGCTGCCTCTGCACCCCTTGCTATGGCAGGCGCTTCCAAGAGCTGGAGGACCCCACGTTCCGCTTACAGGAGTCCTTGTGCTCCCTGGGGTTTCAGACACGTGGCTTTCATTGACGCTGTAACGAGAGCCATGCGAGCAGGCCGGAGCCTCAGTTAAAACCTTTAGCCTCTCCAGTTCCCGGCTCAGAGGAATGTGTCTGGCTCCTGAAATGCTGGTGCCTGAACCACATGGGGTGCCCTGTGGGTGCCAGCCCCTGAACGGACAGGAGTTTGCAGAAAGGCCCCAAGGGCCGGGTCTGCTGTACGTGTTCTTGACCTGTCACGTGCGGGCTTCACAAAAGCTAAAGGGGAAACAGAGATTTAGGGTTGGATAAGATGTGCGTTTACTGGGCGCCGTGCGTGACTTTGATTTATAAATTGTTGTTCGGCCCTGAGAGTTGTGACCTACAGGAAGACCATTTAAACTGCCAAGAATGAGCTGGCTGACGAGCACAATAGGGTTGTAAAGCTGGAAAGCCCGAGTGGAAGAGATCCCACATGGTGCGTGTTATATCTTAGAGCCTGTGGTACGTGTGAGAGGGAGGGAGGAGCTGTTGCAGTCGTGTCCTGCAAGCAGGGTTTGCGCTGGACAGAGCGGCAAAGAGAAGGCAGCGATCCCCCTGGGCGAAGGAGGGAGAGCTCTCCATGCCGCTGGCTTCCAGGCGAGCTGCTGGGTTCAACGCCCAGTAGGGACGTTCGGGCACTCCCCGTGGCTTCTTGCTCAGTATCAGCTGGGAACTGCTGAAAGGTGGGTTGGAGCAGAAAAAAATCAATCTGCATTTTGTTTTTTCTCATTCCTCTGCTGTAACTCCGTTCTCAGCTTTGTGCCTGAGATCAGTAGCTCTGCTTTAGCAACTTCTCTTGGAACTCGTTTGTGTTCATTTGGGGAGCCCGACCAGAACAGGAGGGCTTTTCCCCTCCAGAAACAGCACCCAAGTGACACAGGCAGAGACCAGCTGTTAGGTGCCCGTGGGGTGAGGAGACCTCGGGAGTTGTGGACACCTGGGTGGCTTTCCTCTGAGCTGTTCTAGGAGGGGACAACTCCAGCCGTCAGGTCTCGGAGGGCAGTGCTGCTAGCTAGCACCAGTGCCTACTGTCAGCTAATTTCAGCCGTAGGCTATTCTAAAATACTCTTGGGATCGAAGATGGATTACTCATTGCTGCCTTTTGTCTTAAGGGCTGGTGACTAGATACCTGGCTTGGAGGATCAGGGCTTGGTCTTCTCAGACCACGCTGCTTGTTGTGTGGCCATGTAATTAGCGGCTCCACCAGACCTGAAGCCTGGAAGAATGGCTTTGGTTGGACCACTGTGACTCTTCATTTCTCTGGAAACTTAGTGCACGAAAGCCTGTTAGCTGTACCGTAGGAAAACTGGTGGCTTAGTAATTATTTTATATGTGGGTAACGAAGGCCATGTAAAATACCGAGATCCTGCCGTGTGGCCATGATGAAGAAGGTGATCTTTCTGGCAGTTCTTCATTTAAACACTATCTTTTTGAATTGTTCGGCCTCGTGCTAAAGAATTCGTAACGCTTCTGACTGCACTGCTTTGCTTGGGAGCCTGTAATTAGGCTGCTTCCCTGCGATGGTGTGATTACTGCAGCTTGGCAGCCCTGCCCGTCGGGCAGGCATCTAAAATGAACAAAGTCCTGCTAAAATTTTGGCTTCATTGGGGAACGCTATGTGGCACCATGAGTCCAGTGAACTCTTTTTTTTTCCCTGTCCAAGCCAGTTTTTGAAGGTGGTTGCTCTTACAGTGAGTCTAGATGTGGTTTTAAATTCTGCTGCAGTGTTTATTCAGCCTCGGAGCAGCCTTCCTGCCTTTCTTTGCTTCAGCTTCGCTGCTGAAGGGTTAGGTTATCCCAGCCTTTTTACAGAGGTGTTTGGGAGAGCTAATGTAAGCTCTATCTTGATCGTTAATGAACAGACCTAATAAAGATTCGTAGGGCTCCACTAGGGCTAGAAAAACAGCTTTGATCTTTTGTGAACTCAGACGCAGCCCGTCCAAAATTTCTGTGCTTTTAGTCCCCTGGACAGCAGAATGCAGCTTGCTGTTCTGCTTGGCACGTCGTGTGTGTCTGCTGCAAACATGTCAGCAGCGTGAGATCTGGGGATTACAACACTCTGCTGAGCGTGAAACCAGGATGTAAGTTGTGTTTCTCATTTACTTCATTCGCACACATAGAAAAGGAGAGAGAGTACGTCCATAGCGCACACACTGTTGGTGATAAAACCCTACAGCCATATCTGGCTATTAAAATGAAAGACTGACTTTAAAGTGTAATTTGCTGGCTCCTAATCTAGCTGCTTGACTGTCTTGTGCTCATAGGGGTTGAAATGAAAATGGTAGCACTTATTTTCTGCTTTTGGTTGTCTTTTTGGCACACCTGGATAGAGCCATGTTTCCTTTTCCATCCTTGTTATTTAAAGTCTTTACTAAAGATCAAAAGTCCTAAGCATCCTTATAATCTCTTTTTGTTTCTCAGTTTTTAAGGTGAACTTGGCTCTTGGATGTAAAGCCATCCCCTCTAATGGAGCTCCTTTTGGCGTACTGTCTTTTAAAAGTTTGAGAGGACAGGCAGCTGCCAAAATAAGAAGTTAATGAACATGTGAGTTGAGGAAACTTTCAGGGCAGGACGCTAAGGTCAGGAGAAGGCAGCTCAGGGACAACGACACAACCTTCTCCCAGGAAGCTGGCTGGGCTCCACTGGGAGCACTGCACACAGCTGCTGCTGAGCTTTCCAGTTGGGTATGGCACTTGTGTCACTGCCCTTCCTGTGCTAGGCGTGAGTTTTATGGTACTTGTTCTGGCTAAGTGGTGCTGCTGAGGCTGGAGTTAGAGCATACCCTGGAGCAGGGAAGTCTGGCTAACTTTCTCGTGCTGTTAAAGCTCCGGTTCACCAAGCCTAGTGAGCTGCTAGGGGGTGATTCCTTCAGGAGCCACGAATGAGCTGTTGCAATTGTGCTGCACAGATTTAAGTGCTGACTCTGGAGTCTAATGACAACTGAAGTGTCAATAGTAATCTCTCTTAAGGCAGCTGTTTTAGCAAGAACTCTAAAGTTCTTCATACTAACACTGAAGCACTGGTGCTCTTTTCTTTCCCCTGGCATTAAACCTTTAGCAAAGCTTGAAGTGTCCTGTTTTGAGAGCCTTTATTCTCTTTGGTCTTTCTAGGAGCTGGGCTTGATCCGTCAGGCCAGTTCTTTCTGGAAGAGCTGCAGCAGTGGTGCAGGCTGAGCAGTGGTGATGGCTGAGGCTGAGCAAATGTCACAGCTCGCTTCAGATAAGCACTCAAGTGCGGCTGGCCTCTGCAGCTATTTAGACTTTCTCGATCGGTCTTGTCCAAGAGCAAACAAAACTTTCTTCCTGGGTGTGCTTCGTGTTGGTGGCACCCAGAAATTTCAGGTTAAAGATTGGCTGAAGAGTCCAGATAGCTCTAACTGAGGGCCGAATGTGTGGGACACACACCCTAGGTCAGCTATAGGGGAGAAGCACACCTAGGATCTCAGTGCTGCCAGGTGCTGAGGATGACCACAGGTCTGGGGTATAGGACTTGCTGGATCTTAATTTGCAAACTTATTTCCTCAGTCTGTGTGTTTTAGGGCTTTACTTACTTAGCATTGCCCACCCCCCGTCTTTGGACTTAAGAGTGCTTTAATGAAGTCCATATGCTCTTTATTTTAGTTCCCCTGGGACCCAGACGGAAAGCACGTTTGTGATCGTTTGACCCTGGGGTCAGCAAGTGTGGGGTCACTGCGAGTTTGTTTGCTTGGGTTGTCTGTTACCCTTCAGATGCCAGCCGCGTACTTAAGGGTCTCCTTTTGTACTGCTGCAAGTTTGGCCCATCCTAGGAGATGGAGAGAGCGGCCAGGACAGTGAATTTACAACAGCATCTGCAGCTTTCCTCCTCCCAGCGAAGCGTAGCTGGAGGCCCTGCCGATGCGGGGATAAGCGTTCCCTCTTGCAGGTTTGCCTGAGTTCTGTGCGCTGAACCCCAGCCCTGGAAGGGCCGTGCTCGCAGGGGTTTGTAGATGTTTCCTGTTTATAGATGCTCTGTTTATATTGAGCATACCCCAGGTGTCTGCTTGCTGCTGGTCTCGGCTCTGCGCAGGGCACGGCAGCAGCTGGGAGAAGCAAGCAATGTGCGAAGGCAGCTGTCTGGTCCCACGGGGGCTGTTATTGCCCTCCAGCGGGACATGCGGTGCCTGGGTTAACTGTTTGCCTGCATCCAGACCTGAGGAGCTCTGAACACCCACTGAAACATCACAGCTCACCCTTTTTTGGGATAAAAGGGTGACTTCGGCATGTTTCGTTGAGCAGTCCCCTTGGATCCTTAGGTACCTACCTCCACTTCTGTCCTTTTGAGCTTATTTACACCAGCACTGCCATGCAAAATATCCTCCAGTGCTGTGGTGGGACTGGGAATAAATGCACATTATAAAAGGGGATAAAGACATGGTGTTGATTCTTATTTGTGTGTGAGACCTGCAGAAACTGGGCAGCCTGTGGAGATTTCAGTGCAAACTGCGCTTCTGTCAAGAAGATGCGTAAGTACCGGGGTTGCTCAGGTTCTAACTCCTGCCTGGTGTAAGGCTGCAACCTGAGTTGTGGCCCCAGATGTTTCCTTTTTGTAAGTGTCCCTTCCTGGCGTTGTGGCAGCCTCTAGGATTTCTCCTCATGCCAAATCCTCTCTTCCCTCGATTCACAGGCTCGCCCTTACACAAGCAGGGTACCACCTCCACCGCCAGCGCCGAGAAGTCGGGCTCAAAGGTCGCCGAGGTGGGCGACGATTTCCTGGGAGACTTCGTGGTGGGCGAACGCGTCTGGGTGAATGGAGTGAAGCCAGGAGTGATCCAGTACCTCGGGGAGACGCAATTTGCTCCGGGCCAGTGGGCAGGGGTCGTTCTGGATGACCCGGTGGGTAAGAATGACGGCTCGGTCGGTGGAGTGCGTTACTTCGAGTGCCAGCCGCTGCAGGGGATCTTCACCCGACCGTCCAAGCTGACGCGGCAGCCGGTGGCCGAGGGCTCGGGGAGCGACGCCCCCTCCGTGGACTCTCTCACGGCCCAGAACTTGTCGCTGCACTCGGGGACGGCCACGCCGCCCCTCTCCACCCGTGTCATCCCCCTGCGGGAGAGCGTCCTCAACAGCGCCATGAAGACGGGCAACGAGTCTGGATCGAACCTCTCGGACAGCGGGTCTGTGAAAAAAGGGGAGAAGGACTTACGGCTTGGAGATCGTGTGCTGGTGAGTTGGTTGTGGGGCCTTCCTTGAAAAGTGAAGGACGGAATTTGTCTCCTCCTTGTTCGAGACAAGTTAAAAGGATGGCAGAGTTGGTGGTGAGATGTGGGGCAGCGTGTGGCCTTGGAAAAGGGAGTGCTTGGGCCAAGCAGGCTTTGAACTTCTGCATTAATTGTTATTTGGGATGCTGTGTCTTGTGGACGTGCCTCTTTTAGACATTGATGCAAGAGTGCTTTTTGTGTTGGGTAAGTCCTGAGCAGTAGAGCGGGATCAGAGAGGGAGAGCAACTCAAATGCGAGAGGGAAATAGAAGATTATTCTATCCCAATGGTTATCATCTTCTGTCCCTGTGATATTCTCTATAACGGTGTGTGCCGGAGCTTTTGAGGAGTTAGCAGTGGTGTCTTGTTGCATGTGGTCATACTCTGCAAGTGTTTGCAAGAATCTCTCATGGCTGATCGCTCCCCTTCTGGTGCTTCAGTTTCTAAGATGCTGGATATGATAGTAATTCCTTTCCCGTACAGAAAAAAATTTGCAATTATTTTTATAAAAGGGATGAACTTTGGGGGAAATTATTGTACTGGCGGATGGATTATCCACCTCTGATTTCTGTTGTTGTTTTCATTATTTAAAATAGAGCACCGTGTGCCTTCAAGCCAAAGGGACATACTTGTGCTAAAAAAAAGTCTTACTGGAGGTTTGCCATCAAATTTGTCACCATTTGTGTCCTGTCAAAGGAATAGTGTTTTCAGTGGAGGTTTAGAAAGAAAGGAAACAGCACAGGTGAATTGAGTCTTATTATGTAGTTCTGTAAAATAATTTAGGTTTGTTTAGCGTGTATGATACGTGGCCTGAGATATGCTGGTGTCCACCAGCAGAGGGTGAGCTATTCCGAGCCACACATTTATTTGGATACACACAGCCTCCCCTGTGCTGATGAGTTCCGTGAGGACCCACCCAAACCAGCTGTTCTGCCACCAGCAGCCCTCCAAAGCCTCCTGCCCGGGCTCGGTGTGTGCATCGCTCCCCAGCAGGTAGCACAACAGGCTGGGGAAGGGGCCGTGCTGCCCAGCTGAATCGTGAGGGTCTTGTGCAGGGCGCTCAGAGGTGCTCTCAACGCGCCCGGTGGTCTCGGGGAGTGAGGCTTTTCTGCTGGTGATAGCAGCAGCCCTGGGCAGGCTGCAGCTCAAGCTGATGGAGTTGATTCCTTTTTCATTTTATTTAAAACATATATATATATATATATATATATATATATATACACATACACACACGTATATTTTAACTTCTTCATTTTCAGAGAAGTGCAGGTGAGTTCTGTCTGTGCCTATCGAGTATGGCATTTATTAAACCTGGTCTGAACATGCAGGCTTTCAGAGCTCACTGTAGAGGTGAGAACACTTTTTATTCTCGATTTTCCCACGGAAGTGCATTGCATCCTGCATCACAGCAGGACCCGCCAGCTGTTTAGAGGCTTGCTGCTCGTCTGTCAGCTTCCTGACTTTGGTCCTCCGGGGTCTGCCCGCTGTCAGCAAAGCTGCTGCTGTCCCTGCTGGTCCCAGGGGCAGGCAGGGAAAGCGTCAGAGATGTTCTCTGTTTGCACACACACTGATGGTTCAAAGTGAATATGCTAAAGCAGCCAGCCAAGGGAAAAATGAGCCTCAGGAATCTGTCTTCCTTTAGCTGGTTGGTTTGTTTGCTGCTTTACTTATTGCAGGGGGTAAGGAAGAGTGCTCAGGTGAAGCCTTTTTGCTTTTGGAGCAGCAGCCATAGAAGGCAAACTGCAAGATATAAAATCTACAGTAACATTGTCTCGGTTCCTCCTGAGCCAGGCAGCACAACAGTTTACCCCAGACTTAATTATCAAATCCCTCTCTTTTGTCCTGACCACGAGCTCACTGAGGCAGGGTCTGCTTGTTTAATACAGTGCTTACCTCGACATGGCTCACGCAGACTGAGACTTCAACACACTCAAGTCACACAAACTGTTAATGGTTTTTCCATGGTCTTGTGTATTTTTCTGTTTTTTGTTTTTAAATGAATAAAAGCCCTCCTCCCCTGCCAGCTGGCTTATCCAGCCCAGATGTTATAAAATACATTTTGTACTATGATGTGTTACTGTAATGAAGAACATTAAAAGAACAAATCTGAAGCGAGCTCGGCATCTCACGGGCACTAGCAGGAGCACTCAGAGAAACCTCAGGAATTGTTTGTGTGCGGTAGCAGAGGTCCAGGAAAAGAGCAGGTAATGATAACAAGAAACCATTTGCTGGTACGGTCCAGTAATATGTGCTTGGCAGATGTTTTTTTCCAGTAATGGAGACATCAGTTAATCATATTTGGTGCTTGAATACATAAGCAATAATTCTGGGTTAACCCAAATTGCCTCAAATTCCCTGAGTCAATCCTTGGTCTTGTCCTCTGCAGTTTGGTGTGGTTTTAGTTGTCTTTATTGCTCTTAGTCCGTGCATTCCCGTAAGATTATCTTTTTGAGAATGGCTTTGGGGCAGAGGGGAACCACCACAGGCTTTTCGAGGGAGGGGAGGACATGCATTTTCTGTAATTGCTCTGCCGACAAGCAGAAGGTTGCAGGAGCCCCTCCTGGGCCTGCAGGGTTGGCACCTGGTGCTGCGAGCGTCAGCGCTCTGCATCCTGGGCATTTTCTGCTAGTGGCTTTCGTTCACTTCATTGAAGTCCATTATAGCTTGAAGTCATTTTTGCTTTTCAATAACTTTGTTCCGAGACCCTTCCTGACTTTCCGGCAGCTGTTAAAAGCAACTTAATGGAGCTTTCCACTAGAAGAATTAGATAACATTTGCCTTCGGCACATCTGAACTCAGACATTTTCCCAGAGATGCAAAAATTGCATTAAAGAGATGAAGAAAAACCCTCCACCCTGATATTGTCAAACCTCATTTCTTGAGGTCTGGCAAATGAATGTGGAACAATTAACCTTTGCTTTAGTAAGAAGGGAGCTTCCCAACGCGTGGTAATCGCTGGAGTGCTGCTGTTAATGTGAGGCTGGCTGGCTGCCTTTCTCCAGGGAAGAAACGGATGGAAAGAAAGAGAGAGCAGTTGAGCGTTTTCTGCTTGAGATGAATCGCTGCTGTTTTTTTTGCCTAAGAAAATGTATTTTACATGCTGGGGGGGCTTTCTCAGCAGTTGAACTCATTCCACCCTAATGTACTTGCTGAAGAAGGGTGGGAAGGAGGTGACTGTTCTCTGTATGCAAGTCTAAATAAAGAATATTCTTTTGAGAGAGATGTTCCGTCCCTTAGCCATCCTTCTGTCTCCTAACCGGGATTGCTCTCTTCAGTACCAAAATCTAGTGACAAACAAGACTATTTAAGGGCCATGAAGCATCTTAATTGCTGATTGACTATATTCCTGTGAAGTGTTGCCCCAGTTACTCTTTGGATAGATTCTAGGTTTGCAACTTTGCCAGGACTTGTAGGCGGCCGAAACCAGAATCGCTGTTGAGATAGCAGGGGCGGTGCTAACAGAGGGATCCTGATGGAGTGGTGCTGGGGCTGGCTGGGGGCAGGACTGCTGTGGTGGGCTGGTTGGGCTGCTGCAAAGAGACTCCGGGCTCACCCTGAGCGCATGATAGCGATCTCTTTCTCCTCTGCACGCTGCCAAGTGGCTTTTTGCCTGTGGTGTATTGCAACCTCTGGCTCTTGGCAAATGACAAAGTTGTCATGAGTAAACTAATTGCGTCCTTTTCTTTGGTACCCCCCTGCAGCTGCACGCACCAATGTTGATCTGCCTGCCTGAAGCTGCAGAAAGCCTTTAACCACCTGAGTGAAAAAACATTCTCGTTAGGAGCTCCCCAGCAAGGAGGATCGCAGCATTAGCCTTTCCCCTTGGGCAAGTACGGCCAGGGGCTCTGCTGTCGGCTGGCTTCGAGCTCTTTCAGTGCCTGCAACTGGAGTCGTGCTGCTGGGAAGGCATGTGAGGTATTGGGAAGGAACCATCCGTGCTTTTTCTTTTCCTGGTAATTCAGCAGAGCTCTCCCAGCTTGCTAGGGTCTTACAGGTGCAGCGGTGTTCCTGAGTTTAACAGAAGGACAATAACAAGATGCACTCACGGATTGCAAGCCAGGCAGTGAAGAAAGGTGGATCCACGTTCTGTAGTTCTATTGGGACAGTATTGTCAGGAAAGATGTTAGTATTCATCACCTGCTTTCAGCTTGTGGAGACCATTAATTGCTGTGCCTTGACCGGAGGGTATGACAGCAGTATGGCAGAGCCCAGGGCTTTGCATGGGGATACGGCAACCTCCATCCCTGTGGAGGTTTGGGGGAAGGTTTTGGGGGAGGTTTTGGGAAGGTTTTGCCTTCCGGTAACTTGCAGGATTCAAGAAACAGGAAAACACACAGGTCTTCTAGTCCAAGCTTTTTTCTCACCATATAAGATTTGGTGTGAACAGTAGGTGACTGCTGTTGTCACAGAAGCAAGTGTTCCCTGTCCCTGCAGTGAAGCTAAGAGGTAATAAATAGCCCGGAGCTACTGCACTGCCCTGGTGCCATGTTAACTCTTTGAGGCTTTTTGTGCATGCACACACCCTCCTAACCATTCATTTGGGCTGATGCATTGGCCAGTCCTTGTCTTCTGCATGCTGTAGCTATCATTAAGTAGGAGTTGCAAGCGGTCTGTGGCAGAGCAAACTGTACGATTAACGTGGGTGGACTCGGTACCGAAGGCAGCCTCAGGAGGGATGCTGGAATTCCAGACTTCCCTCTTGCACCGCATCCCGAGGACATTATTTTCTCACTGGTGCCTGAAAGATAAATGTGCCCAGATGTCTTGCATCAGCAGCGCTGTCAGACTTGTCCCTGCGCAATACTGAGTTGTGCTATGGGGATGGGTTGGCCCCAAAGGTGTTTGGGTTAGAAGAGACTGTAAAAATCCCTGTAACTTCATGTAGGAGGGACTCTCCTGTAATTCTTGGCTGTCTCTTTCCCCCTCATCCTAAAAGCCAGTTCTGGCATTCACAGATGATGTAGCGAGTGTCTGGTCAGATGAAACTGCTGATGGTCGGATACCACCTGAAATGAGCTGTGTTTACAGACAGAGCTGGCTGCAACCAGACCTGCACCTTACTGCCAGCCTGCTGAGCGCTGTGCCCGGCTGTCAGCTGGGACGCAGCCCTAGTAAGCATTGACGTGCATTTCCCATAGGTATGTGTGTTTACTCCCTTGTACATAGAGCTGGTTATTTCAGATAATCTCTGTCTGGACACAAACGCCCACGCTACTGCAGAAAGCACTCTCTGTAAATCAGGCCTTGTATGATAATCTTCTGCCATTATGCTTGGAAGAGCTAAAGCACATGCAATTGGGAAACACAGCTGCTGCCGCTCAGCTCAGGTGGAAATACACTCCTAAAATGAGTACAAGAAAAAAGCCAAATGCCTGTTTTGCCTCTCCGAGGGAAAGGATGGCTGCTTCAGCTCACGTGCTGGGTAATGTCTCGGGAGCAAGCAGCACTTGTCCAGTAAAGACAAGCTTCAATTTCTTGTTAGAATCATCCAATAATACGAGTCCCGTGTCTGCCCTTTCCCCACCACCCCCTTCCTTCCTCTTCCCACAGGCAGGGGGGGTCACACAGCTTCGCAGCTCCGCAAGGACCTGGCATGAGATGTGAGGAGACGTGTTGGTACGTTTTACTTGCATGCTTATCATTCCCACCTTGGCCCTCTGGTCAGCAGCACAGTCCTGTGGAAATGGCTTGGAAAGCAGCTGAGAAAATAAATTGAGATGGCTAGATTAGAATTTTAAGCAGGTAGCACAGCATCGTCTCTGTGGTTTCTGCCTGAGGGTGTGCTCAAGCAGGGGTCTACAGCCAGCGCTGGCCCATGAATTGTGCCTGGTGTTGTGGGGAGCGGTCCCTGTTGGCCTGAATTCCACTTTTTTTTTTTTTTAATTTTTCCTGAGCAGTACTGGAGTAAATTACAGCACTGCACTGCTCACAGGCCCTGGGCTGAGGGCAGCTGTTAGGAGGTTCTTGCTGAGAGCATGAAACTGCAGTGGGGTGAGCAGGAATGGGGTGAGCAGGAAGGACGTAAGGAGAAGGAGCAAACTCGGGCTGCAGGGGTCTGACTTGCAGCAGCCATATCGAGACATGCCTGGTGCTAATCGGGCAAACTGTTTAAACGATATATCAGCAGCTCTGCTGAAGACAGCGTCTGGAAGGATTAGCATCATTGTCTTTTCAGCCCTGGGATACTGGTATGAGTCCAATTTTGTCATTTTGATGAGAAAACCGTAGTAAAACATGATGTCAGTGTTACTACAGATAGCAGGAAAGGCGTGTGGATGTCTCTTCTGTGACTGCACATTGCTTTTCTGACTCTCTCGTTAAGGACAGGAACCATTAAATATCCCTGGTTTTGTGTTCTGAATGTCAAGCCCAAGACGTTCTTGGGACTATTGGAGGCCTTTTGTTGAGGAAAGGCCAGGTCAGGACGATGGTCTCTAGTCAAAGGCATGGAAAGGGCCGTGGGAGCCAAGGCAGAGAACTTGAGGCTGGATCTGAACTCCCCAGGAGATTAGAGGTGGTTGTGTGGCTCCGAGGCTGCTGGAGTCCAGATGGAGAGGGTGGACCGTGGTGAGCTTGATTTAAGCTAATTATATAAGGGTTTCTTTGCTTCAGGTGAAAACATGGAACGCTAATGCTAATCAGAAACCCTCCAAAACAGAACAAAAAAAAATCTTACTATGTCAATACTGTTTGTTTTTTGAGCTTCAAAAAGGAGCTGTTTTAGCTGCTTTTCTGTAAAAAAATAACTATAACTGAAAGTAATAACACTTTACATTGAGTAAAATCCCATTCTCTTGGAAATGAATAATCTCGCTGACAATCTTGGTGAAGTATTAAAAGCTCTTCTGAAAAGGTTTGAGAGTTTTGCTCTGGGAGCATGGTATAGCAGCGAGGTGTGGGGAGAAGGGGCAGCTGAGCGGCTGCGAACCGCCTTGACTTAGGGTATGTGATTGCTGGCCCTGCTGGCTTTCTCAGGCTGCTTCTATCCTCCTTCCAAGGTGATACTTCTGATTTATTGAAGGGTCTAATAAAAACAAATGCTTCTGTTTTGATGAGACTGTTCGTTGTGCGCACTGGTGCGACCTGCCAGCTGGCTTTTTCCAAAACGCATTATTTATTTTAGCAGCATTAGCAGATTATCGGGGCTGAATAAATCTGCATGTCTGAGGCGGATGAATTTTCTAGGCTGTCCATCCATGAGACTTTGTGTGCCTGCCAGAAGCTGGGAAGTTCAACAAGGGGTCCAAATGCTGACCAGTGAGCATGGCAGCCCGATAGCAGCGCCTGACTGTGCTCCCAGCCCCATCGGGGTGAGGGAACCTGGGCTGTCGGGGAGCAGATGTGGGCATTTGGGACAGAACGGGGAGAAGATGATCCTGTGTGGCAAGTGTGTGCTTCATGGAAAAGACAGAATAATCAACCCTCAAAAGGGAAATAAAATCCATTACTTTGGAAACAAAGAATCCCATAGCCATCTGGGGGGCTATGGGATAGCCATTTATGACTTTTGGGTAGGAACACAGCCTGCTCTCTTACTGTCCTGCTCTGGTGCTCTTAGGCATGTATATATTAAGCAAACTTTCTTTGCTGTTTGGAGACTCACATTAGTGGAGGGAGCTCATCGGGTTTTTAAGGAGTTCACATGAGGTTCTGTGGGGTCAGAATCATGTGGCTCTGTATCTGTAATTAAAACTCGATTGAAAAAAAATAAAACAAGACTGCTGGTAAGCTCCCTCCATTGTTATAAATGGCGCTAAGATGAATTGCATCTTTATTGAATTCAGCTTGTAGCTAAAGAAATGTACTAGAATGATATTAAATCATTGCATTAATATTAAGAGAATAATTCTTTCTAGATTAGGATAAATCAAAAACGAGACTGCTGTTTGACTATGAGCAAGTGGTAAAGAATCTTACCGAAACTATTCAAATCTGTAACTTGCCAAGTACCCTTACCGAAATGAAGTTCTTTCGCTCCAGGACATGATGTAGGACCAGAAAGCTTTCTTCTGATACTTTTCCTGCTGGCTAATATTTTCTTCCTTCCTATAGAACTTCAGAGTGTTTTTTCCATGAGCAGCACTTTGCTACATCCCTAGTGGGAAAACTTACAGAGGACCAGCTCGAGCTGCAGCGCAGCCTCCCAGGACTTGAGGTAGGACCCAGGCTTCGGAGCTGTGCTCCCTGGTCCTCTCAGGTGCAGTTATTTTTAGGCTGGGAAAACTCATTTGCCTTTGCATAAGCAATTTCCAGAATATTTAGTGATTAAGAATTGGTAAAACTGTGACATCCCTGGAACGTAAGCTGGAGACTTCTGCATTTCTCCATCACTGATTTCTGTAGGGTAGTAATATTTGGTTTATACTGCTTTATGTAAATTTTAATATTAAAAAAAATTAACCACCAGTCATTGAAGTTAAAAGCTGCAAATTTAATCTTAACATTTTCAAGCTTTCTTCCTTGAACCTAGGCTTAACAGAGAAGCCAAAAAAGGTTTAAATTATATGCTGGGTTACTTGAAATACAGATCTTTAGAATATCCCTCCTGCTTTTCTGTCTTTCTTTTCTCAGCACAAATACGGAAAGACACCTGTAGACACTCTCGGTGTAAAGGCAGAGGCAGCTGATACAGCTTCTGCTCAGTGAAATGTCTTCTGGTCGCAGTGATCAAAACACAGCCTTGTGCATTGCTGACTTTTGCTGTCCTGGGGTCTACTCAGGGCATTGAGAGCTTTAAGTGCACACAGGGGAGCAAAAGGTGTGACTTCTCTTATTTCTCTGTGCTTTGCAGGAGGCAGGTATAAGCTGTGCGTGGAGAGCTTAAACTCCTTCAAGGTCTGGCAAGCAACTGCATGCAATTAGTTGGTGTTTTCATTATATTTGTCCTGACATCTTCCAGGCAGACACGTCCAGAAGTGGGAGATTTGCTTGTAGTTATTGGAGAGGCATCTTTGGTGCTAGGAGAACTTGACATGAAAACCGTCTGTTCTGGTTTCATTAGATCTGAATCAGAAAATGCTGATGTCTTTTTCTCGTTCTCTCTCCACATCTGTTCCAGCTTTAACTGACTTGCAGTAACGCTAGCGTTTGTCTCTAACCCTCAGCATTTTACCTCCAACAGGTTGGCGGGACAAAGACAGGAGTTGTTCGCTACGTGGGAGAGACGGATTTTGCCAAAGGAGAGTGGTGCGGCGTGGAGCTGGACGAGCCCCTGGGGAAGAACGACGGGGCCGTGGCTGGTACCAGGTACTGTGCGCTCCCAGCCCCAGCCTGTGGGTCCTGCGTGCCTCCTGCGGGGACTGGGTGCCAAACTCCATTGGGTCTGGGAGGGGAGAGTTGATGTGTTGGGTTGGATGTTATAAATTGGGAGGAAGAGTCCAGTTTTGAGTCTTTTAAGCTATGGACTAACTTTTCCGGGAGATAAAATAGAAGCCTCATTACCGGAGCATTTTATAGCAGAATCAGGTAAGGTCTGTACATAGAGAAGTAACCGGAGTGGCTGCAGGAAACAGGAGAGAGTAGAGAGAGAAGATACTAAATTGCACTGCACTTTGTTTTTTGCTAGGAGTGGGTTCTGTGATTGGGTTAGGTCTGCTTTCTACCACACATGTGCTTCATAAATAAACTTTCTTCTAGCACTGTATCTGAAATTGAGCCTGTCAGAACTATAGAGAATAAAGTTCTGACTTTTTTTCTGGCTTGATGGCCTGATTCTGGCTTTTCTGGCCTTTTTCTTCCTGGGAACAACTTTCCAAAGATCTGAATGAACAGTTGGTGGCCCTTGTCTGTTCTTGTAGTAATTCTGTAGTGCTACAGCTATCTGCTGATCGATCTTATCACCTCTGCCTCGATAGTACCTCCACTATTTTTGTTTCAAAAAAGCCCTTGTTAGTGTCTAGAAAACTAGACAGGGACACCTAGCAAGCTTTCTAAGAAGCAGTATTTCTTTTCATGTAGAAGCTAGATAAGGGAATGACCCCCAGCCTCAGGTGTTGAGTTTGGCGATGCTTAGACCTGAGTTATATACAGCAGTGCTTTGGCCTTGGTTCCAGTACAGGTGGAACTGATTTCCTGTCCTTCACAAGTTCCTTACAGGGGAAATACAGCTGATTTCTCAGGGCTCCTTAAGCAAATCTTACATTAAAGGTGAGATTTAACTTTGAAACTACTCGGGAACTGAGAGTTCTTCCATTGGTAGGTCTCAGGTTCTGTAATAAAGGCTTCTTGTGTTGAATCAGCCTCTTTTTGTCCAGCAGTCAAATATTTTCATTTTAAATAAGAGAAACGCTGCTTTGTTCAATGTCAGGGCAAGAAAGCAGTAAATGATTGGCAGCAGATGGCTGACTTCCAGCCTGTTCTCTAAAGAAAAGAACCAGAATGTGTCATGGAGTGAAGCCAAGTCGCTGCTTTCTTTGTCATGCACGATAAAATATCTAAGCTTCATCTTCAGGGTGCTAAGAAGTGATTTACTGTCTTTGTGCATGTGGAATGCGTGGAAGGCAGATGTGAGTGGTAAGGGTGCTCTCTCTGGCTCTTGTCCTCACGCTTCTGTTGCTGTGTTCTGAAATCCCAGTTTTTGAAAGTCATCTTTCTTCTGAAACCACTACATCATGGTTTTATTTTGCTGTGGTGTGCACTGTGTCTGCAAGGCTTCTCTTTCCTGTTTTATCAAAAACAGGAACAATTGATTCCCACAGCAAGGATCAGGGAGCAGAAGCAAATTCAGAGGTTTTGATTAAATAGAGGAGATTGAAGCAAATCTGTACGGCATGCCTGCGTCTTGTGTCTAAGCTGATTATGCAGATCTTGTAGCAGCAGTGAACGCTAGCCAACACAGCAGTGGTACACAGGCACTGTCCAGCTAAGGTCTGTCTACCAAGCATCTGGCTGCAGGTTTGCAGCACTGTCCCTCTTCATCCCTTGAGCCTTCATCTAACCTTCTGATTTTTCTGCAGTGAAAACGGTTCGCTGGCACCTAACAGGATGGACTGACTTCAACAGCAGGGTTCTGGAGGAAGGCCACCATACTAAAACCCACTCCCTTGGGCCACGCAGGCACTCCTCAGACAGTGCTCCCCACATTTGTCCTGGCCACTCAGGATTCCTGGTACTGCCCAGAGTTTGTCCTGCCAGAATCAGGCTGGTAAGAGGCTGTCCAGGGCTCCGGAGGCTCTCTGCTTTGGTGGCTGTTGCCATCTAGTGAGCATCCTTGGTCTGGCTGCCTACCACCAGTGCTCACTGCTGCAGTTGCTGTCTGATACAGCAGGAGAGCTGGGTCCAAAGGCAATCTGCTGTCCCTGAGTCGGTGGAGGCTGGTGGAAGGAGGGGAGGTAATGTGGAGGCAAATGAGCCAGCAAAGGGCTCCGTCACCATCTTTGCTGTCGTGAACTCTCCTGGTGAGCTGGTGGCAAAGCAGCCAGAACTTGAGGAGGGTCGCTTTTTTCTACCTTGGGTCTCCATTCTGGAACAAGGCCAGCCTGTGGTAGCGCTGCCTTTCTAAACCCAGGAGCCTGTGTTGACAGCAAGCGTAGGGGTCTAAGTGATTTTGGGTGGTAGGGTTTTTTCATTTTTTTATTTAAAAAAATTGAGTTGAGCAGGTGTTTGAAAATTAATCACTCATCTGGGTGGAGATGAGGCTGTTCTCTGGCCTCTCAAGCACAGAGGTCTGCCTGTGACACAGCCGGGTGACTGCCAGTGCTTACGAACAGAAGGCTTTTGGGAACCAGCTGCTTGCATCTGGAGAAAGAGCACTTGTGCTAGGAAAGCTGGGTTTGTCATTTATTCATTAGAATCTTTTTTTAATGCTAACATAGGACAAACTATTATATGGCCCAGTATTTTGTCCTAGCCTTGCTACTGAGGCTTTGAGAAAAAATTCTTAAAGTGGAGAGTGTTGTGTTGGCTCTTCCATTGACACAAAGGGACATGATGCCTGGAGGTTGTCTGGGTTTATTTGCTACAATGCAGCTGGCTAGCAATAGGTAGGCCCAAGTTCTAAGGGGGTTCCCAAGGTTTGACACTGTAAGTTTTGCTTATTTGTTCAGAGAGACGTAATCATCAGGCTCGCTGCAGTTACCTGATACTCCATTTTTTTTATGCTTGCTTCTTTTAAAGTTTGTTTGCTTGGGAACCAGTTTCCCTCTCCTCTCCACCCGGAGGGAACGGCACACACTGGGAGTTTGGGATAATGGCATTTTTAGCTGCAAAGTTAGGAGGGGAGGAATGGCAACTCTTGTTCTGGGAGGAAAAACTTACCCATAGCACATTGTACAGAGCTGTGTGATTTGTGCTTTTTTATTTGACACGCTTTGCTGTGTGACTTTTCTGCAAAGCAGGGTAGAGAGCACAGACATGCAGGTTTCGGGAAGGCTGTTTGCTTCTGGAAGGAAGGAGAGCGTGTGCTCTCGCTGTGTTTATATGCTGGGATCCTCGTGCTATCCGGGCTACCAGCTGGTTCTTTCCTGGCAGCTCATCAAAGCGTGCCTAGCAATTATCTTGGGCTTCCCTTCTTAATCACCACAAGTGAAAACATGGAGGTTGCCACTGCTCTAAGTGGCAGGAAAGGAGAATAATCCAGCCACTCGCATAAAGGGATCAGTCACAGCAAAGCACTGAGAGATGAGCTGGGGTCATGTATTGCTTGGCAGTGCTGCTCTGCAAGGCTTGGGCGAGGTGGATGCTGCAGCACTTGTGACCTGGAGCATCCCTCCTGTGTTACAGGTATTTCCAGTGCCCCCCCAAGTTTGGCCTCTTTGCTCCCATCCACAAGGTGATCCGGATCGGCTTCCCGTCTACCAGCCCTGCCAAGGCCAAGAAGAGCAAACGGATGGCCATGGGGGTGTCTGCCTTAACCCACAGCCCCAGCAGCTCCTCCATTAGCTCCGTCAGCTCCGTGGCATCGTCCGTCGGGGGCCGGCCCAGCCGCAGCGGGCTGGTAAGTGGCTTGTCCCACAGACTGCAGCCTCCGTCTGTGGCGGTCTGGTTCTACAAACCTGGGAGGGCTGGAGTTTTTGTTCCAGCAGCTGCACTGGGCATGCAGCTTTTTTTTTTCTTTAACCAGATGCTGAGCAATTGTGACCATTTAAAAAGTCCAAGGTGCTATTTGGAGTGGGATGAACCTCAGCTCCGCTGTTAAGAGCAGGTTTTATTACAAGATCCCTGCAAAACAATGCCATTGCTTCCTGTCCCATATGTTTGCATTGCAGTGAGCTATTCTGTTAAACAGTTATGCCTTCCAGCTCCTGCAGCGACCACGTTTTGCCATGAAGGGGTGACTCTGTCCTGGATCACATGCCTTGTGCTTTAGAAGGTGCTCAAGAAGGCAGACAGCAGAGCCGGCAGCAATATCATTAAAAGCTCTAGCTCTGACGTAGCATGTGCTGCATAGCACCTGCAGTCATCCTGGCTGGGGAAGAGAGTGCAGTACCCCTTACTGGGAGCAGATCCAACCAGCCCGTACCAGCCTCCAATTGATATAATTCCTCCTAGCTGAGCTTGCTGTTTGGGACTGCACTAGTGCTGGGAGTTGATAAAATGCATTTTAAAAGGCAGATGATACAATACATGGTAACCTTTCCTGACCTAATTCCCACCCCATGTCCTGTCCTTTGGGAAATTATTCTTCCATTGTAGTGTAGGAGAGCTATTGAGCTTGCAAGCAATGCCCAATCTTTTTGCAGACTCATTAACACGACTTGTAGGGCCCAGAGCTGGCACTACAGCTCTGTACAGCATAATAAATAATCAGTAGATGAGGTATGTTTCAGATTTGACAGGGGACTTTAGGCTGTTCTGGGCTGGGGAGGACACAACTTTACTCCTGCCTCTTTTTAACTCTGTTCTCCAGCTGACAGAGACTTCCTCACGTTATGCCCGAAAAATCTCTGGCACCACGGCTCTGCAGGAGGCGCTGAAGGAGAAGCAGCAGCACATCGAACAGCTGCTGGCAGAGCGTGACCTGGAGCGGGCTGAAGTTGCCAAAGCCACCAGCCACATCTGCGAGGTGGAGAAGGAGATTGCCATCATGAAGGCCCAACACGAGCAGGTAGGAGGTAGCACGGCTTCCTCGCTGGCACTCTTAGGGGAGTTTCAGGTCGTGATAACGTTATCCCTGTGCTGCAGCTACCTGATTTGGAAACTGGGCTCTGAATTTCTGCCTTTTTTGTGGGGTTTGCTTAACCCACCACACAGGAAGCTGAGGCTATTTCTTCATTCCTGCTAGTGGGATGTGCTCTCTCTGTCCCAAGGAGGGAGCAGAAAAAGGGCTGTGCCAGACAAAGGGCTGGTGATATCTCTGTCTGACGGATCAATACATCTGAATGCTGAGATGCAGGTGGAAAGCAAACTCACTCCCCTTGGCCACCCACTCTGGCCTTGGCCGTGACTGCATTGCAGTGTTTTTTGATGCTATCAGACACTGCTGAGGACACCAGCTCAGTTCTTGCACGTCACCGCTTTCCTGCCAGAGGGGAATGCTTCGATCACATTAACGGAGTCATCAATCATAAGGAAAACAGGCTGATCGTGTTAGCATTTTGTTTTTTCCACAAGGATTTAAATAGATGGTATTTTATCCACTCGAGTGTTTAAAGAAAAGAGCTACAGGTTTATGCCATTCATCAACGTATGGCTCTTTAACCACTGCTCTTGCCCTGAATTCCTTGCTTGTGTTTATAAACCCAATGCAGCTACCAGGGAGTAGGGGTGATGCTGTGTATCTTTGTGTGTTGGGCCATACCTGCCTGTCAGAAACGGAGAAAAAAAGTGGCAAATCAACTGCAAGCTGAAATCTTCCTTGTGTAAAATATTTCCCAGTAATTAACAGTAACAAATGAATTCATGCAATTCTGAAATGACTCTTGCTTCATGACCAGGGCAGAACTGGATCGGGCAACCCTGGGCCAGGTTTTCAAAACTGTTCAGGCTTGAAGTGTTTAAATCTGATCAGAGCTGGATTATCCAAAGTGTTCGAGTCAGAGAGGTGCTGAAACACAGATCAGATTTACAGCTGGAGGAGATTCAGCAGTTTTTTTGATACTTATACTGGGCTTTTTGGAAAATCCACCTTCTTACAACAGTAGCTTCTGAAACATAATCAGAACCTTCTGTTCCCTTGTTCTGATCCTTTTTTTTTTTAAACAACTCTGAACTTCAGACATGGTTAACTTTTGTGACTTGGGCTCTTTTTCCACTGCAGTACGTCACAGAGGCAGAGGGAAACCTCCAGCGGGCACGAGCACTGGTGGATGGAATGCAAAAGGAGAAGATCGAACTGCTGAACCAGCTGGAAGAAGAGAAGAGGTAAAACAGGAGTGAATGGGTGTGGGGGAGCTGAAATCATGGGGGAGATGAAGCTTGTACCCGAGAACATCAATCGTTGGATCTAAGGAGAAAAAAAAGTTACTGGGAGGGTCATCTTTGGATGTCTTCTCATATTTTAAATACGCTGTGCTCCCCTGTCTTGGCCACTGTAGTCTGCCTGCATGGAGGAAAAGGCGGTGCTGCTTCTAGTAACAAGTTCAGAACAATGTTGCTGTAGTTGCATATCTGGCATGACTTATTTAGGGATGGGAGTCCAGTATGGTGACTTCTCCCATTTGTTGACAGACTGCTGCTGATCACAAATGAACAAGGAAATATTTCTAGTTAGTCTCATACATTCCTGTCTTAAGGCTCTTAGAGGTCACTCGATGCTGTATCCTCCTGTTGGGGTTGCAGTGAGCTGATTTTCTGTGATGTGAGCAATATCAGGGTTTTTGAATGCGCTCTGTTGAACCTGCCCCCTGTTGCAAACTAACTGAAAGGCAGGAGACAAACAGCTAGGACAGCTCATACTTGGCACGGTGGCTGCTCTGCTTCTCTGCCAAAAGATGTTGCATGGTCGGACCCGCTTCCCTGCCAAATGCGTGTAGCGCTTCAGACAAAAGACATTATCAGCTTCCATTCCTGATTATGACTCCAAGCTGCTGGCACTCGTGTGAGGACCCTGGTAAATATTTGACAGGCTACTTGCATGTCCAAGGGCATTTGACAATGCTAATGATGCACTGACAACACAGTGTGGGCAGTGGTTTTATAGACCGCTGCTATTTGGTCTTCAACTAGCTGTGGTCTCCTGCTGGGCAGTGAAGTTACTGAGGGTTTCCAACCTTCTTCCCTGTTTTTTGGTTCCTGACACAGAGCAGGGAGAAGCAGCATTATTAGTCTGAAAGAATGGAGGGTTCTGGTGACACCAATAATTTTGGAATTTTGTACCGTAACCAGACTGAGCCATGTCACTGTGTAAACTGAAATTGCTCAGTAAAGAAGGGAATTGGGTATCAACAAGGAGCAAAGCCTTTTGCCTTCAGGTGTTCTGGGTTAACGATACAGTATAAAATAACAGTATTGAGTTGTAAAGAGAACTCTGCAGGCTGGGCAATCCCAGGTCCCCATACTTTCTCCACAGTGTGGCTTTGCTAAAGACTGTTGCTTTCCCCATCTATTTGTTGATGTGCTGCTAATCTTGCAGACCTTTCTCCTGAGGAAGGCAAGTCACACCGCAGTATGGCCTTGCTATTGTGTGATTCGCTGCCTCCCCACGTCCCAGAGGCCCCATCTATGTATGTATGATGATGCATACATTTCCTTTTTGGATAAGAGTGAAGATCTGCTTGTCGTTTTTGGAGGCCAATTGCTCCATATATATAATTGAACGCTCCAGTGGGAATGGAAGAACATTTCTGTGTATTAAGTAACTGGGGAAAATAAACTGAAAATGGTGTTGGTTTCAATTGAACAATGCTCCCTGAAGATGAATTGTTGTTTCGTGCACAAGTCTCCGTGTTCCCTGGGTAGGCAGCTCACTTTCCCAGCTCTAGGAGGCCCTTTAACCCAAGACAGCTGAGCTATTTCCTAAATATCAACAGATGCCTCTTCTAATTAGAGGAGGTTTAGACGAGGAAGCTTGTTTATGAAGTTAGATACGTACACCCACAGCTATTTTTATCTGTAACTGAATCAGAGTCCTTACATCTGGCTACCAGTGCAACATCCTCATTATTGCCTTTTTTAATCAGTAAAGAGAACAAAGAGGGATGAGTTTAGCAGGAGATTGAATTACTTTGAACAGAAAATCCAATCAAGATACAGACTTTGCAAAAGACTCTAGGCACTTTTGAGTTCGTGCGTGGGGTTTTATGCGTATTTATCCGTGATTGACCTGTACAGCTTCTGAAGGTTTTTCTGCCAAGGTAGCTCACCATTTCCATGTTGTGGCAACATGAAGCATTGCTCACCCTCTGCCAAGAAGGCAGAGGCTCTGATTGCCCTGGAGTATTTTGTATGGACCATTTGCATTTGGCACAGGAATTGCCCGGTGCTCTGCTGCGAGATAACAGGGTCTAAGTAAAACAGTGAAAACTGTGGCTTTACTATTTTCAGGATCCCGGTGTCAATGAACAGCAGTTGTGCTTGCTGAGAAATAGTACAGCAGGAACAGCGTGTCTGGGAGCATGTACCTTACAAAAAGGCAAATGCTTGCTACGCATGGGCTTGCTTAACTGTCTTGCTCCTTGTATCTTGACGTTTAGCTTCTGCAGAGCTGTTGATATATAAAGTTTGCATCATTTTTTCTCAGCTTTTTGTTGTGCAGGGAAGGCCCATGTGCAATGGCTGCCTGTAGGTGGGATGCTAATCTGGGTGTCACTGATAACTTTGTCTCTCCCTTTCCCTTCCTCAGGAAAGTGGAGGACTTGCAGTTCCGCGTGGAGGAAGAATCCATAACAAAGGGGGATTTGGAGGTAAGCCCCCTCACCGAAACTTGAAGTTGCATGTGTGGCCTTACGTTAGTAATTTCTGCCACCTTTTGTTCAACTCTGAACAATACAGTTCCTTTAGTGATGGCTGCGGACCTGCTGCAAACACTGCAGTATAAATTGAAGATTGTTCTTTGGTATGTTGCCCAATCACTAGTAATGCCAGGAGATGCCTAGAATTAATCCTATCCAGCCAGCCTGGCTATGAATGTTGCCATGAGTTGCCAAGCAGTGTTAAAAACTGATTATCTGAATGCATTTTAACGTATGTTTTTCCGCTGTAGAAGTGATTTGACTGCTCTGTCACTGTCCCTGCTGTGTCCTGGTAGAGGTTAATGGGCACGTGCAGTCTCTCAGGTGAGAGATGCTATTCCATTCGAGCCCAATGCCATGTATTGTATGACCTGTAGTATCCTCCTGTGGAGTCCTCTGCCCATGGGGTTTGACACTAGAATACCCTTTGGTTTGGAAAGGCTGGTGGTCTGAGCAGTGCTGCTGCAATGAGTGTTGCACAAACTGGAAGTGGTGTTAGGAGCTTGTCCTGTCTGAACATGAGACTTTTCAGTGCAAAGAAAGAAAAGGAAGTATTTCTGTGAAGGCAAGGGTCTGCTCTAAGTGTGTAAATTGTGGGATTTCCCTTATCTTCAGTTAGAGTGCTAGGTTAGTAACAGCCAGAAAAATCAAAGGACCTGCATCAATCATATCAATAACAGGCCAGGAGAAAGTGAAAACTAAGCAGTGGAGCATGTTGCTGTGGCTTTGACCCTCTTGGTTTAAACCTCTCCTCTTTATCCAGAAGAGAAAGCAGAGTAATGTGTTGGACAGGGTATAAATCAGCAATGCACTGATAGCAGACCTTTGCTAAAGGACGAGTGCAGTTTCTGTCTGGTCAGTGAGTACCAAATCAGGTTTCTGTTGATTCCTGAGGTCTTTAGATGATCAGTTTCCCCCAGTGCTTTAGAGAAGAAGGGTGATTGATCCATCAGTCCCTTTGAAATAAGTGAATCATTCCTGTATAAGCTTTAGGTGTTTAAGACTAGTTGTGGAGTAATGGCAATGGAGCCAGGGTTAGCTAGCAGGTGTATATATGTATTTTTTAAGTACATGTTCTAGCAAGATGGTAAGATGCTGTGGCATAAACGCTCCTGTGACTGCAGGTCCCAAACTGGGGATAGATCTGAATTTCAGTGGGTTTGGAAAGGAGCTGCTTTGCCATGAGGATGTGACCAAGCTTCTTGCAGGCTGACAAGGTTCAGTCCCAGCTTCCACCTTCTTCTGCTCAGAGGAACAAATACCTTCTTGAGAAAGAGTCATGGAGCAGCTTGGTTTTGGGGCAATCCACAGAACTGAGGGTTTCCCCAGGGGTCCAGCACCAGTGGCGTTGTAGGAGGGTTTGGCTGTGGTTAGTGTTTACATCCCATCCTGTCGGATTTGGATGCTCAGACTGGGTGATTGTCCCATTGGAGTTTAATTCTCACCTTCATTGTTTGTTGTGGAGACGGTTGGGATTTCCAGTAACAAGTAGATCGCTTAGCTCCAATCTCTGATTGGAAGGCAGGGTGATAAGTGCTCCTTCCTGTTGCAGTATGTTTCCCGGGAAATAGGTGTTCTGACATCCTTCTTGTAGTCACTACAAAGCCAGCGGCTGCCAGCACAGCTCCTCACATCCCTAGTTAGAGGTGAATTAACCACTGAAATACCAAAAGCAAAACCCAGTGACGGTTGTCTCCCCACGTAGGGTCTTCCAGCCCTCTTACACCAGGAGCCCCTCAGAGTACTGGGAGGTGAGTGGTTTGTCTTGCCCCAGTTTCTCACCAGAGGCTGTTCGTAGCGCCTCTGTGGAAGGCAGTTAAAGGCCATACCAGGCATGATGGTAAGAAAATATTATCCCCTTCTCTATGGATCTAGGGTTTCCCTATAGGACAGTATCTTCGTTGACACTCGGATTAGATTTGGAATTCTTCAGCATTTGGAGATACGGGTCCAGTACTTGGACTTTTGGAAAAGAGGAAGGAGCTGTGCATTTAGCCTTGAAATGTAGTCGTGAACTCAACCCTCTTGGTCCTGGTTGGCAGTGCTGATGCTGGAGTACCTTGGAAGATGGAAAGCAGTGGCAGAAAGGGGGCTGGGGACAACATGACTTGTATGAAAGGCTTTTTATGGTAGAAGGCTTGTTATAGGAAACATTAATCTCGTCAAGGAACAGTCTCATGGAATCTGTGTGGTACTTTGCACACCAGTGGGAAATCTAACTTGAGGCTGATAGCAAGAAGTAACCCTAAAATTCAGATCCAAGCTTCTTCAAAGTGCAGGAAAACTTTGGATTTGCGAATGAGCCATACTGACTAGGAAAATCAATTTGCATAAAATACGAAATAACACAGGACTTCAATGCAAATCTTAAATAAAGCCATAGTTAAGGACTGTAAAACAATTGATCTAATTTTCTTCCCTGATTTTTCTCCTCCTCTATTTTGATACATTTTTCCAGACTTGGAAAATAGCAGGATTGGTAGACACTGAGCAAGAATGCCAAGTGGAGCTGGGGTAGCTTGATTGGAAATATGAGTGCCAATCTCAGGAATCTCGAGAAAGTCTTTTGGGGAGAATCAGAGATTAGTTTTGTAATAGGTTGACATCTTCAGGTAGCTTGTATCTGACTTGCTGCCACCAGTTAAGGTAATTTCAAAAGTATACATTGCTGAAGTTTCACTTGGGAATTCTGGGCAAGTGTAAATTGATGAAAATTCGTTAGTGTTAACAGAATAATTATCCCTGTAAATAAAATCAAGCCTGGAGCTCCATCTTAGGATGTGGATCTTAAGCTGTGTAGAGAGTGGGAGAAGCCACTCAGTTCAAAATTAAATTTTCTTAATTTTCATGAATTAGGATGAATTCAATCAACTTTTCATTTCTGTGATATTATCTGGGGTGTTTGATAGTGTCTGGGTTCTTGAGACCATATCTTTTTCTTCCTTTGGGGTTCAAATAGGCCACATAAAATACGGAGTAGACTGACTATATCTGGTAGTTGATCTTTACCTTCTGTGAATACATGTAAAGTTATATCTTTCAGGCCATAAGAGAAACATGGGTTTTTACAAACTTCAGTTCCTATCATTTTTAGACAACTAGCTAAAACTTGGTTTAAAAAAAAACAAAAAAAAAAACCAAAAAAACTAGGACTGGTTCCAGTAGCAAGAGCAGAAAGCAATTAATTTTATGGAAAATAAAAGGTAAAAAAAATCCAGTTCTGATCAGAGTGGTTTGTTTTTTGGGGGGGAGATCTAGTTTAATTCAAAGGAATATATTGGTTTTGTAAGCTTAAAAAAATAAAAATGCAAAGACTGGAGTTTGCATGCATTTTTCCCGTATATTCCCCTCTTTTATTTATGGGAAATTTCACATGATATTACAGTGGTCACTGTGGATTCCTGAAGTTTGCCACCAACTACCGCTATTTGGTACTTCTGCTTTAAAGGGAAAGAGTCATGAAGCACTGCACTGAGTCAATGCTCTGGGATTTGGGCAGGTTATATAAACTTGTGTGTGTAGCTCACTCATTTGTGTTTTGTTGGTTTTTATTTAAGGTGTCTTTTGTACAAGGCTATTGGTCTTAGTGTTTAAAACCACTTTGAAATTCATAGCAGTCCTCTTCAAACCTGAAGCACTGATTTATATAGCAGTGTGGTATCTAAATTTATTTACTTCCAGTGCAGCATATCTTTGGTTTTAGCAACCTGCTGTGTACAGTATGACCTGCTTTTTTTCCACCTAGTGCAGGGTTCAAGCTGTCTCCGGAGCAAAAAGAGGAGGGGAACTTGCAAGCCTTTTCAGTGTGCCTTGTGACTTTTCTTGAGGAGAATGGAGAATCACTGCAAGGTCTTTGCAGGAGAATCCTTGCAAGGTCTTTGTATTCTCTTGCGTGGTGCAAGGGCCTTGTACTGGTGGTCCTCAGCGGTGGGAGCTTTGCTTTTTAGGAAGTATCTTCAGTACAGCATAGATACAGGAAAACAGTGAAGCAGCTTGTTAATGCAGAGGGATGTTTTCCCTCCACAGATACCACTTTCTTGTGAATAGCCTCTGTGAGTACCATGTAAAATCCCGTGGTAATCACTTTCTGTTTGGCTGGATTTCTCCTGCTTGTTTGGATCTTTATTCTCCTCCTGTTGTGAACTGCCTTTCCTTGTCCTGTACACTGAAGATGATGTTGCAGCCTTCTCTTTCCCTCTCCTCTCCTCTCTCTCTCCCCTCCCTCCCCTTTCCCATCTCCACTGTTCTTCTTTTTTCCCCATGTGTGACCAGACTCAGACGCAGTTGGAGCATGCCCGAATACGGGAGCTCGAGCAGAGCCTGCTGTTTGAGAAGGCACAGGCTGAAAAACTCCTCAGAGAATTAGAGGACACCAGGGTAATCTGCCCCCACTTGCCCTGCCTGCAGAGCGGCGTGCTTCTTCCCCGTGCTGATGCTCATGCTTTGGGTTTCTTTTCTGGTTTGTGTTGTTGATTGGTTTTGGCTTGAATTTAGGCTTCCCTGGTTTTTGTTTGGTTTGATTTTTATTTGCTCTCTCTCTCCTGGACGTGATAGCACTATATATATCCTAGCTTTGCTGCTTGTGGGGAGGATTCATTTCTCAGACTGAGTTTGCTTCTCTGCCCCATGCCACCATTTGACCCATGAGCTCTTCACAACTCATCATTCAATTAACATGCTGGAATAATACCTGCAACCCTGCACAATTCATTCTGCCTAGAGGCTCCCCGAGGCTGGGATAGGAAATAACATTGCAATCAGCATTCCCTGTGCCCCTGCTCCAGCCGTGGGAGCTGCGATTTGAGGTGGAGGATAGCAGTGGTGAGTCCAGGTGGAGCAGCTCTGATCCTCAGCCACGCTGAGCCAGCAGCAGGACGTGCTGCCTGTATGAACTGTGTGCCCAATCCTAAATGCAGCCCCACGTGGGGGAAAAAAAGCTTTTTCATGCTGTTGTTGTGCGGTGTGGGAAGCAGCAAACTTGCTCCGGTGAGCCTGCTTCCCATGTAATGGATTTGTTAGAGCTGTGGAAAACGCAAATGTGGGGTTTTTCCAAAGGGCTAAATGGTTCGAATGCCCCTGTGCCCATCTAAAAGCAAAAACACCCAGCCTCCCGGGCTGGCGGTTAGCGGGGGAAATGGCGAATGAAATAGAATTGATCGCTTGTGTTTTGACGCTGGAAGATTTACTTGGTTTCTTGGTTTCTTCAGCCTTTTTCTAATATTTCACCCTGTCAAATCTCCTCTTCTACATCCATCGCCACAGCACGCTGAACTCCCTGTGACCAGCAGGTAGTTCAGCCCCGTTAGGCTGTGTTCAGACTGTCAGGCACCAACCCACAGACCTTATGCTCAGTGTTAACCATGGCTAGATTTATTGTCTTGCATCCTCTAGCCTTCTGTGTCATTTTTAACTTTGCTAATAAACTCTAACAAGTACTCATATGTAAAATCCCTTCTCCTTTTTACACCAGGGTAAACAAATTACACTGCAGGTGTGGGGTCTGTAGGCTGAGGATTGCTGAGCACGAAGGGAAACACGATATGTTTAATGCTGGTTTCAATGCTTGTGATACTCCTGCATGTGCAGTCACATTTCCTCTGTGCATCATCTGGCAAGATGCCTGGTCTGGAAATATAATGGCCTTTCGGGACATTATTTTTCATAAACTGCTGTTGCTGCTCTCTAGCAAATTTCAAGGGTTATTTCAAAGGTATGTGTTTATCTCTTGAAAATAAGAGGTTCGTATTCGAAAAACAAATTGTAACTGGCACAAAGGCATAGCAGCTAGCTATAATTACCCTGGTGCAAAACTGTACTCAGATTGGAGGGCGCTGGGTTTTCTTTTTATTTGAACCTTGACTAATGTACTTTGGATTTACTTCCACTGAAGCACGTTTGCTAAAGGGAAGAGTGCAGCGATGAGAGGTGGGCACTGACTTTGTCTTCTCTGTCACGTTGCAGCTAACCACGGTAGCGGAGAAGTCCAGAATCCTGCAGCTGGAGGAGGAGCTGAGCCTCAGGCGCAGCGAGGTGGACGAGCTCCGGCAGTGCCTGAGGAGCTCTCACCAGGCAGAGGCTCCCGAGCATCACCTTGGCTTGCAGTCAGAGGCTCTTCGGTTACGTGATCAGCTGCTGTCTGCCAACAAGGAGCACCAGAAGGAGAGCAGCCAGCTAAAGGAGAAGTACGAGAAGACACTAAAGAAGTACCAGCAGGAGATGGAGAAGCTGAAAGCCATCAATGAGAAGTATTCACAAGAAATCGTTGACCTAAAGCATAAGGTTCAGCAAGCCACTAACGAGAACATGGGGCTCATGGACAACTGGAAGTCCAAGCTGGACACGTTAGCTTCTGACCACCAGAAGTCTCTGGAGGACCTCAAAGCCACACTGAACACTGGCCCTGACACCCAGCACAAGGAGATTGTGGAACTGAAGGCAGTGGTGGAGAGTATAAAGATGGAGCACCAGCTTGAGCTGGAGAACCTGAAAGCAAAGCATGACATTGAGACAGCTGTTCATATAAAGGAGAAAGAGAGCCTCAAACTGAAGTTGCAGGAGGCTGTGGATGAAGTGGAAAAAAGCAACAGCAACTGGAAAATACAACTGGAAACCAAAAGCAATCAGCACCTTCTTGAGCTCCAAGATATGAAGGACAAGTGTCGAGATGCGGAGCTGAGGGTGCATGAACTGGAGAAACTTCACAGTGAATATAAAGACCAGACACAAGCAATAGCTTTCTTGAAAGAGCAGATTTCTTTAGCTGAGAAGAAGATGTTGGACTATGAAACGCTACAGAAAACAGAAGCCCAGAGCAAACAGGAGATCCACAGACTGCAGGAAAAAGTGCTTGTCTTAGAGAACAAGCTGCAGTCCATGGAAGCCCTGCATCCTTCTCAGCATGCAAATGTATGCTTTTCGGGTCACTTTGCTTATTTGTTATCACTGTTAATAACACTTCCTAGGGGTAGTGCTCAGCTGCGGTCTTGTGCAACTCACTGAGGCTTCTGTGCCTCAGAGTATTTGGATGTTTTTAATTTCCATTGATAATGCTTTTTCTGCAGAGCATCTCCACGCTGAGGGTTTCTTCCCGTTCTTGAAAGCCAGTACAGTGGCACGGGTAGAAAAGTGAGAGTCGAGAGAAGCAAGTGGGCCACATCTGGGTTTGAGGCTACATTAGTTCTGTGGCAGCAGAATAGGGCTGTCACGGTTTGGTAGAAGCAGACTCATTCTGAGCAAGCAGCGTTCTTAGCTGGAAAAGCATCATTTCTACAATAAGTCTGTCCTCCAAGGAGCTGCAGCAGCCTCAGTGCATTATCAAGCAAGGCCCTTTAGGGGTAGGTGGAGGACAGGGTGAAAAAAGAGGCATTGCCCATGCTGAGAGAGAATGCACGGCTTGCTCAGCGTGTGGAGCATGATTTGAGAGCCTCTGTTAGGGGGACTGAGCTGATGTGTTGGATGGAAGGTGTGTGCCAGCAGCGTGGCCTCACAGCATATTAAAGAGACAGGGAAAATGCTGCCTGTGAGGATTGCAGCGGAAATGCTGCTGGCAAGGGTCAGGGTGACACCAAGCCTGGAAAATAAAATTGAATGAGAGTCCTGAGCCTCCCAAGGAAGGCTAGAATAAAAGCAGTAGTAATATAAAGAGGTCAATTTCTTTTTTGTGACCTTTGTGTGGTTTTGAGTCTTTTTTGTCTGTTTGCCATGGGATGTGATCCTGGCTTTGTGGCATGGCAGAGGGACATGTGTTTGTTCGTGGCTCGCTCACATCTTCTGCTCTAGAGTGAAGTGGGGAGATTGCCACTCCTGGTTCTAGACTGGACCCCTCTTTGTGTTTGGCTTTTGCATGAGAAATGAGCTAAAAGACAAGTTGCAAGTTGGCTCCATGGGGATGAGGAAAATGAAAACGAGCCATGAAATGCGCATGTTTTGAGAATATTCATTTGGTGTCTGTCCCTGGGGATACAATCTGTTCCGTGTCGAGGTGTCAATGAAGTGAACATAATGCCTGTGTTTAATTTTCCAACATGAGCAGTCCCACTGAAACCAGTCGCACTGCGAGGCAGCAAAGTCAAGCCCGCGAATTACTGTCGGCCAAGTCAGAGCTTTGTGCCTGCAAAGAGACGTGCTCAGCTGGCTGGGAGAGGAAAGCCTGAGGAGGGATCTACAGCATTAGTGGTGTTTCAGGGGTTGCTCAACATATTTCCTCTAGTAAAGAGAGTCATGAACAATAAGTACAGCTGTGGCCCTGGGAGAAGTGGGTTGTTATTACAAGACATCACATATTATAGCCAAGATTTAAACAAGAATGAATGTAAAAGAAGAAACTGGAGGCTTGTTCCAGAGCCATTTAAATAAATGAGAGGGCTCTGGGGGACTTTATTGGTGTTGGATTAGAACCAGGGAGTCTTGAAATAATTATTTTAAGTGTGTGTCAATTAAAGTCAGGAAAACATGGGAAGAAATGCATGGGTGAAAACTTTTGAGTGTCATAGGGTAAATTCTATTTTAAAAAGTCATAGCTAATTTAATGTGACTGTAGTATTAACTGTCCAAATATTTTAAGCAAACAAATGTGTCTTGTGATTGAATGTGCCTTCTTTCCTTCAAGTGAGAGCCATAACTCTGTTTCCAAAGAGCTGTTAAATAACTTTCCGTACCAGAAGTACATCAGGCAGGATATTTCTCCCCCCTTTGGGTGTGCTCCTGTTTCTGCTAAAACCGTATCCTGCAGCACACGCAAGCTCCTGGGGCTTGACCTTGGGGCTTTCAGCAGCGGTGGCCGCAGCAGCTGCTGGATGGGAACCATGTGCTCAGGTCCCAAAGAAGGCTGCTGGCCCTGAAGAGGCTTCAAGTGCTGAATTTTAGCCTCTGCAATGGGAAGTTTGGGTTTTAATCGCTGCTGTCAGCTGTTAGAAGACATGGGCTGGTAGTTGCATGGTACCAAAATTGGACAGGTATCAAAATTTCTTGCTGATGACTTACCTGAATCTATCTTTAGATGAAGCCTGGAATCTAGGAAATGGGTGTTAGGCAGTTGTGTGCAGCTGAACGGTGCTGTAAGGCAGAAACTGTTTGGTGCAGGGAGAAGTTACCCTGACGGGGGCAGAGGTAAAGTCTCCTGGGATGGGTCAGATGTCCCTTGGGCTGGGGATTGTGCAGTGGCCACCCTCTCTCCAGGGTGTTTGGGATTGCCCTGGGATCTCCTAGCCGCTTGCACTGGCTCTGGAGAGGTGTGGTGTAGGATTTTGTGGGAAAAGAAGAAGAAACGGGAAGGGATGCGAATGACAGGATCCCCAACTAGATGACAGCCTGTGCTTCTGGTGGGTGACCGTGCAGGACTGAAACCAATGTCCCTGAGAGCACACTCACATCTTATTGCTGTTGTGGCTTAGTTCCCGTGGAGCCTGGGCATAGTTTGATGCCATTTGTCTTGCTTTCTCATGGGACTGTCACTTTAGAGCAGGAAGGCAGGCAGTTTTTGTGCCTTTCCTGAGGTTTTCAACAATGCTGAGTGAACGCCTGCGGGGTTTTTATTGGCATTATTAACGTTGCAGGCAGTGTGATTCTGTTGGCAGTCTTGTGGAGCTAAGCCTGTGTGCTTCATGTGCAGGGTACCTGTGGGTAGCGCTGTGTTACTCCAAGATGTCCACCTAACGAAGTGTATTTGCACCTGATGAAAAGAAAGATCTCTTCCATGTTCAAGGCTCACTGAGATGACAGATAAGATGGAGATCCTCAAGCATTGTTTTGAGTGGGGGAACTTGCAGCATTGGTGACAGTGGGATGTGTCACCAATTTGGGACAGTGTCACCAACGGGATTGGTGACAGAACAGTCATCCTAAAGGGTGTGTTTTATGGAGAAGTGCCGGATTAGGAGACTAAAATACTAACATACCTGCATTGCTGGCTGAGTCGAGCTGTATTTGCAAGGCTGTGAGCTCTGCAGTCACACTTTTTATTGCAGTATGAGCAAAAGAGGGTGGGGAAAAGACAGAATCCTCTATCTGGACCAGCATTTGCTTTTAATCAATATCATTTGTTATCTATTAGTTATTATCTTATCAACATTTTATTGCTGTTCTTACAACTTTGGATGCAGTTAGATTCGTTAGAAGCCAAGGAAAACTTTGCCTGAAAGGCCTCAAGATGAATGCTGAGGAGCACTTGCAGCCTTTGTTCAGGCTGAATGTTGGCCATCGTTAGCCCCAGGAGACTGGTCTGTATCAGAGCAGCTCCTCCATTGCTCTGAGCACGTGGAAGCTGGACCCAGAGCTCGGGGGGGAAGTCTGATCCCTTCTCCCTTTGGGGTGAATCTCACTGCTGTGCTCAGTCAGCTCTTGCTTGTGGGCACTCTCAAACAATAGCTGTTTACCTTCAGTAGTACCCAACTGTAGAAGCAGCTCCACAAAAGCCTTTGTTTCCCACTAAGAAGGATGTAAAACATCCTAACGCAGATGCCAGGTAGACTTCTGCTTGGATGGGGCTTTGTGGCTCTTGGTTTTGCTTTGAATCCTTGGGTTAAGGGCTGTTCTATCTTTCATATTTTATATTTATTTCAGATGATTGAAACTAATGACATTTCAGAAGAAAAGATAAGGATGAAGCAGACTATGGAAGGTATGACACTGTTCTTTTTGTCATGGAGCACCCTGTCCTAGGGACCCTTTCTCTGACTTCCTGCTCTTGCAGGCACAGCTGTGTGAAAAGGGCTTAGGAAGTCGTTTCATCTCCTATTTTGCTGCGTGGCATTTGTTGTTTGGCTCTTCTCTGCCCTCTAAACTGAGCAAACGTAGAGGTGGATGTTTGTTTTTGTTGCACACTCACCATATAGGTGGTGCAGGTTGGAGACAGATCTGGGGAAATGGGCACACTCCATCCCATCAGGGATTTTACAGCAGGTAAAATGCAGTCACTAAATGTAATTTGTATCTACCATTAGCAGTACTCTCCTAGAAACTTTTCTTTAAGCTTACTAAAGCTCACTATAAATCAAATCCATCCTTTGAATAAAGCCCAAAGCTTAAGCACTAAGGAAAATTGTGTAACGTAGCTTTGAAATTGAATTGTGTTCAGCCTCCCTCACAAAGCTGTAACAGCAATCCCAGCAACAGCAGGCCTGGCAAGGTTACAGCTGCATGGCCCCGGCAGTCTCTGGACCCTCGCTCTTGGGAGTGATGTGCTGCCACATTGCCGTGGGTGGCTTCGGTCTGGGGCTGTTTGGGGCTGATGTGAGGTGCTCCCAGGTCCTGTCTTCCCTTGTTCATTCCCAGGGGACTCGTTTTCTTATTCCGTATTTCCTTAGGATTGCTTTTAGAAGAGAAGTCTTTCCAGTGTAGATCACAAAGGTGATCTTAAACCACTAACTTGTCACTTCTCTTTTCAAATGTGACTCGTGGTGTCATAGCTTTCTCTCAATTATGCACCTCTAAGGCGTCCATTCTTTGTACAGCCCTTTCTGAAGTCCCGCTAAGGACGTAGCAATCTAAACAGATTACTGTGACTCTCCCAGTAACTTATATTTTACCCGGTAGGAATTAGGTTAGTTTGAGTGTTCGTCTGGTTTTGTGAATTCAGACAGGGGTGCTTACTCCTATTTCCATATGCTGCTAGTGCTTGCTATATATTAGTGTCTCACATAGCTGGTTTTGCAGGTACAGGATGATGTATATGTTGTACCAAATTGTATGCTGATTGACAAGGGATTGTGCCTCATGAGGGCAGAACGTAACCAGGTCCATCAGCCACCACTCTTAAAATGCCCGCTCAGTTCGTGCTCATGTGGCCTCATGCTGAATGAACTACATACAGGATGTACTTTAAAGACAGACTTGAATCTTAAAAGCATCATGCTTCAGATCTACAGCTCTTGAGTGTGGAAATACAGTTCAAGATTAAAAAAAAAAAAAAAATCTTTTGAAACAGTGTCTGCCTTCCAGTGCAGTAGGTAACCCAAGGAAATGTGCTGAAAGATTTTTTATTTTTTTCCTATGTGTTTTTTATTAAAGTTTCATTCTTATTTATTTTTTCCCCATTGTGTTTTCTTTCTTAAACCTGTCCAATACAGCCTCCTAGCTCTGTATCCTGCCTGCTAATGCCTGGATAGGGTGAGAGGCAGTGAGCAATGCCCCTGTCACACCTCCTGTCTGGCACTATGCTCCCTGACCCATACCCCACGTTCCATACCTTCCTGATTTGCACAGTGTTTTCCAGGCTTCTAATCTCCCTTTTTCTTTTCATTCGTTTAAAGACCTCCAAGACAAGCTGAGTAAACGAGACAAAGAGGTGTCATCACTGGTGTCCCAGACTGAAACCCTAAGGGCCCAAGTAAGTGGTAAGTTTCCCTAATCCTGTGCCAGTGGGAACAAGGCGTTTCTCTGCTCGTCCTTTGTAGTTTTGTTAACAACGGCCCAGGTGCTCAAACAGGCAGGTGTAAGACATGACACTGCCTGCCTGTTAGTGGGCATCCATCGTTGCTAAGAATTTGTTCAGGGATTTCAGTCTGTGAAGAGAACAAATCCAGCAGAAGACATTTGTATGAAGTGAGGAGGGGTTTGGGCTCGCTGAATGTCAAAAGCTGAAAGAAATAGAGCTGGATGTGTTGTCTCTGAGATCTCCCCTTAAGCAGGGCCAGATCCAGAGCTCACCAGGCCTGTGTTTCTAGAAGTGGGAACTGGGGAAGGCAGAAAGTAGAAATGTGAGTAAAGAAATAAGCAACCTTTCTTCCTCCCTGTATCCTCTGCTTCTCTCAGCTTTGGAAAATAAGTGCAAAATTGCAGAAAAGAAGGCAGATTCAGTGTTAAAAGAGAAGAAGAGGCTGGAAGGTGAGCTGGAAGCCTTGACCAAGAAAACACACGATGCTTCGGGGCAGCTGGTCCTGATTAGCCAGGAGCTGCTCAAGAAGGAAAGGTCAGTGTGTGGGCCTGAGGGACAGGAGCTGGTGACAGGGGGTGGGTGGGTGGTATGTGTTCAGAGTCCTGTAACTCACCCCCAAAAGAAATCTCCAGGTTGAACTGCTGAAATCCAGCCCCTAGTTTTCCTATTCATGAGGGAATTTGTTTAAAAACAGGGGCAATTGATTACTGGAGGGATTGCCCTTTCACCGCTCATCAGGAGCGGCAAGATGCAGCTCAGTGCCCATATGGGTGCTGAATATCATCATCTACCAGTCAGCTGAGCTGGCTGCTACCCTGCTGTGAAACATGGTGCCTGTGGGGGTCTCAGACTCTTCAAAGCTGGCACAAAGAGGGGGAGAGGAGATCTGGAGCCCCTGTAGAAGTGGGAGTTGGGATGGGTTTGCTGGCTTGCCTTTCCTGGGGTTTGTAGCAAAGGTGAGAGGGAGCCTGGCACTCCAGTGCCAGTGGTGTGCAGCCTCTGGAGATGTCTTCACCTCTTTCTGCTTCTTCCAGGAGCCTGAATGAGCTGAGAGCACTCTTACTGGAGGCAAACCGGCACTCGCCGGGGCCAGAGCGGGACCTGAGCCGGGAGGTGCACAAAGCAGAGTGGCGGCTGAAGGAGCAGAAGCTCAAAGATGACATCAAAGGGCTGCGAGAGAAATTGGTCGTGCTGGTGAGAGCATCAAAACCAACCCCTCCTGGCTTTGGCCAGCGGTTTGGAGGGGTTCTGTGCTGTTCTGGGAGGATTTTAGCACTTCACCTTTACTCCAAGTTATGAGGCTTGCTGTCATTACTAGTGAGCTTCTGATGGGAACTTCCATGACTCTCCCTGTGAGCTGTGGCCTGGCCTAGCAGCACCTCATTAAGCAATGAAATGTCCATCTGTCCTCCACTGTTTCCCTGTTCCCACAGATTTTAGATCCATGGCTAAACAGGGCTAAAATCTTTGGCAGAAATTGAAAGCCAGTCAGTTTCCCTCATATTGCTTATTCCTAGATCAGAAGATGTGTAAAACAGTGTCCTCTAATTCCAGTGTACTTCAGTGGCCTCCAGTGGTTGAAACGTGAATAATTTGTTTGAACTCTGTTGGGAATAAATTTGAGCTTCTGCTGGTTGCATTTGATATGATTGCCTTTAGAGTTGTGCTCTGACCCCATCTACTGTTGAAATCAAAACGTGGTTATATTAGTTACTGCAGATTTGTGCTCTGTTTTGTTTCTGTGGCTATAGTTTTGTATCTAGAGCTTTTTTCTCATCGTTTTTATAAGGACAAGGAAAAATCAGTAACGGATCAGAGGCGATACTCCCTGATTGACCCCTCCTCGGAGTCAGAAGTGATCCGGCTGCAGCACCGGCTGGTCAGCACGGAGGATGTGCTGCGCAACGCGCTGGAGCAGGGCCACCAAATGGAGAAGCTCATGGAAGCAATGAGGCTTTCCTCAGAGAAAACACAGGTAGAGCACTCATTTCCCAGGTCACTCAGCCCTTGGCAGTCATCTGTCCTGAGCAATCCCCTGGGATCCCTCCCTGTGCTGTGGGAGGTGATGCAGTCAGCTGGTTTTTTTTCCTTTGGCTAGAAGCAGCCTGGCAAGATTTTCTTCTCTCAGATGTTGTTTAAAACTAACAAAAGCCTTGCTAGTTGGTAATTACAGATCCTTTTGTGCTCTGTAAGAATGGCTGCTAAAAGTGGCATTTTAAGGAAGGTTGCAGTGTGAGTAACTGTTCTCTGTGTACAGTGATGTGGTGGCTGCATACCTCTGCACTACAGGCACAGATCTCCTGAAAGATTTTGGGGAGAATTAAATTCACCCAGACAGGACTGCGTTTCCTTGCCCATGAACAATGGAAGAAAGTTTACGTACAGGTTTTGCCATCTCTCTTTGAGAGAGAGGTAATGGTCTAGAGTAGTACTCTTTGGGATGCGTTGTAGTTGTTTCCAAACAGCTGTCTGAAGAGAGAAATATTTCTTTTTTTGGATTTCAAAACAAAATAAATTGCAAGCCGTCATTAGGAAAATTTCTTAAGTGTACTTATTCTTCCTATACTGTCCTTAACTTCCGTACTGTAAGTGTTCTGAAGGACAGTGTCCTTCAGAACACTTACAGTACGGAAGTTAAGCATTTCTGCCATGTCTGTTCTTTGAGAGGATTGTCTTGCAGTCCTCAAGCACAAACTTTAGAGGTGACTCTGGGAACATGTTTTCCATTTCTTTTATGAGCTCCTGGTGGCATCTGTATCTGTTCTAGGTTTGCTTCTGTACCATTAATGTTCCTGTTCAAGTCACTCTTCTCTTCCTGACTTACTCTAGTATCCCCTTGCTTCTTCTGAGAAAAGCAAAACTGCTTCTGTTGTTGTCTTGCATCCTTTTTTGTGAAAATGAAGGCTGCAAATAAACTGATTCTTCATGTTTGGCCTCTTCTATCTCATACCTGTGGTGTCTAAGCCCTGACTGATTCCTCCTGTGAAGTGACCTGCCCCTCATGCCAAGCTTTTAGCTTCATGTCCTTTTTTTCTCTTCCAGTTGTATTTTCTGTTGTCTGCAATCAGGTCATGGCCCTCAGAGGCCGGATGCAGAGTGCTCCTCTGATACTTTTCACCTAAATTCTGAACTGGAAAACTTCTTTCTTGTGCAGTAATGAGCTACAATTCGGGCAGACACCTTGGAATAGTACAGAACAAGCCAGTAGACAGGGAGAATGGGCAGAGAGTTTGTTTTACCCAGCGCAGGTGGGAGTTGTGGGGGGTAACTTGGGGTATCATGTACCCTCCTCTCTCACTACCTTCCGTACAGTTAGCAGGCTCTCCAAACAGCTGTTTGCATGGAGGAGAGCACAAGGTAAAAGCTGCAGCCCTGAAAGCCTTACTGTCTCAGCTGAGCATCAGACTGCTGCAGACAGTCTCTTTATATCCCGCGGTGCAGCAGCCGTCTGCCAGCACCAGACAGGACAGCTGTAGTGGTGATGACAAGTTTGTGGCAGTCCAAGACATGCTATAATCCTGTCAGTACCCCAGAGTTGCTTTAGCTTCTCCTGTAATTGCTACGTGTCAAATGAAAATGCATCGTGACAACCTCATCTGTTGTAAGCTATGGGAGGGGCGGGAGAAGTTGTTCTCTGTTTGCTTTAATGCCGAGTCCCTTGAGAACAGGAAATCCTCCTGTTCACATTCCTGTCTCCAGAGGTGGTGCAGGTGGTAATTATTTTTTCCCCAGCTGTAGAAAATAACTAATCTTAAATAAAGTGAATTGGAATGGACCTTATGAGGTCAGCTAATCTATCCCCAGTATTACTTTGATACTTTCATGCTGAAGAAATCCCGGAGATACAACAAGATAGTATTATGCTTTCAACTACAAACTGCGGTATCAAGAGACAGAGAGGGGATTACTGAGGGAAGTTAAGCTTCAAACTTCTATTGATGTCAGATTTTTAAAGTGTCTAAGTTACAAGGAAGTCTGGATCAAAGCACTCTGGTTTCAGTATGATGTCTGTTCATCCTTTCTCCTATAAAGGGGAGTTGTTAACCAGGGGCTTTTGGGCTGAGCCTGAGGACATTGCTGGCCTAAAGAGATCGTGGCACAATGGTTTGGGAACTGATGTTTCTTCTCTAGAAGCCACATCTCTGCTCTAACCCATTCTGCACTACCTTCTGACCTCCTGTCTCCTCTCTGCCAGCAGCAGCTGTTGCCCAGGGATCTGGCTTGGCATTGCTCTCCCTTTGTCTGCAAAGCCTTCACAGCGTGCTCAAGGAGGAAATCTCCAATTACCACAAGCTGCTGCTGCTCTCCCTTTGCAGGCTTAGTCAGCCACTGCTCTGCAGCCCTTGATGTGCATGGCTGGCCTTGCTATTAGACAAGGAGGTGCAGGAGCTGAGGGAGCATAATGGCACTCTGTGTCTTCGTCTCATTGTCAGCTAATTGCTGCCTTGCTGTTTCTATGTCTGCAGCTGCAAAGTATTTGTCCTGTAATAGAGGAAGAGGCTCTTTCTGTTCTCCATGTCTTGGGAGACCATGATCTTGCAGCTTTGCAGGAAATGACAAGGATTTGGCACTCAGACCTTTTTCTGAGAGAACTTGTAGTGATTGTGCAGGGAGCTTTTTTATTTAATTTGAAGCAAATTACACCACTTTGTGTTCATTATTGTGATCGTGTACTGAGACCAAATTTCAAACCTGTTTCCTGGCACCTGAAAGCTGCTCAGTGTGCAGATTGGGTGTGCTGCAGGCAAGGTCGGATATATTGCTTCGCACAAGGCCTGTATTTCCCCCTGGCCATGGGTGCAGTACCCCAAGGCTGAGTGACCAGTGGCATCATTCTTGCCATCCATCCAGGCAAGCAGTGCAGGCTCTCAAAGCAGAGCTCAGTTTGTCTCTGTCTGGTTTTCCTGCCCAAGCTAACCCTCAGTTCTGTGGAATTGATTATGCACCTTCATGCACCGTCAAAGCAAGAACAGTAGCTGGGACTCCTATATGATGGGTTTTAAAATATGATGGGTTTTAAACCTTGCAGTCACGTCTCCCCATAACTTCTGGTTTTGCTGTCACCAGCAATTCACCAACTGTGAATCTGATTACTGAGACCCAAGCAACTGACATCTGGCATGCTGTGTCTTCAAGCTGCAGCTTTCTTCCCTTGTTTGTGCTGGTTGTGCTGTCATTTTGAAGCTGAAGGGCTCCATATTATCCCTCCTAAAGAAACGTTATAAATGTTTAAAGTTCTTGTGCTTTCTAAAGATAGAACAGCTTGTCCTGGCTGCCAGACTCGTCCCCAGAGATGGGAAACGGGGAACGGCAAATGTCCCTTTTGCTGCTGTGATGTTCCCTATGCTGTGTTTTGCAGCTAACGCTGCCCTTGGCTGATGGTTTGTTTACCAGGATTTAAGAGTCAGAAGTGAAGAGCTGCTCTGTGTCCATGTAGGAACCCGGGGGATATTTTATAGCTGGGAAGGACACAATCCCCCACGTGGGGATTGGGCCAGGATGCAGAGATCAGAAAATTTCTTGCCAAAATTGATGTGGGATTTTTGCATTCCCCTTTCCTTGCATGGAGTGGCTGCTGAGTGTTGGGCTGCTAAGAGAGGAGAAGGCGGTCTTGCCAGACCTCAGCCCTCGTAGGCAAACGCTGGGCTCTGTCTCTCTTCAGTAAATATTGTCTGTTCTCTGTTGCAGACTGTTGGAAATTCTGGGTCTGCTAATGGGATTCACCAGCAGGATAAATCCCACAAACAAGAGGTAAGCTATAAGCAGAATGTTGTTTAAAACTGTGACTGCTTGGTGTGATTTCTTGCCTGCTGTGCTGGGGACAGGGCTTGAATGGAGGCAGGTCTGCCAGCAAAGCTTGACCATGTCATTTCCAGTGAGAACACGGGGCTTTGCACAACCCTGGTTCCCAAGTGTGGTGGGAACATCATCTTACTGTTAAAAGTTCTCAACATCATCAGGAAGATGCTAGTGAGAGGCATGCTGAGGGACAGTAGGCACTTGCTCTAGGGGAATGCACTTGGAAGAGAGCTTCTCTTCCATCTCCTGGGTCAGTACCTGTAGGACTCCTGTCGGGATCAGCTAGGACATGCACTTTACGTGCCAACCTTTAAATGGGTTGCATTCCTGGAACATGCCCTGTTGGTGTCCCCTATTCTTTATGATGTAGGGCACGGTCTGTAGCCTCAAGCTTCATGTCATTACAGGCAGAATGGCCAGCCTGAGGAAGAGGCAGTGTGGTCTACTGGGCAGTGCAGGGGGTCAGGGCATGGTGAGCCTGAATTCCCTACTCCTGGCATCTAATTCTGTGGCTTAGTTTCCCATTTTGTAAAAAGACCTCTGTGCTTCCCCTCATTTCACTAACTAGGTCTCTTTTCTTCCAGGAGAAGCTCTGATAGAGAAGAGGTGGAGAGGATCATTTCATGCCAGTATCAGCTCCTGTGCACAGTCAGGAAAACCAATACCACATCTGGCTTTAGCACCTCCAAAAGACTAGACACAGTATTTTCACTTTAAAGCAGGACAATGTTTATAATGTACTAACTGATGTAATCAGGACAATCCTGGAGTCCAGTTTTCCAAGACAGCCATTGTTCCAGGAGGAAGCAGAAAGATCTCTCTGGGTTTGTTTTCTTACCTGTATTGATTTTGACTGTGGAATTTGTATTGTTTGAGCTGCCCTTGCCCCACTGTCTGATGTGATCTGGGTCACAGCTGCCCCCGATGGTAGCTGAAGTGTCAGTGAGTCCCTGTAACCCCACAGGAACTGCAAAGGGATCTGTTTGTGGTGTTAAGCTCCAAAGCACGTGCCCAGAGGTAGCACGCTTCCCCCATGGTCTGTCCCTTCCCTTCCACCCACCCCAGTGTCTTGAAGACCTGCACAAGCGAGTGAAACCTGCTGGGCTGACAGTTCGCACCGGTACGCGTAGGCTGAGGAGGACGGGGTGTGGGGAAGCGTCTCCTTCCTCGCCTGGCAGAAGACATCTGGTTCTGGAGCATGGAGGCTTCACTTAGTACTTGTATCATAGCATGTCATGGGAAATCTGGTTTTAGAGGGGTATTTATTTCATTTCTCACCCACTGCTGTGTGGGTAAGGAGCTGTGGTGGCTCTGAGATGAGGGGCAGGCACACCTCACTCAATTTTGGTTGGTCTCTCCCTGCAGAGAGGTCGCTGGGCAGGCCCAATGATACCTGGGCCGCAGCCAGGCTGCCCGGCCTGGTCTTCTTGGTTCACTTTCATCTTTTTTGGGTCTTCTGAGCACCAGGTTCCACAGCCAGCCACATCCCAGCATCACCAGCCCGAGGGCTCCCTGCTGGCTGCAGTCAGTGTGGGACAGGTGCCTTGAGGAGGTGGTTCCCTCCTTGCCTGTTAAATTTAACAGCTAATTGGGGATTGCCTGCCCTTGGCTTTGGTATAGTGTCTGTCCCCTACTTCTGGGAATGGAGGAAACTAAGGTGCTGCTGTGAGCATTCATGCAGGCTGTCTATAGCTGATGGGTACAGAAATGCTGTGTGTGACATGAATACGAGCAAATGTATTACAGAAGGAATCCAAGTCTGGAGCCCGCACAGCTCTCGGGTCTGCGCAGGGCAGTGCAGGCCCAGGCAAGCACCCAAATTTGCAGTTGGGATCCTGAGCGTGCAGGTGGGTGCTGCTGTCTCCTTGTGCCATGACAGTGGGTACTGGCTGGCTCGCAAAGGAAGCATGTGGTTTCTTTGGTCTTGTTCCTTCTTCTGGAGGCTTTTCTCCTCTCTGCATCTTTGCACCACAGCTCCTGGGGATATTAGGATGGAGTAAGAGGAGAATATGCTCTTAAAGCTGTGAAACAGCATCCTATGAAAGAGTCCAGTTCAGCTTCACTGTTTAGTACTACAGGGAAAAATAACAATATTTTACCAGGCTTCCCTTAGTGCCTGACTCCTCCAGTTTTCAGAAGCTCTTGTGTTATGAGTGGACATCCATGAACGAGAAGAAGAGAAGAGGCCACTGAGAGGAGATCTGAGCCAGGCCACGGGCAGACGAACACCACGGCATGTCAGCTTCATTTCTTCTTGCCCTGATTTCCTATGAAACTGTGCCACTTCTTCTTAGTGGGTTGCAAGGCTGCATCCAGGCTGCGATATAGTGCTGGGCCCTGCTCACTCGCTGCAGGACTGATGAGCTCTCCCCCCACTCGAAGGAAGAGAGAGGGAGGTGACTTCAGGGGAGTAAAGTGGGTCAGAAAACATGGCTTAAATCTGGCTCGGGGTGGGGGGGGATGTGGGATTTAATTGGCTGGAAATGGTTCAAGTGGGATCCCATCCTGCCTTGTAGAAGTGTTTAATCAGTTCTTACTAATCACCAGGAAGATTACCACCAACCTGCCTAGCACTGGGATGTTTCAGGGGATCAAAATCCTTCTGGTTGGTGTATTCAACTCCATCACTTCAGAAAATCCCAGAGAGCGTTCCTTGTTACAGCTTGCAATAGCAAATACGTCAGCAGGAGCTGCTGTCTTTAAGAATTTAGGGTTGGTGTTTCCCAAAGTTCTCCTGTTGGCTGAATGGCCCCGAAGTCACTGTCACAGCTCCTGATGGCAGCAGAGTGGGGACAATGCTGGGTGCTCCTTGCCCTGCTGCCTGTCTCCAAGCCCAGCGCTTCACGGACACCCACGGGTGGGAGAGCCCCTCCTGTTTCATAATTTATTTTCCACTTCCCTTGACGAACCTTTGGCTCCGCACAGGGCAGGATCCCCCAGGAGTGGTTCTGGGGAGCATGTATGTGGCTCCATGAAGGAATTCCCGAGTCAGCACTGGTTCAGGCTGGGGGAGAAGCTGGCCTCTGCCTCCCCGCAGGGACCGTCCCCTCTGAGCGGCTCAGTCCCACGGCTCCTCCCGGTCAGCTTGGGTGAGACTGCAGGACAGCAGCAGATGGCTCAGAGCAGGTTTAAAGTTAATGCTGGTGGTCTTCTCCGGCTGTAAATAGCTGTGCTGTTCCCTATGGCTCAGCCAGGAGCTGATGGCACTTCTCAGCAGAGGCTGTGCCAAAAAGGGCAGCGGGGTGGAGCTGGGTCCCTTGTGTCCGTACCCCCCTTGAGGTGCAGGTCCATGGGAGCTGCTCCCTGGGCACAGGACACGTTATCACACACTCTGGGCTTCAGCTCACCCCTGTGAGGTGGCCAGGAGGGGGCTGGCCACCAGCCATGTCCTCCCTCACCAAAAGGCTTCCCAAGGATACCTGCCTCCGGTGGCTGCTCTGCAGAGATTGTCAGAGACCAAGCTAGGGGCAAACTTGGAAAGGACAAGGAGATTCCCCGGCTCTTCTATTTATTTGTAAGTTTAATTGCTATTTTTGCCTATTTGTGGTGGTGTATAAAGTATTTCTCAATATTTGGTCTTACTGGCTTTGTTCTTTGGGGGAGGTTTCCAAGGGCAGTGCAGCGCTGATGCACCCATCTCTTGTCGTTGGTCAGGGACTGGTTCCTGTTTGTGCCTTTACTCCCCCTTTGGCTTCAGCCATGCTCTTGTCTCCATCCCTGAGAGCCGGCAGGGGGCTGTGTCCCCCCAGCACGGGGCAGGGTGCGGAGCAGGAGCTTGTCCCGTTCCCGCCAGGCTCCTTGGCTCACTACCACTACAGTTAGTGACAGATTTCTGCTGAAGGCTGAGAAATTCAGGTATATCATGGCTCCGTGCTGGGCAGGAAAACGTCCTGCTCCATCTTCAGTCATTTCTTCTATAACCCTCTTGACCAAAGGGTAAAAAAAAAATAAAAATAAAAATCAGTCTTGGTTGGTGATTTCAGCTTTATTCATCCTGCAGCAGCTGGAGACCTGGACCAAGGGGCAGTACCCTGCTGCTGCCCTACTGCACGGTGGGGTGAAGGCACCAGCCCAGCCTTTATGGCTCTTGCCTACCCCAGCGGTTCCTCTGGCTTGCAGAAGAGGTGCATGAGGGTTTCAATAAAACACAGTAATGCAAATGACACTGTAAACATCTTAACGAAAATTCCAGTACTCTGTTGTTTGGCAGCTTTAGCAGCTCAACACTATCTTGTAGGGAATTATTAATACACTAAGATCATATAGGCCTCATGTAAGTTACCAGAATAAAGGTGATACTAGATGTGTAAATGGATGATAACCTTTTACCCGTACAGTATGTATTACAATTTTGTAGCTTAGTCATTTTTTGGCTATCGGATTTTGTTAGTATGATAAAAAAAAAAAAGACAAAAAAAGGTTTGACTGCTAATGTCTATTTTGTTATGATTCATTTTATTTCTTCCTCTGTACAAAAGCTGTACAAATCTTGGTCTGTGTAACTACTACAGATATGTATTCATGTACCATCACCCCTGTCCTGGCTTGCTGGTGTGGTGAGCTCATTACTAAACAATAAACTCTGTGGCTGAAGTCAGGCACCTGCTGCTGCTCTCCCTCCCGTGGGATGAGAAGTGATGGGCACAGGCACATGGCCCACATGGCCCTGGCCCTGCTCCCTGTGCCCCAGGTAAGGACCAGACCCTGCATCTTCCCCACCTGTCGGCTTCTCCTGGCCCCATGGTCAGGTGTCTTTGAGCCGTGGGGTGCTGGGAAACAAAGGCAAAACTGCAGAAGTTCGGGCATTTCTCTGCTATAGGAAAAGAAGGGGCTGGAGATGGCTGCGCGGGGAGCACAGGGCATGGTCCTCGTCCAGCTTTGCTCTGGGGCTGGGTGCTCTTGTGCTCTTTGCTGGGCGAGCCCTTAGCTGCTGTTGAGCCAGGGCCTGACTTGGCAGCACCCCAGGAAGCAAGGAAACCCCTGTCTGTGCTTCTCCAGCGTTTCCACACTCCCATGAGCCATAGGCACACGGATGAACACTTGCCCAAGCCGACTTTCCCAGTACTGCACCTGTCGTATGACTTAAGAGGAAAAGGTGCTGCTGCCTTGCTGCCTTGCCAGCTGCTTTCTTTTTTTTATTTTGGTCCCCCACATCCCTCTCCAGTGCACTCTGGCACCAGGAAGCTTTAGGCTGTTCCTGAACAGGGGCTGAGGTCTGCAGGCCTTGGCCTGATCCCAGGGCCAGGCCCCAAGAAAACTGCACACAACAGGCAATGAAACCACACCACCAGGCACCGTTATCCCAGGCAGGGCAGTAAATGGGCTGTAGGATAGGGGCTGTGATGTTTTCCTGCTTTTTTTTTTTTTTTTTTTCCTGGGGGGGGTGGTTCAAAGCAACCTAGGGCTTTTTGCTGCTTCAGCAGCACCCTCACCTTCTGTATTGCAAGGTGCTGGGGTCTCCTACAATAGCTGGACAAGAGCAGGGGGGCCCTCGTCACTGCATTGCTCATTTCAGGATCAGGGGGCGATTGCATCCACCGACTGCGTGCTTCACTGGCTGGAAGAATAATTCATTTGAGCTCAGCCTGGGAGAAATCTGAGCAGATGGAGGCTGGTGCCACTAGGGCACCCCCAGACACCCTACCCCCGGGGGTCTTTTCCACGTGCTTTTCTTCCACAGGCTGTTGCTCCTCACTGGTATCAGAGCCTAAAATGCTGCAGCAGCCCAGGAGGGTGGGCACCGAGACTTGCGTGGTGTGGGAAATCCTGCTTCCATCTCTCATTGAGCACCGATGTGCATGCAGTCGGGTGCCCCAGCGCTGGTGCCTCGCAGAGGTAACGCTGTAGCACACACCTTTGTTTACCGACATAACGTTTCCGTGCCGTTAATCATTCGGCGAAGATTAATAAAACATGAAATTTGAAGATGCCTAAATCGCAGTGGGGGAGCTGGTAATCTCTGCCAACAATAATATTTGCACTTTGTTTTCATCCTAGCGTGGAGCCGTGGAGCAGAGCGCGGGCCGGGAGCGGCAGCGCCGGGAGCACGCGGAGGGACCTGGGCATGGGGACAGCGATGTGGGTGCAGCCCCGGGCTGGGATGGGGAGGAAAAGGGAGGTGGCTCTGCATGGGGACCTGACCCCAAATCCCTCAGGAGCTGCCACCCCAGGGCACGTCCCTGTGGGATGTCCCTTCTGAAGGGGTGGATGAACCAGGTCTGAGGGGGCAGTGGGTCCAACAGACCCTCAAAGGCACAAATCTGCACCTTCCTTCCAGAAATTGCTTTGCAGAGGCTGCCTGTGCCCTTTCCCCGCTACCACCCCAATGCCAGAACCCCAGTGCTGGATTTGGGACCAGGAGCATCCTTCGTCCATCATAAGGGTATTTCTTCCCCATCTCGCTGCTGTCTAACGAGCATCCTTGTCAAAACAGCTAATTTCCTTCCAGAACAAAAAGTCACCTGAATACATTTGGAAGCTGTATTGCGCTATCAGAGTAATCAGAATTTAATTTGATGCAGTCAAGGCTCGAAAAAGATGTTATCAAGGGGAACATCAAAGCCGGATTCCTGTGCTGGGAAATGCAACTGGAATGCTTAGTCCAGATTTCTCATTTTATCGGAGACTTTCAAAACATCAGCCTAAATAACAAAAAATGAATATTGAGAGTATTTGCAAATTAACGTCTTTTGTAGCTGAACAAAGGCCACTGTCTAACCTACTTCTTTCGCATGTCTGGGATGGTCTCTTAATAAATCCTAATTATACAGTTTTGTTGTGTCTAATTGTTTCTGCGCTTGCAGAAATTAAAACCAAAGCCCATTGCCGCATTTGCTGGCACCGCACTGATCTTCTGGGGCCTGATCCCGCAAAGTGGGGCTCATCCCACTCCATACCGGGGGTACCTACGGGTTGGTGACAGTCGGACGGGGACCTTGTTGCTTCTGCCCCATGCCCGTGTGATATCCTCAGGGCTGTCGGTTGCTACCTGTGCTCAGGATGGCTGATGAGAAGCTCCAGCTCTCACTTTTTGGGGAGGTTTTGTTCCATTTGGGAAGCAAAACCGTATGACGGCAGCAGCTGATGCTGGGGCAGGGGATGGCAGAGCAGCAACCTTAATCCCATCCACTTCAAAGGTCACTTTTTCTGTGCTGAACCCAGGACGTTTTGCTGACTGCTCCGTGGGCAGTCGGGTGGCAGCCCCTGCCCGGCAGCAATTCGCCCCTCTCTTTCCTTAGCTGATATTTCTGCAGAGCTCGAGCCCAGACAGCATCACCCTCCCACCTGCGGGACCTGGGGACAGCTCTGTCCCCAGCTTTCGCCCTCGGAAACATCGCAGGGGAGCTTTGGGCAAAAGGAGGTTCAGTCAACTTCGTTAGGGAAATAGCACGGATCTTGTGTTCAAACCTTTTGAAGTGTTAATTAAAAAGAATTATGCAAAGGAGTGAGGATTTGAAACATTCATTTGAATCTCAATAAGGCATCTGTATTAAAAATAGCAGGGGGATCAACCACAGATCCAGCCGTGCTGGAGGAAAAGGGGTGCGAGGGCCGGCGCCGTGGTCGGGGTGCTGGAGGGCAGCGGGTCCTGCCCGCTCCCTGCCCCAGCAAGGTCTCAGCAAAATGCTTCTTCCCCAATATTTAGGGATTTTGGAAGCATCTCATTTAGAAAGAGCCGGTAAGGTGCAGCATGGCGCTTAGCTCTGAGCTAAGGGGCGAGCATCATTCCTGGGCCACCGGTGAGGTGGGCGCAGGGCTGGGACCAGCCTGGGGGCACCCAGCATCAAGTCCAAGGTACCCTGGGGCGATCACAGCCCCTGCGGACCCCAAACCAGCCCCAAACCACCCCCAAGCCCTGGCACATCCCCTTCCAGGGGAAAGCAGGGGCTGCACCTCTCCATCACAGCCCCTCATTAAAACCCCCGGCATGTTCTGGCCCTCGCTTATTCCAATAAAAAGCATCCAGGGCATTAATTACCAGACTGGCGGATAAAGTCGTTAAGTTTACTTCTGCGCCATGGGGACCCGCTGGGAATGCCAATGCCTCCTGCCCTTGGCGTTGGTGCTGCAAGGGCGTGAGCAGGTGGGTGCCCCGAGCAGAACCGGGGTCTGCACGGGGCGGCAGCTTCATGGGGGCACCGGCACCGATGTCTGTGGGTCACCCACAGTGTGGGAGCAGGCTGCCAGGCCGTGGGCTCTCTGTCGGGGTTAGCTTTGCTGGGCAGCAAGGTGGGGAGGTGCAATTGGGGCTGGAAGCAGCCTGGGCAGGGGGGCCAGGAGCTTCGCTGGGGCTGCCCAGGGACCGATGGGGCCCTATGTTGGGAAGCAGCTCCCTGGGAATTGCAGATTTGGGGCTGAACATGCAGTGATCCCATTGCCACACCTCACTGAGACCAGGGACGCTGCTGGTACCCACAGCAGCCTTCCCAAAGGATTCAGCATCCCTTGCCAAGCCAAAAAAAAAACCTGAAGGTGACAACTTCAGCTTTGGGAAGGGTGCTGGTGCCGCGTGTCGTGGAGCTGGGCAGGATGGGGGACAAGAAATGGAAATGTCCCTGCTCCGCTCCCCAGGACGCTGTCTCGAGGCTCCGTTTTGGGAGTGCCTCCACGGGGCTCTCATTAGCATGGAAATAATTCAAGGGAGCGAACGCGAGACAACTGGAAAACCATTTTATCTGTTGCGCCAGAGCAAACTATTTCTGCAGCACAGCGTTCAAAGAAGTGCACAAATGCAGACAGCTGGCAACACAGATAGATACGTTAAATGCAGACAGACAGAGTAAATATTCAATATAAGCCATCCTCTATGCCCCAGCAGGCAGGGAATGGAGAGACTTTTATTTTTTTTTGCTCTTTCTATGAATGTGTTTGCAACCAATAGATACCAGCTCTGGTTTTGCAGGGAATTCTTGCCAATTTTACTCAATAGCGTATATATCTTGCAAAAGAGCTAATAGTAATTTTGGCTCCCTGGGCTCACCGCTCTCCCCGTGGTAGCAGTTTTCAGTGCAGAACAGAGTTACCGAGCGTGACCTCGCTGCAAACAGCCTGGAAAACCAGGGGTTGTTTTGCTGCAGCCCTCTTTGCGTCCAAAGCCTCGCTGCTCCAAGCGTGGGAAATGGATTGAAAAGTTTTTTTTTTTTTTTTTCCCCTAAAATTCAACGTTTTCCAGCTCAGGAGGCAGACCCTGATATCTTCTCCTCTTGACTTTTCCTCCCATGGTTTCTTGCCGTGGATTTTGCTTTCTGCCCCACCTGCTTTCCTGCATAACTCACCTGAAGCATCCAGTGGCAACGTCCTGCAGGACACTTCCCAAAACCGTCCTGCTCTTGATCTATAATTCAGAAACCATTTTGTTTTGTCTCGGTAGTTTTCACCAGCAATTTGCTATAGCTAAGGAATACAATGCCCCTTTAGGAAAGAAGAACTGAAACTCACTCTTTCAATTAAATTTCTCCCGACCTTACTGAAACTTTTTTCCCTATTCCCTGTTCTAAAGAAGCAGCATTTTTTTTTGTGATCTCCAGTTCCACCGAGAGACAGAATAAATCAGCATATCAGAGAAAACAACGATTCTTGTGATGCCCAGCAGTCACTAATTAACGAATTAAAAAAAAAAAATCTTTATGCAGATATAATTGTTTTCTGGCTATGTTGCCTTTTCTTTTGTCAGCACCGCGACAAGGAAGTTCTTTATTTCTACTGCGAGATCAGATTAAAACATCCCTCTCAAACCGCATTCTCCTCGTCGGATGTTTTTGTAAGACTCATTGTTTCAGCCCCCAAATGAAATGGCTTGCCCACTTTCATCCTTTCGTGGTGTGTTTTTTTTTTTTTTTCAGAGACTTTCACGGACGTTAACGCCGCAGAGGAATGTGCCAGCCTTCGCCTCCATCCTGCGGGCACATCGGGAGCCCTTTGGGTGATGTCCCTGGGGGAGGTGGTGGCACCGTGGCACAGGGTGGGGGCTCAGAGCCCTGTGCCTCCATCTGCAGAACATCTGGAGAACATCTGGGCTGCCTCCAGGTGGTCCCCCCGGGTCCAGAGCCCCACAGGAGAGCTCGCAGCCCTCACCCACGCTGCAGTCCCAGGCCGCTTCTCCTGGTTTTCAGGATGGTTTTGGCCTCTCCCCCTCCAACACATCACAGCCCCATGTGGGGATCATAGAATCAGAGAATCCCAGAATCATTAGGGTTGGAAAAGACCGTCAAGATCACCTGGGCCAACCATACTAGCCCCTACCACCAGTATCACCCACTAAACCATGTCCCCAAGCACCATGTCCAGCCACGGTGACTCCACCACATCCCTGGGCAACCCGTCCCAATGCCTGACTGCTCTATCTGAGAAGAAATGTCTCCTCATTTCCAACCTGAACCTCCCCTGGCACAAATTTAAGCCATTCCCTCTAGTCCTATCACTGGTTATCTGCGAGAACAGGCCGACCCCCAGCTCCCCACACTGGATGAGGTGCCTTTGTTAACCACTGGCAAACAAAGGCACCTGCAGCCCTCGAACATTACCTCACACACACGCTTTATTACAGAGGGCATGAGGAACAAAACAGCCCTGCACCAGCCAGCGCTCCCCAAAACACCTGCGGATCCCCATGGGCATAGCAGAGATACAGAGCGGGGACAACCCTGGACAACGCACCCAGGCGTTGCATCAAAACATGTTTTTTTACCCTATTTTTCCCTTAGCATGAGGTTTCCCCAGTCAGGTGCCCGAAATTTTGGCTGGCAGCATGCCGCAGAGCCCCGTGGTGACAGGGGGAGATAAAGTCACGGCAAGGAGCTCCTCGCAGCTCCGTGCAGCTGCTCCGCAAGCGACTCCGTTGTTTGGCTCCTGTGCCCGGGTGACCTAATTAAATTAATTTTGTGTGCTCTTTTTTTTTTTTTCCCCCTGGTCTGGCTAAAAGATAATTAGCCAAAAAATGCCCTGATTTCTTTCTTCCGAGTAAGACCTTCCATTTAATTATTCAGAAAAGCGAGCTTGTCATTTCGCTTGCCATTTACGCTATTTAGGTCCCAGGGACAGATGATGCCCCGAGCATCTTTGGGACCGCGACGCACGCAGGTCTGCCTGGCTCTGGCCACCAGCGGGACAAATTCTGTCCCAGGCATCCCCATCCCATCAAATTCTTCATTCTCATTGGGGTTTTGTAGGGATCTGGGATGTTTGGGGGGATGCAGGGTGATGCACAGCCCCTCGCAAGGGGTCGATGAGGGCAGTGGGTTTGCCAGGCCTGGTGCCACGGGGAGGGAGCCAGGGGTAAGGGGGCTGAACCCCCTTTTCCTGCTCCTTTGGAAACCCAAAGCGAGTGTTTTCTCCTACGGTGTCTTCTTCTCCTTTTGACCCCGGAGCAGTAATAAATCATCACTTATTTAATACAAAACGCAGCTAATGGAGCAGCTCCGTGATATGTGCTTCGAAGGGGCGGGGGGGGGGGGGGGGGGTAGGGATGTCAGCGGCTTTAAAACTTCGCAAGTCAAACCGGTCTCACGCCCTTTTTAATCATTTTTGTCTTATTTATAACTTAATTTGCCTCTGCTCATCGGGCGGCGAGGACCTCGGGAAGGGGGCACTGCAGTTCCCTGCTGCCGAACCCAAAGCCGCCCCGCTCCTCTTGCGGCCGGGCCAGCGGTTCTGGTGAGCGGAGCCGTGCCGTGCCGAGCCGCGCCGAGCCGTGCCGGCACCAACAGGTGGCGACAGGCACCCGGGGATCGGCCCCGCTGCCACCCGCGCCCTGCCCGCGGCTCCCCGCAGCGCTCTGCGGGCACGGCCGGTGCCGAGCCGAGCCGAGCCGAGCCGAGCCGTGCCGAGCAGAGCCACCCACCGCGCCCCCGCCATCCCCAGCCCGGCGGGTGGCTCAGGCACGGCTCGGCACAGCACGGCGCGGCTCGGCACGGCTCGGGTCCCCTCCCCCGGCCGGTCTGCGGGCTGGTTAATCCCGTATGTAAATGGCAGCCAATGGATGCTGCTGTTGCGCGGGGCTGGGATTAGCGGCGGGGCGAATGGCTGGCACTCTTACTGGGATTACAGAACAAAGAGCTCTCCGCGCCCGAGCAGGGCGCCCTGCCCGCCCCGGCCCGGCCCGGCCCCGGCCCGGCCCCGGCCCCGGCCCCGGCCCCGGCCTCGGCCCGGCCCGGCCCGGCCCGGCCCCGCCCGAGGGGAGGAGGCGGCGGGAGGCGGGCGGCGGGAGGCGGCTCTGCCCCGGCCCGGCCCCGGCCCCGGCCCCGGCCCCTGCCCCGGCTCGGCACGGCCCGGCCCGGCCCCGCCGCCCGCCCCCGCCCGGAGCCGCCCGGGGAGGCCGGAGCGCGGTGAGCGAAAGTTTGGGCCCTTCCCCGGCCGCCCCTCCCCTGAGGGGGGCTGGGGGGCGACGGGGATGGGGGGTGCGGGGGGTCGGGGATCGATTTTGGGGGGCGTCTGGGGAGGGCTGGGGGGGGTGGAGGGGGTGGAAAGGCGGCGGGGGTGGGCTGGGGGAGCCCCGGCACCTGGGGACGGAGCTGGGGGACCAGCCCTGGGGAGAGAGCTGGGGACAAACCTGGGACCCGACCTGGGGACCCGACCTGGGGGACCCGACCTGGGGACAAACCTAAGGACCAGACCTGGGGACACACCTAGGGACCAACCCAGGGACCAGAGCTGGGGACCAGAGCTCCTCTGCGGGTCCCCGGGCCGTGCCGGGCTCTTGCCGTGCATGGGGATGGCGACAGGGATGGGGACAGCCACCGGTGCGATGGGGAGAAAGTTCCTCCCCGGGGAGCCGCTGCCCTTGTCCTTCCAGCGCGCGGGGCTGGTGGCGGTGGGTTGATCCAGGATAAGCCGCAAATCGGAGCGATCCCATTACCGCGTCGCGCTGGAGCGAGCCCCGGACCCGGCGGTGCGTTGCAGGTAATCCCGGGTGTTCGCGGCCGAGGGTCGCCCCACGAAGCCGGGGATGCTCGGGATCGGTCGCACCCTTGTTGAGCTCCGGACGGGTGGGGATGTCGGTGCGGAGCCTCTCGTGCTGGGAGCCCCCGCTGCGGGGTGGCTGCTCCCTGCGGTCCTGCAGAGGGGCTGCAGCCGGAGGAGGACCCCGCGATGTGAGCGCCGTCGGTTCGGCAGGGTCCCGGCTCCGTAGATCCTCACCGGAGGATCCATCACCTGTCCGAGCCGGGAGAATTTCGTGCTTCTGTGAAAACCACCGCAGCGCTCGATCCCTGAATGAAGAGGCGATGCGTGGGCTGCCCGTGTCCAACTGGAGCTCTCCAGCTGCCGCGGGCATCGAAGCAGCTCGGTGTGTCCCCCGGGTCCCATGCCGGAGCACAGAACCCTTGCATGCCTGTTTGTGCCACCGAGATACCGCGCCCGCTCCTGCACCTCTCCCTTCTTCCCTGCTGACGCTGCCTCAGTGGCCACCCGGGTCCCACTGGGTGCTGCGGCCCCAAGGGGACGCCCAGGAAGGTGCCAGACAGGACACGCACCCCTGGGGACGTGCTGCCTGCCCGTGCTGGCCCTCCTGGAGGGGTTTCGTGTGTCTGTGGGGTGCTGGCGCTGCGGCGGGGCTGGTACGCCTTCTGGGCTCATGCTGGCCTTCGGGAACCAGCATGGGAAAAGGGGACACCAGGAACGCCGGGCACTTCCCACACCCCCCAGTCTGTGTCCTGGGTGGGGGAAGAAACCCCCCGATAAGGGGCATGGGGCTGTCCTGGGCAGGTCCGGGTGCCACCATGCATCTCTGCCCATGCATCGCCGCTTCGCTTCAAGCCTGGTGCTGCTCCCGGGTCTGATCCCGAAAGCAACCCCACATTTGTGCTTCTTCTCCCGCGCCGCTCGTGCCGGGGAGGAGAGGCGCGAAGGTCCCCGGCGCCTTTGGGTTTGCTAATGAGAAGCTGGAGAGGAGGGAAGGAACCTGCTCAGGGACGTATTTAGCAACTTGCCCTACAAGCCCGGCGTGAGGGACGCCTTGCCCTTGCTCGCTGTCCTGGCAGCCTGGCACGGGGAGGCAACTTGCAGGACCTCACACGATGCAAGAAGGGCCCGTTTTTAGGCTGTTTCCATCTCCCAGCACCCAGAGGACAGGCTGGGCTGTCCTGCACCGGCACCTGCATGGACGGCGCCACCTCTCAATCGAGCAGTGCTCGGCTGAAACGAAGGGAAAAAAAAACCCAAACCCCAAAACCCCAGACCATAACAGTGGTTGGAGTGATCTCCTGCTGTTGGAGCTAATGGGGGATTCCCATCTGCTGTTCCCACAGGAAATAGCTGGGATTTTTTTAGGCAATTATCAATGCCCTGTACTTCCTCTGGGAATTTCATCGGCTGCACCCTGGCGGTCAGGCTCGGTGGAGGAATGCGGAGGGACGGCGACGGGGCCCGGGCTCGTTCCCTGCCAGCCGCGGTGCGGGCACAGGACTTGGTGCCAGCCGTCCCCGTGGCAGAGGATGCATTTGCTCCGTTTGCTGCTGGAGCATAGGTTGTAGCTGGTGGTGGTCATAGTGGTAGTGGTGGACGTGGTGGTGGTGGTCATCACAGATACTGAGGTGTGAGTGGCACCACCAGAAGCCTTTCCCTTGAGGACGGGAAGGAGAGGACCTACTGGGAGCCTCTTCCCAGGATGGAGATGTCCACCAGGAGCTAAATTTTGTATTTTTAGAGTTTCTTTATTGGCAAGTTCCCAGCTGAAAGCTGTATGGAAGGGTCTCCTGGTATCTCCTGGATCTTCCCACCTGGAGGTTCATCAGAGCAGCAGGGCTTGAGGCAGAAAGCAGGACCATTTCTCAGGAGGTGAGCGGTTGTTGCAGACCAGGGCAAGGTTTCCCAGAGAAATTGCTCTGCCCAGGTGCAGCCTTTCACTTTCCACTGTGTGTTTTATTTCAATCTCTCGAGACATCATCTTTAAAAAGAGGTTAGGAGCCCTTGGTCTGGTCAGAAGCTGTGGGAGACTCCAGGCTGCGCAGTGGCTGTGATTCAAGCAGACCTTACAGATTGTGGGTTTGGGGTTTTTTGCTTATTGTTTTGGGCGAGGCTGCAGGTTTAATCCTTCCTTCTGCACCGCTTAACGTGACCCCATGGATCGAATTTGCTTTCAGCGGCGCTGGGAACCCTGCCTGGTCGAGGTCCCACCTCCCCACCGGCTGTGTCCGACCGGGAGCCGCGGCCCCAGGCTGGGTCCCACCGGCTGCGTGCCGGGACTTGGCGGGGGGCTCTGGTCTGAGACAACCCCACGGAGGAGCTTTATCAGCTGGGGAGGTTCCGTGTTACATGCAGTGCAGGTGGGAAGACCTTTATAGGGTCTTGTGTTTCCAGAGCGGTCTTGGCTCACGATCTGCTGCCAATCGTCGCTTTTCAGACGCTTTGATGGTGATTTCCAGGGGGCTTACCTACACCATCAGGAAGGCTTTCCCCATCGGGTAAATGTTATTAAGAAAAGCACTCAGTGCAAGAATTGCCTTCTTAAAAGCAGATTGCACCTTGGTGGGATTTACATTTGTATATCCAAACAGCTTCTGTTTGAATTTTCTGGCTTTTGTGGCTTTGTCTCTGCTCAGTGCTGTGATGGCTGTTTTAAGAAGAGAATTAACTTCAACTAGATGAATAGTAGACCGGCACAGACTATTGCTCTGCCTTTGCAAATTCACAGCAATCTAATCATCCTTTACCAGGACTTTCTTCCTCAAAGCTAATCTCCACCTTTCCCTTGAATTATGAGGTGCCTCCATCTTCATCTCCTCTAAACCTGCAATATCAAAGGGAGCAAACCCACACGTGGAGGCTCAGAGCCTCTCGGGAGCTACTCTACTGTTTGCTCCAGAAGCTTGAAAGGGACACAGATGGATGTCCCTTGCGTGGATGGTGTCCTGTGTGGGGTCTACAGGGGTTTGGTGCTTCGCTGAGCCACCCCAGCAGCTGGGGCTGAGCATCAGGGATCTGAGATCTGCTCCTGGAGCCGGGGAAGCAGGGCAGCTGCAGGGGGTGGGAAGGTGCCCCGGAGCTTCGGTCGGTCTGAAGGTGACAGAGGTGAAAATCCTGTGGGAAGGAGGCTTCATAACTTTTTTTTTTTTTTTTTAATATGTCTTGTACTTTCTCGCAGTCTGGTTGCTGCCAGGTGCTGCGCTTCCTGCTTAGCTGGGGGGGAGCATTGATGTTCCTGGAGAACAAACCTCCCCCCCCATGACACACGTGAGGGATTTGCACACTTCCAGGAGAAAGGCAGTGCCTGCCCCGTAATAATCAGGAGCTTCATGGTGTAATTTGTGGGGGAGAAATCCCTTTAAATGAGACGAGGAGGTGTGCAGCCAGGTTGGGGCAGGGGATGCACCATGGGTTGTGTGGTTGAAAGATAAGTGGTTGAGGAGCCCTTGGCTTCCTCCTTCCCTGACAAAAAAAAATGGAAAAGCAGAGAAACCTCAGAGCTTTCCCTCTCTCAAATGATGACCAGAAGAATTTAGAGGTGGTTGTTTTGCCCTCGCGTGGAGGATCGCGCCCTTCGGTGTGCCCACCGCATCACAGGCCCGAGTCTAGGCCGCGCTCTGAACTGTGGCCATGGCTCTGCTCCCCCACACTGTGGAGCCTCGTGGTCAAAAGGCCGAATCACAAATCTTTTTTGGTGCCTGTGAGCTGCCCATGTTTTCCTGTTGCCTAAATCAGTGTGTAAATGTGAGCTCCGGAGTGGTGGGTTTTAGTCCTGCAGGCACTCGTCATTTTGCCTTGTTCTTTTCGGCACCGGGGCTGCTGAAGCCCAGGGATTGGCTTCTGTCTCGCTCTTTATTGTTCAAGAAATACAATAAAGGAGTCTCGTTAGGTAAATATAACGATGTTACAACCCGCCATCTGCTGAAGCGCTGCGTGGAGTGGCAGCAGCTCCTCGGTGAGCTGCTGCTGGTGGGGCCGGAGAGATGTCACCTATTTGGGGCCGCGCACCTTGTGGTGGAAATGGGGTGGAGAAAGGGCTTTTCCTTATGGCTTCCTTCCCCTTCACCGGCCTGGGGACAGTTAAATCAGACTGTGACAACTGATTGCCATAGGAGCAGGATGGGCTTGTGGGGGGAGACTCCCTTGAGGGTCATCAGCGAGTCCCCCAAAAACCAGGCGTGCTGGTGCCGCCTTCCTGAGCCGGAGCCTCCGGTTTTACTGTAAGGAGATGTGCTCGTGCACCGGGACATCTCTGGGGGTGCGGGGCTCTGGGGGTGGGTGGGCACAGCCTGGTCTGCAGGGATGCCCCCGAGATGCCACCACATCTGTGGGAGCTGTGGACATGCAGCTCTGCTCTTCCCCCGCCGTCGTCCTTCCTCCCGTGGGGCAGCATCGCGGCCACTCAGGGCTGGGAGCAGCGACAGGGGTTTTGGGAGGGGGGGACACCCACGCAGGCGCTGGAAGCGCTCCCGCAACCTCCGGAGGCGAAATATGTTAGGAACTCTGCTTGTTTAAAGAGCCTTTGGGGTTTGGGGCCTTAAATAAACATCCTGGTTGGGGTTGGGGTTGGGGATGGGGATGCTCAGCCCGCGGGAGGCCGGGGGGGCAGGGAGCTGTACGGGTGCCCGGAGCCTGCGTGCGCCTCCTGACAAGGTTATAAATTAGCGCCATTAGAGGAGGATCACCGAGAATAAATCGCTCTGCACCCTTTCGGGCCATTGCTGTGCTGTAATTTCATCTCGTCTTTCTGGGGACAAATGCCTAGAAAGCCCCTGGATGAAATTACAGCCACCCAGCCCGCGAGGGGGGCACTGCGCCCTGACTTCCAGCCGGGTGTTCTTGCCCCCATCTCACCAGGAAGATTCAGGCACCCCAAACAAAGCTCTGATGGAGGAGCTGAGCACGGTTTGCATTGAGAACCCCACAGGGGTGGGAACAAGGGATTAGCAGGGTGTTGCTGCAGGGGTTTGGGGCAGGTTTTGCCAGGTGCCCGGTGGCCACGCTGGCCCCGTGCCATCGCTCACCGTGCGGCAGTGTGCCCGACCCGAAACCCCGGCCAAACAACACTGCTAAAACCAAGCAGCCCATGTGCTATTAATACGAATGTGTGGCTAGAGCAGGAGGCGGGCGACCTTTATCAAGACATTAAACATTTATTAAAACCATTAGGATTAGCATCAGGTTATATTTATTTATTTTCTTTCATTTTACAAAAACTGGAGCACGTGAGCCCCGTGAGATGGCCACACTGGTGCAGTGCATCCCCCGGCTCTGGATGGGTCCGGTGCCCAGCGCCGCTTTGCTGGAGCCAGGGGTGGAAAAGGGCGAAGGGCGGCGTTAGTTGGCTTTTTCCCACCTGCCCAAAGGTATTTATTTCCCTTATGATGGGACTGGCGACCGGGGGATTATTCTGGGCTGTGGGCGAGCTCCCTGCATCCCTCCTCGGGTTTTCCCAAGCTGCTGCTCCGCAGATTACGCGCGCTCTTGAAAACGTCTTTGTTTTCCGATGTTTGCTATTGTAATTTATGTATGATGCTGCTGCTTGTTGAAAAACAAGGTCTTTATCTCCGTGGGAATTACACCTGCATAAATACAGCCCATCAATGGCTGCGTGCGCCAGGCACGCCGTGATAAAAGCCGGCTCCGGCGCCGCAGCAGCACTGCAAAAGTTTCCCCCACTTCACCGCTGCTTTCCTCCACTCCTCACACACCCCGGTGCTAGAATGCTCCTTGAAAGCGAGCTGCTGGTTTTGTGGGCGCGCCGCCCTTTCATTTTCTTATTCCCCAGTTCTTCCTCCCCTAGCATCGTAGGTATTGCTTAGCATCGTAGGTGTTGCTTCTGCTGTTGAGCATAAATATTTTTTTGGTTCCCAGTTGATTTTTTGGGGGCGAAACGAGTGTTTTCGCGCTCGACGACCTCCCGGTGCGACGGAGCCGTCGGATGGAGCCGCGAGCACGAAGGGGCTTCTGTGGGCGGCTGCCGGCGCAGGACTATTTTTAACACAGCCGGGATTTTACCGCGTTGCCGCTGATGCACGGGAGCACGTAGGCATCCTTTCTCATTTTTAAACCCGATAATTAACGTTAACGTGCGGGCCGGCCCCGCTGGGGAGAGGCGCTGCCGACGATGCTCCGGGTTGCCGGGGACGGCAGGCAGGTGGCCGCCGGAGCCCTTCGGAGGCGCGGGTGCTGCAGGACCAGACAAGCAGGAAGGGAAATCGCTGCCGTCGGGGATCCGGCCGCGGGCGTGGAGAGCGGTGGCGGGACACGCTCCCCGTCGGCACCACCGGACGGACAGACGGACGGCTGTCTGTCCCCAGCCTCCTTGCCCTGGCCAACCTTCCCCCAAAGTGGAACGGAGGTGGTTGAGTGCATGGTGGTGTCGCACAGGTGGGAGCCAAGACGTGGGTGCCAGCAGCTCCCTCCTCTTCCTCCTCCTCTTCCTCCCCACAATTATTCGGTCGTGGTCAGGTCGGGGGGTGCCAAGCCCCTGCACACTCCCCACCTGGAACCTCACAGCGATGCCGGTGCAAAGCCTTGCAGCAAACGCAGCTCTTCTCCAACTGATGTGCTGCGGGCTTGTGAAGGGTTTTTCTTTCTCGTTTTTCTTTTTCTTCCTTTTTTTTTTTTCCCCTGCGCTAACCCGCTTTTAGCCAGCGCTGTTACAAGGCGTTTAAGCCCAGAACGTTCCTTCTCGGTATTGATTTTGCTTTCTGCTTAAATCTCTCTTTATTGCCCTTGGTATTTTGAGGAGCTGGAAGGAGAGCGGGGAGAGCTGAGCTGCCGCTTCGAAGAGTTTTGCCTTGCATGGGTGGAGGCTGAGGGAGAAATCCCTGGCGATGGCAGCTCCCCAGTCCTCTGCCTCCCGCTGTGGGGTGAGGGCTGGGACAAGCCCTGGAGGTGTCCCCGTCCCACGGCTCCGTGTCAGCCGGGGTGCATGGAGCAGGCTCCGAGGATGTGCGGGAAGGGCTCTGAAGCCTCAGGTGCCTGATGCCCAGGTAGCACCGGCACCCAGAGGAGCCGTGTCTCAGCTGGGTGAGCATCCCAGCAAATCCCGCAGCTCCTTGGGGTCTTACATAGGAGCTCAGCTCCTGTGTGGCGAGGCCGGGAGCTCGGGGCGGGCTTCGTGCCCTTGGTTCAGGGTGCGCTTTGGAGCCGTGAGCCCGGTGTGCTGCTTCTCCTGAGGAGGTCAGGAGGTGGGCAGGGGGTGCAAAATAAGGCCCAACAGCCCCGTTCCCAGGGAGAAATGTTCTTGGGGTGGCCGGCTTGTGTTCGTTCCTAGGCTGTAGTTTGGACCAGCTTTGTCCCCGTGTTCCTCCCTGCGTGGTTGGTCGTGATGGAGAGCCCCGCTCTCGGGTCCCCCAAAGAGCTTAACGTGCCGGTGTGATGATGGCACGCCGGGATTTTGCTACTAATAAGCAAATAAACCTTCTAATGAGCTTTTTGGACTCCTCCTGGCTCGGGCTGGGCGCGGGGCAGAGGGCAGGCACTGGAGACGTTTCGGAGGAGGAGGTATGGCAGCGCACAGCCCAACTACAGCCTCTTTAAATATTTACCTTCCCAGCACAAGGCTGCTCCGCGCTTCCCCGCCGCGCGCGGCAGGTCGAGGGCTCTCCAGCGCCCTGCTCCGGAGGCAGCTGCTCCGATTGCCTAATTGCTTGCCGCCCATTTAAGGGGAACCGATTAAGAAATTAATTCAGAGTCTTAGGCGGCGCAGAGCCCGATTTGAATGCTTTGATCGCCGCGGAGCAGGGACGGATGCGGGCGAAGGCGCTGCTCGCCATCCATCTGCGGCGGGAGGTAATTAAGGTACGGCTGGCGTTCGGGTGGTCACGGCTCCGGCGCGGGTTTACGCAGATGTGGTCGGGCTTGTTTATATGTAGGTTGTCCTTTTTTCTCTGGGTTTCACCCCAGAATAGCCCGGAGATACCCTCTGTCAGTGCAGGTGAGCCCAGAGCCCTGCTTGTAGAGAGGGATGCTGGGGATGGGGAAAACACTCTTATTTTTTATCGGTTTCTACAAGTTTTGTGGTGTGTGGGCACCAGGGGTTTGGGGTGGGGATCCATGCTTGGTGCTGGCCTGAATGTGGGTAACCGAGCCTCTCGGCACCGTTTCCTTGTCATCCCCACACCCATGGGGGGCTCCGAATCGGAGACGCTGCTTCGGTTTCCACTTCTCTGGGTGCTGGCAACCCGATTAAACCATCGCAGCGCTGCTTGGAAGGGAAATGTGCCATAAGGCAGGTTTGCTTTTTGCAGGATTAAAAGCAAATAAATATTTATACAGTATGCAAAGCAGGCTCGATAAGATATGCATATCAGTGAGAATTTGAGGCGGTTTAGTTTTGGGTACAAGATTAAGGGGTGTGCGTGTCGGTGCATTATGTAGTTTTAAAGGGATGTTTTCCTCCTGCTGCACAAAAATAAAAATAGGAAGAGCGAAGAGCGGTTTGCGCTTCTCGGTCCGCTCTGGTCTTGGGTTTCACGATCTCCGTGCATCCCCATATCTTTAACTGCAGGGATGGAAGAAAGCCAGGGAGAGAGGGCAGTGCAGGCTGCATTTCGTATGCAAATATCATGCTGGCCCCGTTCCTAATATTCGCTGTGTTTACACGTAAATGCAAACAACTGTTGACTTAGTTTCAACAGATAATGTGTTTCATAACACAATGGAAATTAGAATTAATCTGGAATTTAGCAGGGGCTGTGTGTGTTTCCGCCAGAGCTGAGGCTCCATGGGGGCTCGGGACGGGGCTCGGGTGATACTCAGCACCCCCAGCCCATGCTGGGCAAGGGGGGGGATTTCATTTCCCCTTTCATCAGTTCTTGCAATTTTTTTTGTGGAGTCCCTCCTCGCTCCTCTTGATGGGGGGACCCGTCTGCCACTGATTTGCCGTGCTAAACCAGCCTGAAGGCGGTCCGGGCGCCGTGGGAAGGACGGGGGTTCCTCTGCAGGATGAGTGAGCTGAACCGGCTGGGAGTGCACTCGGGGACAGCGTCCCCCGAGGTGATACGGACATGGGGTAATGTGGGGACAGCTCCTCGTGGGGAGCGAGGTGCTTGTGGGAGAAACGTCAGCGTCCGCATCCGCCGCGTCCCCCAGGGCTGGGTGGTAGCGCCCAGGTCACCTTGTCCTGGTGGTGACTCCGCGTGGAAGCATCCAGGAGAGGCCCCGGCTGCGTTTTAGGGCCTCATCCTGGCCTCCTCCGGCCTGGGGCAGCCCTCGCTGGGCTCCCAGCTCTCTCTGAGGCTTCCTCGTAGCCCCGGGGAGGAGCAGCATTGCCCAGGAGCCGATCATTTGGGAGCAGCGTCATCGCCGTCTCAGGGCGTCTGCCTGTCCCCGTCCATCTGTCTGCCCATCCCTAGTAATTTTTAGCCGACTGGCTGGCTCCCACCGGGCGCCGGCTGGAGGAATTGGGATGTGTGCTGGAGGAACTGGGATGTGCCATCAGCCACCGGCGGATCTCCGCGGGGACAGGTGGCACCGGTGGGGATGTCCCGGCCCGGAGGCGTGCGGTTTTGCGGCCGCCAGGGCCCCCGGGGATGTCCTGCCCGTGATGTTGGGGTGTAGGGGAGCCGGATGCGTCCCCGGCTGCTCCTGCTGCCCGCATGGGACGCGCAGGGTAATTGGATTCCTGCCCGGGCTGGGTGGGGGCCGCGCGCACCCGGGGCTGTTTGTGTCCCGGAGCCGGCGGTGATGCGGCACCCCGATAGCGCCAGGTAAGGGCAGGATCGCTGGTGTGGCGGTGGTTTTTGGGGCTGGGGAGGGAAGCGGGGCTCCCATCCCGATGCGCACGCTCAGCATCGCCCGCAGCTCCTCTGTCAGCTCCTCTGTGGGTCTTCCCCTTAAATAAGTGGAAAAAAGGACGGAGCAGGATTTAGGAGCAGTGTGCTCCCGTGTGTCGGTGCTAACCCCCCAGGCTCCAAATTGCTTTTCCATGTCCTGTGTGTCGCTGACGGTTGCGTGTGGGGGCTGCGGGGCCCCGAGCGTCCTTTAATCCCCGCGGAAGGCCTATTTCTTTAGTTATTATTGAGCTTATTTATGCGGAGCGGAGCCAGGCACAGGGTGGCAAGCAGCACGTCCTGTAACAGGGGGAATACTCGCTACTGAAACAACAATAACCAGAGAGCTGAAATATCAGCGATAAAATTAAACCGTAATGAGATTAGGCAGTGGCTCTTCTACCCGAGCGCGCCTCGCGTGGAGATAATTACCCGGGAAGAGCAGCAAGCACGCTGCGGGCACGGCCGCGGGCTGGGATGGGGACAAGGGATGGGGACGGGCACCGGGGCTGCTCCTGGTAGAAAAGGGGAACGGGGCTGAGCCCCGAGGAGCTGGACAAGGTGCAGACCTCGCCAAATTCACCGCCCCAACGGGAAGGCTTCGGCTGCAATTTCGTGCGTCGCTGGCTTGAAGCAGCCCAGCTCGTGTCCGGGCGCAGGAGCCGCGGCGTTTTGTCACCGGCGGGTGGGATGGGGCAACAGAAAACGTGCTGGGGCTGGGACCTCGTCGGGAGGGATTCGGTTTGGGGGTTTCGTTTCTGCATCCCCAGGCACGGGGCATCACCTTCACCCGCACGCGGGATTTGCCTTTGATGAGGAGGAAAAAAGGAAGGGGAAAAAAAATAAATCCATGTGGCTGTGTGATATAAAATCTGAGTTTAGATCTCAGTAACTGCATGGAAAACAACAGGCTTTTTATGTTGGCTCTCGGGGTAGGAGGAGAGCAGGCTAGAATAAAGATTTACAGTGTTTGGGAGATTAAAGGCCCTTGGTACATTGTTCAAATACCACGAGATTAGTTTCCAAGGAGACGGATACCAGTTGCCATAGGCACCGGGGGGCCAGGAATTAGGATTGCGATTTTTTATCCTGATCACGCAAACAGTAGCTGAACGCTGCTAAAACTCCGGCTTTAAATAACACGAGTGTTAGCTTACATACCAAGAAAGCAGAGTCTGGAAACTGGATCCCATCCTCTCCCCGCTCCCCATTGCCCTTGGCTTCTCGCAGGGCGCCTCGGCCGCAGCCGCCCTGTACCGCGTTGGACCCAGGTTTAAAAATTCGGGTGCCGCAAAGCGACGTGGGGCACAAGCCCCCCGTAACACCAGGTGTCCACCACCAAATGTTGGATTTTGGCCCCGTGTCGCTCCTGATGCAAAGCCCCGTGCGTGATGTTGGGGGGACGATGCACGGCACCGGTGTGCGCCTCCTCGCCACCAGCCAGATTTCGGCTCCTGCTCACATCACCCCGACGTGCAACCCAAATCCCTGGTGCAACCCCAATCTTAGCCCCGACGGCTCCGGGGCTCCCGGGCCTGTCTCATCTTCCTAACGAGGCTTGCTCTCTTTTCGGGCCGCCCCGCAGGAACTATTCGTGGGCGGCAGCTGCAGCGGTGCAGCACCAGAGCGAGCTCCCGGTGCCCTCTCCTAATTTTAGCTGCTGCGGGCCACCCGCTTCTGGGAAATGCAACCCGAGCCCCGGCACCGCCGCAGCACCCATCCCTCGTGGCCCTGCAACCTGGGCACCCCGCTCTAGCATCGGGTGCTCCCCATCGCGGCGCTCGCAGCGTCCCTTCCCTGCCACGGCGGCGACGCTCCGATTAACGCTTTGGGTTTCCCCCCCTCCTCCTTTTTGTTTTTTTGTTTTTTTTTTTTTCCTTCTTTAATAAATGAAGAGGCAGTTGCTCGAAGCTAGAGCTTCTGCGCCTGCCCGTCGGGAGGTTGCGGCGTGGAAACTTGGCTGCGTGGGGATGCTTGAAACGCGCGGCGGAGCTGGAGGGAGCGATCCTGCCTGGCTGCGGTGACATGGAGGCGTTATCGGGGAGGGCACCCCGACTTCCAGCCGCCGCTTTGCTCCCATCTCTCTCTTTGCCCTGTGCAGAAGCCCCACGATAATTTTCCTGTTCGTCGTGCGTCCGCCGAGATCGGGATTTAGAAAAGAAAGGTAGCGGAAGAATGAAACGCTCGGATTTTGATTTCCGTAGGAAAAAGCTAAATTCCTGCTGCGGAAACGTCTCCTGGCTGCTCACAGGAGCCTCGGGTTTGTTCTGCGCTTGTTTGCGGAGCGGGACGAAGCCGCACCGGGTGAGAGATTTGCCGTGGATTAGCCGGGGCAGCGGCGCTCCGGCTGCGGTGCCTGGGGATGTTTTCGGTTCTGTGCCGGCGCGTACGTGAGGAGCTTTTCCAGCAGGTGCCCTGATTTCTGTCGGTAAAGTAACGCAGGGGAGGAGGTGTCTCGTGGCCTGAAGCCGTTCCTCCCAGTATTATCCAGCTGGAAAGGGTTAAAGAAAACCAACAGACTGGTTTGGTTTGGGGGACCCCTCCCGGCCCAGGTGCAGGGGCTGCTGGCACTGTGGGGGTGCAGGCGCAAACCGTGCGCGTGGTCAGGGTACCCCAGACTGTGCCCGGGGGCTGTCTGGCCCCCGATCACCTTCATTTTGGGACTTTTGCGAACAGGTGTAGCAAAAAAGGTCTGTGGATGTGGGGAGAGGTGTTTCAATGGGGCGGTGGTTATGGGGCAGTGGTTGGACCAGGTTATGGGGCTGGGGGCATGCAAACCTGGCCTTGTTGTTCTCGCACTGGACACGTTGGCAGGGCTACGTGGGTACCCCAAAAATCAAAGCCCCCATGCCCTCAGGAGGGCTGCGCAGCAGCCTGGGGGTGAGATTAGAGATCTGGGGGCTTTTGGGAGTGTTTAGACATTTGAGAATGTTGATGGATGTTTTGTGACCGGCAGGTATGGTGGTTATTCGCTGGAGCTGGCATCGGCGCCGACCACGCGGCTCACCAACCGCCGGCGGGGCGGACTGTGCAGAATTAGGCGTAGGGGATTACATTTTAGCGGGTTATGGGATCGCCAGGGCGTGCGGAGCAGTTACTTCTCTGCTGGCAGGCCGTGCAGTTGGAGCCTTTTGTGAGCCCCTTCACGGTGCGAAGCAGTCGCTTGCCGGCGTGCGAGCAAGCTGCCCGTGCCGAGCAGACATCCCCATCGTGGTGACAAAGAGCGGGGCCGTGCCGCGGTGCTCCCATGCCCAGGGCAGCTCTGGTTGCATCGTCCGGCGTTGCTGCTGCTGCTGTTTGTTCCAGCACTCGGCAAAACCCCTCGCTGCAATTCAAGGCAATGCAAGTCAAGCCAAGGTTCTCATCACCGCCAAAAGACCCCGAAGTCCCCAAAATGTGTTGGGGTAGATCAGTGCCGTCGGTCGGCGTCCCCTCCCTGCAGCCAGGTGCTGCCCTGGCTGCGGCTCCTGCCCCAAGCCCGTGGGGACATCGGGGACGCGTCGGAGCCGGGGGCCGCGGGGACGGTCCCTGCGCCGGGAGGGCGGGTGCTGTCCCTGGGGGGCTGTGCCCAGCCAGTGCCATTAATTGTCCCTGCAGCTCATATCGGGACAGCTCATGATGAATTTTAAAACGCGTTTAATGATAGCTGGGGCTAATTACTTAAATGTCCTCCAGGGCTGGTGTAATTTCTAAAAATCCCCTTAAATGCGCCTGCCCAGAGCAGAAGGCAATTACACCCCGGATCCCTGCCAGCTCATCGTTACACACACGGACGTGGCTCGTGGGCGCCACGTCCCCCCGGCCACCAGCGTTTCGGGTGAAACCTCCCGAGTGACTCAGGAGCCCCAGCACCATTTTCTGAAGTCCTTTTGATTACGTGCAGGCGAATTTCCCCCAGCAGTGCTCCAACGCCTGCCCCAGGCCGTCCCTCCTCTCCCCCGGAGGGGTGAACGCCCCGTGAGCCTATCTCAAGACCCACCCTGATATATTTCTTTGAATATTTATACTCAGTATGTTTTGATATATATACGCTTCATGCAGTAAAAATGGCCAGGGCTACATTTTTATAGACCTGCAGGAAAAAAATAAATAAATCACTCGATTTGTTTAAAGCTGGTATTGGTAGGGAACAGGACGAGGAGGCGATGCAGAAAGTCCTCGGTCCTGGGCACGCGGCTGTTCCCGTCCCGCAGCATCACAGGTCCCCTGCTCGGCACGGGGCTGAGCCAGGGATAATGCCCAAAAAAGAGGTTATTGCCTTTTTTTTTCTTCCTTCTGGCTGCGGGACTTGGCTTTTGATGCCGCCGTGCATCCGTTCCCTTTGCTTGGTCCTAACTGAACCTGTTTATAATTTGAAAGTTACAACAACGCCGTTTTGTGCTTGGAAATTTCCTTTCGGGGGGGGCTGTTCCTGCTTTGTTTGCCTTATTTTGCTGTTTTGTTTGCTCGGAACGCTTTGGAAATGGTGACGCAGCGCGCCGGGCGGGCGGATGTTTATTTTCGGGAGGGATGCTGCGAGGCGGGCGCGGAGGCGATGCTCTGGCTTGGCGTGGGGATTTTGGGGACCAGGTCTGTCCCTGTCCCCAGGAGCAGGCAGAGGGGGCAGGATGGGGCTGGCTGGTGGTGGGGACGCAGCAGCACCTGCAGGAACAGCTCCTGGTCGGCAGCTGGGACTCGTCCTCGGCGCCCGGACCCCTCGCTTGGGGATTTCGCCGGGCCCCCGTCCCACCCGCAGCCAGCCCTAACTGGTGTAAGAATGGTTTACCCCAGTTTCCCTAAAGCTTAGTTTCCCTCTGAGTAGACAAACAACTTCAAGCTGTACATCTTAATTTGATTTGAATAAGCCTATCGCTTGCCATGAAGTCTTTTTTTTCCCTCCCGTTTATTCCCCTTCTCCCCTTCTAAATCCGCTGTCGCTGCTGTTTGTGACCATAAATGATTAAAAGATTTACAGGAATATTCCTCCCCGCCTGAGATGAAGACCCAGATGCATCAGTTGGGCCACATTTGTGCTTCCCCTTGGGGGGAGGCAGAGGGACGAGGGTGCTGCAGCTCGTGCTCACCGCAGGGCCGCCACCAGCCTCATCCTCTGCACCATCAGCTGCAACGACCTATCTCTAATAGTAGCAGTATATAATAATAATTAGGGCACTCGTTGCTCAGGCAATGTGATCAAAATAAGGCTGTTGTCCACCAGCGCTCCCAGGAGGGTCAAGCAGCGAGCGGTGCTGCGTCCCCGGGCCGCGTCCCTTCCCGGCGGGGCCTCCGGGCGATGCGCGGTCCGAGGCCGGTGTCCTGGCTGGGACATCGGTGGCATCCCTGCCCGCACGGATGTCGCAGCTCGCGGTGGCTTTGTGGCACCGAGCCGCTCGAGGGCTGCCTGAAGCCTGCAGGTGGCACGGCCCTTCGTCCCCCAGCCTGCAGGGCGGCGCGCTTTTCGGCTCCCCGCTGTGTTTTTGGCGAGCCTTTTGGGTCCCCTCCCCAACGTCGTCCCCGGGGACAAAACTCCGCCGTCAGCTTCGCTCGGGCAGGCAGCGCTGTTAAGAAATGTCAGCTGCTTTTAAGAGGATTTTTCTGGGTCAGTGTTGGCGTGGTGCAGCAGAAGCGCTGGCACTCATCGCTCCGCCGGCCAAAAGCGCCCGCGTGGCCCCAGCGCGGCCCCGCTGTCCCCTGCCACTGTCCCTGCACGAGCAGCCGACCCAGGGCAGGTCTGGGACGCAATTTCTGCAGTTTGGTCGTTAGCATTTCCCTAACGAGGAGTTGTCCCTGCCCTCGTTAGCCTGTTTGGTGCCCTGCTGAGTGCGCTCGTCCCTCCCGGGCACCGGCAGAAATGCCCCCATGGAGACAAATGGGCCAAACCCCACTTTTCTCCCCCCAGTTTATCTGGCACAGATTTGCCTGCAGCTAATTCCTGCAGGTCGGATGCAGGCGTGAATCAGAGCAGGGCGGTGAACCGATTCGGTTCTCGCTTTGACTTTCCGCCCTGGTTTTGAGCACGGTTTAATCTCGGCCCAGGAGGCACCGGCACCGTGCGCGGTGCTGCCGGGCGGCTGCGGTTTTTGTCTGCGCAGCAAATCGAGTTACGCGCAGGCAGCTTCATTCATATTCCTCGGCTCGCCCTGCCCGGCTCCTTCTAATCTCGCCTCATTAGAAATTCCCCGGCCCCTTTTATCTGCTCGCAGCTTCAAGCACATGATTCACGGTCTGGTTTGAATGGCTCGCCGGCGTTCTCCTCTCCTTTTGCCATCCTTTATTTGCAGCTTTCAAGCCGGGCAGTGCCGTGTAGCGCTCTGCATCTCCCCTTCCCCACATTTTTGGGTGCTGCGGGCGCGATGCTGTGTGTGGGATCCTGGTGTGGGAGCAGACAGCTCGGTGCGGGGCGAGCCCCTGCCTCAGTTTCCCCTGCAGTGTCGGCATCGCCCTGGGTCGTGTCCCGTGGGTGGACCCGTGCGTGGAGACCTGGCGCTGTCACTGCACGTGGGGCTGGGTCCAGCTCAGAGCTGTGTGGGGACACCAGGTGTTGGTACTGTGGGATGGGATGTTCCCCGTGCTTATCTCCGCCACCTCATCCCAAGTGGCTGGATGCTGTGGCGTGGCTCGAGCCAGTTCAATTTTCCCTCTTTTTTCCCCGCTGTACACCGAGGGATGGAGCTCCTGGGGCTCAGCTCCTTTTTGGCTGCAGGGTCCCTGCTCCCACTGGCTTTGACCCCCAGGAACCCAAACCTTCTCCTGAGCGGCTGTTTGGGTGACACCCCATTGCCTTAAACCCCTTTGAGACCAAAAAAAAAAAAAAGGAAAAAAGAAAAAAAACTAACGAGACTTTTGCTTTCTCCCCCAAACTGAGCTTGTTGGTGATGACCGAGGTGAAGGCAGAGCACCCCGTGGCTTTGGTGCATCCTGAGGACACCTTTGGGTGCCAGACTGTCCCCTCGGCGTAGGGAGAGCCCCTGGGTATGGGGAGCGTGGGGTGGCTGGCACGGTGTCCTCATGGAGACATGTGTGTCACCCGCTCCCTATCCGCTCAGCATCCTCCTGTTTGGCACAGCCACGACCCCCTTTGGTCAGGGTGTCCCTCGTGGTGGTGACATCTGCCCCGGGATGTGTCCCAGGGCTGGAGGTGACCCCGCTGGATCAGCCGGTCCCGGTGCTGCCGGGGCGCTTGGCGCTGGCGCCGGGGTTCAGTTACGGCTTGGCAGCGTGCGCGGTTATCTGCTTTTTCTGCTCCTGGCAGGGATGAGATGATTCGCACGTGGGTGTCTTCCGCATGCCTTTGATTTTCTGCTTCTCCTCTTGCTTCTACCCACCCGCGTGTGGGGTGGCTCCACCGGAGAGATGGGGCCGGGGGCGTGGGCTGCCCCAGCCCCGTGCCGTGCCTCAGTTTCCCCTGGCATCGTGGTGGTGCCACATCCCTGTGCGTGTCTGTGGGGCAGGAGGGACCCAGGAGGAGCAGCAGCACTGACAGCAAGCTGAGTGCTTGCTCAAAACCCGTTTTTCTTTTTTTTTTTTGGCGACTTTCATCAGTTTTTTTGCCGTGAGGGGCACGCACCGTCAGCACTCCTGTCAGTAACACAATGCCTTTTTTTTTTTCCTGTTTTCAGGTGAATATGGCACTGGCAGGGAAGCCTCTAGACGTGACCCTCAGCAGCTCCAGGCCTGAGCAGTGGAATATGGTTTTCCCCCAGAAAGATGAAATCATCACCAGTTTAGTGTCTGCCTTAGACTCCATGGTAAGAGGCCGTGGGCACCAGCGCGCGGCGTCCCCATCCCCTCCCTCCCACGTTTGCCATTTCCACCTACTGAAGGCACCGCTGCAGCCCGAGCAGGGCTGACAGCCCCGGGGCTTTCAGGAGAGGGCAAGGAAGGAAAAACCTCCATCACGGAGCCGTCACGTTCCCCTCTGCCGCGGTAAAGCCCGCGGAGCTGCAAAATGCAGCACGCGCCCCGTCCCGACAGCCTTGCGGACGGGGATCAGCCCCAGCTCATCCCAGCTGCGCCTTGTTTCCCCATTAATATTTATGTCGGTGTCAGCTGAATGTAGGGGCTGGATTGTTGTTTTTTCTTTCTTGCTGTTTTACCGATGTTACCGTGAGCTTTTACACAACGGGAGAACAATGGCTTTTATCTGGGAGAACAAAGAAAATAACTTTCATATCTTTTGACGTAGAATTCCCGGTGGAAGCCTTGCATAAGTCAAGCACGCTTACATAAACAAGATAACTGTTGGGATTAATTCTCGTGGACCAGAGCTAATCTTATTTTTAACTGCGAGTGTGATCAGGAAGGGAAAGTGCATGTGTGGCAACAAATACCTAATAAAAAGCAGTGTGCTAAGTAGCCCTCCCCTTTAAAGCCCAGCAGTCAAGGTATTCACCTCGAGTGCATCTTCAGCTCTGTGCAGGTAGGCATTTTTCCCCCAGACAGCAATTTCCTTCTTTTTGACCACCATCACCACATTAAAGAGCAGGTTCCCTGGAGCTGACGCACCCCACGTGGCTTTGATGATACCCGTGCGTGCCATCCTGTACAGCAAATCGTGGTGTCATAGTCGGGTGCCTAATGAATGCACGTTCCACAGCCTCCGAGCCTCACCTCCCGCTGTAGGTTTCATAGTTCCTTCTTGCACGTTGGGCTTTTCTCTCCCCCATCCCGGAGAGGGAGGGGGGAGGGTGAGCGAACGGCTGTGTGGTGTTTGACCGCCAGCCGGGCTAAACCACAACAGCAAAATACTTCAAGTTATGTTGGGTTCTTGAAAGGAGGCTTCTAAAACCCGTATATTTTGGTGATGTGATTAAATACTCCCTTCCTGAAGAAGCTGAGCAGGAGGTAAAATGGCAGATAGAGTCTGCTTTAAGCCCGAGTGAATCAAAATCACTGTAAAAACATGTGGGGGGACTGGGAGAAGGTGGTGGCTGTGGTGGAGTTTGGTCCATGGGTAGCTGCTTTCCTGCTCCATCCCTGCCTGCCCTCGACTCGCAGCATCCTCCAGCTCACTGGGTCATGCTTTGGGTCACCTGCACTCACTGCTTGTCATCGCTTAAGGATGGAAGTGGGAAAATTCCCGTTTAAATTCCGAGCCGTGGCTGGTGTCCTCATGGCGTTGGTGCTGTGGCTTTGGGGAAGGGACTCAGGCTGCGGGCACTGCATAACAATCATAACGAAAAATAATAATAAAAATGCATATACACGTGTGTTATGTATAGCAGGAAACACACGTTACATAAAATGGATTAATGGAGGAAGTTCTTTTCCATCTCTTTAATGTTTTGCATAACTGTACAAGAAGAATCACTCGGCTAATCCAGACTTTGACCATATTAGTGTTCTGTAGCCGAAATAAGATTCCCGTGCTCCTTATTATGTTAGGGTTGGTGGAAAAATACAAGTCGTTGGGTTTGCTTTTTTACCAGGGATGTTTTCTTCTAAAGAAATACTATGAGATGGTTACTTTTAGGGGAGGAAAAGTAGAAGCGAAATGCTTTCAAACCAAACCAGCTGCTTTTTGCATATCTAAGCCACGTACCTTTATGGAGTCGTAAAGTTGCCAAAGTGTTTATAGAGTAGTGGGTGCCATAAAAACCATCATATTTGGATCAAAACAAGAATATCATTGATGATGGATGCGGGTAGCTGACGCGAGGCACCGCTCCGGCTCTGACCCGGCCGCGTCTCCGCAGTGCTCCGCGCTGTCCAAGCTGAACGCCGAGGTGGCCTGCATCGCCGTGCACGACGAGAGCGCCTTCGTGGTGGGCACCGAGAAGGGCAGAGTCTTCCTCAGCGCCAGGAAGGAGCTGCAGGCCGACTTCCAGAAGTTCTGCCGTGAGTATCCCGGGTGGGAAGGGGGAACGTGGTGGGGCGCGCTTAGCTGCGTGTGCGGGCGATGCGCTCGGGTTCCTTAATTGTGTGTTCAAAGACGCGCCAGTTGCAGGAGCTTGGTGCTCCGTTAGCTCAGGACCCCAAAATTGCACAAAGAGGCTGAGGCTGGGGGAATGGGGTGGATGGGAGCCTTTTTCAGGGATGGCACCTCATGCTCTGACTCCTTTCCAACGCATCCTTTGGTCAGTGAGGTCTGGGGCACGGCCATCTTGGGGAATTAGCAGACATCGGTTCTTCCAGGGAACAGCCAGGAGCCAAGGGTTTTCTTCTGCTTTTGGAAAGACAGGAACAGATTTGGGGGACTGGGAGTGCTGTTTGTGGGGATGTTTACTTTTGGGGGGCCAACAGAAATGGAAGGACACCTTGAGTGTCCCAGGTGCCACCACCCACTTTGCCCGGACGTGCATACGCTGTCCTATATGTAGGCCCTACAAAAACAAACCGAGAGGCTAGGGGAAGGCAGGAGAACCTGTGGTTTGGCATCATCCCTATCAGGCCAGCTGGAGCTTACCCCCACTGGTGGGAAGGGAGGTGGTTTTGGTGGCGCTGGTGAACCCCAAGCTGGGGAGGGGTGGCCCAGAGCCGATCCGCTGGTGCCCAGTGCCTGCAGCGAGCGCGGCCACCACGCGCGGTGGGACGTCAGTGGGGGCAAACAGCCTGCGTCTGCGTGCACACATGGCCTGGTGTTGATGGAAACCATATTCGTGCTTAATCCGTTAGAGAAATTGCCCAAGAACGGTTCATCCTAGTGAAAACATGAGTGCTGTAAAGCTGCCAGGGTCACTGTCTGCTTGGATGATCCGTTGCACATGTGCCGGGCGAAGCGGCACTGCTCGCCCGGAGCGGTCGGATTTGCAGCACAGCTTCCCCGAGCGCCTCGGCTCTCCCGGCCCTGCTCCTCCGTCCTGCTGCGGATGGGAGGCTGACATTTCTCCCCCTCTGTTTGGAGCCAGCAAAGCTGCCTGCAGTTATTCTCCATCTTGATGCATTTCATTCTGTGTGCAATTTTTTTTTGAACAGAGGCATTTCAGGGAAGTTTCTGGGGGTTCTGGCTCCCCACCGCAGGCAGAAGGCAGGAGAGAAACTTAGTGGGCAGTGCAAGGGAGCAAAACCTTTAAGTTAAAGACAAACTGTGTCACCCCACAGCTCTCGTTAGCTGATGACTGTCTGCAAATCTCACTTTTGGAAACAGCCACAAATGTTCTGCTCGGTGACCTCCAGCTGTCCTGGGGCAAGCCTAAAGGTACCCAGGCGCTCAGCGTCGGGTCGGAGTTCCCCTCGCCTTCCGTTTAATTTACACCTTTGTGAAAATGGAATTGTAACATCTGGTACAAACCATGAAATCCTGATGGTGGGGTTCTGACAAAGCGGCTGATACTCGAGACAGGGTGAAATGCGATAACTCTGTCTTGAATTATAAATGGCCGAGGCTCAGCTCCACTACATAAAGCTCTTACAACTGGCATGCATCGTAAAGCATCCCTGGAAATGCCTCTGATTTATAGTCTAGCTGCCCCCTTAGAAAGGATCTGAAATAATCTAAACCAGACATCACCGGGAGATGTAAGAAGCCTCTTATCTGCCGAGCTGTGCTCCTCCGGGCTCACAGACCTCTCTCGAACGCTCTCGTTTATCTGGAACTCTGGCTCAGCCTTTCCTGACGCACAGGGGGACTTTGACAATTATAAAGATTGATGCTAATGGAGGGGTGTTTGCGCCTCGACAGGAGGGAGAGTCTTGGAAGGTGTGAATTTGGGTGGATTTCACCATGTTTGTAAATTACCCAGGGTCTCCTCCCCAGCAGCGTCTCAGTGCCCCATCCCTCTGGCTTCTTAAAAATAATAAATAAATAAATAAATACATAGGGGGGGAATTTAAAAAGGGTCAGGGTAGCAGGTGGAGGTCTCCACTCAAGTCAATGATGGGCGGTCGAGACACTTTGCAGCAGGGAAACGAGGTGCAATGTGAGAGCAGGGACGAGGAGGGACAGCGTGGGGGTGACATGGGGACACTCCCCAAAGCCACCCAACAGTGGCGGAGTAATGCGTACAGTGATTTGTTTTAATTATTATTATTTATTCTAAGTCACTTGTGCCGGGTATCAGGAGAAGCAGGACACGAGCCAGCTCCCAGAGCTGGGCACAGGGCAGTCACCTGCCCTCGGTGCCGATGTCCAGGCAGACGTGGCCGTCCTATTTCTGTGTCCCCGTGTGCCAGGAGGGGTGGGCGAGCTTCTCCTTGAGCACCCACGCGGCAGCCAGGGCTGATCGCTGGTGAGAGCCTGTCGAGGATGATGAAGGAATTAGTCCTTTGCCACTGAAAATCCCTGGTGAATCGGTTTAGCTAGAATGGCAATAATGCACTTGTAGTGTTTAATTTTCTGTGCATTTAGAGACGCAAGGAAGTCGTTGCCGAAGATATGCTTTATTTGAGGTTTAATGGGGGAAATTAGCAGGAAATAGCTAGTATTACTGAGGTACGTGATGCTGAAGGGTAAAAAAGCCTCTGAGAAAGGCGGATTTTCTTTTTTCAGAGAGATTGAAGGCTAAGCAGATTGAAACCAGAGAAAAGAAACACACTGGCCAATTAATCACAACAGCGTCGGCGCGGCTGGGTGTGTAAAATGGGGGTGCTAGGGCACACGATGGCACTGCTGCCCGTGCCTGCACCTTTCCCTGCATGTCTGGGGCTGTCGTGGGCACCCCTGCTGCTTAAAGGATTTTGCTGACACCGGGGTCTGGCAGGGGGTCCAGTGCCTGTGGGACTACGGCTTCGTGCGTTGGGTGGGCAGGGATGTGTGCTGAAGCAGGCGGTGCTCAGCCAACTGGTTTCGTCGTCTCATGCGGTCACTGCCAGGTGCTTTGAGGCTGCTGGTGGTGTTGCCCGTTGAACCTTTTCCCACCGCAGCATCTCCCTTTTCTTCTCTCCGCCCGCAGGAGTCCAGCAGCGGAGGGAGCAGGACGCAGAGGCGCAGAAGAAGGCAAAGGAGTGCGGGCGAAGCGTGCTCAGGGTCTCCCCGGACCAGGGATCAGACGTGTACCTCCTCAGGAAGATGGTAGAGGAAGTGTTTGATGTGCTTTATAGTAAGAACCTTCACGATTCCATTTGGGGATTTGGATGGCCCCGGGGCTTGCTGCGCTGCCAGCTCCAGCCCGCCTCGGCGAGTGTGCCCCTGCCCGTGGCTTTGGGACCGGTGGCCCCCAGCACGGTGGCACCTGCTGATGTGCAGGGTCTGCACTGTGCTGAGAGCAGGTCCAGCCACTGCCTCGTCCCTTTGCAGGCTGGCAGTGAAAGGGGCTGTGCCCCAAACGTGTAACACCATGTGCCGCAAAAAAAATCTCCCCTCTTGGGGGGGGGACCCTCCATCAGGCCAGCTGAAGGCTCTGCCGAGGGCTAAATGGGGTTCTCACGTGCACCTTCATCCCGAACGCTGCCTTACAGCATCTCCTCACCAGCGCGTGTCGGGGCTCTGCAGCGCCTCGCTCTCCCCTTTCCGTGGCAGGCCTGCTTAAAAGGAAAAAGATGACTTTTCTCGCAGGCGGCCCCACAGCCTCAGCTCCGTGAGATGAGCTGGTGCCATTCCAGCACATGCATCATCCCCAGCAATAAAGCTTCTGCAATTAAAATGTAGATGACCATATGGCTGCTGCTACGTAGCCCAGTGGGTTGCAGAGCTCCCTCTGGGCCCAAGCTGTGGATGCTGGAGCTGCGGCAGTGCCCACTCCGCGCTCAGGACGTCCCCGATTGGGGATCTATGGGGTTTGCTCGCAGCATTTTGGGTGTTAGCAGTGAGGATCAGGCTCCTCGTTGTTGTACAGCTCCACGTTTCAGCGCCTGCTCCTACCTGCACGCAGAGTTTGCTGCTGTTTATTTGAAGCTCGCCCCGCCAGTGTGCACTGCGGGCTTTGCAGAGGGAGGGGAGGCAGCATCGCTTCCCCCGGCCAGGACAGTTGGGATCAGAAGCTGAGGTTTTCTAAAACCACTTAAAGAACTTGGATGAGGTATTCCCATTAAAGGGGGTGATCAGATCCTCTCGCCGCCTTTGAAAGGCTCAGCCCAAGTCATCAGGAAAGGGAAATGCAGAAAAGCCAAGAGAATGAGCCGGGGCTGGCGTTGCAGCGTGGACAGAGCCCCACGCTGAGATGCAGGCTTCGTTTTCCTGCTGCTGCAAGAAAGCTGGCCTTTAAAGCCTCCGGGGAATATGGCAATAATCCTTATATAATGTAAATACCTATTATATGAGAAGTTTGACCAGGGTGCATTGGCATGGTGAGGGACAGACAGAGGCCAGTGTGTTAGGGCGAGTTTGGAGATGCAGTGTGCAGGGTTGAGGCGTGGTGAACGTGTGCGTGGGTTTAACGCAGAGCCCCAACAAGTTGGACACATCCCTGAGCAGAGGGGTTTGGCCCCGGCGTTACCACACAAAGATGTAATTCTGGCTTTGCTGCTAATTCAGCCGCAGGAGCTGTTTCCATCCCCACACCTACCTTGAGTCTCCATCTAGGGAAATCTGCCGGGCAGATGCTCGCCCTCGGCAGCTGCTCGCTCAGCAGAAGGAGCTGTGGCCTGGGTAACATCTGTTGATCTGGGGGAGAAACGCAGCTTGCCAGCAAGGCAACCGATGGAGCCATCATTCCCGGCGCACCCACGGTCAGGTTTTGCACTGGGGCTGTGATGGGGCTGTGCTCGTGTAGGGAAAATCCTCTGCTGGTTGACCAGGGAGAAATAGCGCAGAAGACAGTAGGTGTCCCAGGGTGATTCTGTTCCTAATACCGACAGGAGTGTTAGAAATTAGCAGTTATCTGTCTTACTCTTTTTTTTTTTTTTTATCCTTTCAGTTGCCTCCCATCAACAGGGATTGGAAACAAAAATCTTAGAAAATGCTCAGTCAAAAAGATCGCATATTCCCTCCAGAGCTGGGTAATCTCCACACCAACAGGATGACTGATTACCGCCGGCTTCTATTAAACAGGCATTAATGATGATTATTGTCTCTCTTTAGCTAAACCATGAGCCTCTGCGTGGCAGCGCGAGGCTTGGTGAAGGTCACTTTGACAATAACACATTCCCCATAAAAATGTGTTTGGGGAGTTGTCGAGCTCTGAGTTGATAAGGAGCTGCTTGGGCATGGGGAGCGTCTCCCCCCGTCGCAAAGAGAGGCAATGGTGGGAGGTGGAAAGCCGCTAACACTGGCGCATCGAGGCAGGGAAGCTGCCGGTGCCTTCCGAGCCTGCAGAAAGTGTTCTTGCAGTGTTGTGGTTCAAAGGTTTGGTTCGAAACTTCTGTTATTGGCTTAATTAAAACATTATCCATCTCGGCTATAAGGAACCTTGATGGCTTGTGCAAGTCACACATCATTAGTTATCATGCTTTGCTTCAAAGAACATGTTGAAGAAATCACTTTTAATAAGGACTTGCTGACAGTGCCACAAGATTTCCAGGGTTTCTGTAAGATCTTTTGTGTTTATTTTTATTTATTTACTTAATTTTCAAAGAGAGAAAAAAGAAAAGATTTTAAAGAAAATCACCAGTATAAAATCCCAACACTCTTTAAATGTCCCCCAATCTCCCCTGCTCGGTGCTGTGGCCTGGATGGAGACCCCATGGGACTGGAGATGGAGGAGCGAAACCTTGCCACGCAGCCAGATGTTGTGCATCTGGACGCTGGTTTGCCAGACGGGTCACATTCATGCACGACTGTTCCTTCTGCTTCGTGCTATGAGCACCAGGTTTATTTGTTGCAGCTAGTTGGGTTGGTTTCCAGAGTAATTGCTCAGGAGAGAGCAGCTCAAGGGGCTTGGTGATTTCCCCCGAAACACTTCAGCAGGGCCTGGTTTTCTGTCTTGTCTGGGATGCAGGCTGCCTCAAGCATCCCAGCTGTGGGGACACGGCCTCTGTTGTAATTTTAGAAAATCTCCGCAGAGCAGCGATGCTCTCTGGTCAGCATTCACTGCTCAGGAAGGGTTTGCTCCCATTTGCTCCCAGCCTTTCGGGGAGGTTTAGCTATCAGAGCTACCGGTTGTGTCACCAAGCCAGCCCCATGCATCTGTGGGATTTGGGGGCTGATGAAGGGAATGGGGCAGTTGAAAGTACTGATGTTCACTCTGCCTTCCAGTTGGGGAATGAAGGGAAACTGCTGGGGGTTTCTTCTTATCTTTCCATGTGCCATGAGGCTGCCTGACAGCAGCAGGGCTCAAAGTGCTTTCTATTTTTTTTCCAAGAGGTAAAATAAGGAAAAAGACTGAAAATTGCAGAATATTTCAGTAAACATGAGATAGAAACCTGCATGAGCCCGTCATCCTCCTTTGTCAGCACTTGGCTACCTCTCCTCTTGCTGGCGACCAGATCCCTCGCTGGCACAGGTCCACTGGGATGCCATGGGTGGGCCAAGAGATCCCAGCGAGGGATTTCACTGTGCAGCCCCAGAGAGGAGACGTCTGCTTATCAGCTTTTGTGAGATTTTTATTAATTAATGCTTTGAAAGTGCTGAAGGTCCTTAAATGCTAAGCGCAGAGGTAGGAGACGGCTTCCTTCACCTACCTAGCCTAATGGCGTCTCCATCGGGATCTCATAGCAGTGCCCATGGTCGCGGTTTTGCTCTCGTGTTTGCTCCTTGAACCCCACCTGGCTGCAGTCCAGAGGGTTGGGGGTCCCTGCCCTGTGTAACTCTGCCCCTTCCCCAGGTGAAGCGGTGGGGAAGAGCAGCGTAGTCCCCTTGCCCTATGAGCGGTTCCTGAAAGAGCCGGGACTGCTGGCAGTGGCCGGCTTGCCCGAGGGGATCAGCTTTAAGAAACCCATGGAGTACGACGTGAAGTCCCTGATGGCCATTTTAGAGCACAGCCACAGCATCCGCTTCAGGCTAAAAAGGTAATTTCAGGGATCCCGGCAGGGCTGGAGGGGGGCGAATCCTTGGCGTGTTGGCGCATGTAACGCTGGGGTGGGGTGGGGCTGCTGCTGAGCGGAGCTGTGCTCTCGCTGTAGGAGGGCCCTGCCAGAATTTCAGCTGCGGTACACTAGGTGCTTCCTCGCCTCCAAAGAGGTTTCCAATGTAAATGTCGCAGGCTCCTTCCTAAGTGTTTTTGTGCCAGATGACGAGGGAGGCTGGGGACATCAGCGGGGCGAAGTCCCTGGCTGTTGGGACTGTATTGTCACAAGGGGCCTGTCAGTTTTGGATGCGTTTCCTCTGAGCTCGCCTGAGTTGAAGCACCTTGGATCAATTCAGAGAAATGCTGAGCACTTGCAAATACCTCCTTTGAAGGCTCAGCACTTCTGGAAAATCAGGCTGAGATAGCTAAAAGTAGGACACTCAGAATTTGAGCTGTTTGTGTAACTGTGGCTGCCTGTCTCATGTGAGGCATGTGCGCTTCCTTGCTACGAAACGCATCCTTGAGCTGCCTGAGGTCCCAGCTGAGCATGCCATGAGTCTTTGGTGCTGAGAAGGGCAATACAGTCGATTGGTGACAGTCCCACAAATTGTTTTACTCCTTGGTGACAGTCCCACAAATTTTAAGTTTAAGGAGTAAAACAACTCCTTAAACGCACCAGGCCACGGAGCTAGATGGCTTTGTTGGAGCTATAAACATTTTGAACTACCATAAGACTGATCTGCTCTACTTAAAGAAGAAGAACATGATGCAGATGCCTGAAGAAGCTGTAGAAGGCTAGGTGGCTGCTGTAATTTTTGAAACAATGAGTAAAAAGAAGCCAGGCAGCCCTCAGTGTACACCTCAGGGTGTCCCCTCCCAGGCATGGCCCATCTGAAGGCTCTCCTGTCTCCTTCCACATCTCTGCTCATCCAGCTAATTTATCCTACTCTCGTCTGCCCTGAACAATGGCAGATGATGTGGGCAACTTCCGAAGCCTCTGTCCCCACAGTTTTGGGCTCTGCACACCCCATCTTTCCCCCACCCTTGCTTTAAGCAGTTTGCCCCTTCCCAGGCACAGGGTGTTGGTGGCAGGAGGATGACAGCTCCCGGCACACATAGGCCGCGGTGCTCAGCGCCCAGGTCACCGACAGTGCCATGGACCTGAAGGAACCTGTTTTTTCCTCTTCTTCTCCTTTTCTTCCCTTCAGGCCGGCGGACGAGCCCAGCAGAGAGCTGAACCCTAGCGTAGACTTGACTTGTACCTCCCTCGCGCCCAAGGGCAGCCGGGACGCTGGTGCCAACGGCCACATGGCCAAACCCTCCGGCCAGGACGCTCCCTCTGCCGTAGCCGTGACCAATTTCTTATACGGTGTCTCGCTGCCTACGCAGATTGCCGTGGACCTAAAGCAAGAGGTGTCCTCCGGTCTGCACGGGGCGACCGCGGCCAGCGAAGCGCTGCTGCCCAGGCCCTCAGGAGAGCTGAAGGTGCCTTCCTCACAGGAGTACAGCGACTGCTGTGGTAATAGCCTCGAGTTTGCTCGCAGACGAGGGCCTGGTGCGAAGCCCCACAGAGCTGAAAGGGGAAAGATGGTTTTTTGGGGGGCTGGGTTGGGCTGTAGAGCGGCCTGCTGAAATGTGTGGGGTGTGTGTGGCCGGCAGGGTGTGACTGGAGGTTGGACCCCAGGCTGTGACAGCACAAATTGATAACAAAATTGGCCCTGGTGCTCATGCAGCCCTCGCAGAGATGAGGAAGCCCCTGTGGCACCGTCCCAGCCCTTCCCTGGGTGCCCTCTCTGGGTCTGGGGGTGACATGGTGTGTCCAGGACTCCACAGGGTGGTGAAGGGGAGGGTGGATGAAGGAGAGCTGGTGGGGGTGAGGGACATGGCACAGCTGCCCAGCCCTGGGTCGTTGTCACTGGCGGGGACACGTAGGAGCTTGTTGAGGTGCCCAAAGCATCATTCAGGCTCTTATCAGCCCTTTCTCATCTTCCCTCATGTCCAGGACAGAAATCGGCCGTCTCTGGGGGCCCTCTTATCCAGAATGTGCACTCTTCCAAGCGCATCCTCTTCTCCATTGTCCACGACAAGACAGGTCTGTGTCCCGCCTCAGAAGCAGCCATTGGGCACCTCTTTGGGAAAGGTTCCCCCACCCGGCCATAAATAGTCTCCATCTGTCCCCGTGGTCTGCAGGGACCCTGCAATGCCACCACACAGATGGCAGGGAAGTCCCAGCCCCACATTGTGCCTGGGGAGCCAGGGCATGGCTCGGGTGAGGCTGTTTGCCCAAGCTGCCAAGGGCAAATAGGCGCCGAAAGCTTTGCGTGGTTTCAAAACAACTGGAACCCGCTCACCCCGGCCTGACTCTGCTGCAGTGCCCAAGGCAGGATCAGTGCGAGGAGGAGACTCTGCCACTTCCCCACCTCAACCCCACCCCAAGCACGTGCAGCCTAGAAATGCTGACGTGTCTATGCCAAAACCCTTGCCTCTGTGCTTAAAAAAAAAAGAGAAAAAAAAAAGGTGGGAAAGTTGGGAAAGAGAAGGTATGAAAAAGCTCCTTTGTGAAATTGCTGTGCCTTTCAAATGTTTGTTTCAGGTAGAGCTTGCTCTATCCCGGAGGGTCTTTCATTTCAGGGTTGAGATGTTTTATGGGGTCATTTCTCAGGAATCTGTTTTGCACACACACAGCTGCAGAGGAGCTTGCTTCAGGCTGGGGATGGGGAAGCCCAGACCTTATCTGCCAGCCTGGCAGAATCCGCTCAGGAAGGGGGAAATAATTATTTTTTAAAGCAACAAAGTCTTGTTCCTGGTTCTCAACACTTCGCGCGAGAAAAGTGCATCTGCTGTGTATGAACCATATGGAAGTTCCTTATTTCTTATATTTTGTTTTGATAGATAAGTGGGACAGTTTTATAAAAGAAACTGAAGATATCAACACCCTTAGGGAGTGCGTGCAAATTCTGTTTAACAGCAGATATGGTGAGTAGGAGTTAATATCCCATTATGCATCTGCAGCTCTTGTGGTTTGCATATCATTATATAGCAATCATTTTTGTTCCCTAACACAGCAGCAGGAGCCATATGCTAGAGCTCCCTTCTCTTCTTAACACGTTTAGCCCAGCAGCTCCCAGTCTGGGTGTCTGTTGAAGGTTATGTCAATATTTCCATTTGGAGTCCCTCCGTCAAGGAATTTATAACTTGGACGTAAAACAGCCTGGCCTGGAGCGTGGCACGGCCAGGTCAGCACCCGCTGGCACTGCGGGCAAGGGGGAGTGGTCGCATGCAGCCATTTTAAATTAACGTGGCAGGAAAAAAAAAGGCAGATCATTGCTATTCCAGCTGCTTTTTGTCCACTCACAGAGCTTATGAGCATCTTTGGTGCTGCCCTTGCCACGGGCAGCACTTTCAGGTTAGGTCCCTGGAGGTTTGGGCTTGGGAAATGGCTCGCAAATGGGCTGACAGGCTGGGGCTTGTTGCCTGTGACATCCTCATCAGGCCATATAACTGGGGTTTTATGTGAGCTGTGTGACTGATAACCTATATATGAGCTGTGTGACTCGCGAGCTGTACAGCTCAGAGACCTGCTGCGGGCCAAGCAAGAGATAAGAGAACAGGAGGCACACGCTCTGCTTTTCACACCAGCCGGAGTTCAAGCCTTTTCACCTTCATTTTATCATTCGCTAAAGAAAAAGCATGCACTGAAGTGAAAGCCATGCGTTCACCTTTCAGCTGAAGCCTTGGGGTTAGACCACATGGTCCCCGTCCCGTACCGGAAGATCGCGTGTGACCCCGAGGCGGTGGAAATTATCGGCATCCCTGACAAAATCCCCTTCAAAAGACCTTGCACCTACGGCGTCCCCAAACTCAAGCGGATACTGGAGGAGAGGCACAACATCCACTTTGTCATCAAGAGGTGGGTGGCGAGGTGGGAGGTGTCCTCCCTCCATGAGAGCTGCCGCCTGTCAGGAGCGGGCTGCTCTCAATGCAGTCCCCTGGTGTTAGCTCGGCACCGATGTGCTCAACGTTAACGGGGTAATTACAGCACATTTGGATCGCATTTTGGCTCGCTCACAGCACATTTGGCTGGTTGGGTGCCCTGGGAGTGCTCCGTGGGGACACAGCCATCCCCCTGACAGGGCACTGCACGTGCCTTGAGGGAACCGGGAATTTAAGCTCTGTTCCCTCTGTGCCCCAAGGGTTTGCTTTTACACCCAAAACTCATTTTAATCTTCTTTATGGAAAAGAGTTAAACAGTTATTGTACAGAGGTAAGTAGGGAGGTTTCCCTTCCCCACTGCCTCCTCCGATTTCCATCTCTTTCCCTTTCTGTGAGCATGCCACAGGGCTGTCTGTAGCACCGTCACCCTGTCACCCTGCTGTAACCCCATTCGGACATTGCGGTTGCCTCACTGAGCATTTCGGGTGGCAGCGGGGCCCTCCCATCACAGCACAACCCTCAAGTGACATTTGCAGGTGGGAGGAGTGGTGTCTGTGAGGAGGAACATCCATATTTACTCCACACAGAGTGATTCTCCTCCACCTCGATATTTTGAGGTGCTCCTTTGTGGACATCCTGTGTACACAACCATGAGGATGTGTCACGTACAGGCAGGGTGCTGGGTCCTGGTCACTGCTTTTCTGCTGGAGCGGGAGGATTGGAAGCTTCTGCTTTGGTCCCATCATCTTCTGGTAAAGCCAGCCTGTAGCAGCCTCATTTAATAAGTTAATTAAATGAAGAGAATGACTTATACGCAGATTTAAAGGTGCTTTAGTTAAAAAGCATGCAGTGTGAGATTGCTTGGTTGCACCACAATCTGAAAGGCTTTTTTTAGGGAATAAATAAATTGACTATTTTGACTTGCTTTAATGCTGTTTGTAAATAAAACCTAAAACCCAGTCATTAGAAGCACCTATTTCTAATCCTTTTTTTTCCTTTCCCTTCTAGGATGTTCGATGAGAGAATTTTCACAGGTATGTTCTCTGTGCCTTTTGACTTATTGCCTGCAAATTGAAAGATTATCCAGAGGAGCAGAGTTGAAATAACAACATCTGTAAACAGCAATAGCGCAGGACACGCCGTTGTGCTCAGTGGGGAGAAGCCCAGGCTGCGTGCCATGCCTGGGGGCGATGCGATTGCCTTTGCCCAGGACCAGAGCACTGTGCACCCCCAGAGAGTGGTTTGAAGTGGGGAATACGCGCGGCACAAGGCTGGGTTGCTCCCTGCACCCGACTGAGCTTCATCTGCAGGCAGCACATGACGTGTTTCCGTGCTTTTGTGAGGGAGAAAAATCGCTGCTGGGTTCTTCATTGGTAAATTATCCTCTTTCTTTTGTCTGGAAGGTGCTAGCATCATCCAGTCGCTGACTGGTTTTAGAAGAAAGATGGCAAAAATCAATCTGATCAGTGACAAAACCCCGGGGGGATTCTTCTGCTTTCTTTTCCCCACACTTAATCCTGCTCACTGGAGATGGAGAAGCCACGTTAAGTGCTTCTCACTACATCAGGGCAGGTGTTGGGGGGGTCCCAGCTCCCTCTTGGGGCAGAGGGGAGCTGGCTCCACGTCCCAGCCTGGGAAGTTGGGAAGCTGCTGCGGGAACGGCACTGAGCGCTCCGGGTTAATTGCCCAGCCCTGCTCCCAGGTGTCCCGGGCTGGGCTCGCAAGTAAAGACATGTTTGGGGTTTTCCTTTCTTTCCGGGTGCTGGCGGCGTCCCAGACACCGCCTGACATCTCCAAGGGATGGATTAACCCCTGTGGCACTGCAACAGCACCCCAGGGGTGCTCACAGAGGGAAATTCCAGCAGAGTCTGGAGGAGGTCCCACCTCCACGGGTGGTTTCTCTATCTCCAGTCCCATTCATGATTTTCTTTGCTCGAGAAAATGATTTTTAAACTATCGCCCACCCCTAAGGGATGGAGCTCCGAATTGCTTCTTGGACGCTTGGATTTTCCTTGCAAATCCATCAGTTTGCCTGATGTCTTGGGGGAGGCATCGCGCACAGCCTGACAGGGGGGTGATGGAGCAGCTCCTCCCTGCCCACGCTCGAGAGCTGCTGGTGGAAAGCTCCATGCTGGGAGCTCGGGGTCACTTGGCAGGGAGGTGCAAGTGGAAATGAGGAGACTGGGAAGCAGATCCAGCACGGCTGGGGCGGGTGGCAGCCCCCCTCTTCCCTGCCTGCTCCCTGCAGGGCTACCAGAAGCAAAACACATTAAACCTGTCTTTCTGCGATTTGTGTCAGCACTTCTGACTGTGCAAAAAAAAGCATCTGCTGAGTCAGGAGGTGCCATTTTTGCAAAGACACTTTTTCAGCGCAGAGCTGTATTTTAACTTGCCGACTATAAAGCATCTCAAAGCTTCCCCATACAGTTTTACTCACCCTTTAATTAAAATACCCACCACTGCTAGGAAACCTATTTTTGCTGCTCCCCTGGGTAGTAGCTTAAGGCTGGCTTCGTTGCTGCAAGAACAAGATTTGGTCCGTAGAAAGCACAAATTAAGAGGAGCCTTTTGGACTGTCGGTAGATAAATAGTGTCTTTACGGCTCTATATTGCTGCTGGTCCTATTGCCAGAGCCCTGCCCTTCCATGCAGGCTGGAGCCTAAAGGAAAAAGGCTTCGTTTTCCCAGGGACAGGATGTGTTTTGGAAGGGAGGGGATGTCGTGATGGTGCTTTGAGACCAGCCAAGAGCCTTTTGCAGCTATTTAACAAGACACCTACAAGATTTCTGCAGCCTGGCGGCATAATTTCATTCCCTCCTTCCCCCAGCACTAATCCTTCAGTTCTTCCTTCACCTTCCCTGCCTGATTTTCATTTCCTACCCTGTCATCAGATCGCTTGTTTCATCTCCAAGGTCATTGCTGAGGCTTTGTTTCAGCTCCTTTCAGGCTGCTGAGGGAAACGGAAGGGAAAGGGGAGGTTTTGCAGGGTGACCCGATCCTTGTGCCCCCCCTGCAGCACATCCTTGCTCCCGAGCTGCTTCCCAGTCCCAGCAGCCAGCCCCTTCGCGTGGTGCTCAGCAAGGTTCCCCAGCACACACCGAGTTTTGCAGGGGTTTAATCAAGAGCTGTGCTATTATTTTGACATGTAAACCCAATTTAAATCTGCACCTTTCTCTTTGCAAACAGACAGCTCTTGAAAACCTGTCCCTCACCCCAATTTTAGCTCTGGGACTAGAGAGGGAGCACGTGGAGGTGGAGGAGCTGTGTTGCTGCGAGTTTACCTCTCAGGTTGCTAATTCTGGTTGCTAATTCTGGTTTTGTTTTTAATTCCAAACCCGCCCTGCGCACCCGGCACCAGGAAGTAAATTTACCAAAGACCCAACCAAGCTGGAGCCCTCCAGCCCCCCCGGGGAGATCTCCCCCGAGCCGCACCGCGGGGCCGTGCTGGACCTGGCGGGGACGTCGCAGGCCGGCAGCAGGTAAGTGGCGCTTCGGTGTGCCTGTGCCAAAATGGCAAATTTGGAGTCACTGTTTTTGTAGAAAAGTGGTGAAATCGGTGCCATGCCCGGGCAGGCTGGCATTATCTGCAGGAGCGATCTCAAGTGTTAAAGCATGGCCTAAGGATCCACCCTCAGCCAGCAACAAAACAAACCATCCTGCTAATTAAGTGTTATTTGTTTATAAAGCTCACTAGGAGACTAATAGCGGATTAACCAACGCTTAATAAAGGTGGGGTTGCAGAGTTCAGCAGGTCAGTAGGGTTTTTGTAAGTCTCTGCCTCTGGCACGACTGGCAACCGGCTGTGCCATGAGGCTGACGGGTCTGTAACGTGCCCACAGCACCTATGGAGCGTGTGGCTCTGCTCCCCAGGCCGTGCTGGGGGATCAGGCAGATGTTATTCTCTGTGTAGCCCCAGATTCCTTCAATTTTGCTTCACCTGACCAGGAGCAACAATGCTAGCCCCAACATTTAGCTCCAAACCAAGTTTCCTGGGGTGCCTTTCCGCACATCCGTGTGGGCACCACCAGCTGCAGGGGGTTAGGAGGGAGGTGCAGGAGCTCCCCACAAGCCCTGCACGAGGTCTCGCTGCACATAAGCCATTTCGGCCATGGCTGCTGGACCACATTTCAGTTTTGCCAAAGGAGGTGGCTCCACGGGTGAGCAGGTTCACTGTGGATGGTTGTAGAGAGGCAGAGCCAGCTGGAGGCGCGGGCAAAGAGTGCTGGCTGGGTTGGCTCACTTGGCCCAGGTGTGGTTGATATACTGGCCGGTATTTTACAAGGGTTGAAATGATCGGTGCTAGCCCCAGAGGAGAGCATCCCCAGAGGCTGCCCCGTGCTCAGGGGGCAGCTCGCGGGTGCTGTGCAGGAGAGGGGCTGGCTGAGTCATCAGGCCCCGCCGGCGTCAGCACAGAGCTCGTACACGGTGATTCATCTCCTCCCGAGGCAGGAATTGAAAGCTGGTTAGAGGAATCACACCCAAGTGCCCGTTTCTCCCCCCAGAAGCCATGAAGGGTCTCCAGGTGAGAGCCGTGCCCTGAGATACCTGTGTTACGGCAGGGGAAACCAGGCTGGCCTGAATCCAAGCACTCCACTGGTGGTTTGGGGCACCTGTGGCAGAGGGGGAATTAAACTCAGGTCTCCAGAATCCTGCACGAGGGCTTGGCCACGAAGCCATTTTTTAGCTAGCTCTTGCTTGCTCTCCACACCGTGCTGAACGTGGCTGGAAGCATTTAGACTTGGAGAGCAGCAGAGTGTCACAGGGGTGTCAGGGAAAAGTGATACTGCAAATATCGCTGGTCCCCAAGCACACTGCAGGGCTGAAGTCTGGCCTGAGGCTTCTCATTTTTCTCTTCATTTGTTAACATTTGCAATTAGGACACTTTTAATTTTTGCCACAGAAGATTTCACCGCGCTGATAAATTGGTGTGACTGAAAACAAGCAGGCGGAGAGACGGGACGAGGGGTGCTGAGCTGGTTTCTGCAAAGCAGTAGGTAGAACACCAGCTGCTGCATCTCTGTGGGAGCATCCCTGGTGCCGCACCAGCCCTATCTCAGCTGCCATGCTCCAGCTGGGACCAGGCAGGGGTTGCGTGGTGCAGTAAAACCGCTTCAGAAGACTTTGTGGAAGAAAAATAGGTTTTGTAGGGGCAGTTTGTGCTCAGCCAGGTTTGGATGGCACTTCCCGTGGTGTTGCTGGGACATGGAGCATGCTGGGCTGGGCTGGGCTGGGCTGACCTCATTCTACTGCTAAAATTCAGGCACAACCTGAAGATCATCCTGGGGTCCCTTTCGAATCTATCAGACCTGTCCTGGTTGTGTCTATATGTGCATCATTCCTGGTTTACGCTGTGTGCATGCACATTGAATCAGGCCACGTTCCCCAGTTTTCCATGCTCTGTGGTTAACTTTTAGGTCCAACGGGAATTGTGAATTCCTGGGGTGGTGGTGGTGCTAAATGGGCTTTGCTCTCCCGCAGGCAGAAATTAAATCTCCCAATGCATTGATCACACAGACCTGCAGGAAAAAATATGTGTGCTTGAAAGATACTCAAATCCTGCTTTGTTCTTCCTGCAAATGAGAAAAGCTCAGTTCCCTGATAGGAGCACAGCATTTCCATACCTGTGGTCCACCCAGGTCAGAGTCTAGGTCCAGGGCAGTGCCAGACACTCCAGGGTAACACACCCCTCCTAAAGACATCCTCCTAAATTTCCCTAGTGAAAGCTTGACTGTGACCTGAGCTGGAGAAGTTTAAACCCCTACCCAAAGCTCCAATTTGATATATGTTGTACTTGCTAGACAAGACATCCTTTTTTACCCATTTAAGATCTGTCCTTACAGCAGGACTGGGGAGAGTGTTTCAAGAGCTCTCCTGGATCCCTTCACCGTGCCCGTACTTTGACGCCATTGAGTGGATTTAGGCGAGTGAGGAGTGCTTTTGAAAATCCCCCCTGAGCCAACAGGGATGTGAAGCCTGCTCAGAAGGGTTTCCCTTCCCTCAGAGGACCAGCATTATGGAGGACCGCGTTCTCCACTGCCATTCCTCATGTTTTGCTGCCAAAGTGCCATGGTTGTTCTCGTTTAAGAAAGACAGGAAGAAAATCCATCCTGAGAATGCAAAGTGATCTAATTTGGATGCCGAACACCTTGCATAAATTTCTAAGCGTGTGAAGTTAACTGTAGACACAAGTTTGGGATAGTGCCCAGTATCCAGGGGAGAAAGGCTTTGGGCAGAATAAATATTTACCAAATCAATTGACTTTTTTCCTCTCTCCCCGTTTGCTTTTGCTCCATGAGTAACTACATTGTAATGAGGCTTAACGCACTGCTCTCTGCCGTAATGGGATGGGGTCTGTGAGGTTTGGGACTGCTGTTAAACCCCCTCCCGCTGGGATGGGTCCAACACACACGTGGGTTTAAGCTTTCCTTCTGATTGCTTTGTTACTACCCCTCTTGTCTGCCTCTCCTTTCCAGGTCGGAGAAGTGCAGTGTTTCTGAAAGCTGTGAACCAGGTGAGGAACAATTCATTTTCTCTTGCAAAACGGCAATGTTTTGGGGTGGAATTTTGTGCCACCCCAGGAAACGCGAAGTGCCCGGTGAGGGGGTGACCCCCAGCCCTTGGGCAGGGCTGACTGCACATCCAGCGCGAGGGGTGTGCTGCACGTGTCCTCCTTGCACCGCGGGCACAGCTGGCCTGCCGTGCAGGGTGGTGGCAGTAAAACCCACCTAGCAAAACAAATGCAAAGCTGGGGAACAAAGCCATCCCCCTCCTGCTGCATGAACAAAATAATTGTGGGTGAACGCCTGGGAACACAGGCTAACCTCGTTGTGCTTCTGAGCAGTCTGATAGCCCACTCGGATGGGCAGCTGGGATAAATTCCTAGTGAAAAGCCACTAGAGAAGTTGGCTGTGAAGTACCTTTGAAGTGTGGCCTCAGTTATACAGTTTCCCCACAGGGCACTCCTGTGGGATTTTATCTCCATCTGATAGATGCAGATACAAAGGGTCTTACTCTGTGACCCTCCAATTAGATCCAAAAAGCACGTAAATTGAAATATCAAGACTTAAGCACGTGCTTAAAAATGATGCTAAATGAAGTCTTTCATCTCCAAGTTCCTTTCCACGTGAAAGCTGCCAGGACTGGGTCACTGGACGTCAGCCGAGCGGCAGCGATCAGCTGTGTCGGTGCTCTGACCACTGCCAACAAGAAGGAAATGTTTTCCCCAGGCTCAAACAAATTCCCCGGGATTTTTCCCTGGTATGAGGTTGCTGCACTGCTGCCTGATTCACTCGGGGGCTTGGACCCATTTAAATGCCACCAGATAGGCAAAGCCACTCTGAGTGAATTAGTCCTACCCGAAATGAAGGAAAATTTGTCTCGAGATAAGTGCCAGCCCAGCTGAGCACGGTGGGACAGCCTGTGAGCATCGTCCAGAGCCTGACGCAGGTCAGATATTAGGAGAAATTTTTATACCAGAAGGGTTGTGCAGCATTGGAACAGACTGCCCAGGGACGTGGCTGAGTCACCATCCCTTGAGGTCTTCGAGGAACGTGTAGGTTCAACTTAGCAGCATGGCTTAGTGGTGGAGTTGTCAGTACGAGGTTAAAGGTTGGACTGGATGATCTCAGAGTCCTTTTCCAACCTGAATGATTGTATGATTCTACGCTGGAGATTGTCTTTGGTTGTCTTTCCCCCTTAGGTACCTCAGGAGAGCTGGGTGGGATCAGGCAGATCAAAATTGAGCCGGATGAGCTGGACATCATTCAGATCACAGTTCCAGGTAGGCGCTGGGGTCCTCTTCACAGGGAGTGCTGCGTTGCGCTCTCTCAAAGTTTAGCTTGGAGAAGATCCACTTGTGGGTCATCTCCCGGTGCAGGCTGTCCGCCTCGACGCTTGCACCGTTTATTTCTTTACTGAAAGTCATTTTAAAGGGCGTATCAGCAATCGGCTGGGTTTGCTGCTTTCCTTTGGGTGTGGGCTTGGAAGATCCCAGATATTGAGTGTGGGATCTTTTGACAAGGCACTAAATTTAGAAAGCCAGCCTGTTGAAGAAGAGATTGTAAGAACAAGTTTTTTTTTAAAGCATTTTAAGCACGTGCTGAAAACATGTTGGATATGGCGACACTGGTGTGTTTCCCCACGTTTCTTCCTGGGAGAGGTCGGTGGTGATACATGGGGACAGAGCTGGGGACAGAGACCGAGCAGCTGGTGCTAGAGTGCAGCTGGGAGCCTTGTTTCCCCAGGAACATCCATTTCTAGAGCAGCTACCTGACCTGGGTAGCGCACCGACTGGTAGGACAACGCTTAGAGCTTAATGAGTGGATAGGTAGCACTTTGCATTTTCAGTGTGCTTTACAAACATTAATTAATAATCTCACCAGAATTAGGGCAGCAACACGACTCCCAACATGCCCGAGTGCGAGCGATACTGGGAGCAGCAATGATGCCGATCCCCGTTGCACCCAAATTGCTGCAGTCTCCATTGCACCCAAAGGCACCGGTCCCCTTATGCGGGTGATGTTCTGGGAGTCGCTCCAGGATTATCGCAGAAAGGATTTAACGTGTGGTTACTACAGGGGATGGAGAAAGGAGTGAGGGCTAGCGGTAGATCAAACGTTTTCATTTTCAACTTGGCAGCTCGTGGAAGAGAAGAAAGTTAAATGCATGGTGAGCTGGCAGTGCGGGGGAGGAGGAGGTGTTATCACTTCTCCAGAGCCAGGTAGATCACACTTGAAGTCTGGAGTCCACTTTTTATTGCCTTATTTGAAGGTACAGTTCAGTCAGAGGGAGTACAGCTTAGGGCAATGAAGATGATTAATAGAAAAGAGGTGCTCATGTACAAGGAGAAATTGATGAAATTTGGATTATTTATCCTGTGAGGAGAAGATTAAGAAGTGACCTGATTGAAGTATTTAAACTAGCTAAAGGTTTATTTAAAGCTAAATTTGGATAGCTCTTTGAGGGCATCAGAGAGTCCGGTATTAGGGGATACAGGTTTAAATTAAGAGGGCATACGCATATATATGTAAGGGAGACTTCAGGAGGTGTCATTTCAGGGAGGAAGGCAGCTTTAGTGGAATGATCTTCCCAAGGTGGAGTCGTTCAGTCAAGCAGCATTAACTTTTTAAGCTAGAACTGAGTGTCCAGATGGAGTTAAGCCAATTAAATCATTCTGAACCATTTTTGCTCTTCACCTTCTGCAGAAGTTAGGAAGAAACTTTTGCTCTTTCCCCTTGGTCTGAGAGGTCAGGTGCATTTTGGGGATGCTGCAGGCCACGGCGTGTGGGGCTCCCACCTGGACTGGGGATGCCCTTAGAGCAGTCCCTGCTGATGGGCCAACCCCCTCTGAAACCTCTTTTTGGGGTTGGTGCCCCTCTCCTTGAAAGAAAAGCTGCCCGTGGTGTGTTGTCCACAGACCGATCACCCACTTCAGATGAGATGCACGACCCGGTGACCACGCACATGGCCTCGGAGGAGTCGAGCTACATCCTAGACGCAGTAGCAGGTGATGGAAATGGCACGTCCAGGAGACTGGATGTCCCAGTGCATGGAAATTCATGCATGTATCAGAAATGAGTAAATGCGAGCCAAGATGATGGGGTCAGGACCCTCTTCCAGAGTCATGGTCTCAGTTGGGCTGGCTGGGAGCTCTGGTAGACAGGGGATGCTTGTTGGGTGCTGCCATGGCATGACCAAGGTTTTGGGGGACAGTGTGACACTGCCAGCCTGAGCCTGTGCTTGGGCAGGGGCTCAGAGCTCAGCGAGAGGCATGGGGGTCGTTGGGTGACGGTGGGGGACCTGGAAGGCTCCTGCTCATATCTGGTCTGGCTTTGCTGGTGCTGGCCACTGCTCACCCTCCTCTTCCTCAGCAGGGACCGAGAAGGGGCCCGGTGAGGAGTCACGGCACGAGGAGAAGCAGATGGAGGCATCAGGTGAGGTTCTGATGAACCCGGAGCATCTCCAATAATTGCAAAGTTTGGGAAGTTTAGACGGACACGGATGTATTTTGGGTTGTGTCTGGTGTGCCGTTTACATCATCTGCAAAGCATCCAGCCACCAGAAAGCTCCATGCAGAAGGGCACCCCTGTATTTTGGGGATGCAATGCTCAGCTGATGTGTGCTGGTGACTGGAGCAGATCCCACCAGTGCCACCTCCACGCACGAGCAGGTCTCCATCCTCCCCTCTCGCATTGGTAGCATCTTTTGCCCAGACTTACATTTTCCCTATTTTTCCTCCTTGCTGCTGCGCAGCGGGGAGATTAGTGCTGCATCCCTGCCCTTCCTCGCTCAGGGCTGAGTTTGGAGGCAGCTGCCACAGGACCAGCTCTGGCTTTGGAGGCAGGACGAGCTCACGAGGGCTGCTCACCTTCGCTGCATGTCGCTTGCACTGGAGGCAGCGGATTTCTCAGAGCATCTCTCCTTTTATTTTTTTTGCAGATGGTATAGGGGACGTTTTAAGTCATTTGAGGAAACAAGTGGAAATTTTGTTCAACACGAGATACGGTGAGCTGGTCATCGACATGTGTGTGTAATGCCAAGTGCTGCCTTCGGCCACGGGGAGCTCCTAATTGCTAAGAAATGTCACCTACCATTTCCAAACCGGTTGCCGAGGAAAGGTGCAATCTAATTTGTTCATTTGCTGTCTGCCGGGCTTGTGAACGCATCTGAAGTCTCCCTGGGCCTCGTTATTGCAGCTCTTCCCCTTGGCTTCCTCGATGCCTTTTTGCTGGCTGCAGCCCAGGGTTTGTGGCGGTGACCTTCAGCCTTCCTCCCGCAGAGATGGGGGCTGGCAGGGCTGCCCAGCACTCGTTTGAAATATCCAAGAGGGTTTTCCATCCGTCTGGGCTGTGTCGTGGCCAGGAGGGCTGGCTGGGTGCAGGGGCCAGCACTTGGCGTGCCCTGCCCTGGGGGCACACACCAAGCATCCCATGCTCCCTCCTCCTCGCAAGGAAAGGCAAAGAGGTCTGCTGGGGAGCACGCTGCAAAAAATAACAAAAAGCAGGTTATTGCCTGCTTTCGGTGCCAAAGGATGCGTCTCCTAACTTAATTAAGTTGATCAGGGCATTCGGAGTTGCAGAAAAAATATGTATTTTACCTCCCACTACTTTATATAAAGGTTACTTAACTCAGGGAAAATGCAAGTGAGCTTATGTGCACCTTGTGAGCTGGCAGAAGGTTTCTCTGCTGCTGGGGACAGAAGGTGCAGCTCTGCCCGTGCGGCCCCAAAATGCCAGAGGCAGAGCAGTGAGAGCTGACATCCCCTCTCCTTGTGTGGCCGAGGGTTGGCCGTGAGGTCTGGGCGTGGGGTCCCCGATGCAAACACTTGCAGCTGCGTCAGGACGTGTTACTAAGGGCTGGTCACATAAAAGCAGAAAACTCAAATGAAAGTCCTGGTGGCTGCCTGGCTTCATGCCTTGACTCCCATCCACCTGCATCAGGCGGACAGGACATCCCTACCAGCATAACCAGAAAAGTCCCCAAAACCTCCCCAACCCCCGCTGATGTATCGTGTCTCTGCTGCCTTGATCCAACGGGGCAAGCTAACGAGACGTGGTCCTCCCGCAGCGAAAGCCATAGGAATATCGGAGCCAGTCAAAGTCCCCTACTCCAAGTTCCTGATGTACCCCGAGGACCTGTTCGTCGTAGGCTTGCCGGAGGGCATCCTGCTGCGGCGCCCCAACTGCTTCGGGATTGCAAAGCTGAAGAAGATCCTGCAAGCGAGCAACAACATCCAGTTTGTCATTAAAAGGTGAGGCAAGTGGAGTGCCCGTCCCGCGGGGAGGATGCTGCAGCTCGGAGCTCTTGCTCCTGGGGACGCGGCCGCGATGCAGTGTCCTGGAGAGCACCCATCACTTGGTCACCATCAGTGAATTTCTTTGATTAGAAGCCATCAAATGATGTGGCCTTGGTGGAGCAGTCCCCAAGGAGTCAGCGGCGTTGCTGTTGGTCTCTCCCTTTGTCTTTTTGTTTTGAAAGTCACCTTTGCAAGGGTTTGGCCTTAGGAGCAGGGAGCACCCAAGGGTGCCAGGCATGGGGCAAGGAGGGGCTGGGCGCCCCAGAGGGTTTTCCTGCGTGCAGTGGCTCCAGCCAAGGTCCAGATGTGCACATCTGTGTCCCAGAGGGGTGTCGCATGCTACAGGCATCAGGCAGATGCTGTCCTTGCACTGAGGGGGTGTCACAGGAGCTGGGGGGAGCTGTAAGAAGCCACTGTCAACATGCAGCAATGGCGTTGGGAAAGAATCCTGCAGAGATGGGTTTTTAAATGTCTTTAGGTATCTTTGAGGGTTTCTCACCCAAACAATGACAATTTCGTGTGCCAATTGTATGTTGAAAGCAGTTAGGCAGGCTTTTCCTGTCCCCGAGACACATGCAGGACCACATCTCATAAAAGTTTGTAGGCACTGATTTAAGCTGCTCAGCCAGCGCAGGCTTAATCTTATCCCATGGAGTGTTACACGGGCTCACTAAAGAGGCTGTCAGCATGAAAATTATTTCCGAAGTTCCCCTGCTGTATTGCAGGAGCTTTAAAATTGCATTAGCCAGATATGTTTAGTGGGTTTGCGGCTGGAGGAGCGTTATCCTCGGTGATGGATGGAGCAGTAAAACGTTGATGGCTTTGCTGGATGGGGGCTCGCTCACGCTGCGCCTGCTTCTCGCTCTTTTCCAGGCCAGAGCTGCTGGCAGAGGGCGTTAAGGAGATGGCATCGGACAGCCCAGGAGCCAAAGGTAGGCTTCAAAGCGCCATTAAGGGCAGGGTACGAGAGGAACAAGGGCATTTCCCTGCTGCACATCTCGTGCCGTCTCTCTCCACCTCATTTTTGGCCCATGCAAAGGCAGCCGTGGCGTTCAGCGCTGCCGAGCCCAGCCCTTGTGCATCCCCTCGGTGGTACCGCAGGTCCTAACGCCTCTGTGTCCCCTGCCCCAGCTGCCGGCGAGAGGGACTGCAGTGACACGCTGCTGGACGACGCTGTGAAGAGGCAGGGCTTCCAAGGTGAGCCCCAAGAGGCCTTCGGGACGGGCCTGCATGTACCGGGGGACTTTGGGGAACATCCCGTGGCCACCACAGAGCCCTCGTGGCAGGGGCGTGGAGGCTCCACCTCATTGCATGGGGGAAACAGATGTGGAAAAGGAGCTGCCATGAGATTTTAGGGATTGAGGGACTGGTAGAGGAGAGAATCAAGGATGGGAGGGAGAAAAGGAAAGGAGACAGGGCGAGAGAGAGGCAGTAGACAAGCTGGAAGATGGATGCGCAGCCAGGGGCAGGTCCCGCAGGTCCATGGGAGAGCCTTGAAGTGCTCTGGATGGTGCCCTAATTAAACAGCTTTGCTTATCTCGCCATCTGACCTTGCGAGACACATAATTAAGCCTTGTAAGATTCGGGGTTTGCATTTTTTGTGGCTTTTTCCACCCGGGTGATGTTTGTACAAACACCACTCCCACCACAGCACATCTCCAGCGTGGGGTGCATCTTTCTGGGGCAGCTCAAAAAATCAGGGGAAGGAGCAGCCACGGAGAGCCCCTGGCTTGTTATGGGCGAGTGCTGCCCCACTCGAGCAGTCCACAAAGAGGGATGGAGGCTTTTAAAGGGCTTTGGCTTTTCAGGCAGGGTTTTGAGCGTGCTTTATTTTAACGCTGCTAATTATCACAACTGAATCTTCGATTTCATGCAGCTTTTATTCTTAGCAAACAGGCAGGGGAAAAAAACATATTTCTGTTTAGATTATTTTTAAGGACTTTGAATGGCCTACTCCAGAGATTAGCTAATTGCAAGATAAGGACTTTCCTATAATTAGAAAATCGTATTACTTAAAAGTCACTGAGTGCCTTTTAATTTAACAGCAGAAGTCCATAATTGTTTCTTTATTTTACAGAAAATTATGATGCCAGGCTTTCCAGAATAGACATTGCTAACACACTGCGGGAACAAGTCCAGGACCTGTTCAATAAGAAATACGGTGAGGAATCGGGGTGGGAGTTATTTTCATTCCCCTCTCTCCCCTCCCTGATTTTTTGCCCCCATCCCTCCCTCTCCCCCACCACGTCCTTGCTGGGTGCTTCCATTTGTCTCCCCCTTCCCCTGCGGAGCGGCTGGTGTTTTGCTGGGTGCCCGAGGATGGGAGTTGCTGTTTCCCAGGGAGGGGAACAAGGTCTCTGCCGCAGGCGCTGGCTGTGTAGGTGGCTCCCACGCAGAGCCCTTTGTGCCGTCCCTAGATGGGCTTTTCCATATTTTATCCCCCCTCGGTGCAGAACAGCGATGGTGATTTCATTAGCGGAGCTGGAGAGATTTGTCTGAGCGCCTAGGGATGGGGGTGGAAGAGAATAAGGGGGGGCCATACAGCAAGTGCTTGGATGTTAGGTACCGTTCTTCCCATCTTTTAGGGTCTTTTAGGGACACCTTCTTGGGCTCTGCAGGGTATCCCCATGCCCTGCCCACCCAAGCACCTGCTGTGTATCATGCAAGGCAAGGCAATGCCTTTATCCCGTTTTCTAGATGGGGTGAGACTTGCCCAGGTTCCCCAGGACCTGCTCTTCATCAGCCAGCAAGCCAGTGTAATTATTGCCAGGCAACCCATAGGCTCAGTCCTACAGCCAGACATCAGAGAGGGGACAGGGATGTGAAGTTATCTCCAAATAATGTCCCCAAGCAAACACCGGGGTTTGGGTGGGACTGGGGGTGGAGCCAGAGCCACGGTCAAGGCCACATCCCTGCCATCCTGCACGCTTACCTCTTGCTTCTCTTCCAGGCGAAGCCTTGGGGATCAAATACCCCGTACAAGTGCCATACAAGCGGATCAAAAGCAATCCGGGGTCGGTGATCATCGAGGGGCTGCCCCCCGGCATCCCCTTCCGCAAGCCCTGCACCTTTGGCTCTCAGAACCTGGAGAGGATACTGGCCGTGGCCGATAAAATCAAGTTCACAGTGACGAGGTACGGCCCCCAGAGCTGCCTGCACCCTGCGGGCAGGGGGAAAGCGGAGGGAGCTGGCACGGTGCTGCTGTGCCCCAACCTAAATGCACCGCAGGCTCCGCCAGCCCCTATAAATGCAGCACAGACCTCCAGCCCCAAGACAGCAATTCGACTGGCAGTTAATGCTTTGGAGTGGGTCATAAAATGGAGCCTCCTCCCGCTCCTTCCTCCCGCCTGCTGCCCAGGGAGGAGGTGGGAAGGGGCTGAGAATGGCGCCGGCAGGGCTGCAGCCCCCAAAATGGCTCTGTGGGAGATCTCAGGGCACCGGGTGCGTGGGCAGAGAAATCCCAAACAGCTTTTCTAGGACTTGAGGTGGGATAAAAGTGGACGGTGTTAGCGCTGGAGTGAGAGCAGAGAGCCGGGCTCCTGCAGCAGGGGGACACCACTCCATCAGCAAGTTCTGCAGCCAAACTGGGGGGGCACCAGTAGGGAAGGGGAAGGCACTGGTGCAAATGGGTCGGGGAAACAGGTTCATGTGAATCCATCGCTCTTGCTAGGCCATGCTGCGTGTCTTCATACCCACAAAGAGCGTGCTGCCCAGAGCTGGGAGTGTGGGGTTCATTCCTGGTGACGTTTCATTTGAAATCTTCTTTTTTCCTTCTTTTTTACAGGCCTTTCCAAGGACTCATCCCCAAACCCGGTAAGAGATGATGCCTTTTTGCCTAAGCAACGTGTTGGCTCGGTGTTTATTATTGGGCAGGGAGCTGTGTGGTGTGAATGGTGCGCTGATTTTATCAGCTGGAAGAAGGTTGTCACCGACCTTGCTTTCCTGTGTTTCCCATTTATTTATTTTTTGCCATTATTTGATGCATCTGAGGATGTTCCCCCAACCGAGGCAGCTGGCCTCAGCTTCATGCAGTTGTACTGCTGCTATTTCCTTCAAATGACGGCGTTTTTAAAGAGCTAATCTAGGGCAGGAATCCAGGTTCTGCATTTAAGAAAGCACACGCTCCTAAAAGTAAATACCTTGCAATTAGCTGAGGGTTCACCAGCAGGGTGCCAGGGAGGGGGGAGCGCTGCGGGACCCCCATCGGTCTGCACCGGTCTGCAGCTCCGTCTCTCCCTCCTGGGCTCTCTGGAAAAGAGCTGCTGCTAGAAATGCAGTTAAAAACCTGTCTTTGTTTTAAATGTCTGCAATCACAGCCAATGGAAGAGCACAGATGGGTGCAAAAACCGTTGTCGTCTTTATTGATGGCTTTCCATTTCCTTGGCCAGCCTCCACGGAGATGGCACAATTTAGGGAAGAAAAATATGACAGAGAGGAAAACATTTGTATGGCCTTATTGGGAGCTGCAGAGAGGTGGTAGACTCCAGAGACGGCTCCGACAAAAGGAGGTCTGTCTGCGAAATTGGGAGCAGGGGCTGCGCAGCACAATTCCCTGCCCGGCCACGTCCACGGAGAAGTCCCCTGAGACCTCCTCAGGCTTTGGGTCAGCCTCCTTATCTCCTTATCAGCCTCCTTATCTCGCGTCGGCCGGATCTTTAACCGAGCCTTGGGTGAATGCCAGTTTAGCAGAACGTGGCTTTTCCGGGGGATCACAGGGACGTAGCACTGGGGCGAGCCGAGGGCGGGCCCGCTCCTCCAGCCCTTCCCGTTCCCCTGCCGTAACCTGGGTAATTGCGTTAGGAGACACCGATCTGACACAAATCTCACCGTTAGCAAAGGAGCACATCAGAAGGCAAATATTTCAGCCTGCCAGCTGGCTTGGAAATGCAGCGTGATAAATAGAGATGTAGAAGAGTTTGATTTTATTTTCCATGCACATTTTTTTTCCCTCCTTCTCCAGCTGAACGTTCGCACCACGGGTTTGCCCACGCTAGCACAAAATCAAAGACGTTTTATTCTGTGTATTGTCTTACCTAGAGGGCTCCGGAGGAGGTCACGGCATCCCTGCCCCCCAAAAAAATCCCCACTGACAGCAATTAACCTCTCTCCTGCTTTTCCATCGTCTCACACCTCGGTGGATGGTGGCCACGCAGTGGCACATCCCTTGCGTTTCCTTCGATTGCTTTTTATCTGCCTTAACAAAATTAATGATTTCCAAATAGCCATAGATCAAAAAAAATTCAGATTTAAGAGAGGTTGTCATGTTCTTTTTGCCTCAATCTTTTGTAGTGAAGTCCTGCCACATGAAATTAAGACCAACAGAAGTGCATGCTTGGCATTAAAACAAAATCAATGAACATCTCTTTTATTTCACGGAGGAGCGGTAAAATAAAAGCAATGGCTACTCCCAAACAGGAGGGTATTGCAAAGGCACCTGAAAGTCAGAAAGCCCAGGAGATGACTTTAATGATATAAGGGAGGTTACATTTTCATGGCTCATCTTGGCCAAAAGTGATGTGAAAAATATACGTTTTAAGGAAGAAAGGAAATTGAACATAAACTTTTTTAATAAAAAAATCACTTTGGTGTGATTTTAGTTGGTTTAAGCTGAATTAACAGCATTTCGTTTGCTTTAAGCTAGTTGTGCACCCTCCGCATGGCAAATAACTGCCCAAATAACCGCAGGGATGCAGGGGAGCGGGTTCTGTGTTGCTCTCCTAATTTTAGGAGAACCCATTTTTTGAGTGCAACAGAAACAGATAAATTGATTTAAATATAATGCAAGTGCCTGGCGCTCTTTTTCTCCAAATTATCTGTAATTTCTCTGCCAAGATGCTCTCTCCCTTACAGCTGTGGGGATGAGATCGGCCGATGCCTGTGTGCACAGAGGTGCTCTCTGGGCTCAGAAGAAGGTGTTTTGGAGAATGAGGCCATTTTGGGGAAAAGCAAACCCCGAGGTGATGGGGAGCCGTGGGTGCTCCCCCGTGTCCACAGCAGGCCAGCATCTGTAGCGTAGTTGTTCAGCACGGGTTTCCAGCTGCCTTTCAAGGCTCAGCAGCGGTCCTGATGCTGCTGGCACAGCTGCCAACACCTTATCCACGTGCTGCTCCCTGCAGCGAGCATCCCTGTCCCGCGGGGATGCTGCACCAGGGGCTTGCACCCCTCCGCACCCCAAACCAGGCACAGCGCAGCCAGGGGGCCGGGGTTCCCACGCGGCTCTGTCCCCTCTGGCCTCCAGAGGCTGGCATTTTGTCTTCCAGTTCCTTTTCTTCCCACTGCTGTTGTCTGCTCGGTGCAAAAGACCTTCACACTCCCCTTTTGACAGCAGAGCGATCCTTCTGCATTCAGACAGAAGTGGGGGAGCAGGGGTGAAGCGCGAGTGCTACAAACACAGCACTTAGCCTTTCTTTTCTTCTGTCCTGAGGCACAGAGATACAAAACAGGCTTAATTTGAGCCTTCGAAAAAAAAAAATCAGGCATAAGTAATCTAGCAAAAAAAAAATATCTTTCTGTATGTTAATTTTTATGTGCTTTGATTGAAAATGTACACCAGCTCCATCTGTCCTATTCCCCAAACTCCCCACCACCCTGATAGATTATTTCCCACACTCCAATTAATAAAGTAGGGCAGGCAGTGTTCTTTAATTAAAAAAACCACACATCCAGGCATCCTTTTTTTTTTTTTTTTTAATCACAAGAGCACAATCCTCCGCAAGACTTTGATGAGATGTGCCTCACATTGGAAACTCCGAACCACAAGAAAAACAACGAGAGAAAAGCACTTGGATGCAGCAGGAACCGGAGCAGAGCGTGGCTCTCTCCATCCCCACGGCTCCCGGGCAGCCCCACATCCCTCAGCCCCCTGTTTAAGCCCCGTGAGAGCCGCTGGGTTGTTGTTCCTTCTGCTCTGCCTTCCTTTATCCAGGATGACTTATTTCTTGTTTTACCGTTAAGCTGGTCAGCGTTGTTAGTCTGAAGGTGGAACATGGAGCAGATGATGGTGTAAACGGCTGTGTGGCTTCCAAGCCTGTTTTAAGCACCTCTGTGGTTGGGATCACCGTGATCTTTGCTTTTTTTGTTGTTGTTTTTTCCTCCTTTTCTCTTCCACGTGGTGCACACAGCATCCCCACATACACGAAGGCAGTGCCATCGCCCAGCCGATTCCAGCCTTGCAGTTCCTTTGCTTTGCTCCCGCTCCTCACAGCCTCATGTCCTGCTGTGGTCTTCAGAGACCCCCAAACCCCTTTTTTTCTGCACTTTGCAGGGAGCCGGGCGCTGCCTTGTCCTGGCGGTGCTGCGGCACATGCGTGCTCCGCACACGAGAGCAGCGGCCGTGACCCTGGTGGGTGGCTGAGCACACCTGGGTTACCAGGGCAAGAAACTCAATTATCTTTCTTAATCAGCCTGATTTAATAACAGCACCTTGACATCTTCACCTGAAGGTGAAAATGTTTGGCTTTATTTTATTTATTTCCAAATAAATACAAATTAAAATATACTTTATTAGCTCCCAGACCTGCCTTCGCCCCCTGCCTGTGCTCCAGCACCCCGACCCTTCTCCCCAGCGGGTTTCCCTTGCCCGTGCAGGCGTGTCCCATCTGCATTTCTTCCTCTTTGCATTGCACATTCACCAAAATATTTTGTGCAGTGACTGCTTTCCCGGACCTCCTTGAACTGTTTGCTTTTCTGCCTCTTTTGAGGGGTGTGATGTTGCTCCTCTCTGCACTCAGCAAATTCGGCGGCGCCCCCCGTAGCTGCAGAACTAACCCAACTCCGCTTTGCTTCCCGTCTGCTCCAACCTTACGTTTTCCCTCCCTCCCAAGTGTCCCCCAGGCTCTTTAGGGGCACATCATAGCCCCGTGGGATGCTCGGGGCCTTAGGCACTTCCCCAGATCAGCCCCTGGGCCGTGCAGCCTGCCCAGCAGGTCAGCCACCGCCAGCTCTGTGCCGCAAGGACTCGGGAGCAGAGCAACCTTAGTCGGGACAGCATCGCCCTGCGTTTTGCTTTTGTTTGTGAACACAGAACCAAGCTGTAGCACTCATTGCTCTCTTTTTCTTTCTCTCTTTTTTTTTTTCTTCTTTTAACTTGCGCTGTAGCCCCTAGACGGATAACGTCATTGGAAAAAGCGTACGCTGCCTTGAATGGTACGTAGCTCAGTTGGTGCATCGTAGATGGTAGCAGACAAGAAATGCACTTGCCTATTAATGTGGGAATGAAAATGCGTTAAAACTCCAAATTTCAGGTATTTTTTCCTCTCTGCTGTGTTTCCCTGTGACACCAAGCCCGGAGTGGTGCAGGCTGTGTGCACCAGCCCTGTGTTGTGGTGCTGATGCTCTCTCCTCCGCAGGGCTGTGGCCGTCGGTGCCAGCTCTGCTCGAGGCACGCCGACCTGACAAGTCACGCTTAGCTCATCCCCGTGGCCCAGCAGTTAATGTGTTAAAAGGTCCCCTGCCATTCGCAGTGAGCACTTGCACAGATTGGGGGCTGGTTTTTTTTGGGGGGGCTGGTTTGTTTTTTGTTTTTCTTTGCTTTAACACGCTCTGGGCACTGGTGTGCAGCTGTGCAGGCTCCAAGGATTTAACGTCTCTGCTAACTTAGGAGCAGAGGAGCTTGCCTGGTGCTTGCCTCAGCGGAACCAGGCTTATTCCCAGCATCTGGGGTTCTGGCCATGTCTGGTTGCTCACCGCGTGCTCCTGCACATTTCTAGTTGTGCTTTGAGAACACGCAGAGGCGGAGCTGCCTCTGTCTGCGTTAACCCCAGGTCACTGCGGAGCAGCCGCAGCAATGTTAGCGGGTCTATTCCGGATTTACACTGGTGTCACTGAACTGCACCCTGAGAAGATTTGGAAGGTGAGGAGAGGTGCGTGTGTGTCCTCTGGAGGCTCAGGGCCAGATCCTGACAGCCGTCAGCACGCTGATCCCAAGCCCAGTGGCGTGCTCCATTGAAATCAGAGGGATTGCCCCAAGGAGGGGCCGTCTGCTTGCAAGGGCAGCGGGTACCAGGCCGTGGGGACATAATTTGGGCAGTGGTCACCTCCTGGTGGACATGCTGGAGCACCCGCGTGTTCAGATAACGGCGGGGTTCATTCATCACCTGGGTTCGGGGTGCGGACACCCGCGGTGCCCCGTGAGCATCCCCAGCTCGTGCCTGGGCTCAGTGCAGGCGTAAGCGTGACCCTGCTGAGTTAATTGCTAGAGGCAGGGAGTCCTGATCCGGTGATAAAATAGCAATAAGCACATTACAGATTTGGGGAAAAAAAAATAGTCAACTGGCTACTTATTTAATTAAAAAATAATAATAAATTAAATAGATAGCACAGATTTGAACCCAGCAGCATTCATAAACCTGCTTTTTGTTCAGGACTTAGCACATCCTTGGTGGCATGTTGTCCCAAACCAAATGTCTAAGGTAAAGGTAGATCGAGATCTCTCTTGCCCAGGGGTGGTGGGGACACAGAGGATGCAGGGGCAGGTCCCTGGGAAGCAGCACCGCAGGACGGAGCCTCCTCTCTGGCTTCTCTGTTACGCATGCTCAGTTCCAGCTTTTTTGTGGCATTGGCTTGTGTCCCCGGATGGGAATTCGGGAGCGCTGCCCGTTGCACAAGCCACCACAAGGCAGAAAAAAAACCTCGGGATTGTATTTCTGCCAGTTGGGTCTCCCGGGGCATTAGCGGAAAGGAAAGAGCTTCTGCATTTTTCAGTCTCAGAGGAAAATGAACCAAGTGAGAACAACGTCATTTTGATGTTTCTTTGTCTGCTACCATCTATACCTCCATGCGGGTGTGTTCGTACATCCCAGCAACTGAGCATAAATGACAAGGAAGTCACAGAGGGAGCCCGCAGGGTTTGCCCCCGCCAGCCCCCTTGCAGCAGTGCCACGGCCTCAGGAGTGGCATGGCAAGCAGACGTCTTGTTTCTTGAAACCAGAGGTCCTTGGAGATGTTTGTTTCATTTTCTTCCATTTTACTTATTTTTCGCTCCATCCCTTTTGAGCTCCTTTTGTCGCCATTTCTGGATCTGAAGCACAACTTGGCCCAAAGGCTCCTTCACAGAAACTTCTCCCCTTTGCTCCCAGTTATGTCTGGGCATACAAAACTGCCGTTTTCAGGCTCAGCAGCTCGAGAAGAGGCTTTGCTGGGGCCGTACCCTGGGGCAGCAGGGCACTGAGATGTAAGGGTGGCAGCTTCCTCCCAGGACCGAGCCCTGCAGCAGCCGAAGCGCGTAGCTCCTGCTGCGAGTAGCGGTGCTGAGCGCCAGCCTCCAAATCCCCTCTCAGGGAGGCAGGGACCCACGTGAGGTTTTCCATGCGTACATAAAACAAAATTTCAAGCCACGTGATTGCTCAAAATCAAATTAAATAGCCCCAGACTGCGGGCAGAAGATGCTCAGGTCCTTCACAGCTGTGCCAAGGCTCGCAGCGTTCACCTTGGTATTTTAAATAACCTCCCCTGGGCAAAAATACGTGACTTGAGCATGGCAAGCTCGCTTCGTGGAGGTGACGTCTCTGTGATTCCCGTATTTAAGGAGCCGAATTAAATTCCCATGTAATGGTGGGCATGCACATCCCAGCTCACCGGCATCTGCTTTAGAGCAGCGGGGACCAGCTCGGTTTGGCTGGGAAGGCGGCGCCCATCCCTGCTCTGCCCAGCTTGGGTGCCGTGGTCCTGCCTCGTGTCCCAGGGTTGGGGGGGCGAGCCACACAGAGAGGTGGAAAAGCTTCATTTGGGCTGCCCTTTATGTCTGTGGGGTGGGAAAGCATCCCGGGGAGCAGGTACCGCAGACGGTCATTTTATCCTGGAGCCCCCTGAGGATGCTGAATAGCTGGGGAAAAGTCTCCTGGCACGGGCATGTCATTTGAAAGGAGAGAGCGGAGAAGAAACTGGTTGGCGTGATGAGGATAATTAAAAAAGCTAGTAAAGCCAAGCTGATTATATGGCATATTATAAAACAATACTGTACTTAGGAGCCCGGCTATAAAAGCGCTATCTCATTCCTTGATATCACTTGTGGGAGCATTTGTGGCGCTCAGGGCCTGAGTCTCCATTGCTTTGCATATTTTGCAGTCATTTCCAGCACCGCAAAGTGGATGTAAAATGCTCTCAGCCATGGAAGCGCGTGGCAAATGCAGATTTGGCAGCATTTTATAGCTACCGCACGCTGCTCTGAAAGGTGACGGAAGGTGCAAGTGAAGAAAAGCCGCGTCTGAGGTGTCCCCGCGTTGGGCTCGGACGGAGGGGTGTCTCGAGACGCAGCGCCGTGGCGGTGGGGTGGGTTTTCCAGGGGTCAGGAAGAAACGGGAGGTTTTATTCCCTGACCTTTTTGCTTTGCAGATGAGGACGACGCCAACAGGCTCGGAGAGAAGGTGATTCTCCGAGAGCAAGTGAAAGAGCTTTTCAATGAAAAATACGGTGAGTCTCCCATCTGCACACAGAGCAAGGCGAGTTTGTTTTTGCTGACAGCAGCCGTAGTTAAAATTAATTAGGCTGAAGGGCTCTATTTATAGGCCGAGCACACGGCAGCCTGCTGCAGCACAGGTTTCCTCCCGCTGCTTCGCGTTGCAGCCCGTCCCCGGGGATGCTCCCGCGCCTCGCTCCCGCAGGTGGGACCGTGACCTTCTTGTTGACAGCTCATCCTTGGAGCGGGGAGGGAGGAGGGCGAAACGCAGCCCAGGAGCAGGATTTGTTCAGGCTGCCGTCAGCCTTTGATGCGTTTTTGATGCGTCCTGAGCTAACGTGAGCCGTGGTGCGTGCCTGCCCTGCGCCAGCCTGCTGGAGCTGCGGCAGAAAAGGAGGTCAGGAGGTGGAGGGAGATTTGCAAATGCCCTTTGCGGATTCCTTGTGCTGCCTGGCGAGCCCACCCATCCCAGCTGGTCGTTGGGAAAAGGCGTCATAGGAAAATCAACTGGAAGTGGGGAGAAATAGGAGCTGGGGTAGGATGTAAATAATTGCTTGAAAAAGAAGGGAAACGGCCAAGTGATGGCAAAGAGGTGGGGAGAGAGGCTTGTAAAACCCTGACCAGCACAGAAGGGAGGGATGCTTGCTGTTCCCCAAAGTGCAGGAACTAAAGGGGGACCCAGAGGAATGGGCAGTGGGCTTAAACAACACAGAAGGAAGTACTTCTAATGCAGCATGCCATTAAATTGTCATATTTTGCTGCCATAGGATGTTGTGGAAGCCAAAGGGAAGAAGGAATTCAAAAAGTGGGCAAGAGCAGTTCCTGCAGCACAGGGCTCCTGGGGGCTGCTGAATGCAGCATGCTGGATGTGATCTCCACACCCCAGTGACCCCCCAAACTGCCTAAGAGAGCCGAGGAGAGACGGATAAATCCCTCTCATTTGCCCTGCTTCTGCATCCTCCCATGCTGGTGCTGGCCCAGCCACGGGCACGGTGCTGGGCTCGCTGGGTGCATGGTACAAGCACGGCAGTGGGTGTGCTCTGCACTGAGCAGAGGTGCTGGGGCCGTGAACCAGTCTCCACGTGAGGCTCCTAGAGACCAATGGAGACCAACAGTTTAGAGGCAGGCAATAAATTGGACAGGCAGACATGAAACAGCTTGGTGGGACGTGGCGGTGCAGCCCCACAGCAGGTCCGCGGTCATCGTGGCATCTGTGGGTTCCCCAGCTCCCCGCAAGGCTCTTGATCCTTCTGTTGGCGTGGTCCCGAGCCCTGTGGGGTAAAGTCGGTGCGGTGTCCTCTGCTCTGCCCTTACAGGAGAGGCTCTGGGCTTGAACCGGCCCGTCATGGTGCCCTATAAACTCATCAGGGACAGCCCCGACGCGGTGGAGGTCACCGGCCTGCCGGACGATATCCCTTTCAGAAACCCCAATACCTACGACATCCACCGGCTGGAGAAGATCCTGAAGGCACGGGAGAGCATCCGGATGGTGATTATAAACCAGCTCCAGTAAGTTCCCCCAGCTCTGCGGCGCAGAGAGGTTTTAGTTGGTTAAGCATTGTCCCAGCCACTAGTCAGGTAAGGCCCCATGGGGCCACGTACCCACGAAGGACCTGTCCCATCCCTACCACCTGCAGTCCTGCACCACAGGTGGTGCTCAGCCATTTATCGCCTCTTTCTTGAACAGTTTGAAGTGCTGATGTTGGGAAGGGGCATGGCACAGGGGCAAGGGGATACCATGGGGCAGATAAGGGGATGGCCCTGAGACCCAGCTGAGTTTTTTTGGGGTGCTTCCCTCCAGAGAGTGGGGGGAAGGTGCTTGCGTGCTCTGACCCCATGTTTTCTCTTACACAGGCCTTTTTCTGAAATCTGCACTGAGGCCAAACAAACAGGTAAGGGCTGAGACATATCCATGGCTTTCCCTGCAGTGTGGCAGAGAATATATGGGCAAAATGGATGGGGGGCTGTGGGGAGGCATTTGTCCCTCCCGCATCCTTCTGGAAACAGAAAAGTCAGGCTCAGTGTTGGCTCAGGAGCAAGCTGTCATCTTAGATGATTGTATTTCTGTGAGCTGGCGAGAGACCTGTGCCATTAGACTCAAATTTTCATCGTCTTCTGGAGGATTTGATTGTCCCTTTCCCATGAGCAATTTATTCACTGTGAGCAATTTATTCGCTGGTTAAAGCCCTTAATTTCATCCATCGTTTATCAGTTGAGCTTCTAAGGAAACAAGGTTTCTGTGATCCCTCCGAATGTATTTCTCTCTCTGCCCTATCCTCCACAGTAAATTTCATTTAATCAAACGTGTCAGAATTAGCAACCCAGAGATAATTAGGATCCGGTTAGTTTTTTGAAAATAGGTGGCTAGGTAGGGGAGAGAGATCTGGCAAGCCTGCAATGTGAGCTGATGGAAAATGAGACAAGGAGAAATTTTATATGCACATATATAAGTGAGAGTATATCACATATATATGGGTGTATCATATATGGGTGTATCATATATATATATAGGGGCATATTGGTGTCAGAGCTGGCAACATCACAGCCCTGAAGCATTCAGCACGGGCACCGTCTGTAGGCTATCGGGCTCTGCGAGGGCTGGAGTTTGGGATTCATCCATTTTGGGGATTTCCTTAGCCCGTGCCTGAGCACCATTGGCAGCTCCGTGCCAGGTGGCGGAGGCAAAGCCCATGTCACCAGCCGCAGCACGGCCGTGGCTGCGGGGATGCTCAGAGGGAGGAGAGGTGGCAGCTGCAGGAGGCGTCCCCATGCCCGAGGGGCTGCGCATCCCTCGGCCACGCTCACAGGGCACAGACACCTCATTTCTCCCCTCTCTCCCGGCAGAAAAAGACAGCAGTGTTCCCAAGAGGAAGCGGAAGAGGATCTCCGAAGGGAACTCGGTATCTTCCTCTTCCTCATCTTCCTCCTCCTCCTCTTCCAATATGGAGTCCACGTCATCAACAAATCAGATCTCTCTTGTGGTAAAGCCTTCCAAATATTAAGTGGGTTACTGCCTACCTATCTTTCTGCTTCAGGATGCTGCTCTCTGCTCTCCTCGAACCGTCACCACTTCCCTCCGCCCGACAAACCCTGTAAAGTGTGACGTTAAGTGGCACAACCAGGTTTGGCGAAGGAGCTGGCGCAGCTTTGGGGCTGCGTTTTCCTGCCGGGCTTGTCAGGGGGTGTCAGCGGAGCAATGCTCCCAGGGGCTCCCCCGGACCCACCCTGCCCCAAACGCAGGTGGCGGTGGCACCATGGCCCCGTAGCACCTCTCGGCAGGACCTGGCATCCCCCCTCCAGTCCCTGTTCCGGGCGCGATGCTGAGCTCCGGCACGCATCAAAACTGCAAAAAATAGGAAATGAGATCAGTGGAGATGCATTCAACCTGTTCTCCCTCAGGGCTTGGCTTCGGTTGTGGATGATACCAAACGCTTCTTAAAAAAAAATACACAAGAGAAATATAAACTTAGAAGGTTTTTTGTCAGGTTTGCTGGTGGTGTTTTGTTTTTGGGTTGGTTCTTTTATTTGGAAAGTGGGAGCAACTGCCCGTGTCTGAACATGTCAGAGATTTGATGTATGCATGTTTTTGTGTTGTGTCCTAACAGAGACTTTTGCCTTCTTTTTCTCTCCCTCTCTTTCAGCAATGGCCCATGAACATGTACATGTTAGACTATGGTGGTCTAAACGTCCAGATCCCAGGACCTATTAACTATTAGACCTCAATACCGAATAAGAACCTCAAATGAAAGAATAAATAAATAAATGTAATTTATGTAAAAAGTGTATATTCCAATATGTATCAATGCCTTTTAGTTTTTCCAATGATTTTTACACTATATTCCTGCCATCAAGGCCTTTTTAAATAAAAATAAAAAGTGTTGCCTTGCTCTTAAAAGTACTTTTTTTGTTACATACATTATTGACAAATGGCAGTTGTAGGTAAGAGTAAGTGCAGGAGAGCACCTCTGGACAGACCTCCTCGTTAGCTTTGGCTGCTGAATAGGATTTTTAGCATCATCAGTGTTTGAAACCAAGAGGTTCGACACGCTTTGATGATTCACTTGCCACTGATGTCTTCAGGTTTGAATCAAAGGTGTAAAAACTTACGGAGAGCTGCAGGAGGAGCAGGACCAAATTGCAGCAGTGAAGTCACAGAAGCAATTTTGGTTACGTGCATTTAACTGTCTTCTGAAACGGTGAAGTTCTTCACTATCCGTGATTTCCTACAAGGCTTTGATGCCTTCTGGAGGGAGGAAAGCTCACGAAGTGAGTACAGGCTGCTCTCTGATGCTCAACTGGTTCTGTGTCGCTGGACCGCAAGCTGCAAGCATGTGGGAGAGCCCCGTGGGCTGCTCTGTGCACCATGCGAACCAGATGATGTAACCCAGTAAACTGAGGGATGCTAGTTGAAATTTTCACAATTTTACCTTAATTCTGCTAGCAGATCTTGGCAGCAGAAGCTGGTGTCGCCGATCACCGTTATTACCGCTGCAGGTATTTAATCGGTGCCTTGTGTGTGCTGAGAGCTGTGCTCAGGTGAGATGTTTCCAGAGCAAATGCTCGGTGGTGTAAGGAGCCAGCGAGCAGAAACATCTCTGTGCAGAAGTCGGTGCCCCAATACCCACTGCCCAGCCCAGGCTCCTTGCAGGCTCCAGGACAGGTCACAGCGTTTCCCACAGAGCAAAGCTGCTCCCCGAGCATCCAGATGTGCTCCAGGAGGAAGAGGATGGTATCAGATGGAGAGATCAAATTCATGATGACTTTAACGAGTGTAACGTGCTGCTTTATTTGTTTTATGGGTTTTCAGTCTGCCTGAATCCTTGGCTTGCCGTGCCACCAGAGGATTCTGAGCGCGGGTGGAGCTGCTTCAAAGCGGCTGCAATTTTATTTCCTTCTTCTTGACTCGCATTTGCTGTGGAGTTAGATGCAAATGATCGCATGAGATAATAAAAGCCCAAACAAACGTAGGAGAAGGCACAAAGCCAGCAGCCTAAAGAAGGGCAAAGAGCTGTATCAGTGACCCCAATTAGACATACAGTTTGACATCTGAACAGTCAGCAGCAAAATCTGAAGTCTTTTATGTTTCTGCCTGATGCTGAGACCCGTGGCATCTCCAATTAGGAAACAAAGAAACATGATTCAGAGGTAAAAATACATTTTTTCTCTTCCAACATGTCTGAAAGGGGCTTACTCACAGATCAAACCGCCCTGAGGAGGTGTCTCCTGGGAGGGCACGTTCATTATATTTTGACTTTTTTTTTTGCAGTTAAAAGGCCTCATTCATGACCACCGAAGGCGGCGGAGAGGCTCGGTAATGAGCGGAGGTCTCCGGTGCTGCCCCAACCCATGGCCGTGAGCAGCAGTGGGGCAGGCTCGGGGCGGGCTGTGGGGCTGGATTACTGAGTCGCTGCTGAAGGCAGGGGCATCCAGGCAGCCGAGTTAAATTAGGGCACCAGAGCTGCACTGGGGAATAATGACTTAATTTGGAAAGCTTAATGCAGTCGTAAAGGCTAGAAAAGGTGGGGGGAAAAAAAGGAAGGTGAGAAGGGAGATGGCAGGGCTGTTTGTTTGGTTTTCCCAGCCGGGTGCATTAGGGTCCTGCTGAACCCAAATCCAGTTGCAGCATCCCCTGCTCTGAAGCTGGCTAAATTGATTAATTAATTTGGGTTCCCCGTGCCCCAAAACCCCACTCCACAGGGCAGCTCGAGCCCTGCCCAATGGGGCAGGATGCTCTGTGGCTGGCACTGCCGCCGTGTCCAGGCTGGGTTTTGAAGCTGCTGGGTTCAGGTAACATTTATATTTTTGGGAGTGAATAGCAGTCTTTTCCGCTGTAATTTCAGAGGGTTGTAGGGTCACAGCACCTCCTTTTCACTGTCCGGGACCGGAGTAGGAAACTCCCACCACCGGTGCCTGCTCTTGCACAGGAACCAGCGGCGCTGACCCTTCCCACTGCCAAAACACCGGATCTCACTTTATTACTGTTTTCCCTCAGCCGTAATTCCCCGAGTTTCCCTCCCCTTGATCCTCCAGTTGCAGGGTATTTTTATACCCGGTTTTTGTGTGTAACGTGATTATCTGCTGAATGGGATGCACTCGGTTACAATTAGAAGATGAAGATGCAGATCTTAACACTTAAGCCGCGTTCCTCATTTATTACTTTTCAAAGAGTTTGGTGGTTTTTTTTGTTGTTGTTTGTGTGTTTACAAATCCAATAACAATCCTCATTAAGAGTTGCAAAACATGAAGCCATTTTGATCCCAGGCAGATGGCAGCTAAATGAAGTTTAATTAAAGAATGAGCGCTTTGATTCAAATCATTTTTAAAAAGTATAGTGCAACGAGATGCTAGAGAACAGCATAAACAGCATCTGTGCCTCCATTCAGAGCCCCGAATCCATTTGTGAGCGAACGCTTTGCGAAATGTTGCAGGGAGACGGCGAATGTGTTGCAAACCACTACTGCAGCCACGCCAGAGGTCTTGTTGCTTCCCTACCCCAGATAAGCAGCTCTTTGGTTGTATTTTTATTTATTTATTTATTTTCAATTTTTGAAGAGTTCATTGGGGCGCGCTTTGTGCCGGTGCACAGGACCACGCATGGCAGAAGAAAACCGTTCCCATAGCAAGATGTCCATGGTCCTAACGTGGGTGCTTTCTCCAGGACGCTGACGATTTTTTTGTTAAATGCACATCTGAAACAGCTGCCTTGGACACAAATTAACAGCTCCATGGGGTACAGAGGCAGAGGGATGTGGCCTAACTGAACTCAGGCTAAGATTAATATCTTTTCATCAGTGGGTTTTGGGGAAGGAGGGGGTTAAGTGCAATGAAACCCTGTGATCATTAAAATTTTGTGGTACTTTTTCACTCGGTAAGACCTGGGAGAGAGTCCTCTGAGGTGGGACAGGCCCAGGCTCTGCAGCAGCCTCACCAAGGTGGCTCCACGGCCCTCGTGGTGGGACTGGGACCTGCACATGGGACCGGGACTGGGACATGGCCGGCTCGGCGCCAGGCAGCCCTTGCCTTGCTTTGCCATTGGGAAAGGGGCAGAAAGACTGCCAGACAGTCTTTCTGTGTAGCAACTGTGTGCCACAGGAGGGCAACGAGGCTCCTCGTTAACCTGCATGTTAATAGCCCTCTGGGAAGGGCTGAGGCAGGAGGTTTCTGAGGGGTGTGGAGGTGCTTGCTCCTCAAGGATCATCTTGGGTAGCGACAAAGGGTGTTGTGGAAAGCCTGTGAGCTCAAGGGGAGGCTGGAGAAGCCTGGCAGCAAGATCTGCTGAGGACTACCAGGCTGGTAAGGCCCATGGGGACAGAAACCTCCTGGGAGAGTGTCTGGGGAAAGCATTGCGTGTGCTTGTCCTGCTCTGCACAACCACTGTGGTGTCCCCTGTGCTGCTGGCTGGCCCCCTAGGCTGTGCTTGTGTAACCCAGGGCTCACCCTGGGCAGGGAGGCTTGTTTCATGGCAGCTTCCTGCTCTTCTCCATCTTCCAGCTCTAAAAAGCACCTGCAGGTGTGCCCGGCTGCCCTGCTCCAGGGGCTTGAGCTGGGGGGGACGCAGGTGGCCTGTGCTGGGGGAGGCAACGTGGGCGCCTTTGGTTGTGCCTCTGTTTGTGCTGGTCCTACTGAACCCGAGCTGAGGAGTCAGAGCTGCTCTGGGCCCATTGCTCTGATTCTCTTGGGTCCTGTGTTGGGTGAGCACCGAGGGATCACTTCCAGCCCTTGCGTGGGGCTGTGCAGCACCAGTGCTGCTCGCTGGGGCCTGGCTGTCACTGGGAGCCCTGCGGTTGGGTGCCTCGTGATGGTGGCCTCTCCTGTCCCACTTCAGCTTCTCCAAAACGTCCTTTCCCCTTATCCCTGACTGAATCAATGCGATCCATTTGGAAATTAATGAGGGAATTAAGAAAACAGCCACAGGCAGCACCATCGCTGCTTTGCCATGGGGTGGCACAGGACTTCTCTCACAAAGCCCCGCGTAGGCTGGGCCGGAGCAGTGTTGGTCTGGGGGAGCTGACCGCGAGCTCTGAGGCTGAGATAAGATCCTCAGCAAAGACCTCATCTGCAGCCATCAGCCTGACCGTTGCTCTAATGATGTTAACGACTCATTTTAAGCTGCTGTTTGTCCTGCTGATGTCTGCGTCAGTAGATCAGTCTTCTACTGCAGCCAGAACAAAATAAAGTAAAATAAAATGCCAGTCTTCTTCACACCCAAATGTCGATAGAGTGCAGACTAATTGGCAATAAGGATGCACTAAGTCAGTGATGTTCAGAAGTGCCAACGGATCGGCAGGCGGGTAAGTAATAGTGACAGCCGAGCACGTTCAGCCCAAAACTAAATAAAGGGGTTTGCCTGGGGAAGGCACCGAGGCAGGTGGCACTGACACCGCTGTAGGAGCGTCCACTCTGCGCTTGGTCCTAAGCTGCTTCACCTCTGCATCGGGTGGGCTCAGCTCCCTTGGGAGGAGACGTGGGGAGGGGAGAAGGCCCAGGTAGAGCAGCACTACCGAGGTGTCAGGGAGCCCAAGAGGTGACCCCAATGGCAGCCAGGCTGCCATCCCCATCCCTGTGAGCTCATAAAGCAGGAACATGCATGGGGAAGAAGGGCTGAAATAACAAACTGGATGCACGTGGCTCCTGAAGTTGTTTGTTGGTTTTGTTGTTATTTATTTGTCTTTGGTGTAAGTGCATATACATAAACATACATATTACAGTTTAGCAACAAAATAGTTCTGTAATATATATATAAAAAAAAAAAAAAAGCTCCCAAAGTCCTTCTTCCTAGAAATGGAGGTCATTAGAAAGGTCTTCCTTCCTTTATAGCAAACAAGTGCAAGAATCCCTCTTCCAACTTGGGTGTTGTGGGTTTTTGTATCAAACATGTAGGAGAAAATTGTGGTCTGTTTGTCAGCAGCTTGGGCTAGGCTTCGTGATTCTGCTGGCAAAGGTGGCTTGGTGAGGAGCATGGAGGAGGAAACAACAGGCAAAACAAAAAACAAAAACCAACCTCAGATGATAAAGCCTTGTTGGCAAACTCCCAATCTAATTTCCTCCTAATAACTAAAAAAAAAAAAAGATAAGTAATTTTGTCTCAATAAGTTTGCAGCACCAGCTGAATACGAGGCACAACCACGCGATGTTCACATTTACTGCTGTGCTTATCCAAGCATCTCATTGCACGGATCCGCCATGTATTTCCTGAGAAGAAACTGCTTTTGTGCTTGAAAGAGATGCATTTAGAAGTCCCCAGGACCTATTGCTGGCACCTGCAGTTTCAGACGATGTGTCAAGTTTGGTTATTTTTTGTGAGTTAGTTTTTGCTGTTGTTGTTGTTAATCCTGATATTTAGAGCAGTGCATATTTACTATGACTGTAATCCTCTGTCACAAAAGGCAAATGATTTTAAAATGCTTTCTTCTTTGGAAAGACTGCAGCACAAGAGCCACTGCAGGATTCCTGCCTGCTTGGTGGGCTTTATAGAGACATTAAAACTAATGGCAATGGGAGGCTCCTGAGTTAAGGTCATCACTTTGGAGGGGACAGCAAGGCAGATGTGTTGGAGAGGGACAACCAAGAGCACCCTGGAGTTGGGGTTTGCTGCCCCATCCTTGCTGAACGCCCCAGAGCATCCCTAACTGAGGGCAGAGCAGCAAGCGATCGGAGAAAACTGTCTGTGCTCTTACCATCCAAATATTTGTACTGCCTATGTGTTCATCAGCCTTATTGTGCACACCGTGTTTCAAGTGAAAATACAGGATGTCCTTACTTACTGTTTAACAGAGGAAAAGCTCAGTGAAAGAGAACTGCGAAGGAATCGAGCCAACTGGAGCAAAGGAAAATGAGTAAAGGCACATGGGATGAGCATGCCTGGAGCTCTGCTCTGCAGAGATGTGGCCTGCAGCAGTGCGGCCCCGTTCTGGTCCATCCTGCACCAGTGTTCTCAAATGTAGAGTATGTTGCTGTTTTTGGCTGTTGTGGAGCCATAGTGGTTTTGGAATTGAAATGTAAAAAAATAATAACTTGGGAGAAGAAAAGACATTACATCTAGATGTAACAGAAGCACTGCACAGCGGGGAGCTCTGAACCCTGTGCTCTCAGGGACTGACAGAGAGGCATGGGGTCCAGACAGTGAAGTGATCTTCTGCACAGAGTATAAAAGACAACATAACTCTGCACTGGTTTTGTTCCCTGATGGGCTGAGACTGCCTCCCTCCTCTCCTCTGCCCAAAGGTTATGCTGTGAATCCTGAAACAAAGCTGTTTGGAGAGAAAGATGGCAAAACACCCGGGCTGATAACCTGAGGCAAATAAATGGCAATACCTGTGGAAAGAGTTGGGATCAAATCTGTAACAAACCCCTGAGAAGTTGTGCAGGGCAGAATGCGTCTGCCTGGAGAAGCAGCTCTATGGGGAGCAGCGAGGATCTGGCTGGCTTCTGCTCGCCGTCACACCTCCCCCAGGTTTTAAGGACTCAGTAGTTTCAACAGGCACACACAAAGGTTTTCGGTCTCAGATGCTAGATGTTACGATGTAAGTTGTCAGGAATATTTAGATTTACCCATAGAAATCTGAAGTGTGAGCTGACTGAAATCCCCTACACTCTGCCTAGCTGGAGGTTAAATTTGTAACTCACTGCATGTGTTGAAGCAAAGCCTGCTGATAAAGACAGCCTAACTCTTTTTAGTGTTAAAGAGAATAATGCATGTTTCTGGGGATGAAACAGAATAATTTCCACAACTAATGAGTAAGCTTAAAAAAAAAATCAGCCAATCAAACAAAAACTGTATGTATTGGTCTCAATTTGTTTTCAGAAGGAGACTATGAACTTCAAATAGGATTTTTTTTTTTTTATTTTATCGATGATAAAAATAATTCTAGATTCTACCTCTCTTTTCTAACAGTTTGTTTTTACAGTCTGGCTGCCCTGTTTAAGAGAAATGTTTTTCTTGCCTTGCTGTGTGAAATTCTTGGTCAATCTGTAGTTGAAGCTCAGCTGGTTAACTAGTAGAGGGAAAAGCAAAGTGATACAAAATGCTTTAAACCAAGGAATTTAGACCAAAGTATTTTCTGCCAGAAGACTTGCCTTTGAATTTTAAGCCTGGAAAGTATATCAAGATGAACTGGTCAGATGTTTCTATATAACTATCAATTCAGGAATCTGCCGGTAATAATCCACGGAGGCTGTGTGTTGAGTTCAATGTCTTTTTTTTCAGAAGGAAGCTGCTTGGATTTCCAGGGTCTGAATTGATGGAGAGATTCTTGCGGTCCATGGTAATAAGTTACAGTTGTTAATTACTGTAGCTACTAAAACACACAAGATATTCCTACTCTGAGCATTGATTTACAACATCCAGCGAATGTCTCTGATGGATATGGAAGCCTTAAGGAACTAATTTTTCAGTTAGTCGGCTTGTAACCACAATTGGTAAACATTATTCCAAATAAAGCATGACTCAATTCTCATTATGCATCCCTTTTTTCCTGAAGGGTGCCCAGCCCCACAGCTCATGTGGCTGGGTCAGGTGGTACAGAGAGATACGGAGGAGTGGGAAGGATCCTGTCCCTGAGAAATACCCAATTCCCACTCCCATGAGGGGCCAAGTGGTAGCCAGTGAACCAGGCAGGCAGCAGCTGCCAGCTATCGCTCCCATAATCAGAGAGCGGTTGAGGTTGGAAGGGACCTCTTAGGATATCTAAATCTGTAAGAAATGAGGTGTTACCTGTCAAAATCTCCTGTGCTAGCTAAAATACCTCAGTGCCCAGGTGTACGTTACTGCCTGCAGCTGGGCTGCTGAGCAGATCTCTGTTACTCTGCCCTCTTTCAGGGCAAAGTTGCCAGCATCGGCGTGAAGTAAACCTTTCACAAAAGCAAACGAGCCACAGTCCCGTGTCTCCTCACTGGTCAGGGCTGTGTGTGTAGTGTGGTACGGCTGAGATGCTAACATGTGCTCACCCTGGAGTAATGGCTACCTCTAATAAGGACATTGCAAGTGGAAAGAGAGCTGATGCATTCCCTCAGAAAATAGTTGTGGCAGTTTAGGAAGTTATTCCTGCCCTCCTGATTACAGTCCTTCGCCAGAGATTATGCCCTTCCCTGCACAAGAGCTGAAAAAGGAACCACCCCAGTGCCGCAGGGCAAAATCTTCTGGTTTAGGTTCAGGTGGTGATGAAAGCGGTGGTTTGCCTGTGGGTTGTGATTTTTTTTTATTGTTGTCAGGCCGCTGCACATGCTTCTGTCCGCTTCCCCACACCATAAATTGTTAGAGCGTTGGCAAGGAACCGCTGAGAGCCACGACGCCTCCAGCCACTGCGTGCTGTGGGTCGGCACTGGCGGACTTGCTGCGTGCAGCCTGAAGCCATAACGGGCTGGTGAGATCCCAAAATCTGAGTGTTTGGGGCTGCTCGTGACCAACCACAACAAAAAGTGTTAGCATTTCCAAAGTGCTGCTAGCTTTATATACACAACAGCCGTACTTATTAGAAGAAAGTAACAAAAACGTCAGCATTTAGGAGAATTTGAGGTAAAAGCTGACAGCGGGGCTGAGGCACGACGGGGACAGCCTGAGGGGCCGCGCCGGGCCCCGCCGTCAGCACCAGCACCCCCCCGCCATCTTCCCCCCAGACCCCTCCGCGCTGCCCGCTCGAGCGGCCGGCGCCGCGCTCCCCCTGGGGGCGCTGGGGTCGGGCCGGCCCTCCCCGCGCGGGGCACGCCGGGAGCTGTAGTCCTCCGCCGTGCCCACCGCCCTGCGTGGTGACGGGCGGCACGTACGAAGAAGAACTACAACTCTCAGCGGCCCCCGCGCGGCTTGCGCATGCGCAGCGTGGGCAAGTCGAACAAAAAAACCTGCCCCCCCCATCTCCGCTCCCCTCCCCCGGAGCGGCGCTGGGCTCAGCCCGACACCGTGAGGGGGACGCGCGGGGCCGGGCCCTGCCAGCGCCTCGCCGCCGCCTCCCGGGACGACAGCCCGCTGGCCTCGGCCTCCTCGCTTCCAGCCGGCGGGGCCGGGACCGGGACCGGCAGCAGGAGCGGGCTGCCCGAGCCCGGCAGCGGTGAGGGGACCGCGAGCGAGGGGGCGGTGAGGGGCTCGGGGCGGTGTGGGGGGGTGTGAGGGGCCGTGGTGCCGCGGCTCCCTGCGGGGAGAGGCCGCCCCCTGCCTGCGGGGGCACCGGGCGCTGCTGGGGAGGGGCCGCGGCCTCCCCGTCCTCCTCCTCCTCCTCCTCCTCCTCCCCCCCCTCAGCGCCCCCCTCAGCGCCGCTCGCGGGGGCGGAGCTCCGCGCCCGCCCCCCCCCCCTCCCCGAGGACCCATTGGCTGGCGGGGGGGCGCGCACGTGCCGGGGCTGCGCGAGGGGAGGTGGTGATTGGGTGAGGGCGGGGGGTACGCAAATGAAGGGCGGGGGCGGGGCTATGCAAATGAGATGTGACATGCAAATGAGGCGGGGCGGGGGGGGCTCCTGGTGGTAGGGCTGGGGGGAAATGGCCGCAGGTTGTGTTGGGGAGGTTCAGGGGGAATGGCCTCAGGTTGCGCCAGGGGAGGCTCAGGTTGGAAATGAGGAGACGTTTCCGCTCAGAAAGAGCGGTCAGGCGTTGGGACGGGTTGCCCGGGGAGGTGGTGGAGTCACCGTCCCTGGGGGTGTTCAAGGGAAGGTTGGACGTGGTGCTTGGGGACGTGGTTTGGTGGGTGACAGTGGTGTATGGGGGTGGTTGGACCAGAGGATCTTGGATCCAGCCTTAATGATTCTAGGATCCTTTCTAATCACCTGCCTGTGCTGCTGCCCATGTGTATAAACCTTGGGGTCAATACCTTGCCATAAGGAGCAGCTTTAGGCTGTTCTAACACACCTGTTTGTGCTCATCCGCACTTAACTCTGCCACCAAAATAAAATACGTGCATAGAACACTTAATAAAAAACATCAGTGATTCTATTAAGTAAATTAGATGGCATAGGAGTTTGTCCCCTGCACATCCCAGTAACAGGCTGCCAGTTGTTCTCTGACTTGCCAGGACACGAGCGGCTCTGCAGGGGTCTGGCCAAACCACCCACCGCTCTGGGAGGGCTGCACGTGCATCATCTCCTGGCAGAAAGCTGCTGGCGTTCCCGAGCTCTTCCTTGTGGCACTGACCTTTATTCCTGGCCTCAGATCCTGTCAGCAAGGCGAGGAGAGATTTCCAACAGCATTGACACACGTGCTTTGTTTAGGGGAAGGGCAAATGTCATCAGTCCCATGGAAATCGGCGTTCAGTTAAATACAGTAACAGGAATGAGGGGGAGACACAGGGGGAACTGATGGCCAGGCGGAGGGGACTGGTTGTTGCCGTGTGATGGTGAGCTTCATGTGCTGCTGTCAGCTAATTCCAGTTCCTTACAAGGTGTTAAAGCCCAGCTGGGTGTGTTGTGTTGGTTAACTCTTTGTGGGAGTCCCAAGAGTTAAAGGGGTTTTTGGTTTGCCCTGAAATTATTTTGGGGCTTTTGCTTACAGTGCAACACAGAAATCCCAAGGGCCAGCCTGCTGTAGTGAGCACACCCGCTTCTCGCTCTAGAAAACATGCCAGCACCACCTTTGTTATAACGCCATTGGAGTTCAGACTAATTAACTTCCCAGATGTTACGTGGTGTTAGTGTTGGTGGACACGGGGAGCTAAAGCAGTAGTTATTTAGCATCATCATCATGTTTCCTAAATACAGTAAAATGGGTAAAGACAGGAATTATCAGACGGTCAGGCCTGCTGTGATTAATATTTCATGTTGTTTACATGGCTTAGCTGTAATTCACGAGCGCCTGCGTGCTGCTGTAGGACATCGCATACCTAAAGACAAAATAACTGTTCCCTGGGCCTGGCTTTAATACGGAAATGAGCCTGATGTTTGTGGTTTCCTAACACCTCCAAACCCAGTAATGTGCCTGCCTGTGAGCAGTGGGGTTAGGTGCTGCTTCTTCATTTCGTCTGAAACTTCACGGTTACATGTTGGTCTATAGCAGAATCTCCAGAAGTGGTGAAAATCAAGGTTAAGTATCTTTTTTCAGGCTTGTGAATGAGAGGGATCAGAGGTGCAGTTAAAGTACGCGGTGTTGGAGTTGGTTCATTTTTCAATGGCTCTCGAGTAGCGGAGGCAGCAGGCCTCCTGGGCTGGTAAAACGCCATCACGCGTGGCTGGGTGTCATCAAAGTACCCGGAAAAGTGGAAATTAATTCCTGGTGGTTTTGGTGGGGGGGTTGGAGCTGTGTAACGAAGCACGTCTCCATCCCAGCCCCAGCAAAACACTGCTGGCACTTGGAGAGCTGGCTGCGCTCAGCACCCGGTGTTTCCCCTGGGGAACTGTTCGGGGCTCTAATGTTACTCTGCCCTTCTGCTGCCTCAGAGGAGGGGAAACAAAAACTTAAATCCCTGAAGGCCCCAGCAGGGATTTGGGGCAGCGTGTGGGTTTCCAGCAAGCTGATATTTCCGAGCGGCGTGACTCTGAGCAGCGCCGTTACCTGCAGCAGGATGCGGTGCTGCCAGCAGTGCTGTGGGGCTGGCTTGGGGTGAGCCCGGATGCAAAGCTCTCGGCGCTGCGTCCCAGCGGTCCTGCTGCCGTGGGTTAAATCCCCGTGGGGGAGGCGGATTGAGATGGCGACAGCGAGTGTCCTGGCTGCTGTGTTCAGTGGGTCGGCGTTGCTGAGCTCCGAATGGTGTCGTGCGCGAACAGTGATCGCAGGTTTACCAAGAAGCCCACTCCTTGGGCAGAACTGGCCGGTGCTGGGGCTGTGTCTGTGCTCCAGGACAGGCAGCAGCGTGGCAGAGGGGTAAGCGCACTTAATTTTAGTGAGCAAAAGGAGTGTAAGAAGGGTGATTGTAACCACCACGTGCAGGCTCTTCCTGTAGCAGCTGCTCCAGATAAGAGGCTGGGGGGAAAAGCAACAGGGAGCGGAGCCTCTCTGGCACGTTAAGGCTGCTAGGCTCTGCTTGAGAGTGATGTATTTATTTTATTTATTTATTTTTAGGGCAGTTAATAGCCTGGGCTCAATGTTAGCTAAGAGCTGACGGTGTGTATTTACCTGGTGCTGCTCTTTACCTGCTGCCCCAGGGCTGTGCCTCCAAGGGAGCCAACCTCTGTCTGGAGAGGCCAGTGGTAAGCCCGAGCAGGTGCACCCTGCTGGGTGTGGGGTGCCCACATCCTTCCCTCCTGCTCCTGCTGGATTATGGCTGGTGGAAATAGTTCCTTCCAAAAACCAGTGGTGTACCTGAAGGGCGAGGTGTCGCGCAGGCTGGCTGTTCTTCTGTTGTTTGTTGTTTCCAGTCCGCATGAGGAGCGGTCTAGTGGCTGCAATTAACCCAAACCTCTTGCTTATAGAGTATCTCTATAATTTTAAGATGATTAATGACATAAGAAAGAGAGGTCATCGTAACTGGTTGGCGTAGGTCAGAGAACCTTCTCACCCATGGGTGCTGCAGCGAGGGTGGATGTCACCTGGGAAGCTGCATGCAAAGGGGAGGCAGCAGCTTACATCCTGGTGGTTTCTTTGCTAGGTTATCTCAGAAACATCAGGCTTAACTTCTTCTGAAACAGGATCACTGAACCATATTGTAGGGAAAAATATCAGATTGGTTTTTTTTTTTTTTTGGGCCAAGTTCTGTTTAACAAGATTCATTTGCGCTTAACAGCTCGTGAGCGTTAATCTGTGCAGTTACGAGACGGAGCCTCCTGCCCTTCCTCTGCAGGCGGGTGTTCGGGCAGGTCAGCGTGCTGCGCTGACTCCTCGGCCCAGAAGGCAGAGAAGCCAGGGGATAGATATCAGTGAGAGCCAAGCAGCAGCCTGGCTTCCAGTTAGATTTGTAATGTATGCTTTGTGTTCCTTCTCGTTCTAGCTTTGGAATGAAATGCGTGCTCTTGTACTAGAAATAATTCTTTCAATATCGAGCAGCCCGCGGTGAGGCAGCAGAAGCCGGGCTGCTTTCCCCAAGGGAGCCCCGGGTCTTCGGCAGCCATGCATAAGGATGCGTTCAGCAGGCTCGTGCCCAGCTGTGTTTTGGGGTTCGGTGCCTCCCCGTCGGGGCAGTGGGGTTTGTTTCAGTGCTCCTGCTGGGGTACGGGAGGGGGGAGGCTGCTTGGCTTCCACGGCTGCTTTTCCAGAGAGCAGCAGACAACACACAGATGGATTGCTTTGGGAATATCCGTGTGCATTACGTCTGGTGAAAAGTAAAAATGCTTCTGAAAAACATATTTTGGGCTCATATTTCCATTATTCTCCGTGTATATTCTTTATATCCTTAAATAATAATTTTTCTTCATAAAGCTCAACTTTTTGTTTTTTGTGTGCTGTGTGTTTGGCAAGCAACTAGTAGAGAGAGTATCCGTTACTGGTGGCTTTAACAAGATTGGCACGTGTGCCTCTGTGTGAGCACAGGGAAGATGGAAATCGGCTTGTGGTTTTGCTCTTTCTTGCCCTGAGTATTCCTAATTTTTGGCTCTCAAAAGTAGAAGCCAGCAGGAAGCACGTGGAGCGGGATGCGTGTTGGTTTGATTTGGCTTCCTGAAAGCTACTGGGTTTAGTCTGTCTTTTTCGTGGTGAAATGAAAACATGGGTTTATTTGCTCTGTGTCACGGTGACCCTCTCATTGGGCAGGAATGGCTAAATGCTACATCCTTGGTACTCTACCAGTGTGTTTTGTAATGATTTGCTCGTTTTTACAGGCCTTGATTTGGACAGGGGTTCATCTTGGCACCGTAAAGCCAAAGGATTTAGGGGCAATTATACCAATATTAAAAAAAAAATCTTCCAGAGCAGCTAGTAATACGTGATTAATAGGTGCATTACATAGGAGTGCTCAGGCAGCCAGCTTCTGGCTGCTCAAATGGTGTTTAAATTGGCCTTTTTGTGTCGTACACGTGTAACACCTCGCTCAGTACCAACCCCAAAGCGTTTGCATGGGGTGCCACGAGCTGTGAGGATCCAAGCTTGGAAACGCAGCCAGGTTTGTTCGGGGTGCTGAACCACAGCCCGCTCCGTGTAACCGCAATAATCGGCGTCCCCTTGTGCGGCTGCGGCCCGGGAGTGATCCCGGGAACTTCTTTGGCCTCTCGTCTGGAGCGGTGCCTGTGCACAGCGGGAAGGAGCTTGTCCTTGGTTGTGCCCAGCCTGAGTTCTCCCATGCAGGAGGGGCTAGGTGCGTGTGTGCGTGCCCCTGCTGGCTTAGGGGCTGTTAAAGGGACCAGAACAACCGCATCAGGCCGCGAGTTGGCATGGGAGAAGGGCAAGGCAGACTTGTGTTCTGCTTCATCTTTTATATTGGATTGTTGCTATATCGTCAAAAATCTACCATGGTGTACAAAATCCTATTAACATGCTAACCCCAAAGAGTTCTGAAGATGAGCTTGGGAACTCTGTTGGGTCCCAAACTCCGTGAAGACAGATTTTGATGTCACATCAGTCTCCCTTTCAGCTCTGACAGTCCCTAGGCCATCCCTCAGCGGCTCCCCCTCCTCTGGCGGGCGGTAATCCCGTCTGCCTCCACATCCCCAGCCCCGCTGGCCTGCCCACAGCTCCTGGCAGCTTTCCCTGGTCATCGGGGTGATCAGCGTTGGTCTTCCTTTGCGTTCGGTCCCCAAGTTCAGCTCTTTTGCCTCAGGCAGGACCTGTTGTCAGCTCCGGGCTGTGAGAGGTGCCAGCATTTCTCTTTCCTTGCAGACGTCCTCAGACAGCTGCAGGTTACCTGGCTGCAGTTCATCCCCAGCTGTGAAGCCGTTTAAACCTCGCTGGCCGGTCTGGAGAGTCAGAGGGCTGCTGGATGTCTGCTGGGATCACAGAATCATTTAGGTTGGAAGAGACCTCCAAGATCACCTAGTCCAACCTGTTATCTTGTGCCGTTGGTGCTGCAGGGTCCCCCACCCCCTAATTTCTGTTCTGAAGCGCTCTGAGTCCTCTCAAAGGAACAGCTCGATGCCATTTTTCCAATGTGTACACGTATTATCACCTGCAGTGGTTGTTATTCGTGCTGCCCTGACATGCCTGCACACTTCACAGCATGCACATCACCTTGGAGAACCCGAGCTGTGCTGCGAGCCCAGGTTCTGCAGGAGCAGCAAGGTGCTGTCAGCCTCTTGTGAAATGTCTCGTTTATCTCACTTTGACTTCTAGGTGATTTTCTCAAGGTGCATGGAGCTGAGCAGAGCTCCACGCTGCGACTTCTCTCCTCCTGCAGGCATGTCAGCTTATTGCATTAGGTACATGTAAACATCGGTTGCACCATTCCAACAGCAAAACGTGCTCTTAGCAGCTGTCAAAACTTCCTTCTCAATATGTTCATTGCTGTCTATAGACAGTTCTGCCAGCAAAAGCATAAACGAGTCCTGATTATTACTCAACTAAGTTGAAAGTCCTGACTGCTGTACATAAAATAGGTTTAAATCTTTTTTGTCACTCCTGAAATTTGGTTTTTAATTTTAGCACTTTAATTGGGACTTCTTAGCTATGACATTAATCCTGCAACTGATGAATACACAAATAAAATGTCCTGTTCTGGTTGCTAATACTGTAGTTTGAGGCCGTGATTTTGGGGCAGGGGGTTGTTTTGAGTGAGACAGTGATGAACTTGTACTGAAAATTACAGGGGAGTTGTTCTAATACCTGTGCCACAACTGTTTTTTTGTCGTTCCTTTTATCACACCGTTAATTCCAATGTTTTTCGTCTCTGGCTATTTGACTGAATTTACACTGATTTTTCTTTCTAAGCACGTCTGTAACTCTCGCAGTCCAATCAGTTAATATGTGTCTTTCTAGGCACAAAAGGTGTTTGGTCTAGGCATGGCACAGCATTTTAACTTTCAGATGTTTAGCTTCCACTTTGGATGAAACAGCAGAAAGTATAAAAGAACAGAAGAGCGAACACTTGATCCTGTTACTTTACCTGCATATTTGCTCATGGGGGTGGTTCTGGGTTTTCGAATATATAAATATATTTCTTCTCTTGCATGAGGGAGGGCTTAGATTTCTTGCACAGCTCTGTGTATCTGAACAGGTTTTATGTTTGATTTTATAGGAGGAGAATGGCCCAAGCTACAGCCCCAGCAGTGTCCATCCACGATGAGGACTCCTCTGAAAGCAGGATGGTGGTTACGTTCCTCATGTCGGCACTTGAGTCAATGGTTAGTAGGCGGGCTGAGCAGCTGTGTCACAGCTCTGTCTAGGCACGTGCAAGATTACAGCAATATCTTGCCTCCCCCCAGGGAGCTGGAGTGTAATGTTATATCTGTTCCTTAGCGTGTGCTATCCAGCTTCCTGTGGCTCTGCTTGCTTGTGGAAGCTCATGCTAGCAGTCGTCTTGTTTTTTGTTGCGTGGTGTTTCTTGTTTCTTCTTAGCAATAAAACTTTGAATGGGATCTGTATAAGAGAATTGGTTTCAAACCCCCTTTTCCCAAGGGGTATAATCAGCTCCTAAAGGTTTTGCCGCTTCATCTCATGCAGCAACTACCGTGTCTTTCTAGGTTATAGCAAACTCTGAGTTCCTAGGAAAAGCTGACTTTTTATGATCACTTCTTGATGATTACCCTAACTTTCTCAGGATCTTGCTGTCTCCTTGCACTGTAAGTTTCCTGACTTCCTTGCCAGCGGTTTCTCCCAGCAGCACACACCTACACGTGTGCAGGGAGGGTGTGATCTTTCCCTTGCTCTGGAGGAATCCACCTGAGCCAGAGCACCGCCGGCAGGACAAAGACTGTGGGCAGCCTTCCTGCTTGCAACTAAAACAGCACAACTTGCGTTAAGTGTGCTGTGAAAGAACGAGACTCCTGTACACTCTGCTGAAAGCTGGAGTTGGTATAAGACAATATGATTGTTTAGTGGTGAAGTAATAATTTCCAAGAGAGACTAAATCATTTTAATTAGAAACAGTGCAATCTCTGGGTCTAGATGAAGCTAATTTCGCTAATGTATCTACAGTGCTTTTCAGATTCCTTGTGGAAAGTACTCCAAACGTATAAATTATCCTTTGCTGATGGTTGATGTGATGTTACTTGCAGCATCTTTTGAGATGTGAATGCTGGCAGCAGAAGTAATAACTGTTTTAAATGATTCCGCATATGTTCTATTGACTATACTTTATTATTATAAACATTTTTTTTTTCTTTTTACAGTGCAAAGAACTTGCCAAGTCCAAGGCAGAAGTGGCCTGTATTGCTGTATATGAAACAGACGTGTTTGTAGTTGGAACTGAGAGAGGAAGAGCCTTTGTCAACTCTAGGAAAGATTTTCAGAAGGATTTTGTTAAATACTGTAAGTTTCAACATTGTATCTTTGCATTTCACAAGCTGCTTAATGTTTATTGCATGATACTAATATCTTCTGAGAGCAAAGTTCTGTATGTCATGGCTGCATCTTATAACTGCTGGCTGGGGCGAAACCAGATCCTAAAAAGTCATCAGTGACAGTGGTCTTCAGTGCTATTTCAGCTGTGACTGACTTTTTTTTTTTTTTAGAAGTATGACAAACTAGCAAACAATAGGAAGTGCTATCCAGCCTTACAACATTTTCTGTATTTTGTAGTTCGTGCTAGTTTTCCTTTGTATCCCCCTCCACTAGGTGTGTTTTCCCCTCTCATGAAGTTTAGTCAGGGCACAGAAAAGGTCAGGGACTGTTTCAGTCTACTTGGATGATCCCTGTTCTTCAGATCACTTTGTTTCTCTAAAGCAGATGTGAATTTTTGACAAAAAATTTACATACCTTTCTTGTATCACTATAAATCACTATACTATAGATGCATAAAATTACGTCTGCATTACTTTTGTTCTTTACATCTGTGGGAGGGTGTTTTTTGGTTAATTTCATTTTTATAGTGAAATGGTGGAACTTTTGTTTATAAAACATGTTCCATTGTGTACAGGGCAATATTTTGAGTTCACTAGTTCACTTTGAAAGATTCAGTGACTCTTTGGGGATTGTTTGTGCTCGTTTAGCAAAGGGTTGTTGATGGGCACTGCTTAATCAATAACACAGTACCTTTATCTGCCTAAGGGAAGGGAGACAATGCAGGTCGAGAGGAGGATATGAAAGAAGAATCAGTCTGTGAGGGAATTTAGAAACAACAGCTGTAAAATGTTCTGGCTTGACTAATTAAATACTGCTTGCAAAGCAACTATCTTTAATCTGTAACAGAAACATTTACTCCTAAAAATGCTTTTGCTGCTAGCTAAAACACTCCTGAAGGGTTTGTCTGAAGAATTCATTTGTTTTTGCTGGAGCGCTGGATTTGCAGCGGTCACACGCACTTGGACAGTGACTTTCTGTGGGCATAAGTATATTTACTCTAAGGAAAGTTGCTGTAATGTTGGACTGTAATAAAGATATGAACTGATATGAAGATGCAGAATTAGGACCTCAGTGAGGAATCAAAGATAAGATAAATCCATTCCTTTTTGTTTGCCATTTTTGCAGGGTTAGCAGTCTCATACTGGTATTTATGAAAACTTTTAGCTGAGTAACGGAGGGAAGTTCAGTTTTTTCACCTGTTTTTTTGTTTTCAAAGGGTTTCCCTGAGATTTCAGATACTTTGTTTTATCGCCAGTACAGCGGTATCGTAGGCCCTGCAGTGCTGGGGACTCGGCATGCTGTGCACATCTGGTAGAGGAGTAACTGGGTTCTGATGCTCGATCTCTCTGGCTAGATCTGTATTTCTGGTTCTGTACCATGAGGAGCACTGCCTGCTCATCCGTGCTCGTGTGGCTGTACTAGCTGTGGTTTCTATAGAGGTGCATGTGTTTATTTAAATCTTACGTAAGTTTGATAATCCTGATCCTTCGCTTTATTCCAGTTACAAGATATTCGTACTTGTGCAGCGTGTTTATACTGTCAGGTAGTCAAGATTAAACAATATCCACTTTGAAAACAGGGTGTTCGTTATGCTTCCCCCCAAACATTATGGGGTAGATCTGTGTGAATAAAGCCAACCAAACCTCGGTCATTGCGTTTGTGGTTTTAAGTGCAAGTCCCCCATAGTTTCTGGGGATCTTAGTGAGGGAGATATTCTCCTGTTGACAAAAGTGTTGATAATTCCAGAAAACCTGACTTCAAAACACCAGTTTTTAGGAATAGTAGCATTACATATTCCTGGTGATGCTGATTCCATCACCCCCTTTCACAACTTCAAAGACCTCATGAAGTTTATAGTATAGGATTGGTTGGTCTAAGACATAAAACTGTGGAGGCAACAGTTCTACAGTGTGAGTTTCCCCTCACACCTTTGTTTCTTCAGTTAAATATGAAATTTAGCAATAGATGATGATGGTTTCAATTTTATTGTTTTTTTCAGAAAAATCCAGGAAGGCTGTGGTTCTGTGTTCTTTTAATAAGCTATAGTGATGCCCTTGTTCTTTTGTGATTAATACAAAGGCTTCCAAGAGGTTTTTTAGGTTGCTGTTAAAGTTAAACCTGTATAATTTCAGCTGTGATGTCATTCTCAATATTGACAGCAACACATGTTCCAAGGACTTGGTATCGAATTGTCTGGATCTTTCTTCTTAAGTATGGAAGCAAATGTAGTTACTAAGCTATGTCTGACTTCTCTTCGGTGACAAGCCACTGTGTGCATCTCAGAACTGCTTCATTTCCACTTTTCCCATAGTTCCTTTGTGTAGTTCATGTAAATACGAAGAGTTTTAGAATTTGGAAGGATGAGGCTTCAAACCTGCTGCGTACTTTTTGGTAATGAGTATAACTTAGTGGGCCAAACTGAGAGACGTATGAGGGTTGTGAAGGAAGCAGCATCAGTATTCTCTAGCAGTCTGGGACTGGCTAAAAACCAGTGGTTCATTGAGCAGCAGAGCTGGAGTTTGGTTTCCTGTGGCTGTCATTCACAAAGACTTTCATCCACATGGATTCCCTAATGCTTAGTGGCAGGGGAAGGAGGAAACCCCATGCATACCTCATGTACCTTGTTACCTTAAGAACATGTGTTAGAAACAGACTATAGCAGTGCTTCCTTTAATATTAGTATATGTCGTGTACTAAATGTTGAAGAACCAGACAAGAGGCATTAGTTATTTAAGATGGGGTCAGATAGTACTCTTCCAAACTGTGCTTAACTAAGATGGCTGTAAACCCTGTGTTTCAGTGAAATCAGATGTTTCAGTTGTGCCTCCTACTGTAGAACTGTATGTGCTTGTATGTGTAACATGTAACATGGGTAACCTGCGGTGTCAGTTATTCTAAGCCAATGTAAGTTTGTTGTGCATAAAAAGGAGATATTCTTGGAGTGCCTGCTCGTACAGAATCTGGACAAGCATGGTACTTATGCACTGTAAGCACCCAAGCTCATACACCTCTTGCCCTAGCAGTACCTCTTTGTTCTAGTTGCTGTTTCCTGCTGAAGTGTATTGCACGGCCTATGGCAAGATGAAATGCCTGATTGCTTGGAGCTCTGGGTTATCAGCCATCCTGAACAGAAGCCTGGGGTGCCTCAGGAGTGCTGCTCCCTTCCTGTGTTCATCTTTGTCATCTTGGCAATTTCCCTTGAGGCTTGGTCAAGGTTTGGCACCGGCTCTGTGGAATTCATTCTCATTCAAATGGAGCTGGTGGGGGGTTAAAAAACAAAAGGAGGGGAGAGCAGAAGAGGCCTCAGCTCATCCCTGGGTTGTGTTCGCCTGTCAGAGCGGACTTTGAGAAGAGCTTGTTGACTCAAACACCCTTTTGGTCATCTGCTCTGCACTTGGAAAGAAACAACAAAGCGCTGTGTGATCCATCCCACCTGCCAAGGAGCTGGTTGTTCTCCAGGAGTCCCAGCGGCCTCTGCTAGCATACCACTGGTACCGGCCGTTGCCCTGTTGGTACGTAGGGTGCATGGAAGCATAGCCCTGCTAGGTCTGCAGCTTTCTGTCAGCTGTCCCCATCATGCTGCTTTTCCCCCTTTGGTGCTAGGGCTTTGGCTCTCTTTTGGCTCACTTGCCTGTGGTGGGGCCGTCTCGCACCTGTGGATTGCTCATCCTGAATGAGAAGTCCTTTACTCTTAGGAGCCTTGGTTTTTCTTCCCGGTGACCCCACGATTCCGTGCTGATCTTAACGCATCTGGTGTGGGCCAGAGTCCTGCTTTGGGTCCTGCTGGAGGCTTTGGCCTAGCCACTCTCCTTACCTGTACCTCCATGTCCATCTAGCCACAGGTTGCAAGAGCTCCTTGTAGCTTCAAGAACGATCAGAATCTGAATGATTTTAGTGGGCACAGCTGTTTCTCCTGCTTGTGATGAATGAATGCCCCACGATGCTCCAAAGACCTTACAAGAAAGATTGCTCAGCTTTTGCTCACCACTATCTGTGGTATGTGGATTACTGTTCCCTCTTGGATATCCATCATCTTCTCTAGGCAAGTAAAATGACTTGTTCCATAAGTTAGGCTATTGTGGACCTACATGAAGATCTGTGGCACCCGTCTCATAGAATCTGCAGTCTCTGAGTGAATAGAACGCATCAGGTTTTCCAGGGAATTGTTTTCTGACATTGTGCTCTCTTGCTGCTTTGACTTTATAACTAATTTAAAACATCAGCAGTTTAAAGTGTGTGTGTGGGGGGGGGGAAGTAAACTAACAGAACCATGGAAAGCTAGATCTTAATGTTTTTTTGTTTTGTTTTTTTAAATAAAACTGGCAAGTTTCCAACTGGATTGTCAACTGTTGGACTTAAGGGGCCTGCTGTGATTTCCATCTGAGTAACTGAAATTAGCATACCTGGGCTATGTAGTAACTTGCCCCTATAGTCCAAGGAGAATTAAGCACACCTGGCTGAAGTTACACCATGTTGGGGTTCTTGTAGTAGAAGCTGCTGGCTTCCTATCCTGTAGCTGCAGTTACGGGCATGCAGGGACTGCCGTAATTTGAGGGTTTGGCTTCTACAGAAGCTGCTGTTCCCTGTGCAGGATCTCCCCTCTACAGAGAATGAGCTTTTTATCTTTGTCTAAGAAGGCGGCTAATGCATGAAAATGCTGTAGAGCAATCTTTCGATCTTCAAGGATGGCTGTGCAAAGCTGGACTGCGAGTAGTCGGTTTGTACATCACGCCTACACCGGAGAGCATTGGTCTATGTCATCCCTAGCTGTTCATCCCCACAGGCTGGAGATTCCTGTGCAGCATTAAAGCAAACCTGTTACCGCCCTGACCTTGTGTTCCAGGCAGTGTCATCCTAGCTCTGCCCAGGAGGTACAGCTCACTTCTGTCTCTGCATTCTGTGTTCCCTTTAAGTTCGCTAGGCTGGGTGCTGTCTGTACTGGACACCAGAGAGTAAAAGTATTGCGACTCTTATCTCAGTTCTTCCTCCCCTCTTTACTTGCTTTCCCGATCTGTTTGTAGGGCTTCTTCTCTAGAAATTCTACTCTTGCTGTTTGTTCTGAGTGACAGACATAGTTTGCCCCTATATTCAGTGTTCAGATTAAATCACCCAGGACAAAGTTACTCAGGTGCTCCAGGAGGCTGCCATGTGTCCCTAGCTGTGATACCCGCAGCAGAGTGGCAGTGCTCAGTGAGCAGAGCGCGCTTCACCAGGGCTTGGGCCAGTGTCTTGCTATCACGGATGCAGTGCCAAGATCCTGGACAGCCGGAAGGTGATCTTAATGCTCCAGATACGCTTTTGTCACAAATGGTGGCACGGCTCCCTTCAAGAGACCTCAGCAGCAGTGAGTAGGAGCTCCGTAGCTGCTCTCTGTGCGAGGACTTTCCTACAGAGGATTCTGTGGCACTGGCTGAAGTCGTGTCCCGTGGAAACTGCAGATGGACGGTACAGCCCCGAGTCCCACTGTTTGGGATGCAGCAGCTTCCTTCTGCCATTCGTTTGCCTGTTGTTATTTGTCCTCCACTGTTTCTTAGTGACAAGAGGCACAAGTACTCCAAATTGCCTGGCTACTGTTCTCTTTTCAAGCTATAAGTATTGTGTGAAAGACAATAGTCAATACTTGCAATTGAGGTTTAAAACATGTCAATATTGTTCATTATATCACAGTCATTGCAATTACTTCTAATAATGGCAATAAAAAAAGGCAATGCTAGCAACAGAGCCAGATTTACAAAGCAGTGTAGCTGCTTAAAAAATCTGGAGTAGTGCTTTTGAAAGTTTCCATGCCATCTACCTGTAGGCATCTAAATAGCTCATAAATCAGTATTTTTGTCTTGTTTTTTTTCCTTTGTAGCTGATATTCAAAAAGCATGGCGTAAAAAATCACAACTTCATTTTTTTAACCAAGCACAGCGAAGTGTATGGGATACTGGTATAAATAAAAGCCTCAAACATGCTAAAGCTCCGACTGGCATGCTTTGCTGCTGTCTTTCAGTTTCTAATGAAGAAGCTAGTTACATGCTTGATCCAATCTGTGCATCGATATGTACCTTCAGTGTAAGCAGTGCTGAACAGACTGATGATACTGCAGAGCTGAGGACAGCATGCACAGCGCTTGTATTTAGGAGATGATGGGTGGGAGTCAGGCTACGGCAGCGTGAACATTTATTAACTCAGTAGCTCTGGGTTAATTTTAGCCCTGTGCTTACAGATCTTTAATGAAACCTACCGAGGGTGTCTCTGATCCTGCAGCTTGCTGCTGGGTGTGTGTAACGCTGTCAGGCTGGGCACAGTCCTTCTGTGGGTCTCTATCTGGGTGCTCCAGCAACGATGGAAGCCATGTATGAATACAGCTGACCTGTGTCTTCCGTACCGTTGTGATTACCCCTGGTTATGTTCTGTTAGGATATATATTTCTTGCTTGTTGTGACTGTGTGAATTCAGAAATGGTCTCTGAATGGGACGGTTAGCTTTTCAGCCACGAAGCAAAATGTTTGCAGTACAGACTGGATCCCCTGACGTGTATGCAAAGAGCCTAATACATTTTTTCAGCATTCCTCTAACAGTAGAGATTATTAGTGGCTCTAACTGCTAATGATCATACCTGTTATAAAATCTAAAGGATAATCGTCTGTGTGCCAGGGCAAATAGTGGAAATAGCGTGCTGTAACTGGCTGACATCTTTCTGTGTTGCTCAGAGGCTAATCCCTTGACACTAATGCAGCTAATGTAAAAATACCAGTTCTTTTTTGATGGTGATGCGCCAGTGGGGGAACTGGTTTCCCACAGTTGTTTTCTTTGGCCCTAAGCTATTCTGTGGTCAGCTGAGACTTCCCTGGCTTTTGCTGCTCCTGAAGCTACAGAATCTTTTGGAAGAGAAAAGAATCATTAAATCTTAGGCTTAAATAGCAAGTGAAAGAAAAGCAGTAAGAGCTGGGCTGAGGATTAATCCTGACAAAACACTTGGGGAGCTACATGCATGCCATCCCTAATCTGTTACCTGCTGTAAATGCAGGTTTTGGGGCTGGGTCTGCTAGGGTTCTTGCCTTTTCTAGTATGCTTCAAAGAAAGCATAGCAGCAGAAAAGGATGTTGGAATAGAATTTTAAGGCTGTACTTATCGGGATGTTTCCTATTACCCCACTAGAGCTGTTTTACACCTCTGTAGCGCTTGACCTCTTTTTTTTTTTTCATGCCAGATTTCTTTTCAGCAATGTGGGAGTGGCCTCTTCAAAACAACCTCTGCTGAATGCTTATTCTGCTCGGATATCTGCTGGAACAGGCAATTCCCAGTCAGTCTTAATGGGAGCTCATTCATTTGCGACTCTCGGTTGTGTCCTTGAGTTTTCCTTCTCCCCCCCCTTTATTTTTCCTCAGCAGCTGACTTGGAATAATTTCCACTTTGCAAATTGCGAGAAGGGAGGAGACTGACAGCTGCTCCTGGCCACGCTGGCTGTAGCCTGTCCCCATTTCCCAGCCCAACCACAATGGTGCTGGTTAATGATACCATATTTACTCCTGCGTGGCTGCCACCTTGGAGCTGAGACCTCACTTCCCTGCTCGTGGAGGGGACCACGTGAGTGCTCCCCTGTCCGTTTCGTGCTCTGTGAGCCAGGTTGCGTCATGCCTTTTTGCATTATGCTTTCTTAGTGGTGTTTTGCTAACCTGGCTGGCTCTGTCTGGAGGTAATTAGGGAACGGTTTCATAATCTTTTTGCTTGAGAGGTGTGGGCATGATAACTGCTCGCTTCCTCTTGTATATTTCCTTTTCCTGCTCTGTGCAGCTCTCTGCTAAGATGCGCTTTTGCTTTGTGCCCAGGGAGGCCTCTATGATTGTAGAACGTTAGCACTGTGGTTTAGTTCTGGGGTGCCTGTCTCCCAAGGAGGTGAACATGATACACGGAGTGTCCTGATTGCTAAAGGTTATGTGGTACGGTCTCCTTTTCATTTTTGATTAAAAAGCATGAAACCTTATGTTCCTCCTAGGAAGGTGAGATGCCTTCCTGCAGGCATCTTGGCTACTTCCAGCACTCCGGGCTTCTGCTTTCCCAGTCTCTTGAGTTTTTACATCATACTCTTTCACCCCTGCCCCTGTTATTTGGGGGAGTTGCAGTTGTAACCACTTTATAAACTAGCAGAACTGCGTTCAATCTTGGAATCCCCAAGAGCTTTTTTAGAGACTTGTTTCAATCACTTTGTTTTGTATTTTCAGATTGTAGCTGTGAGTTAGAGCATCCAACTCTGAAGACTTGATCAGTTTATTCACAATAAATCACGCGCTACCAGATTAGTTTATTTAAAGATAACATTCCCCTAGCACTTACTGCTTGTAACTGCAACTGTTGGGTGACAATAAAACCCAAAGTAATCATCCCCTGTCTTACTGAGAGCTGCTATTTTGCCACTGCTGCCTGCATTTCAGATTACTTAAATGGTTTGGCTCACAGTCCCCTTCTGTCTAACCTTTTTTGAAACACACGTAATGTAATTCTTGAGCTGTCCCATGCTGCACATCTCCTAAACGTTGGTGTGTTCATTAGCTGAACTCTGCGTTAATAATCCAGGTTTTTGTGAAAGGCATGGAACCCGTCCTCATACCTTTTTAGCTTTGCCTTGTGGCCAGCCTTACTGTTTTACTTTTCTCCTTTGTGGTTCTCCTTCTCTTCCTATTTCCCCCCAACTCCCCACGTTGGCAGAAGGGCTTTACCTGAAGAGGATGAGTGCCTGTCCTGGCCAGCTCTGCATTTTCTGATTATCTCCTTTGTAGCCTCCCCACTTCCCTCCATAGTATTAGGGATTACTGTTTTTACTAAGCTTTACATTACTGGCAGTTTCCCTCAATTTAAAAAATAGTTTATGCCTTTTCGCAAATTCTTAAAATAAAAATAACTTGTGTCTAATTATCTTAAATGTTTCAAAAATGTATTTTTGTTTTAAAAGATCGCAGGCAGCCCGGATGCCTTTTCTTTCCCCCACCTTCGGCTGTAGCGGTGCCCTAGCCAGCCCTGAGCTCTGTGCTGGTTTACTGGGTTTGTTCAGCGCTTGGCTGGTCTCCTTTGTATCCTTATTAGAGCTGGGGTGATTGGCAGAAGCCTTTCATGCTTCTTTCTGGCTAGCCAGTTGAAGCTTATGAAGCTAGTAACTACTCTTTTTCTCTAAAACAAAATAATAAAAAAAAAAAAAAAGCTGCTAAAAGTGCAACCACACTTTGGTGGGGACCACCCATCTTGTTGCCTCTAGATGCAAACAAACGAAGTCACTGTAGATAGCTGATCTCTTTCATATTCCCTGGCTCCTAAATTCTGCCTCAGGTGATCTGCTTTTCTTGTGGTTGAAGTGATCCTTTGATAAACATGAAATGATTTTTCTTTAATTGGAGGTTATTGTCCAATTTCCTGAACTGTAGAACTGGCTGGGTTTAAAAAGCTCCCACATGAACTGGGTGGATGAAAGGAAGCAAAATGCTTTTAGCTACGTATACGCGCTTTCCCTTTGCTTGTTTGGAGTTACTTTTGGAGCACAACTTTCTAATAAAATACAATTTTCCTTCAGCACCACCACTAAAATACACGTCCCTGAGTGTCATTACAAGGCAGTGGTTGGCCTTAAGTTGCCTCTCGGGCTGTCTGCACGTGGATGACATTCATCTTCTTACAGCCATTTCCTGGTTTCCCGTACTTGAGGGATTAAAATCCTCCTGCCGTTACAAGATGCCTTAAATACCATAGGGCTGATTGCCCCTTTGCTGGAGAAGTGTTAAGCTCCATCAGCTCCCAGTAGCAAAAAAAAAAAAAAAAAAAAAAAGAGATCTTATCATTTTGAATATTCTGTTTGTTGCTCTGTCACAAAAAAAGGAGGGCTTTTCTTTCAAAGCAGCCTATTCAGCCCTTAAAATAAATAAATATATATATATATTATATATTCTCCTTATGAGGGTGGAGACAGCTGCATGCTGCTTGGGTGCTGTCTTTGCCAGCCCTGTGGCAGGCTGGGCAGGTTGTTCTGTCTAACAAACACCTGGGTAATGCAAGGAGATAAGAGGCACTCAGCCATGTGCAGATGCTTAGTGCAAAATGAGGATTACTGTACTTAGATCAGTGTAGTCCTGCTGAACTTTGCAGAGTAACGTGACTAATCCCACTGTATGCTCCCAGCTGGGAAGAATAAAATTCTTCCACTATATGTCCTTCCCCACTCTTACGGAGCCTTTTACTTTACAAATTTAGCTGGCCCATCCACCTTCCCTTCCAAGTCCTGTTCCAGGCATCCCCTCTCCCAAATCTAGCCCGAAACCTCCTTTGTGCCTTAGTAATTTTGGTAAGAGCTGCAGAGCCTTTTTTAGCTTGTGCAGCCTCTGACCTGCGGAGGTGCCCCTGCCAGCGCTGCCAACTGCCAGGAGGAGGCAAATGGCTAGTGGGTTTCTAAAACTTGCTGTCTTTTGAGACCTGATGAAAGTTTGTCTTTTTTTCTTTTTAATTTTCATGGGAATGTGAGCAGTGTTGTCATTTTTGTTTTGCTTATTATTTTTTGAAGGTGTGAGTACACTTTAAAGAGCTACTGACAACGAAGGCATTTCAGTGGATCAGTCGTTATATGAAAAAAGCCAAAAAGCCATGCTGCCTGGAAACTAAGACCTTTAATCCCTTAGTCCACAGGCAAACCTTATAAACTGTTGTTAATTAAGCCCTTGTGTTATGGGTGAATAATAATATTCTACTCCCGCGTTATTTTTGTTACACTAGGCCCTGTCACATCTCAGAGAAGGCAAAAGTTGGGCCTGAAGTGCTGATCTGCTGCTCAGTGTCCCATGGGGATGGGTTTCCAGGGCACAGGATCTGGCCTGTACAGGAAGGAATCGATTCTTTTTTAAACGAAGAAATGAGTTTTCAAGATGACAAATGCATTTTTACCATGGAAGTGTTGCCAGTTCATTTCACAACCGTTTATGCTCAGTTCAAAGCGCTGTTTGTTTGTCCCTGTTCACGAGATCACTGCGAGCAGTGCTGGTGGTGCAGGTCCCAACGCTTCACGTCCTTGCTCACGGTGAAATCATGATGCAGTTTCAGCGTTGATTGCACCTAGGAACATAGATCTGTGTCTGTTGCATGTGGGGACATAGATCTTCCTCGCTTTCTCTTCCATCACAGAATCTATCTGTTGTTTCCCCCTCTTTTTGCTGGGTGATTCTCGGTAAAACATTGCAGCAATAAGAAGGGGAGGCTGCAGCCTAAAACAGATCGCTTCTGTTTAAGATCAAAGAGTTGTTATTCTCCTGCTCCTTTTGCAATGACTTTCTCAGAAAACGGAACAAGGTTCAGGACTGAAATCTCCTTTTTATCTGTTCCGTTGGTGGCAGCTTGTTTGCAGCTCCTCCCATCCAGCAGTAAGAGATGTGCTTAGATGTCTTGTGGCAGGTGGAAGAGCTGCGCTGCACAGGAGCTCTTGTGTCAAAAGCCAGATCCCTTCTATAAAAGATCCAGTTAAGCACATAACAGCATAAACAAACAGGTTATAACACAGCTGCTGAATGAGACATCAAGCATGGTGCTAGAGAGCTATGAGACTCCACACAGACATTTTAAATATTCCTTGGTGACTGTATCAGTCCTTTTTTTCTTGGCATTTTTGCCTTTTCTTTCTACTGTATTACACTCTCCTGGGATTTGTAATGTTTTCTGCATCTGCATTCCAAAAAAGGCCTACTCAGTTGTGTCTCTAAATCATTCTTATACCGCAGAGGGTGATATTTACAAAGGTTGTAGGGAAAATAAAATCATTTTGGTGTAAGTTTAAATTACCTGTTGCTTGTGTGCACAGGTAAGTGCATTTGCCTCTAAGGTGAAGAAGTTCTTACAGCTTCCCAGCAGGAATCACTCTGAAGTGTCTGTAGTCTAAACCGGAGGGACTTGGTACTGGGTTTTTTTTTAGTAACTTACTATTTTATTTTGTCTCATTTGTATAAATAAACTTTAGGTGTTACAGAAGAGGAGAGAGCTGCAGAGCTGCAGAAAACAAAGACTGTACCACCTGTAAACAGGCTGACAGTGGATATCATGGAACTGGAAGCTCTCAGAAAGTCTGTGGAGGACTTCTTCTGCTTTTGCTATGGTGGGTGCTTTAAAGTCTTCAAAATACCTGTTCTGGATTTCTAAATTTTTATTCCAGTTGGGAAGGAGGTACTGTACAGTCTTAAACTTTCATCTGTACTGCTGTTAAGGTAATAAGCCTCATTTTTACTAGCTGATTCCAAAGCGTACACATACTTTGGGTAGTGGTTTATTTTTTTAATGTTTTGCAGGTTATGATTTTGGATTATTGCACAGTACAGCCCCTTTAGTTTTGTTTTAAGAAAGCCTCTGTACCTTGGTGGGTTCCAGTGAACGTTGGTGTGTGCAGTACTTGGTTTCCTGCAGAGATTTGCATCTGCATCTTGTTTTCTCTCCGGTCCTCTCCAAAGTAGTGGGTTTTATGAGGCACAGGTCCTTTTGCTAACTTGCACCCTTCTGACCTTGTAACAATCTCATTTTATTTTTAGGTAAAGCTTTAGGAAAGTCAACAGTAGTACCTGTGCCATACGAGAAGATTCAGAGAGACCAGTCTGCTGTGGTAGTGCAGGGCCTGCCTGAGGGACTCGCGTTTAAACATCCAGCGAATTATGATGTTTCAACCCTGAAGTGGATTTTGGAAAACAAGTCAGGGATCTCATTTATCATCAAAAGGTTATTTGCTGCCTCCTCTTTTCAGTGTGTCCATTAAGTTATTGTACTTAAATTTGCGTTCATTTTTTAATTAAATACATTGCAGCCTGTTTTGCTTAAGCAGAAGTGTTGCCTTTTTAATTTTATACTCTGCTGTAAATATTGATGTCTTTGCTAAAGCTATGTGTTTTGTTTGTTTGTTTTTCCCTTTATTTCCATACAGGCCATTCCTAGAGCCAAAGAAACACCTAGGTAAGTTATTACTTATTCAGACTCAAAAATAGCTTAAAATTCTACTTTCAAAAAGGCAACATCATTTTCTCCAGTACTTGGCAGGACAGCAGTGTAGATGCAAGATTTGGTCATTTGGAGAAAGGGGCAAACTGTGGAAATTCCTAGACTGTGAGTTGCCTCACTCACTTTCGGAACTATAACCTTTTCCTTTATGCTTTCTGCTAGGAGCAACTAATTAGAGATAAATTTGTTCTGTTGTGTTCTTTGTCCTTTTACTCAATTTAAATTTAATGTGAATTGGATAGTATCCTAGGGAAAAGAGAAATGAACCGATGAAAGTCTGTGCATTGCATTTTTAGAAGATGCCTAGTCTTTGCTGTGCTCTGTGTTCCAATATGTAGCTGATTTTGGCATTTATATCTCATTTTAAAAATTGATTTAATCTTCTGAAGTGGTTAGGTGTTGCAGTTCCTATGAAAGCCTATACATTTTAAAAAATCTGAGCTAGCGTAGTTTTTTTTTTTAAGAACTCTGTGAAGATTCATTTCTAGCTTTGAAGAAGCCCCTTCCCCTGTTCCAGCTGTGAAATTATTTTGCTTTACTTGCAAGATGTACATGTGAGGATTTGTTTTATGAAGAGGATAAAGCATGTTGTTTACCAGAATCTCTATAGGAATGTAGTCAAAAAAGAAAAATTTCACTTTCTGATGTGCAACAGCTAGAAACTGAAGCTTGATTAGTAAAATCAGAAATGTGTTGCCTGTGCCTAGTAAGAAAACTAGAGAGTAGGGAATTACAGAGATTCCAGTAATTAAATATTTATATTGATAAAGCAAGGTAGGTTTCAGTGAGTGAATGACTTATTGAAAACAGAACCCATTTGTGTAGCTGTAATTTAGGAATAAACTGGAATCTCTATAAAACTATCCTCCTCCTTTTAGCAGTTTAGATGAGGGATTTGCTTAGCTTTGTTTCCCAAGATTTTCACTTCAAATCGTGAAAGAGAGCAGTGAGAAGCATACTGATAGGCACATTTGAAGTAATTTTATATCGGTGTTAAATGCAGTTTAATGAGATCCATCCTTCATATCTGTGTATAGAGAACATATGCACATACCTGCCAAATTTGAACAGGTTTTTGCTTCGTGAAATCAATGTTACATTTTCAATTTGTGTTTAAGGTGAATGGAGTACAGGAAATTCAAAGGTTGTCTTTTAACTTTCAGGAGCTCATATGACAGATCCTTCACATTCAATTATACCTCCAGGTGGAAGGTGAATTTAAAATAATGTAGTTTTTTTGCCTGTCTTTAAATATTTCATCTACTGAGAAACAGACGAGCTTGTGTAGTGTGATTTGATGTTGGTACCAACTGCGTGTTTTCATATAGTTTATCTTAATGTGCCTTCTCTGTCCAACTGACCTTTGGATAACTTTTGCTTGCATGGGATTATAAAAAGCATGAAGTTGAATTTTCTCTTTCTTTTGACCAATATTTGTGGGGAAGCTGTTACGAATTAAACAGATGGCAAAGTTTCCCCTCAGTTTAATTAGCCCAGCGAGTGTTCTTAATTCACGGTCTGTCAGTCAGGGATGTTTGTCCTGTTGTGTGCTGCCGCAGTGATGGGGAACAGCTGTAATGCTCCTGCCTTCCCCTCCTCAGTTAAAAACCCAATACATATATATTTGTTCTTCAATGAAGAGATTATATGTGGAATAAATCAAAAGTTGGTTAATGTGAAAACAGAGCAAAATGGCAAATGTTTCTGTGGCTCTGAGTGCACTTTTCATTAAATAGTGAACACTCCTGAATATTGTGCACATCCTGAGAATGTAGGGACGGGAGATTCCTCCCCATGCCCTAGAGATAATTCAGATAAGCCAAGATGCAATGTTTTTTACTTCTGTTTTTCTAGTTTGAAAACAATACAGTGAGGTTGATTTTACTAGACAGCTTGTAAAGCTGAAGGAACTTTCCAGAAATGTGATTTTTTTTTATAATGTCAGTGTTTGTTTTGTTTATTTTTATAGTTGTCCTCCTATTCAAGTGAAAACGGAACCAAATGAGGATTCTGGTATGTTCAAAATTTTGTCCTCATTTGCAAAAAATGAACAATCAGCTTCTGTTCAGAAGGTTCTATTAAGGAGTGATAGGAACATCCAATAAAAGCAGCAAAGAGCCATCACGTGTGAAAAAGAAAAACTTTACTTAAAAATGCCTACTTTCCAGTTGCAGTTTATATATATATATATATATATATTTTTTTTTATTTTTTCTTTACCTTAGCTAAAGTTTTCCGTTTCTAGATGGAGGAGATTTGTAATATTTTGTAGACTAAAATCATTTCTTTGTAAATACTTGGAAGTGGAGAAGAGGAAGATCCTCAGGTCTTTATTTAGTCCTTATTCAAGACCATTTTATCCCTAATGTGAAGAGAAAAACTTTGTTTATATACAATAATATTACCAGAATATCAAAAATTACAGAATATTGAATGTCATTTTCTAGCTAAGATGGAAATAAATAGCCAGATGTGTTTATTGTTTAAAAAAAAAAATAAATAAAGCAATCCTAAGTTACCCTGCTCTTAGGACAGGCTGCTGCAAGGCAGAGTGGTCTGCTGCAGAGCAATGTTTAAGTGTGTGCTTTGAGATAACCACGAATGATCCCAGGGAGGCTACCAGTCTGCTTGCAGATAAGCTTGTGACCTTCTGCTTTGTTAGGTTGGGCTACACTGCTTGGCATTTTGCACAAAACCAAGATTTTTTGTTTAGTCCAGTATTTTGGTTTAGTTCTGTTTGCTTCATAACTTGGTGTTGAGTACCCCTTAATGGTTAATATTTAGCTTAACGCAACTGAAGAGTCAACTTGAGCTTTTTGCCAGTCTCTTTCCAGTGCTGCTTTCAAGACATTTGAAGTAATTCTTTTGCCTGAATGTGTTGAAAGCATTTTAGGGAATGGGGAGAAGGCATACAGAGGAAATAGTTTGCTTTGATGAAGCCAAGAGCAGTTGAGGCCTGTCGGTGTTGCTGCCTTGAGCAGCACAATTTAGACTTTATCTGAAACTAGGGATACAGAGGGGTGAGCTTGGAGTAGGTCTAGAAGTACTTGAAGTACTTTTAGCACAAGAGATTAAAAAAACTTTTTTTTTCCTTTTTTTTTTTTTCCACTGGTAGTGGGCAAAAAGGAAGGAGACCATTCTTTGTAATTCTTCAGATCTGAGATAGCAGTTTGCAGGGATGCCTGTTTGTAGGGAAACCTTTCATACTGAGTCACTTCTGATGATAACCACCCAGACACAAGAAACCTGAAGCATCAGCATATCACTTTGTTACGGTTGTTTTAGCTCAACAATTATTTACTTCATCAGTACTTGAATTTTCTTTTTCTTTTTTTGGACTAGAGACCAGCTAGAATCTTGGTGATGTTGTGATTTTTTTTTTTTAATTTCTTTATTAGTTTTTAAGAATTTGGTTATCAGTAGTTTCCTTATTTGATTCCTTTGTTGCTTCTACAGGAATTTCACTGGAAATGTCAACAGTAACAGTGAAGGAGGAATCAGAGGATCCTGACTACTATCAGTATAATATTCCAGGTAATGATGCTAACTTTTGTACCTGCTTATCTCCTGAATGGGTGGATTGCTTAAGTCTTGCTCTCTCTGTACCTCTCTTTTCCCATATCAGTGGCTGTTAAACATGTAACTGCTCAGCTCTGTTAGTATACAACATTTCTATGCTGGCTTCCATTTAAGTTGTACTTCAGGTCTTCCAGTATTCTTCCAGTACAATGTTGGCACAACAATATAAGTGTGTTTGGGGCTTAAGGAGAAGTTCTGGGTGTTTGTTATCTTCCTGGAAGTCCAATATGCAGACTAAGTCCACTGACCTCTTTAAACAGGAAAGAAATTGTCATGTTACTGTTCAGAGCACTGCTTGAATCTTTACAGTTTCACTAAATTGTATAGTGTATCAATCACTTTCCTTGTATAGAAGGACTAATATGTGTCAAAAATGTTTTGAAAGTTATAAGATATATTTCTGTCCACAAAGAATAGCAACATCTGTGAGGTCCATGACTGGGCTTGAAAACTGTGTGTTTTTAAATATTTCTCAGTTGCTTTGCCTCACCTATACATATCTAGTTAAAACAGTGCACATTAATCTCTAAGTGAATAAAGAAAATCATAAGAAATTATTTCTGTAGCTTGAAATAAAACAGTAAGAAGACCTAAATATAAATGGCAATATAAAATAAGTAGAACCCTGAATGTATTATTTCAGCTTGCTTGCATCTACTGTTAGGTTAATTGTCTGAGCAATAAAAAAAAAAAAAAAAAAGAAAAAAAAAAACACAGGAAAGCTGTCATGTGTCTCTGAAAGATAACTGTATGTTCAACAGCAAAGCGCAAAACAGCACATCCTTTCATTTTGTAATAATATTTATTATTGAGACAGCATTTTTGTGTGTTTAGACACAAAAATTCTTGAGATTATTTTAATACGTGTTTTAATAACTAATTACAGGATTGTAGAATCGATGTTCTCCTATTGGCATGTCTTAAGTAATGTAGGAACAAACATTGCTCAGAAAGATCTTAACCATATGGCGTACCAAAATATCACTACTCTGGTGCGGAATTTGAAAGGTGAATTCTCTGGGGTTAGGATTATCTTTTCTTTGTGTTTGTAAATTGCCTCGCCTCAGAGGTCTGTGGGTTTACAGGCATTATATAATGCAATAATAATAGATGCCTTTTTGGAGACATCCTAATCACTGTTACTTCCAAAGCCAAGCCCTGTCATCTCTTTTGCTTTTCAGCCCCTTGTGGCTTTCCATTTCATGCATAAAAACAATGTCAGAATTTGGCCAGTAGCCTGAAATGTAATCCGACCCTGTTTGAGAAGAGTCTGTGCTGAAACCACTTACTTACAGCGCAGTAACCCATTGTCGTTCAGCACGCTGGAACTAAAAAATTCCATTTGTACAATATGGTTCCATAGCAAAGCCTAAGCAATGTGGATTTCTTGGGGGATTTCTCTTGTCTTTCTCTACCTATCTCTAAATTTAATCGTTCTGATTGGTGGAAAGTAATATGGATTTTTTTCAGATAGACACATAACATCATACCTGCTTAATTAATAAATCCCTCTATGCTCACTCCCAATCTCGCATTTAAAAGAAGACTAAACAGAATGTGCTGTTAGAAAGGATGGGGGTGCTGTGAGCCGGGAGAGGTATTACAGTGTTGTGTTGTGTTGCCTTCCCCTGAAGGAAAGGAGCTTCCCCTTTGTTTCTTTGAACTTTAAGGTTCGAGCCAGAGGTTGTACAAAGTGCAGAAAGATAAAACTTCAAGAGGGATGTAGGGGCTCAAGTGTGCATGAAGATGCTGTGCAAAGAAGTAAACCGTAGAAAAGTACAATTATAGTAAGGTGTGCCTTTGAAGGAAGGGGTCTGTCTGCCCAAGCATTTCCTTTGTAGACACATGCTGCAGAAAGAAAGGGAAATAGTCAGGGTCATAGTTATTTCTAAAAATACCCTCCAGCAAAAGCTGGCTTTATCGATTTATGAGAACAAACAACTTGACTGTTAGAGAACAGCAATGTGCCAGGGGTCTCCTGGAGTATATGATTTCCTGGTGAAATTTCACAGTTATTGTTTTTCTCTGAGTGTTTGCTTCTTCCCACAAACCCGGGATGCTCACCAAAGGCCTGTGTGCTTTGGTGGCACGCACAAGTTGCCAGTTAATCAAAGGGGGCAAAGATAGAGCTGGGGACGGGCGCTCTCTTCATCTCTTATCATCTGCTAATCCCCTGCAGCATTTGGATGTTGCCATGAGTTAATGCTGAATTACTAAATTTAGAGATGTGTTAGCAGCACGCAGTAAGAAGGGTAGGAAATGGGAACTTCTAACCACCAGAAATTTCATGTGGGTGTTCTGATATGGTATGGGGGCAATTTTCCATCGGTAGGCAGTAGCAGTGTGGCAGTGGGTGGTTGTGGTCCAGTATTTTGGGCAAATGTGAAGGTCACTGCAGTACTAAATGGTTTGTCTGACATCAGAGACAAACTGTTTTGGGAGAAAGGTCCAGATTTTGACTGACTAAATGAGGAAAAGGACAGTAAAAAAAAAATAAAAATTCAGGACTAAATAAAGCATGCGGGAGCATTCCAAATATAACATTCCTGTATATACCTGATCTGTAAGTACCATTTTTTAAGGCCCTTCTGAAAGGGGGTGTTAGTTAAAATGCTGTTCTTAGTTTAGTGTCCTTGAAACAAGTACATACATCTGTGTCCATGCCCATTTCCTTGCGTTCAGGAGGCTGTTTAGCTGATGTGTAAATGTATTGGTCAGTAAAAAGCCCAGACCTTTTACTAGAAGGCTATCCACAAGATCCAAGCTGTCTTGAAATCTTTTCGTTGAAAAGAACGGGGTCAAGATACTGTCAGTGCCAAAAGGAGAACAGCTCTGAAGCAATTAACAGAGCAGAATTGAGCTTCCATTTTTCTTTTTTCCAAAGAAGCAGGGGTATAGTAAGAAAATTACTCAGGCTCTTCATCAGCACAGACTGAAACAAGGCTTTTTGGAGGCGTGGCCCTTATAGCACTAAGCAATTTGCTGACTTAAGTACCAAGCACTTCATGACAGAAGCATGATGTCTGATGAATTTTATGGATGCAAGTCTTCAGGTGCCTTGAAGTTCGTAGGATCACAGAACGGTTTGGGTTGGAAGGGACCTTCAAGACCATCTAATTCCAGCCCCCTGCCATGGGCAGGGATGCCTCGCAGTAGGGCAGGTTATTCAAAGCCCCATCCAGCCTGGCCTTGGAAAGTGAAAACAAAGACAATGAGAAGCAGGAAAAGGCTCGCAAAATACCTAGTTTTAGTCTGAGCGGTAAAGAATTTGTAAGCCTCTGTGTTGCACAGGAGAGTTGCTGTTAGCTGGTAAGTGTGCTTGGCACTTCTTCTGGTACAAGGCAATACTACGTGGCTCTGCCTACAAATCAGATGGTTTAGGCTCCTAAGACTTTACTGCAGGATTTTACTTCTAGTGTAACTGCTTCCTGGGGTTTTAGCAATTAAGTTTTGCACCTTTGTGACCATCTTTCCTCCACTGTCCTTGCGGCACTGGAATTAAATTCTTATCTCTTGAGTTTTCTTCTTTATTCGTTTTTGTGATTTCCTCCTACTTCTCTTCCTAGATGGAACCCTTTTTGATCTCATTATCGCCCTACTTGGTTTTGGCTTTTCTAGCAATGGGAAAAGCTCTTCAAGTTCCATAAAATAATCTGTGTTGGTCACATTCTAAAAAACCTGAGTTATAGAATAAACACAGAAATGTATGCTTTTGCCTGTAATGGGATGCATGCTTTCATGTCAGTGCATTATGAAATACAACAATTGTATATTCAAGAAGAGCTCTTAGGAAGTGACATACTTGTCTGCCTGCATACACTAACTGTGTTTGGTCAAACAAAAGCAAATTTAGGCCACGGAGACATACTCCAGCACATCCAGTGAGTGCAGGATCTATTCCTGCTTCCCCCTAACAGTTGCAAGTCCCACTCTTTTGATGAGAATTTCTTGTCTTGTGTCTTTGAGCACCAGCAGTGTACTCCAGCTTCTTTCTTACTTTTTTTTCATCGTATGTCATAGTATTTAATATTGTATATGTACTTTCAGTAGACTGAAATATTCATTGTCTGATTGTGGCAGCAGTCTTTTCTAGCTTTTCTCACTGTGTGGATGAAATAGAGTTTAAAATAGTTCACTTGCCTTGTGAGTTAACAGTAGCCTTTCCTGCTAAACTATTAATGTTGATTGCTGGTATCCTTTTAGACCTACCTGTAAATGGCCACCATTTCTGGGGAGCTGTACGATGCTCTGCAGACTGTATTTGCAAACTAACGCAGAAGTGATTCAGTTTATGAGAACAATTATTCCAAATCCTTCCAGTTAGTCCTAGGATGGTATTCCTGTCTGCCACACTTAGGCTAGTTTTATACACCTATGCTGTGTCTGTGGTAGGAAATGATCTCTTGCTCAGTCGGTGGGTCCCTCTTGCAGTCTAGATGCAGTAGTGCCAACGCATTAAGCAGTAGGGGTTTGGTGGTGGTAATTTTACCTTCTGGGCTTCTGCAGCAGCTTTTGTAAAGCAGTCTGTACGTGGAGTCAAAAGAGCTGTTGTGATTAAAAGCAGAAAAACTTGTAGTGCTGTAAATGTTTTCAATCTTTCTGATTTTGTCTATTTAATGTAGGTAGAAATTTTAGAGTCAGAAAGGACTTGCTGGGAAAATAAATTTTAGCACATAGGGAAAAGATCGAGCTAATTAAAAGGTAATTGGAAAAAAATCAGAGCCATCAGCATTTGATGTTTTAAAATTAGTTTAGTTTATTAACACAAATACAAAAACTGAAAACCTGCTTTTCTATGTGAGTCTTTCTGACTGTTTAGTAGTGCAGGAAATGCAAGCACCTTCCATTAGCCTCTCAAATTTTTATTTTGCTAAACTGAACGAGTAAAGACTTAGAGGTTGTTGTTATTTCACAGACTTTTTCCTAAGTTAACTTTACAGAAAGTATGAAATGAGCATATGATATGTGAAGATAAGAGTTATTTGGCAAATTCCTCTATGGACTGGGAAAATGCGTTTGTTGTGAGAGACAATTTAAAAGGCATTCTCTTTGTTCCCAAGCAGGCCCTTCCGAAACATCAGAGATGGATGAAAAAATTGCTCTTGCAAAAAGTTACACAGGTAGGCCTTACAGTTCTATTTTTTTCTCACAAAAATCTTGTAAGTTCATTATGTGAGTTTTGCTTTTCAGGGCTCTGCCTCTTTGATTTGAAGAGCTAGGGTGTTGAAATTTAAACTTTAAAACAGAATTGAAATTTTCAGATGCCTTTATTTTCAGGTATCCAAGTAAAGAGACATACAAAAAGGAATCTTATTTCTGTTATTTCTTTTCTAAAATCGAAAAGGAGCATCAGGTTGACCACTCTAAAGCAGTAGTAATTTATTAAAGCGCGACTGTATGTTTCTCATGAAATTCAGTCTGTTTCATAATTAGTTAAAAAATTCAGTGAGCCTCTGCTTATGTATTGTGAATAGAACTTGATCATTTCTTTCATTTAGCTGGGTGTGAAGTGAGCAGACGCATACACAACCAAGCATACAGAAAGTTTGTGTTTAGGGGAAGCAGTTCCTTGCTGACTCTCAACAATATCTGAAATGAGTTTACTTAATTATTTTTTTCCAGCTTTTCCGGTTTGAATTAAAAATACTGTTTTGCCCATTTGCTGACATTAGAAAAAACTAATCTGTGTTTCAAGCTATGACATTCCTCATATGGTCGGAGTAGTCATGCTGTCATGAATTTTTGAGATTCAGAAGTTGAGTCGTCTTTAGGTTTTCATGTGAACATTATAATTCTGGATTTTTGGCTTCTGAAAATCCTTGCTTTGAATACTCAATGTTTTTTTTTTTTTTAAAAAAAAAAAGGTTTTTTGTTATGGTATGTTTTTACTTTATATTTGTCTAAAGGAAGCCACCAGGGTTCTGTTTGCAGTGAAGGAACAGATGTGGAAATACTGGTAGAAGGTTAGAGATACAAAATATTTTTCATGAAAATAAATAACATCATTGGATTTTTCTTTTTACAGAAATACTTGGAAAGATGGCACCTTAATTAGAGCTGTACCTCTTCTCCAGCCATTCTCTTTCCACATGGTTGTCTTTTTTTCTATTTTTTTTAATCTCGTAAACCTTGCCACTCTGTGGCTTACTACAGGCAAGTTGGGATGGAGTTGTCATTCTTGTAAATCATAAATTGCATTGTGAGGTGCCTGTCACCCACCATTTAATGCTTTGATGTGACATTAAGAGTACATCATTCTGCAGCTAGTTTCATTCTAAGCACCTGGCCCTCGAACCTGAGGCATGATATTTTTTTTGGACGTTTAGGCCACGTTGTGCTAGCAGCAGTGCTCATTCTTGCAAATCTCATTATTTTTGCTTTGAAGATAAGTATTGCCATAGTTAAGGGTACCATTACATGAAATTCAAAAGCATTTCTCTTGATAAAGGGGAATAAAGTTCTTTGCTCTTGCTGACTTCACAACTAGCACTACTTTTTTGGAAAAGAAATAAAAAAAATCTAGGTGCTTTGTTTTCCTAAGCATAATGCCATGAGCCAATGTGTCTGGTTATGAAGAGAGAGCCTGAGGGAAGTGTTATATAAAATGACCGAAACTCTTGACTTTGCTTTTGTTTTTGCCTCTGTAGAATTTTATAGCTGTAGATGCTGAGTGTGGCCCTTTGTGTCACAATATGTTTTTTCCTACATTCTTTCCTCAAATCTGTTCTGCTTTGCAAGCTTCTGTAAAAAGATACGCTGAAAGTTATACCCTGATTTTGCTACATAGAATAAATCTGTTGTTTGTGAGGGTTGGTGTTTATCAGAAGATCTGTGGGCAGTTACAAAAATTGCACCTAACAGTCCAACTTAGTTTTCATTTTTCCTTTAATAGGCATACAGTGTAGACAGTCTTGCCTGGATTCTGTAAAATAAAACTAAATGTTTATTGTTGCTCCTCACAAACAGGAGTAAGGAATTAAAATCAATGAATGTGTTTGGATTTCATGAAGTCTTTGACAAATACCCTGCTAACTATTATTAAAGAAGTGTAGATAATAGGCATTGAAAGTTCTTCCAAAAGTTGCCCTGAAAATTGGGCTGTGATGTAGCAGATGTGCAGAAGGTACTGTTTTCTGCATAGCAAAAAAAAAATAGTGAAAAAATACCTAGCGATGATAATACTTTGCTTAAAAAGTACTTCAGTGTTTAAACTAGTTGGTTTAATATGGTTTAAGAAGAAACATCTGCTCCGGGAGTTTCCTTCCAGAGCTTTGTTACCATCTGGTTTGATATTTTTGCATGTTTCTTTTAACTGGGACTAGTTCTCAGGGATTTGGTACTGCACTAAATGGCCCATTTTCAGTCTTCATGGCTGTTTTTAAACTTCCACAAAATTTATCCATTGTATTTCTTTTTCAAATATATATATATTTACTTTTCTGATGCTTCCAAGAAAGGTTCTATGCAATCAAAAGACATGAAATTATTTTTATGATACTTCATGTTCACACGTAGTAAGAGAACATTGCCTATTAATTCATTCTGTTTGTTGTGGTTTGCGTTTGCGAGTTATCTACCAAGCACTCAGTCTGAATTAGATCAAAATACCATAGTGTGTTTTCCATGAACCTGATGATAGTCGACACGATTTGAATGTACTCCAACTGCGGTATCTCACTAGGTGTTTCTGAATCTCTGCCATACATGGCATCATGTGAAGAGCAGTGAAAAGGGGACATTCCTTCAGACTTGCTCCCCAAGTGATATACAGTGATAGAGCTTAAAGAAACCTGAAAGAAGTCATTCTTCAAAGTGTACACAGAACTGTTTGAATATATTGCCAGAATAATTATTTTCCTTCATACATTTCTACTTAATTTTGAAATAGTTTCCAATATAATTGGCTTCACTTTTTTAAACTTTATTGGAGTTAAATTCAAATTGCTCTTTCTCCTACAGGGTACAGATAGGCCTAATCCTGTTTATTGTATTGGTGCAGACTGCCCCAACACAAGCATTGTGATTATGCATTTCCCTTTCATTTTTTACTGTTGGCCTTGCAGCCTGTCAGGGAAATCATGGCAGCGCAACAACTATAAGTCTGTATAAATGATGAAGAAATATATCATCTGTAGGGGCACGCAGCCTTTGTTTATGTTTTCAGTAATCCTTGATAACAAAGAGAAAAATATTTATGATTCTATTAATCCTATTAAGCCAAGAATAAAGAATTTCCTACTGTCATTAATGCCAACTCTCTGCACTGCTGCACACGCAATTTAGCATGTATAATCCCCACCTCCTTACCCGTGTCTAGAGTTGCTTAAAGGCTTAGGGTAAGATGTCTTTGCTTCTGTTTTTGTTGCACACTGTGAATGCAAAATGTTTTGTTGAGCCAGAGCGCTTCTTTGACAGGTGTTAGTTAAAATACAAAATCATTGAGCATTTGCTTAAAAATCTTTTCTGTGCCAGTCATTCACCATTCACCAGTTGTGTTTCTGTTCCTTCAGATTCCTCCCAGCACACCCCTTCAGAAACAAGTGAGGATCCTGAGGTCGAGGTCACCATCGAAGGTGAGTTATCCAGTTCCTTTATTTCAGTCCATTGGGCATTTTTAGGTCAAAAAAATGCTGTACCCCTGCCTGTATTAGCACTGAATAAATAGGATTATGAACCAGCCTTTGGCTGCAGTTTGCATTGTGCACTGCTTGGTAAACATCCCTATTCTGGTTGTTTTATAAGAAAAACTACAGCATGCTGAATCATATTGGACTTACTGGGTCAGTCTGGAAATAATGCCTAATAGAGATGTGTTTTTCATATATTTTTCAAGTATTAATAACATAGAGTACTCATTATTTAACAGCCATTAATTTAGATTTTAAAAAGCTTTTACAACATTCATTCTGAAGAGCATATTCTTTTCTAAGCACATAGTAGTTATATCCAATTTGTAGTTAACGCCAGCTGCTGGGAAGAATTGCACCATACCGGAAGTGATTTTTGCAGGTGTTTTTAAGTGAAACTTCAATTTACGGGTCTGATACTGATAACCATGAGATAAAAACCTTTATACTTACCATTTCCCTTTTTCATCAATATGTCCAGCAGTATAGCTGTAATGAAAATAGCACTAAAGCCACTAACTAGTATCCAAGTTTCTTTCATGCTAGGATATTGCCTGGAAGTCAGCTGTATTTCTTATATTTGTGAGTTACATATTCTATCTATAATTGCATTAAGACACTTCTCAGATTGACTTTGGCTTGGCATTGCTTGCTTTTGGAATAGGTAAGATTAAGACCACCAAATTAGCAACTTAGAAATTAGGCAATACATTTTAGGACAGAGCTCTCACTTGTTGGGATTACTTTTATCTTTTTATAATATGGCAATGAGAAAATTCTTACATGACTTCAACAGAAGAGGTAGTTAGAATAGTCATTAAATTCTGTGTCTATGTAAATTACTTTACCACAAAGTAATACAACTGTACAGGTGCAAGAGATGTCAGCATGTAATGTTATACTTCCTAAGTCAACATTATGCCTGGTGACCTCGGCATGAGGTATTCTGTATGGGAAATTAACATCTTTGTATGATATAACCATTTATTTTCTCTAAGAATGGAAGTACTGGTGATCAAACAGTTTTCTTAAACTTGTAAATTAGCAGGGAAACTAGTATTTTGGATTGGGAATTGACTGGCTGAGTAACATCTCACTAAAAATGACCCTGAGGGTTGCAGGTCTGCACTCCATCTACTTGTATGTCTTTGAGATAAGGCAGACCTTCTGTTAGATTAATATCAGTTAAGTACATCAGTTTTACATTGATTTGAAATTATTTTTAGCACCTTTGAGCTCTTCAAGATCAAACTTAGGTATTGTGTTTCAAGACTTACTAGTGGAAGATTACTTACAATTAGATACAAAATTTAGTCTGTCTACACAGTATATTTTCTTTTGCTGTTGTATAGTCATTTTGTGATCATGAGATGACTAGTTGCATTTCAGAACACAGTATTGTTTTCCTTAGGAAGTGCAGAAGAAGCTTTGATTTTTTGCTTTGTTCTGCTTTGTGCTGGTGTGCTTCACACAAACTGTTAGTACACAGGCCAGTAGCTTTCTAAAGTTACTCAGATCAGTAGTTTGTTGCAAAATTTGAAGCTCTTACCGATGATTGATGCTTGCAGAACTTGAAATTCAAACAATTCCAATATTGCTTGTCAGTTCTCTGGACATTTAAAATAGTGATATCTTCATGTTTCTTTCAGATGATGAAGACTACTTGCCCCCTAACAAGAGACCGAAGAACACTGAGTCAGCAAATGAAGCTGCCAATACTGGGAGAAGAAAAGTGAGAGAATTCAATTTTGGTAAGATAAAAATTAAAGGTGATTTCTTCTCTCTGCTTTGTTTTTTAAAAAAGGTATTAGACAATTTCACACTTCCAGAGTAAGTATGCACAAGTGCATATATTCATTTGAGAGCCCAGGGCTATTTGCAGACGTATTGCAGCAGTATAATCATCTTTAGGCTACCTCTGTTTTTCATTAGTCAAAGTGGCCACCAAATATAGACACTGTAAATAATTTAATAAAAATAACTCCTTTATCAGCTGATTTCTTGGGCAAGAAAATCAGACCAAATTCACTAGTGTATTCAGCTATAGCAAGCCTTAGACCAGGAGCCTGTCTTGCTGGTCTTTCTTGATACGTGGTGTGAACAATGAAGATGTGCTGAGAAGAGCCACTCTTGAGAAAGTAACCAGTGACTCCATTCTGCTGAGTAGCATGCCTTCATCCTTGTGGATATACAAAAAGTTGAGGTGGGTTTGGTAGTGTTCTTCCATGATAAAGTTCTCACTGTAGAAATGCATCCACACACTGTAGTTATTCTCCTCTAAGGTACTTCGTATGTAATTTGTCACAGTCCTGTACCTCTCCTTTATCTTCTTGATTTGGGTGGGTTTCTGGGCAGATATCCCATGAGTCTGTGTACTTCTGTAAGGTTCTGCACAATCAGGAATATGCCATTTGACACAGTGTTTAAGATGATGATTAGGAATGCTGGGATTTGGTGTCAATTGAGAAATCTCCATAGAATCTCCTGCGACATCTGTTTTGTGTGAAACATGCTATTTCATGCTGCTTTCAGTGAAAATGAAAAAAAAAAAAGCTGTATGCTCAAAGATCATTGATGTGAATAGGCAGTTCCACATGTAGCATCAGTTAGTTTTGGTCAGATCAAGAGAACACAATGGCAAAGTTCAAGAAGAAAATTGAGCAGTTAATACCACAGAAGCTTTTGCTAGAATATATTCCCTTACTAGAAAACAGTATCTAACCTTGGCAGGCCAGCAGTGTTTGAAGGGAATAAACAGTGAGGTTGACTAGACACGGAGAGCAAAGGTAGAAAAATAATTGGGTGATAAAAGCTTGAGTGGACCTTGCATTGTTGGAACACCACAAAACGAACGTGCGAAGCTTCAGAGGAATAAACTGCTATATATAGACTTGCTACATTGAAAAGAGGAGCAACTGTTGGTGGTTGTAGCACTGGCATTTGGACATTTCAGAGGATTTTGCATTTTTGTCTAATGAAGTCTCAGACAATTCAGTCAGACAGGAGAAAGGTGGTGTTTAATTACACCACGAGTAGCTGCAGAATGACGATGGCGTGTGCACTCAGCAGACTAGAAAGGAGGTACAGATGCTTGAGAGAGTAGTCTGTCTTATCTGATCAGGGCTTTCAGTATTTTACATAACGTTGATGAGTTCCAGATGTCTGATAACTGTGAGCTGGAGACATTTCCTGTATGTCTTGATTGAGCCAGAGATCAGGTACCCCAAGAGGCCAGAGAAGCAGGGTGAATGATTTGCTGTGCTCTTGGTTTCATGCAAACAGGAAGCTGGTGGAAAACAAGATAATTGTAACCAGAGGGAGGATGAAAAGTGTCTGGTAAGATGCTTGGTGGAAATTGATGATCTTTAGGAAGGAAGGTTGGATTTCAAAAATATTTCTTAACCAACCACTAAAAGTTAAAAATATCTTTGCTGAAAGGAACTGTCATTGTCAGTAAAAATATCTTCCCACAACATTTTTGCTTTCTGGGAGACTCAATCAAAAGCTCAGAAGCTTAAAGACCCAAAACGTCAGTGCAGTTGTGTCATAGCATTTTAGGGGAAAAATAAGTCCCCATAGCTGTTGTCTCAAGGTGATGTCTATGACACTGATGGAAACTGTGTGTAGCTCTTCCCCATGCTGACATGCTGTTGAACATGGATTTTCTCAGACTACAGCATGCTTCAAGTGGCTGCCTGTTGGCCATTTTATTTCTCCACGGCATGTTGATGGGAGTAGGAATGTGCTCAGTATGTGAGTGATTTTGCGCGCACTGTGCGGGTTGCCCCCAGTCTGTTGGATGTTACCTGGAGCCTGTCTCCAAGTGGCAGAGAGTAGGCTAAACTGAATAGACTGTGGGCAGGCTGGGGAAATTGTCGGGATTGTTATTTCCTTAGGGTGTTGTTCCAAGGTCTCAGAAGGTATTTACAGGGATAGAAGGAAACCACTACCTATCTAGGTAGCTGCAGAATACCTAAACTACTTGGCAGAGTGTTTACCAAAGCAGAATGTGAGCTTAGGTTTGAGGTAGGTCTTCAGCCTTCCTATGTGGGCATGAAGTGTGTGACAAAATGTTTCTACAGTAATTGGTCCAAATCCAAGGGGTTAATAATGCTGACAATTTGCTTAAAAACGATGCCAGCTATCTGATAGCCCTTCCGAATTTTGAAATGACTCTGCAGCCTAATATGGCAATTTACTCATAAAATACAGAAGTACCTAAAAGATCAGTGTGCTGATCAAAATGTGAGCCAGATATTTTTTTCAGTTGCTTATTTTTTCTGCATCCAGCATTCTGAGTAAGCATGCCCATATTGAAATATATTTGATTATTAATCTTTGTAAGGTTTATGTTGAAGAGAGAAGGGCATGGAGGTAGTTGATTGACAAGATCCGCATGGAATATTTGGACAGTGATTGTGGGATTTGATAACTGAAAAAAAATGAACCCTTGACAACTTAATGGCTCACGTAAGAGTGCTCTCTTGAGCGTGCTAATGAGCAAAGGGAGACAAGTCTGGGTGGGAGCAGCCTCTCCTAAAACTGCAGTAATAACCAATATTCAAAACAATATAATTTAAATACTTTTATATAGTTGTTTTGTAATGCAGCATTACATTCTTGCTGGCTGTTCTCCCTCTGAAGAAAACCAGATTGAATTTTAGAGGTCTTTTGCTGAGTCAGCCTCAGACCTTGATGAACTTGAAGGGAGCTCAACTCTGTGACAGTTTCCCCCCGGGTTGCAATCTAGAATTGTGTAAGTGCCTTTCAAAACCCTTGTCCCAGGACTGTCTGTGTGTGTTCACCAGCTCTGTGCAGTGAAGCAGGGTTTCCCCTTCAGCCCAGTAAATTCAGACTCGGATCTTCCTGACTTACTGGTAGAGCTGCTGCTAATCCACTGTTCTGTAGGTCAACAAAAATGCTGTAAGGGGTTGTGTTGGAATCAGAAAGAAGTCTAGCTGGCTATGCATCTGTGGTTAAAGGGGGAGATATTATATGGTCAAAGTGACACTGGAGTGGAGAATATTGTGCTGGAGACATTTAACAGCTAAGAATCTGTGCACTACAGAGTAGCAGTAAAAAGGGCAGCAGAAGCAATTATGTCAATTTATCTACAAGCATGCAATTTTAAAATACAAACAGGTTAGTTTATGTAAATGATTTGCTAGTTAACTAGAATAAAGAGTTTATATGGATGCAAGGCAGCATGCCAAAACAGTCTTTCCTTAGGTCTTATTCTTGCCCACATCTGAAGTATGCTGTCCTCTTGATGTCTACAAAATTACATTTAAAACTTCAGGCTTAAAAATGGTGATCAAAGTTGTATACATTGGTCTGAGAATGAATATTTAAAATTCTTTTGATATGGACTCACAATTCTTCCGTTTCGTCTGATACAAAAGCTTTTTGACAACAGGAAGTGTAGTAGGTTGAATGGCCTCATATTTTGACCTCTGCAGTTACTAGACTCAAATCTTTGGTGTAAGAAATAAGCTGCAGGTAAACTTGCTTATTAACTCATTTTTAAAGGCCAGCAAGCATCTGGTACCATCTACAAAAGACTTGTGGCATTTTCCTTAAAGCATAGAGATGGTACAAAAAGCTGTGAAAATGTGTGCTCTCTGTCACAGGCAGAAAATAAGATGTTAAAATATTGCCAATTAATCCAGTTCTCCAGGGAATACACAATTGAAGTAGGATAACTTCTGTCTTGCAACCTGCATCTTACTTCAGAAGTGGGATTTATGTGGATATCTTGCAAAATCAGGATTTGGGAAAATGCTGGATTAAGGAAGAGGATGGCATGATGCCTCCTGTTCCATATAGTTGTACAGATTTACACAAAAAGATGATCGTGTACTCACTGTAAGCTTTATGAAGCTTTTCAGGCCCTGGCTTCGGACAGCTATCACCAGCAGCTCAAATTGCCTTTTCCCTTGATGGTAGTGAGAGCTGCATCAAAGAGAAACCAGTTTTGGGCAGACTTTAGCCTGGTTTTTGTCCTTTTATGGTTTTTAAACTTGATTTTACATCTGCACAAGTTTGGGAGGCAATCTGAAACATTTTAATCTGTGCTTTTTCTTTCTGAATGTACCAATATATTTCGAGGTATAGGCTATGCCATACTCCCCAGGCATCTGCGTGCAAGCGAGCAATAAAAACAGTGTGTATTTCAGTTAGTAGTTACAGATTTAACAAGATTCTCAGTTTCATCTGTAGTCTGACATGTCCTCTTCTTTTCTTTGCAGAGAAATGGAATGCTCGAATTACGGACTTGAGAAAGCAAGTTGAAGAACTGTTTGAGAGAAAATATGGTATGTGTTATGCTCCTTTCCAAACAATTGGCTCTAGTCCTTTGACTCTGGAAACCCCAGCATTTTGGCATGCATCTTGTTGTGGGCTCTGGAGCAGACCAGGATTGACAGCACCAAAGGGTTAAATGTTGTTAGAAGGCTTAAGACTGGGAGCAGGAGCTTTTTGATGAGCAGAGTGATTTTGAAATTGGGTGACTGTGTTTGGCATCTTAGTGCAAAACTTGATTTCATTTTTCAGTTGTGCTCAGTGTCCTGGAGCTTCAGTCTGCTCATGTCTTGGGCAAGCACATTTGAGTAGTTGGCATTTTTCCTGTAATTACATTGAGTTCTTAAGTGAAATAATCTTAGGAAATGTCTTTGGGGAGAGGTTACCAATGATTGATTGTTGCTTTCTGATTATGATTGATTTGCAGTGAAGCAGCAATTACATTTTAGTGGTTCCTGGAGAGAAAAAGAAACACGCGTGTTAGACTCCGGAATGTCTCCAGATGTTGCACCTAGACATATTTTGTGACCACATGTCAGAGTAAAATAGCATCAGTAAAAATTTCAAAATACATAGTGGTGCTCCTCTGCCATCAGAAGTGGAGGCATCCTTGGAATGGAGCTTACGATATGTTAAAGCCATTAGAAGTTTCAAGTGTGACTATCAGCTGACATTTAAATAGCCCACTGAAAGCAACTCACACCAAATAAAAGCAGCTCAGAATCTGATTCACGGTATTTATTTCTTTCTTTCTCTTGAAAGGAGCATCATTGAATTCTGAGAATTACTTTAATTTTGGTTTTGTTGTTTACACATAGCCAGTCTAGAAATCTGTGGAGTCTGTCTGAAAGAGCTATTCCTGACTTTCTGTAGAATGTCAAACAGTATTAAACCACCCCTTTTTCCCTGTGGATGACAACATATCATTAATTCATAAACCAACCCATATCTGATTCCAGTTCTTTCTATTTGTATGGGCATGCAATTTCCTATTTCCTGAAATTAGTTATGGATGTCCAGAATTCTCAGAGTGCTTCTCTTGAAAATACATTGATTTTAGTGTTTAGATGTAAACTAATGGAATTATTTTTTTATGGTGTAAATACAAGAGAGGATCTCACAGATATAGGCAAATTTATAAAAATAAAATCTATATCCAAAGAAATTTCTAAGCAAAAACTTGTAAATCCAAGACATCTCAGTGCAGACTGTATTGCTGATTGTGTACCTTGTCTGAAGAGTATTTGCTAAAACATTTCCTGGTTTAGGTGAAATAAAGACTCTCGCTTGTTTAAAAAAAAAAAACAACTTGTTGTTAGGTATTTATTTATTTAAATGGGATTTTTGTTACTCTGAAGCTCTGGAATGGTCTAGATTTTAGTGATGTACTTGATTTTTGCCCCCTGGCCAGTTGTTGTTCCCAAACAGTTCTTTCCATCTGAAACTCGGCTGCTGGATTTGTTACGCTTTTTACTACTCACCACAACAGCCTCCAGGGCTGCAAGTTTTGTTTGAATTTCTTGGAAGAGGTATATGACTGCAATAAAAATCTACTTTAGCGAAGGACTAGTACGATACACAACAGCTCATTCGGTGATTGTCCTGTCTCTGACAGTCGTGTTTGGACAGGTTTTCTTAGTCTGTTTGCTAAGAGACATCTTCAAGTCATGTCCCTCTCTTTGTACATATATATTCTGTCTCTAGTTTTGGCCGTGTTATACGTAGCAGTTGGAATCAAGCTGGTTGAAACAATTCTCACAGTTTTATACATTTTTATATGTAATGCTCATCAGAATATAAGACAAAGATACATGCGGTATCTTCAAAGCTTCACTTTTTAGAATCATAGAGTCACAGAATCATTAAGGTCGGAAAAGACCTCCAAGATCCTCTGGTCCAACCACCTTCTACACCAATGTCACCCACTAAACCATGTCCCTAAGCACCACATCCAGTCTTTCCTTGAACACACCCAGGGACGGTGACTCCACTCCCTGGGCAACCTGTCCCGATGCCTGACTACTCTATCTGAGAAGAAATGTCTCCTCATTTCCAACCTGAACCTCCCCTGGCACAACTTGAGGCTGTTCCCTCTAGTCCTATCACTACTTACCTGTTAGAAGAGGCCGACCTCCAGCTCCCCACACCTTAATTTCAGGGAGTTGTGGAGAGCAATAAGGTCTCCCCTGAGTCTCCTCTTCTCCAGACTAAACAACCCCAGCTCCCTCAGCCGCTCCTCACAGGACTTGTGTTCCAGGCCCTTCACCAGCATTGTGGCCCTTCTCTGGACATGCTCCAGTGCCTCGATGTCCTTCTTGTAGTGAGGGGCCCAAAACTGAACACAGCACTTGAGGTGTGGCCTTATGTGATAAACACACCTAGAACCAGTCTGTTTCCACATGGTGGATAGTGTTATCCAAATGCCTTTAAAACCTAAATTGTTGTATTGCTTTTAAGAATCTGGGAGTTAATGTGAGCATTTTGCGTATACCAGTGTCTGAACCACTGTCTATGTGTGGCTTGAAGAATTGCCTCGAGTAGTTTCGCTTTCAGAAATTGCGCGACACATCACTGTATTATTCTGGTTTGGCCTACCTCGGGTTGCTCCACTTGGCATTTAACTCTGTGATCATGTTAGATCATGATGTTAGACCTCACCTGGACTGTCCTTCAGTGCCTTGCAGAATGTCCAGCGTGAGAACATTTCTGTATGTGGGGTTTCACAGTGCGGGGTCAGTATGGGGAGCCCAGCCCATGCCTGGGCCGTGCCCTCACAGGCTTCTCCCCATACAAGCCTGGCCTTCCCCAAGAGCTGGAGGAGCTGAGTTAGACACCTGGAATAAATTGCTGGAAACTTAGTTATGACCACACTGTTCTTGTTAATTTAAAAATCCTTGAGAAACTTTTTTATTGCTCCAGTTGGCTGAATATCTTGCAGTGCTGGTGAAATCAGTGCACTGTCCTTGTGAGCTTTAAAGGCCAAATGCTGCCCCTCAGATCCATAATTACATTCAACAAGTTGCATTGAGGGCACCTCTTTGATCTGTTAAAATGTTTTTCTCCTCAACTCATTTCTTGCATTTAATTTCCATAGCAAAACAACAGAACGTAGCACACTGTTTGCGGGCTGGTCAGATGCTAATAGAGAATTCTTGTTGCATGGCCTACAAAATTAACATGCTCTTGTAAGTATAAAGAAATTAGCCCTCGGTATTTGCAAACCATCCTGCTGTTCTCCAAGGTTTGCCAGCATGATAGGTGTATTAATATATGATTAAGGTCCTCATAACTTAAAGGAATACATTGATTTTTTTTTTTCCCGGCTGTGTGTGAATCTGTTGTTTGCTTTTCATTTGCTCCAAAGATTTCATTAGTAGGGCCTTACTTTTCTGGATTGTGTTAGAGGTGTACTGTTGAGTTTATTGGTGATTTCTTGCATTTCTAAAACACACCAAAGCTTTAGGAATTCACTCAAAAGAATGGATATGTGTCCCCCCCAGGCATCGATGACGTTTGTAAACCATTGAAAGTAACAAATGATGATAACAAGAGCTAATGAACTGAAACATGTTTGGTGTATCATTAAGTCTAGATAATTTCATATTTCAAATCATGTTTTTAAACAAAACTAAAATATTGTGAAACTTCATTCTAACAAGTGCAGTGTCTGTTATTAAACGTTTACAGAGTAAATGCAAAAGAAGAAATCTGCATATGCATGCATATGTATGCAGGTCTCCACCTTCTCTACTGTAAATTAGAGTGATTTGCTGGGGGGGGGGGGAACCACAAATATGAATGCTTTCATGTTTAAAATTGCTGAGAGGTTGATCGCCTGTCTGCTAATTTTAATGTTTTTCAGAGTGGTATCAAGCTTGGATAGAGCCACAAGCTAGTCTAATGATTTGATTTTCCTTTTCTCTTAAAGCTCAAGCTATAAAAGCTAAAGGTCCGGTGTCTATCCCATACCCACTCTTCCAGTCACACATGGAAGACCTTTATGTGGAAGGTCTGCCAGAAGGAATTCCCTTCCGAAGGCCATCCACGTATGGCATTCCCCGTCTTGAGAGGATACTTCTAGCGAAGGAGCGGATCCGGTTTGTGATTAAAAAGTAAGGAATTTGTCATTTTTGTCCCTTTTTTACACGTTGGTTTCTTCGGGGTCTGCTCTGCTTGATTTTATCTTCAATCAAACTGATTTCTACAGAGGCATTCTACTGCTGTGCTGATGGGTATGTTTTATTTCAGGTTCACTTGTTGATAAATTCAGTTTCTCACATCACCAGAGCACCACGGTGGTGGCTAAGATCTGCATACATCTCTTCAGTATTACAGACTTTTTATCACGGGCAGATCTCTTTGTAATATTTTAATCTCAACGGCTGTAATGTGTGTTGAAAGCCATTGACCTTGGCACATGTTAGGCTATCTGAGGATCCTGGCCTACATTTCAGCTTGTGCTTTTATTTGTCTCTTGCTGGAATGGTGTAGATGTGTCTATGGTGTTATCTGTATATCATATCACCCAGGACAGGCTTGAGGCCAAAACAGCAACTGGTTCTTATGATTTAGTTGCGTGTGTCCCCTTGGGGTTGTCTTGATCAGATAGCTTCCGTGAGGGAAGACCTTAGATGTGCTTAGAAACTGTTTGCCTGCCCTATGGCCCTGGCAATGTATCATCTGTCTTTAAAGTGAGGATGTGAGACTTACACGATGTGCTGGGCTTCTTTCTTTCTCTTCTTCTCATCTCTGGCCTCAGTGTCTTTTCTAGAAGAACTCTGACATTACTTGCTACAAAGACAGGTGGGATTTGAAGGGAGCCTGAACCTAGTGTGAATTCAGGATACACATGGAGAAATGGTAGAGATGCTGAGTGCTGGATCTCAGAGCTGCAGAGCACTTCCAGATGTTAGCAATGTGGGTTCCACTTCGGTAGACTGATAAGCAGATTTGGCAGTGTGGATATTTATCTTTTGAAATTTGTTGCTTCACTTTAGGCAGATGTGTTGTTTCACACCACAGATGGGCATTTACAGTTTAAATGAAGCTACTGTTAGTAACAGCTGACTTTTTCCTATTGTGCAGGAGTGTAGGGCCTAATCCATGAACTTTTGAAGTGGATAGGAATCTGCTGATTGCAGTGGTCAGGCTCAGCATCAGTGAAAGTGACAGCCTTTGTCTGTGCATGCCACCTTTAGCAATGATGGTGGTTTTTGACATTTGAGGAGTTACATGTTCCAGTTTCTATCATCCTAAAGTTTGCAGATAATCAGAAAAGAGGGAGAGGTGTAGATCTACCTTTTGTCTCATCTAAAATCAGACACTATGCATGGATTTTAATATTAATGTAATGCTAACACTGGCTCTTGTCAAATTTCTCTTAGTTGCTAACAATAACTCATTTATGTTGTTCATCAGTCTTGCAATCTGTGGTAACGAGAATAGCTCAAAAACTAGTTCATCTCTGTGAGAGTTGTCAGAATTTCAAAATTTGTCTTTATTCTAGTATGGATAAAACCAGATGTATTTGGAAAACAGAAATACCTGTTTTTATGTTTGTTTTTAATGGTTAAATTTTCAATTTGGATCTCTGTTTCTGATGGTGGTTTGGCTGGGAAGTGCATTTAGCCCCAGAGATAATTTTAGTGAAATGTATGTGTTACCACGAAATGTTATGGCTCACGTGAATATGAGTATCAGGGACGAAAAATGTTTTTGTCAGGAGGGTTCCAACCAGTTTTTATAATACTTGGGTATTAAGTGGAATTTAATATCATGAATCTCGACATCCCTTGTTTGTTGGTTGTTTTCTTTTTTTCTTTTTTTCTTTTGATCCTTCAGTGATAACTTGTATTTGGTAGGTGTGTTTGCTACAGAGGCTGTAACTATGGGCTCTGACTTCTGGTTTATCAAAGTCTGTCACTGTTGAAGCATGTATCTTAAATCTCCTAGGCATGAGCTTTTGAATTCGACAAGAGAAGATGTACCCTTGGACAAACCAGTTGCAGGAGGTAGGTCTTCAAATGTGTGAGTTGAGTACAGGATGATTTCCTGTTTGTCTGTCAATCTTAGTGATGACTACCATCTGCTTTTACTAATAACACACTGCAAATAATTCCTGGTGTTTTGAATTTTCTTTAGCTACAAAGAAATTGACAGCAATTTTCCAGTAAAATCTTTGGATCCTGGAAACAATTTGGAAATCTAGTAATTTTTCCCCAATGTTTGTTCTTTATTCAAGAGTACAATTCTTTTCTAAGTTAATATAGTTAGACTTAGGGTGATATAAAATTTTTCTGATGATACGCTGTCCCAAAATGTATGAACTGGCAAATGTTAATCAATGCCATATGTAAAATTTTAAATGTTTGAGTGGGAACAGGCACATTTTAAAGTACCTTGTAATGTGCTTTGATCTGCTGTTTGGAAGTGTTATGTAAAAATTAGGTGTTACTTTTTTTTATTTTGAAAACAGGAATACAGCAAGGAAACCTTTTTCAAGAGTTTAAGAAGAAAATCAGGAAGGTCAGGTTAGGATGTGAAAAGTAACACTGTCTATCCAAGATTTTTTATCTTTTAAAAATATAACACTAATGCTAACACTGCCATCTGTTTTGATTCATCTGGCCAGAAAGAAAAATAATGAGCTAAGTGCTAGTCTGTTGAAATATAGAGAAATGCCAATAGTTCCTATAGTTGATACGGTTTAATGGCTAGGGAACTGTCTGTATCAAGGAATATTTGCTTACATGTGGTATTTGCCAAAATTAGATTAACTTGAATGCAGTAATGAATGTACTGGTTATAGAGACAGAATAGCCACGTGACTTGCTCGGATGTGACTTGCTCGGATGATGGGACTTTGCTTTCTAGTAGTAGTGTAGTGGCAAAGCATTCTAACCACCCGAGTCTTTTGCCATCAGCAGATGCCTGCTCTTAGATGTTTTGTCCATTGAGCACCCACCCAAAGATAACAAAAATGGATGTGTAAAAACAAAACTGCAAGAAAAGATTTTTGTTCCAGTTGAGGCCACCAGTCCATTTCCCCACAAGCTGGGAGGGAAAAAAAAAAAAAAAAAAAAAAGAGTATGGAAAAAATGAAGTTTTGAAAGAATTGTGCCTTTGCAAAGGCAATAATTGGTAAAGTAACTTGCCTGGACTTGATTTCCTTCTCGGTTGTATTTCACTGTCTCTTGGGCTTCAAGGCTTTTTTTTTAATTGTCCAAGTAAGCCAAGTGTTGAAAGCTTGTATGCATGAACCAATGGTAACAAACAAATCGCTCCCAACCCCAAAATGCTTACTGGCTGGCAACCTCAGCCTGGCTGAACTGTGATTTTTTTTAGTAATACCAGAGCAATTCCGAGTTCAGACGGGGACACAGCATGTAAATGGTGGTATCTGCACTGCTGCAGCACCATTATATTGTATTACATACTCGTAGTCCTCTGTTATAAAAAGCATATCAAGGACTGTACTTAAAATGAACATTGAGGATCTAAATTAAGCAAAGAAATTATGTCTGAAGGATGTCTCTTTAACACATGCAGAAATTAAAGCTTTTCTGCAGTATAAGTTAACCTAGTGTTTTGAGTCTTAATAACCTACTGTTCCTTTGAGCACCAAATTTGACTATAAAATAGTAGGTAGGCTAATGACTGAGTCTTAAACCTAACTGTCCTTTTATGTGGGTTTCTGAATTAGCCCTTTTCTCTGTTGTTTTTAATATGGTTATTATGAAGACAAAGCAGGTACATTACGTATCCTGTAAAAGCCCTGTAGCTAAGAAAACCAGTGGCAATCCGTTTGGATTGCAGTGCTATGAGCAGTCCTGTTAAGGTGCCTGTCTTCACAAATCTGTAATGATGCTGATATCCACGTGTGACCTCGGTGTTACTTCTGAGAGGAGAGAACATCTGTGAAAGCTGCTGAAAACATCTCAGGGATCCCACCTCAGCACACAGCAGTCTGACCCTCATTTCCCTCGGTTTTCTCCCTGTTTGGATCCCCCCTTTCACAGTAGGTCAGCATCCCCTCAGCCACGTGCTGCTCCGTGCCTGCATAGCCCTGCTAGCTGTGTCCCCAGCAGGAGGGGAACGGGGTGGGTATGGAAGGCGTGTTTATGACTGGCAGGAGGAAGATGATTGGCATTTGTGTTCCTGGGGGAAATAGGCTGGTCAGGAAGGTTCTTAAAATAGCCTCAGCCCTGAAGCCCTGAGAAGACTGATTTGGCTCAGGAAGTGAGTGAAGTGTGAACAGGTGCCTCTGAAGATAACGCAGCATGGTGCAATGCAGTTATGCAACAGAAGTTGTTGTTTGTGCATGCTAAAAACCAAAGCCACAGCACGGCAGCTGTCTGGTTTCTTGGTAAAAACAGAGTTACCTGTGCTTTGATCCCCGATGACAAGCACACATGACAAAACACGAACAAAAGCTGTTACCATTCCTGCTACCAGTCAGACAGAAATAACATCATCATTGTGCTCTGTTGGTCTGCTGGAGCACCAAATCTGAAGCATTCAGGTACAAAACTTCGATGGACTCTACTGAAGATGCATATGTATCAACAAATGAGCAAAGAAGCTCAAGTGATAAAATGATGAAAAATTGCTTTATTTCCCCAGGATATGCTACTCTACATAGCTGCCACATGCTGGGTTGTGCCTAAATTATGACTTAACTCATGTCTTAAGTATCGTAAGGGAACATTTCAGAGAGTTGGAACTGAGCTGCTTGTCGTTCCAAGTTGAGTAACAAAATCACTGGAGTCATTTGGTATAGCTGTTAGGGACCATTTAATAAGCATTGTGCACAAATAATGGGAGGAATAGATGCGGGCAGTTCAGCATGAATATACGGCAAGGAGCAAACTGATACTGCACCTATTGTAAAAGCTTGCTTAGGGATTTTCAGTGCTTAGTGAAAATTCTATGAAAACAAGTGTTCATACCATATGCTCGCTCAATTCTGCACAGAGTATCAAGATAATGTTTTAGGAGATGAAACTGGCAAAAAAAATTAATCCCATCTACAAAAGGGATTTACAGATTGAAGGCAGATAAAAGCATTGCAGTTTTTGATGCCAATTTGCTGTGTGTGTTTTCTAGCAAGGGCAAGTCTCTGGTTCAGTGGATATTTGTACAGCTTTAATATTCTGTCATTTTTGATAAGCAATTTTCGTAATTGGGGATTGAATCCATACTTCCCCAGCAGAGTATTTTCTGGGTTACCTGATAATGCATCATGGTTATGCCTACTATAAACTATGCAAGTGAAAATATAACCAAAATAATTAGGGAATGTTATCTTTGTTTTGTGTTACTCTCAAATACAGTGAAAGAGGAGTGGTATGCTAGAATCACCAAGCTGAGGAAGATGGTAGATCAACTCTTCTGTAAGAAGTTTGGTGAGCACAGAATTATTCTTTTATTTTGTTTTATGGCTTTGTATTTCTTGAGGGTTGATTTCATTATTTCCTTTGAATGTCGACATGAATGACACCTTTGATCGTCATCTTTTTAAAAAATAAAAAATAAAAAATCCTGGCAGTTGACTGAAAAAAAAGTATTTACTGTTTATACAAGTTACATTCATAGTAAAAGAAGGATATATAAATCTTAAATGTATAGTTCTTCTAATTGCTTTTAAATCCTTACTATTTTTTGGTTGTTGTTTTTGTTTTCCACCTTTGATGGTGAATAAAACAACCATTTACTTATTTATATCCATTGCACTACCATAAAATTAGTATCAGAACATTTCTGGGTTTGGTGAATTTTTATGTTCTCTCCAAAATAAAAAATGGTCAGCTTCATAAGAGCTTGAATAAAACGTTGCATGTTGCTCAACGATAGTTTTAAAAATTTGGATAAAACCACTGCATTATGCCCAGGGAAGAATCCATTAACAAAGTGCAGTAATATGACTGCCCACTGTCAGCATGCCACAGTATGATAAATGCTTGTGTTCTTGATGTGCTGAGTCTTTAAACTCTTTTGGATTTAGGTATCCTGCATTGTCCCGGGTTCTAAGATCATGCTTGTAATAGCATGGAGATTTTGTGGCTTCTAATAAAGCTAGTTTTGAATAGAGAGATGGCCAAACTGTCCAGTTACTGGATTTGTTTTGTTTTAACAGCCGAGGCATTGGGGAGCACCGAGCCTAAAGCTGTCCCATACCAGAAATTTGAGGCCCATCCAACTGACCTCTATGTTGAAGGTCTGCCAGAGAACATTCCCTTTAGGAGTCCATCCTGGTATGGGATCCCTCGCCTTGAAAAAATAATTCAAGTGGGCAACAGAATAAAATTTGTAATCAAAAGGTAAGCATTTGCTTTAGTACCTAATTTTTTTTTTTAAAGAGGCCAAACAAACACCATTTGTGTAATCAAGCACTCGGTTTCATTAAGTCATGAAACATTCAGTCTTTATTTACTCAACAGGCAATATTAAATATTCTGCATTTTAAAGTGGGTATTTGCAATCCACACAAGTCTTCCAAAATATCGTTGTATCTTCCAAAATATCTTTGTAGCGTTTTCACAAGTGTGAAATGCACAATAGAAAAATCCAAACTTTTCACTTCATGCAATAAAAAGTATGTATTATGTATTTAGTTTGAAGCGTTGGCAGATTATTTGCTTTGTGTTTGCAGGCCGGAGCTACTAACCCTCAGTTCAACCGAAGTTATTCAACCCAGGACAAACACACCAGGTAAGACAGGTGCTGTCGCCAAGTGGCAATGTAAGGGATCGGTGCAGAAACAAATTTGGATCAATACAACATTATTCAAGAAGTGATCCTTCTGTGATGAGTGTCATGACATGATTTTCATGAGTTTTTAACAAAATAAATAAATCATCAAGAAAATGGGTGGATTTCTGTATTGCGGTGCAGTCTGAATAACTAGGATGGATCGTATTCACAGCCCGGGAGAACTAGAACTGCTATCCTGGTCTGATACCAGGCTCGGGCGTTTGCATTTCATAGCTCATTTTGTTGGACTTTTTTCAGGCCTCTGTTTGTAAGGAATTTTAATGACTTCTTGAAAGTACAAAGTACCTTTAAAACAGGAGAAGGATCCAGATTAATTTAGCTTTTTATTTCCTGAGACAATAGAATGCTCTTTTCTTGCTACAGAAGTGTATAGTCCAAATCTTTTTCTTTTTTTTTTTTTTTTAAGTGTGGATTGGCTTGTAGTAATAACACAAACTGAGACTCGGGTTCATAGGTTTTTCCCACATATTTCACCGGATAAACGAACTGTGACTTCAAGAAACAATTGTATTGAGTTCTCTGCAGGAAAAAAGGGCAAAGAACATGATTCAATAATCATGTAAGCAGTAGTCTTCTTGTATAGTCACTAAGTATTGTGGATTTTGTTTGAATTTTGAGGGGAAGGCTCTTATTCCACAAGAGGGTAGCTCAGTAGAAAAGACTGTTCAGTGTGGAACAGAAGTATAAGGTAGCACTGAGTTTTGTTTTGTTACCAAAATCCTGTTTATTGTCAAATTTGACAGTATAACTAACACTTTGACAATAGAATAATAACAGCAGATAAAAACTACAGCAGTAAAAAAAAAAAAAACAGCTAATAAAATCCTCTTTTTGAGAGAACTGACATGCAATGGTCATGATTCTTAAAATGCATAAATAAATAAATAAAAATCCAAAAATATGGTTGGACATCTGATTCGGAAATAAATGAAAAAAATCTCTTTAGAATTCTTTATGCGTGCTTTCTACGACTCTGAATGGTATTCACTGCTCAGTAACAGTTAATTGCTATTTGTGGGTTATGATGAGAAGTAATGAATTATGCTGTTTGTCAGTAAAGGAATGCATTTTATTGCTGCTAGAGCATCCTTTGCTCTCTACCTAAGCTACAAATTGTCAGCTCTAGCTAGCATTCCTGTAATTGACTATTTGTAATACAAAATAGGATTGAAGGTTATTTTTTAAGCCAAGTAAAATTTTTAGTGGAGCACTTTTTAAATCTGTGTCTTCTGTTCTAAAGGGTGTTATCCTTATGCACTGGAATTAATTAATTCTAACTTTGTAAAAGCCACTGGAATGATTCCTTCCTGCATCTAAAGGCTCTGAAGTACAAGTTCTCCTACCTGGGAAAATGTTTGACATTTCTAACCACATTTAAACAGATTTTCCATTACAAAAAGGGAATTACGTGTATCATTTAAGTTGCCATTGTCATTACTTATTGCATGTCCCTGCCTACTCATACTTGGTTGTGTTCATAGTTTACAAGTTCTTTTGCTGAAAAATAATGTGTTCAAATGTATCTCTATCTAGAACTGGGTAATAGTTTATCTATTTCTTGTTTTCAGTGAAAGAAGATTGGAATGTTAGGATCACAAAGCTAAGAAAGCAAGTAGAAGAGATATTTAATATGAAATTTGGTAAGTTAAATGTTAAATTAACTGTCATATAATGCTGCTGTGTTTTAAAACAATTTTGTAAAAAGAGTTTTAATTTTTACTGCACTTATTTAGGCATCAGAAATGTACTAGGACAGATGGAAATCTTGACTTCTCTTACCTGCTTTTTACTGATTCTTCCCTATAACTGATATGAATGACTTTATAGCAACATCCTAGGCCATAGTTTATCCAATTGTATGACATAGATAATTTTCCAATTGTATGACAAATGTACAGAAAGCTTTTGGATGAAAGAATTTCTCAGAAAAACGTATTAGATACAGCAGGCTTAGGTAACAGATGTTATCTATCTGTAGCAAGAGGGACAAAGTCCCCACTTGAAAATACTCTACAGAAAATAATAGAAAATCTATTTAAATATTTCTCTTGGGGTTTTTTTGGTATCTCTGAGTAGAAGAGCTTCTGTACGCCAAGCTTCTTAAAATCACTTGAGATAAAATACCACCCATTTGAGTGTGTAAACTGTCATTAAATCTTTATTTTCAGCCCAAGCTCTGGGGCTTTCAGAGGCAGTGAAGGTTCCCTATCCTGTATTTGAATCAAACCCCGAGTACTTGTACGTCGAAGGCTTGCCAGAAGGAATCCCCTTCCGGAGTCCCACATGGTTTGGAATTCCACGCCTTGAAAGAATTGTCCGTGGGAGTGGCAAAATCAAATTTGTTGTTAAAAAGTATGTTTGTAATTTAGTTATTTTTACTCATGATTTTGAAGTTAATTAATTTTGTTCCCAGCAACTTTAGGTTTTAAATGCTAGCTAAATTCTGTTTCCATGAAACAGAAAGAATATTTTGCACATAAGTTTATCTCATAAAAGAATGTAACTTCCTTATAAATTTTAAATGCATAATTTGTGTGTTCTGTGCATCATGGATTTAGGGAAAAAATGGCCTTGTATCTGGAAGCTTTATTGCTTCTGTTTTCTTTTTTTCCTTTTTTTTTTTTTGAAGTAAACTCAGAAGAAAATTACACAACAGAATATGTAGCTTTGCTTTCTAACTTTTTCTTGTTATAGTAGGTGGTGAGTCACACATGCTTCTAGCAGGATTTTATTATAGAGAGATGATATTTTGTAAATTTGAACCTGACTTAACTCCAAGAAATGTGTGATATTTTGCATATGTAATTGATGGAATTGTATTCTGTTCAATTTTTAGGCCTGAGCTTGTCACTTCCTATTTGCCACCAGGACTGGCTAGTAAAGTAAACACTAAAGGTAAACAATTAAGTATTATTTGCTGCCATCAATTCATACATACTTTGGGTTGGAAGACTTCTGTGGTTCAAAAACACAGGTGTTGCAATCAAAATGTATTACTTAAGGTAAATTAGTATGGTGGAGTCTGAACCTGATATTATTAAGTTACTCAAATTTACTTTTTTTCTTTTACTTAAGACTATTCCAATAGAGAAAATGGAATTTACCCAAGTTCTAAAACTTTTATTTTGCTACTAACAGTCTAAAATATGTTCAACATACAGCTTTAACATGAAGTAAATAACAATGAAGATTCTTAAGAAAATAATAAAAACGTCTTTTAAGTTAGTTGTCTATAAACAAGAAAATTATCAGCTTCTGATTTTTTTTTGATAATAAAAAGTGCAGAAGCCTTCCCTCACACTTAGAAACAAAAACGTCTTCTGTCCTAAAATAATGGAGCGAAACTTTAGGTATGATACCTGCCTGGTTCAAGAGTACTAAACCTGCTTTTTAAGGACATGAGCTTCACTATATTGTTCAGATTTTACAATGTAGACTGTACTTAGTACAGGCACAGGTTATTCAGTCTGTTAGAATTTTCAGAATACAGTGAGGTTTTTTGTTAGCTTTGCAAGCTATGCATTGTAGAGTGTGCATTACAGCTTTTACTATATTACTTTCTAGCAATGAGTCCAAAGAGTTCAAAAAGATCACGGAGTCCTGCAAGCAATTCAAAGGTCCCGGAGATAGAAGTTACTGTTGATGAAGGTACGGAAGAAATATTAAATACTCTTCTTACCTTTTTCTATTCTTCTAATGTTTTATTCTATTCTTCTATGTTTTCATACCCTATAATTAACTTCTATGCGCACCTCATGTGCCAAACAGTTTCATTTCAGGGCTGCAGATACATTTCAATATGGAAACAGTTTTATCTTTCATTTCTGAATAATACTGGATTCTGTGCGGATGATGGTTATATAAAATGTTCAAGTTTGACAGCTTGCTTGGGCCTTTTATTCCAAGCAGAGATGTGGGAAATGATGTAGTCCTGAGCAGAGAAATGATAGATGTGAGCAATTGTATCAAATGCTTAATTACAATCCTTGAAGAAGTTCTAAAAGACTTTTTTTTTGATTCAGAAGTTAAGCTTTCTCTAGTAATCAAGTTTGATTTGTTGTTTTTTTTTGTGTGTGATGGCTTACTTCTGATCTCTGTATGTAATATCTTTTTACAGGTCTCAATAAACCACAAGCAACAGATGTTCGAACTAATTCTCAAACCAATGGGTCCAATGTGAGTTTCAAGCCACGAGGAAGAGAATTTTCTTTCGGTAAATATTGTGGGAACTAGCATGCATACGTTCTATTAATGTTGGTATTGAAAGTTCTGGTGATTTCACATCAGGGATATTTTGAATTCATTCTTTATTCTAAAGGTAAGAAATGACTGAACTACTTATTTTCATGTACATTCAGTTCTCAGTCACTTAGAATAATATGCCTCAGAGATATCGTGGGTGATTTTTGGAGAATGCTGTACAAATGCATCATGGATCCATTAAAATCTTATTAACCTACTTTCAGAATCAAACCCTCCAGACTTTTGCTGGTCTGCTATTTCATAGTACAGCAGACTTGGATTTGTTGTCCGGTGCACGGTACCATGAGGGTGTTTAAACTGAGCTGAGATCTTACATTGTGCATAAGCTTAATAAGTCCTCCACGAACCTCAAATACTGAACCTCACTGTGCAGAGAGGGATACATGAGGAGTACGTAGGAACTAGGATGGATCTGAACTAACATTAGTGAGCCATGCTCTGTCAGAGCTGATTTTGCAAGATCAGCTTTAGACCTCTCCAGGGTTGCCAATTCCGGAAAATCATTAAAGGCCAGACAGGACTGGAAGTGACATCAAGAAGGACATGTGTCTTAGGGTTATTTCACTGAATGTATGAAGAGTTTTCTGCCACTATTTTGGGTGTTGGTTGAGATGAGTAATTCTTTGCTGGGTATTGTAAATTTTGATCACTCTGGGATTAATTTCAATCGTAATGACATTACTTAATAAATATCCTTCAAGGACTGATTCACTGTGTGAGTGTTGATTTAATTTTTCCCATTTCCTTCTGACAGAGGCATGGAATGCCAAAATTACTGATCTAAAGCAAAAAGTTGAAAATCTTTTTAATGAAAAATGTGGTAAGTTTATTAATTCCTTTTTACTGAGATGTCTTTCTTATGTACGTACATACAGTTAGGCATATGACAGATATGTTCACTCGTGTCTTCCAAAGGTCCTACAATCCTTGCATATCTAGGCAGTTTTTAGTTCATTCACATGTAGGTTAATTGCAGTTCTGTGTCTCATTTCCACTAGTGATTTTATTTGGGTTTGGAAATGGAGAAGTTGTGGTTTGGATACTGCTTCTTTAATGACCCAGAGAGACAGTGATTCGACATCCTGCCACATCTTTTTGAGCATTCTTCACCCTCATTATGAATGGGAATTTGTATGACTTCAGCCTCTGCGTGACTTGATATGTTATGGGTGATATTTGGAGAGGTGTGTGCCCATCATATCCCAGTATTTCTTTTAGCGAGGGTCGTTTAGAATCTGAAGTCATTAGTCTTACCAGTGCAATTCTTGGAACAAGAGCACTAATGTCACTTGCCATTGGTGCTACTCTCTAGGAAAGACAGAGACAGAATATATTGCCTGTAACAAAGTGGGGAGTACAAAGGATAGTCTCATATGCAGGCCAAGCCAGTGGCATAAGCTGTCTATAAAAGCTAGTATTTTCAACTGCTAATTGTGATCTGATCTACTGCAAGAGAATGAGTTATGTTTGCGACTGTTTTTCTTCTTGCCTACTTATAGCTGTCACCAAAAAAATCAAAGCCTGCTTCTTCCACCTAATCTAGTATGTATGTGCCAACTATTATATGCTATTTGTACCTGAGGTGTTTTCCACTCTATAAACACATCAGTTGCCTAGCTGGTAGATTACAGGCTCTGTTGCATTTCAGGGGAAGCGCTGGGGCTGAGTGAACCAGTGAAGGTGCCGTTTGCGTTATTTGAATCCTTCCCGGAGGTTTTCTATGTGGAAGGCCTACCAGAGGGAGTGCCATTCCGACGACCTTCTACTTTTGGAATTCCAAGACTAGAGAAGATCCTGAGAAACAAATCTAAGATAAAATTCGTTATTAAAAAGTAAGACTCCCACATCTCTTTGATAATCCAGTCTTTTAGAAAGGAATTGTAGACTGAAAAATAAACTTATGATGCCAAGTTACTGAATTACTCTCACCAGTCTCATATACACACTGGAATATTTGTAGTAAATGAGCAAATATTCAGAAAGCTCTTGTGGAGGTGGAGCGTGTTATAGTCAGCTCTTTTTGTTCTGACTCGACCTGTTTAGGGAGGAAGAGCAAGTCCAGATTTCTTAGCCCATTTCAGTGCTCACATCACTGTTTTAGTTCCTGTTGACTTACGACTTAGCCAGAGCTAAAATTTATCAGCAGTGCACTAAAGGCTGAGAATTGGGGATTTATACTGGGTGTTGTAACAATTGATTTTTCTTACCTGGGATAGATTCAGATATCCATGTGCCAGTGTAGAAACAAGCAGGGGAAGTTTTGGAGCCTCTCAGCCATTGCATTCCTGTCTGTCTGTTTGACCTAAAGAAATACAGCGTTTATGATATCAGCTAGTTCGCGTCTTTAAAAAATGAATACTAGAAAATGGCCTTTAATACTGATGAAATGAATGTAATTTTAATGTTGCACATGAAATCTTCAATCTGTTTGCAGGCCTGAGATGTTTGAGGCGGCAGTTAAGGAAAGTTCTGCTAAAAGTCCCCAGAGTGAGTTTCACATCTGCTTAATGTCCTAGATAAGTCTCTTTCAAGGATTGAATACAAATCAAGAATGCTGCTTGGTGTTAATGAATTCCTGAAAGACTCATTCTATAATGTGGTTGGTTGGTTTTTAACTTAAAAGGAAAGTGTTATCTAAGCTGAATTTGAGGCCCAGCCTAAAGTACTGTGCCACTGGTCCATACCCACAGTAGATCTCTTTCTCTCTATCCCCACCCCCCTCACACCTTTCCAAACTATTGTATTTCTTGTTTTCTGCATGGTTCACTAATTCTTGCATTATTTCATCTTCTGGCGTGTCTTTTTCTGGTTTTCTGAGCAGCTATTTGTAACCGAACACCTTAAAAGCATTAGATACATAGGTTATGTTATATAAAGCATGTTACAGTGCTTTCTCTTCAGCAAAAGAATATGGTATTTCAAAACTCTTGGCTTCTGGATTGCCCTGATGAGATGGGAAAAACATTTAGAAGCTACCCTTTGAATATAGCTTTAGGAAGAGTATTAAAACCTTCTGTGTTATCCACAATAAAATTATCATGCCTAATCCGTGCTTTATTGCCTTTCATCAGAATGTAACAGGTGATGTGCAATTCACAGAAGTAGTTCAGCTTTAGAGATAAATTAATTGCTCCTGATATGTAAGTCATTCCAAATGAGAAGTTGTGGTTTTACTCAGCTGGGCAGCCAAGCTCCACCACAACCTCTCTCTCACCCCCCCATCCTCAAAGGGAAAGAGGGAGAAAATACGATGCAAAGGGCTCGAGGGTTGAGATGAGGACAGGGAGATCACTCAACAATGGGGGTCCACGTGGGGTCCCTCCCACGGGATGCCGTCCTTCCCGAACTCAGCCTGCGGGGGCTGCCCACAGGCTGCAGCTCTTCAAGAACTGCTCCCACATGGCTCCGTAACAGGGCCCATCCATCAGGAGCAAACTGCTCCAGCACGGGTCCCCAATGGGCACCTCCTGCCCTCCTTCTGCACTCACCTTGGGGACTGCAGGGCTGTGTCTTACTCCTCACTCTCCCAGGTGCTGTTGCACGGCAGTTTTTTTTCCCCTTTCTTAAATCTGCTCTCACAGAGGTGCAAACAACATGGCTTACTGGCTCGGGTCTGGCCAGCAGCGGGTCAGTTTGGGGCTGGCTGAAACTGGCCCTTACCTGACAAGGGGCAGCTGCTGGGCTCTGTTCACAGAGGCCACCCCTGCAGCCCCCCGCTACCAAAACCTTGCCACGTAAACCCAATACAGAAGTGTTCCACAGATGATGTGCACAGATAGCCAGCAGGAAATTGTCAGAGTTGGTTTGACTAACTCCACTGAGCTAGTCAAACTGTGCTAGTTTGTGCCACAGGACCATGTGGCTCCCAAATACAACTGCAAGAGATTTGTTTTGTGAATGCATGGATCAGTAGGTGTTAACTGAATTAACTGCAAGTACTGCAATTTTTCTGTTAATACAAATAACAAAATACATGTTCCATGTAGTCTTTTTTTTTTCTTAATAGTCTTTTATAAAACCCACTAGGTAAAGATTAACAATTTGTAATGTAGTCCTTTCTCCTCTTGGGTTTGTAATTGGAAAGACAGAGTAGTGTGCATCTTCAATAAGTATGTCTCATTGGAAGATGGCCTCATTTTGGAAATGAGATTGGATCTGCTTTGAAAACTTCGCAAATATCTGTTATTTTGCAGTATTTGCTTTATATATAACATTGAATATTTTGGGCTCTACAACTGTTTTTTGAATCTCTTTCAGGGAAAAATAATTCATCTAATATAGCCAATACAGCAAGCTCCACAACGAATACAGTGGTAAACACAGCTGCAGGTGTTGAAGATCTCAACATCATTCAAGTAACTATACCAGGTGTGTATACTGTCTCGTTTCATATCACACTCCTTGTGCTTACGTTCTTCATGACACTTGTTTCATCCGTTGGAGTTTTTCTACAGTCTAGCTGGTTCACAGTGACACAAGTACAGTCTACAAAGAGCATAATTTTGTATTCTGTTTCTACTGAGATGTTAAATGTTTTCTAACTTTTATGAGTATCTATTCAGTGACATCTTTAGAATATTCTTGGTCCAGCCCGTAGTCAAGAAGTATCCTCATTTTTCCCTTTTTATCTCATGTAATAAATTAAATACTGATTTGCAACTTCCTTGGCAACTTCAAGAGATCCAAACTTGAAGTAAATTGAATAACCATACAGACCGAACTGGTTTGTCTTAAACAACACTGATGACTGCTTTCTCAGGCATATACTGCATTCATTAGAAACAAGTAACATGGCATGCTATGGCCATGTATTGGATCTGACTTTGCTTTTAACTTTCCATCACCATCATATGCAATGTAAGAAAATAAAACACTATTTTTTTTAGATTAGGTTTACAAAATCATCTCTAAATAATAAATCTAACATTGGTCATGTAAATATGTAGAAGCTTCTCATGGATTTCTTCACAACCATCCATTTTTGCATATTTGTACAATTCTGTGGTACTGCTAAAACTAAGAACAAGACATGGTCTGTTTTTGAAGCACTTGGATATGCCTGCTTTGAGTAAACATGCTCAAAAAAAAATCTGCTCAATTCTAATGCTTTTCTAACAATTTCTTTCAGATGATGAAAGTGAGCGGCTTTCAAAAGTAGAAAAGGCCAGACAATTGAGAGAGCAAGTAAACGATCTGTTTAGCCGGAAATTTGGTAATTGCTTCTTAGTCCCATTTTTACATAGGTGTGAATGGAACAAATGTTGTTCATGGGGATGCTACTGAATCATCACTTTCAGTGGATGATATATATTATCATTAAAATGAAGAAATTTGAGAATTGTGTATGAGAGTTGTGCTCTGACCTCAAAAAGAATTTATTATAAGGGAAGTGGGTTGCTTGGTGTTTTGAACAAAAAATCCCAAGAGCATAGATAACTTTGTTCCCCCCACATCCTGTTTCTTTCTGTGTAAACATGGATGAAATAGTTACTTTGTTTGCAAACCATGATTCTTGTTAGGGCTTCATGGTCCCGAGCTATTAATACTTGAAACTAAAGTAATTTTTAACATGCAACTTACCCTTTTGCTCTACATAGTTTTCTTTATTTTTTCTGTGTATGTGCACTGTACAATAATGACCTGAGCTTCTTTATCTTAAATTCCTTTGCTAGTGCTGTGTTGAATTGCCTTTTGTGGGCATTGCAGGAAATTATTATTTTTTGTCACGTAGTTACTTTCTTAGATAGCCTGTTCTATACCTTTTTTAGGAAAAAAAGAGAATCTGAGTTCTTTATATGGTGAGCTGTCAGACTTGGAGTTTAAATAATCTTGTAGTAATGTTCATGAGTGTAATCTAAAACATCTGTTTCTGTCACTGTAATGATTTAATAGTCAAGTGGATTTTCAGTTTCAGATCCAATAGAAAGCTTGCGTTTGCATTTAGTTTCTTAATCATCTGTGTTTTCTTTTCCTTCAACGTAATCATAAATGTATAAGCTTGAAAACAAACATGACCTCTCTCACTTAGGTGAAGCCATTGGTATGAGTTTTCCTGTGAAGGTCCCGTACAGGAAAATCACCATCAACCCTGGCTGTGTGGTGGTGGATGGGATGCCTCCTGGCGTGGCATTTAAAGCTCCCAGTTATCTGGAAATCAGCTCAATGAGGAAGATTTTGGAATCATCGGAGTTTATCAAGTTTACTGTCATTCGGTACGTAGTTGTCACTGATTAGATTGTACAGACATTGTAAGGACAGCCCCGTAGCTTTAATAAATTCAGATTGAAAGAGTAGAATTTGCAGTGCATCTTTAAATAGTGGAAGATACGGCTCTTTGGATAACAGCACATCAGGTCAAATGAAGCCCAGATGTTCATAGCAGTGGGACAGAGGGCATATTATTACTACTGCATATTAAAGCAAGCTGTCTTCTGAGATGCAGTCTATTCCTACGATATAATGGAGTCCTAAAGTGCTGTGGGCCTTGCTGTCCCATTTGTAAGATCAAGCTCTGAGACAGTTTCCTGGTCTGAAATTTGTTGGCTCATGGCAGTAAATAGTATGTTTGTGGTAGTATTACTATTTTTGAAGTATTTTGGTTGTACTAAGATTCCTGAGTTAAGGTAAGCTTTTTCATAAATATTTTTTTCCTATAAAATGACTTTGTCTACAACATTTTTAAAATACAGTATTATACAATTACAATATAAGTGAATTTTAATTTATATGTATATTCATATAGACACATACATGTGTACGCAAAGTATATTTGTCTGTGTGAAGCAGAACAGATGAAATGTGGAAATCATACTAAGAAGAGGTTTAGGAACTAAAACCAAAAACGTATTAATTTTTATCATTTCTCAAATCATAGTTTGCTTCACAAGAAACAGAAAACTTCAGTTTCTTTAGAGAAAGATTTCTTAAATATTACTAAGGAGTCTGAATTCTTGACCGTTAACCAAGAAGAGTTCTAAACTGAAAGGACTCTTGCTAGATACGTTCTGCTTAACTGAGCTCTGATGAAGAGATGATTTCCCTGTTGATTAGTCATGACTGGGGGAAGGATTTCGATTTTTTGGTGTATGTTGTTTCTCAAAATGCTAGTGAACAAGCCACTGTGCTCAAGAGATGTTCCTCCTGTTTTGCTCTACTTTCTGTTAGAGCGTGTGATCTCTGTTACCAAATTGCTGGGTGAGGAAGTCTTGAGAGAGAGACCCCATGCAGTATGTTTTAGAATCAGCATGTTTTGTGTTCTTTTGTCTTTTTTTACAGACCATTTCCAGGACTTGTGATTAACAACCGTAAGTAATTATGTGACACTGATAGCAAATGTATTTTTGTAACATACCAAGATCAGCTTTCTACATTTTGGCTTTGTGGCAGGAGGCCCCATCATGGTTAAGTTCTACGTACAGCTCTCTTGTCTCTGTCATTAAAATTGAAATTCCTGGCTAAAAATGCGTGTGCAATTAACATAAGAGCAGTGTGATGAATTTACAGACTAGTGTAAGATTGGCGTTAACTTTGATATGAAAATGCAAGGTACTGATTTTGTATTTTTCAGCTGCAGAGTCCCAAAGAGATTTAGGACCCTGACTGTGCAACAGACTTAGATGGGAGTGTCTGCATTTTAGGTTCGGATCCGTCACAGTACCAGCTACTAAACAAGAACTTTCCAATAGCTGCAGAACCATGTTCCAGTGAAAAACTCTACATTCTGCTGAAGTTGTAACAGCTTAGAGAGGCAGAGTGTAATTACCAGATGTGCATTTTGACAATGATGCTTGAATCTTATTTGAAAAATAAGTCTTAGTATTTTCAGTTCTCTATAATAGTTGTCACCTTGTTTTTTAACATCTTATTTAAGAGAAAAAACAAACAGCAAAACACTGTCATTACCCTTGTGTCATGTTCTCTCTGAGCCAATGTCAGATTAGAAATTCAGAGGCCAGGTAACTCCGTCATTAGTTTGGCCTTACCCAGGCTGAGCCTTACCAACCCAGTACTCACTCACTTGCATTCAGCCACCAGTATATTCCAGCTAACGTGCTAAGGTCTGTGAGTGGCAAGGACAAAGTGTTCTCAGGAAGATGTTATAGTTAGTAACTCATATTGACCTGTCCACCAGTCCTAAGTACACCTTAGCTGGGAAAGAGATCCTTTTGTATTAGGGAACCTTCCAGGCAGATAAATATTTAATAGCATTTCCAGAGAATTGACTTAGAAATGAAAGAATCCATTTAACTGTTCTCTGCAAAACTTTTAGCATGTGATGGGATTGACACTAGCTAATTAGCTGAGTAAGAACAACATATATACCTGATCATATTCCATCACTGGAGCAGGAAGCTGGTTACTGAACGTGTGATTTTTATGCAGTATCTATGTCCATTAATTATGATTAAAATGAACTGATATTGATAGGTATCGAGGTGAATTATTGGAAGCCTCTGAGCCTACTGCAGGTGTGATACATTATTCTCGCTCTGAAGAACACGTGAGAACTTAGGAGGAAATTTTTGGTGCTTGCAGATAGGGAATACCTTTTCTGTAACAAAAAATACTGAACTGCAGCTTGATTACAGTGAGTGTTTAGTAACCTGTTAATACAACAAGTTTTAGGATTTGCAGATAGAAGAGGTAAAATCGCCCTTGTGTTTACATGTGGGACCATTTCTGTTGTAAAGTTAAACAGTGATCATGTCTAATCTTAGAGCTGATGGAAAAAGCTGAAGCAGAAGCACCACCACCACCAGCAGCACCCGTGCTACCAGGTGATGCAGAGTGTGCCACGTGTCCTTGCAGAAGGGGTAGGGCATGCAGTTCGAGATCTTACTGACAGATGGTATTAGTAGTTATGTCCTGGGTACACGCTGCTTATGATGAGCCATTTTATTGTGACGTGGCCTGCAATGGTGACATTTATAGCTATTAAATATTAATAAATCGATAGAACCATTGCGTCCTTCAATATGTGTCATTGGCATGTTCCTTAATTTGATTTTTGCACTTGATGAATGAGCTGAAAAGAAGGATCAATAGGGGCAATATATAAAGCCAGTTCAGTATCAATTTATTGATGTCTGCTTAACTCCAAGTGTGTGGCTGTGCCAGATTGTGTTCAGCCAAGTCAAGTTTGTGTAACATACAAGAGCCTAGAACAGAAGTTCTGATGGAATTTCTGTCCCCTGCATACAGCACTGAACCCCTGCTAGCCGGTGTCCAGACTGCACGCACCTCAGCTCTTCCAGTCTGAACAAATAACTTAGCGTTATGCTCCAAGTTGCTGAAGTAAATGTGATTACACAGCTTCCTTTTGACACAGTGTAGTTTCTCAGTGTTCGCAGACCTTCTAAAAATGCGCCTATCAAGTTGTCTGCAGTGCAGGCAAGATTTTTGCAATTGACTGGACAGGCTGTTGCTCAAAGAAACTGACAAACTGAGAGAAAACATTCAATAAACATTTCAAAGTAAGGGGCACTTCTGTGGTGGGCAGAAAAGAACCCATTGCCTCCTCTGCTTACATTTGGAAGTGCTGGGAGGAAGAAAAACAGAGAAAAGGAAGAAAAAACTAAACTTCTGTTCAGTGAAGTTGCTGTAGTATATCTCTCCTTAACTCACCCGCACTGTTAAAAGGGTTATACACCTTCCCAACACCTATCCATCTATAATCCATCAATACAGACCATAGAAAAATCATTCTGGAAGTAAAATGTACTTTTTGCCCTGTAGTCTCCAGCTTCTCCCTCTCTGCCTAAGTACACGTACTCACCACTGAGAACAATATTCACCAGAAGCAGTGACATCTATTTGCAGTCCAGATTTATGTTCAAGTAGTTTGAATTAAGTTGGTCCCAACTTGGTATATTCTGTGCAAGTGCATGTTATGTTCAGCTATGTTCAGTGATATGTCTGCTACAGTAACCAATCCTCTGAAGAGAAAGTGTTAATTATGTAATGTAATAAATGTTTGGGTACTTTTTATACTTTGCTATAGAGTTTATAGAAAGTTGCAGACCTTTATCTGAGACAAAGATAATTTAGTTTGATTAGAAGAGGAAAAAATGAGGCCTTTTTTTTTTTTTAAGAGTAAACTTAATTTCCCTAACTTTTGCTAAGGTACTTTTCTGTTTCATATTGTTGAAACTGTATGCGTATTCATTAGACTATATTTTTTTCATTTAAGAGCCAGCTGAACCAAGCCAAATAGAAGTATCTGTAGGAGGTGAGTGTTTGTCTTCAGTTACTATCAACAAATATTTTTAAGTCATTTTGAAAGAAGCTGCATCTTTTTTCTTTTTTTTAAAGAAGGCAAGTCAATCAAAACAACAAAAAAGGCATTTATTGGTTCCCAGGAAGTTTTTTTTCATCTGTATTAATATCATGCTGCATTGCGTGAAAGATAGTCTGCAGCAAAAGTTATTATTCAAATAATTTTACAAAAGAGTTTTATGAATTGTTGTTCTGGGGTGGTGAGTCACGACTATATATAGGCTTTGAATGATTGCTCATATCCTGAGCGATGCATCTAGTTATTCTACGCGGTCCTTTTCACAATTTATGCAAGTGAATGATTGCCATCATCAGGAAATTTGAACAGCATACTGGGTTGAATATACTTTTCCGGTTTTCTGGGGGATTTTTGTCGTTCCTCCAGAACTTCACCTGTGAGAAGTGTCAGACTTTCCTGTTGTCCAAGAACAGACCTGAGCTGTATTTTTTGGACAATGACCTGTGTGAGACCAAGGAGGCTGTAGGACTTCTAGCCCCCTTACGCTTTTGTGTATGGTCTTGGAGCATTAAGAGTACAGAACTGACCTGACAATTTGGATGCTGTTGTCTGTCGTGAATGGTCCATTAAATGCTGCCCCTGCTAGCCCCAGCTTTCAGCATGACCACAGGCGGCTGCCCTGTGAGTGTCAGAAGTGATGGGAATGTGCTGTGACAGCTGAAGGACAGCTGCCTGTGTGCCAGGCAGTGCTGAGCGGGGCGCTCTGATGTAGGAGCAGCAGAGCCTGCAGCACTGGGAGGGAGCTGGCTGCACATCGGCACTTGTGTTAAAGCTCTTGAGCTCATTCTCTAATCCTGCTGAGATTCCCCAAAACAGAGAGCGGCAAACCTCAGCACTTCCGTTCTTCTGTACCTTTCCAGTCTCCATTGCCTCAGTTTCCCTGGCAATGTCACTGAACTCAGAGACTATCCAACATACAGGTCCAGAGGAGGCCAAGAAGATGCTCAGAGGGCTGGAGCACCTCGCCTATGGAGACAGGCTGAGGGAGCTGGGGTTTTCAGCCTGGAGAGGAGAAGGCCCTGGGGAGACCTTACAGTGGCCTGCCAGGGCCTAAAGGGGGCTGCAGGAAAGCTGGGGAGGGACTCTATGTCAGGGGGTGTAGGGATAGGACAAGGAGGAATGGCTTTAAACTAAAAAAGGTAGGTTTAGGTTAGATGCAAGTAGGAAATTCTTTACCCGGAGGGTGGTGAGGCCCTGGAACAGGGTGCCCAGAGAAGCTGTGGCTGCCCCATCCCTGGAGGTGCTCAAGGCCAGGCTGGATGGGGCTTTGGGCAGCCTGGTGTGGTGGGACATGTCCTGCCCATGGCAGGGGCTGGAATTAGATGGTCTTGAAGGTCCCTTCCAAGCCAAACCATTCTGTGATTCTAGTATGCTCAGCCAAAACTGGCATTACGAGCTCAGTTACAGGTACACCCTGAGTGCTGTGAGTAGGAGTCTAGATGAATCCTTTTGTAACCAGCAAGAGGAAAAAATATCTGTGAAAAAGAAGAGAAGCGTGAGAGCTGTAGAAGAGCTGAGCTGCAGACTTTAAGCACGCAGTTACTGAAAGCTGAAATATCAAATGTCTTTATGATGCCAAAACTATGTGGGATTGCTGAAATTGTCAGATGGAGTGGGACACTTGTTTCTGAATGCTCCTCAAGGGGGAAGTCTAGCTATGGGTCCTTCAGGAGATTGTTTAAAAGAAATAGACGAATGTGGTTTTGAATTTGCCATCCAAAACTGCATTCAGATCCAGTTACCGGAGAAATGATCTTGAGACAAGGCTGAAGAACACACAATCACTTCAGAACCAGGCTGGGAGGTGATCAAGTGGTGAAACAGCTCAGCTTTGCTGTGGAATTACCCTAGCCCCAAACCTTGCAAACAGCTTCAGTGAAAAACGAATTTCCTTCCAACATCATCGTCTCTGTTTATGAAAAGAACAAAATCAGGCTCCGGGTCATATAGGCAGTACTATAAAGACACACAATTTCTTTGATTTACCTTCAAGCATCCCTGTGAACAAAAAAAGCAAAGATTTTGTAATGAAGTCTCCTGGAATTGAAAAAAAATCTGTATGAAAAGATGATGAATGCTTTACCTGACAAGATCAAATTTCTTTTTTTTTTTTTAAGCATCTAATAATGCCTTCCTGTGTAATACATTGAAGAAGAAAAATTAGATGAGGTCAAAATTTCTTTTGGATAAGACTGAAATATAATAATGTCTGTATGTAGTTTAGAAGAGCAGCAGTTTTATAGATGGGAACAAAAAATGGTCAGTGCTGTGAAAACAAGTCTGTGCGATGAATGTTAGTTGGGTAACTGTCACAGAAGGCATGACTTGAGCTCAGGTATGGTCAGATGTTAGCTTTTAGACAGCATTTTAAAAATTGTGAAGCAGCGGTCATGCCCTAACACTTTGGGTAAAGGAAGCCATCCACGAGGCTGTCTCTGAAGCCGTGGGCTGCAGACTTACTTGTGAGCACTGGGAAAGCTTCACCCGGCGTCAGCAAGGTGGGCTGAGGGAAGAATGGTGCTGGGGATTGACAGAGGGAGCAGGACTGGAGGGTAGGATTCAGACCAAAACAGTGATATATCTGACGTATGTTCACTGATTGTGTGGTTTCTTTTTGGATTAAGTTATAGAATCCTAGAATCATTAAGGTTGGAAAAGATCTCCAAGATCCTCTGGTCCAACTATCCCCGCTACAACCAATGTCCCCCACTAAAAAACAAAGAAAGTTCCTTTCTTACCAAGGTTTTGAGCTACATAAAAAGCATTTTGAAGTTTCATACGCTTCTAATACCAATTTTTGTGCCTTAAAAAATAAGAGTTCTCTAAGATCTCAGGCTGTTTTACGTTCAAGTGGATATGCTAATTTCCACCAAATCAGATTATTGTAAATATGTTATTTGCTGTTAATAGTTTAAAAGGATAAATGAATGCTTTTCATATTTTTGTAATTTTTTACTTACTAACTACAATAATTATGACAAAATTGGTTGACTAGTTTTTTTCATTCGTTACTGCTTTTTCAACAGATGTTACAGAAACAGAGGAAAGTTCTCAAATAAAGCAAGAACCAGACCCAACGTGGTAGACCTCATCAGTACTATGGTAAAATAATCTAGTGTTTCTTGAAGGCAGTGTTTGTCAAGGAATAAACACTTGTCAAGGAATAATACTTTTATAATTTGGAGTGAGGAGAAGCAGGCTAAGATAGAGGGCTGAATGCCAGAAGGTGCCAGTCCTTTACTTGACTTCTGAATTATTTCGTCTCAGTTTTCATCTATATAATGTAGGACGTTTTCGGTACCTCATCAGAATACAATGTAAAGCAGACTGCGTTCTAATTTGTGTGGCAGTCATTCCTAGGAAAATGTGGGCTGTAACAGCCTATAAATAAAAATGGGTGATGGTAATTACATACCTCAGAGGCAGAGTAAATGAAAGCTTAGGGAATTAGTGTTTACAAAGAGCTCTGACATGGTTGTGTGAAAGAGCATTATTCTTGGTAAAGCCTATGTATTTCCAAATCGTAATGGGGCAGGAAGGCTCTCCACTGTGATTGCAATATTGTCTAAGCTCAAGACAATTGCTAAAATGTTAGCCATGATGACAAACCAACTAACTTGAGAAGTTTTGCTTCTTTTCTGTTAACTTTATGTAAAGCTTAGTTTAACTCACAGCGCAGAAATGTCTGAATCTTTTTTCTTAACCTATTTTTTAACTTCGCTTACTCCTAAAATGGCATTTTGGTGGTGGTGGAGAGCAGTGCTAGCAATGTTGTTATGTCACCAAATGTAAAGGGGCTGACCCACACACATGTGAGTTTGTATGCTTCATTCAAAGAAAAAGGCAATTTTAAGCCATCGCAGATCTTTACTACTTTTTCTAATTTCAATTTTTTGGTACCAAATGCGTTCCTCATTATGTAGTTTTTGATACTTCAGTAATTGGATTGGATAGACATAAAATGGGATGTATTTGTGTGGTATGCTCAAGTTGCAATCTGTCTAGTTTTAGTAAGAAAAAGACATTTTATTCATTACAGAGAAGAAAATTCTGCATACTATTCCAGCTCTGAGGGCACAGACAGGCAATCAGCAAAACCAAGCCGTGGCTGTTCACCATTAATTTCTGCTGGCCTGAGCAGATGAGACTGGTAATGCATTCGCCAGCTCGCATGAAGCAGTGGCTGGGGGAGCCTGTGGATATCACTCCTGGCACCATCTGGCTTTTTGGAGACAAGGACAGCCAAGGCCATGGCCCTCTGTCAGTGCAGCGCAAACACAGACTGATGGAGGCAATGATGCTCCCTGTTGGACGCTGTGTTTCTGTTCTTGGTCCTTCTAGCATTTCAGGTGCTCAGGGGAAGGTTGTGCATATAGGGACGTCCCCGGTGATGGGTTTCAGCATGGAGAAAGCAGCTTTGTTCTCTCTGGTGCTCTAGACGTGGTGAATGTTAAGATTTGACTGGACAGGGCCAACCTAAACTATCGCTAGCTGTAGTCCTTAGGGAGGGAGGCTGGACTGTGTGACTTCCAGGGTCGCCTGCAACCAGCATTTCTGTGCTTCTGTAGGGTCTGCTCCATCCCTTGTGGCAGTGACCTTGGACAGCCTGGCTCCAGAGTTAAGAGGTCCCTGTCTCCTTTGTAAAGGAGCTTCAAAGCTAGCTGCAGGCGTGGTCTTCGCTGCCAGTTGTTTGACCATGGACTCGTGTTCTTTGCCTTGGTAGTTTCCGTAGCATTTTGGCCTGGGTACTTAATACTTGGCGCTGCAGGACGTGCAGCCCAGGACAAGCTTCATTCCTAAACAAGGGCAGTGCTTTTGGCTGGAGCAGACAGGCCGTTTATTGAAGGGAAGATACCATGGCTTGTAAAGTTTGAGGGAAGAATACAAAGATGTCTCAAGAGTACACAAGTGAGGAACAAGAGAGCCTAACCCTGACCTGCTCAATAAACAAAAAAAACATTTTCATACAAACAAGTAGAAAATGTAGCCTTTATCACTGAAGATGATAAGGAGGCCCCAAAAAAATCATTCACAAATGGATTAGGGAAGTTCCTATTTATTTTGTGTCTATTAAGCATAAAAGTCAGATTTGGCCTCTGGCTCAGAAGGTCGCTAAACAGCTGGAAACTTGGAGGAAGGAGCAGGGCTGTATCACCAAGATCCTCATGCTTGGAGCGCTGAGTCTTTGGAAGGCGGGTGGGTGGTATGGCTGCTTCCAGGGGTTAGCAAAGAGCTAGCACGTGTAGAGCTGCTGAATGCGCTGCGATGACGTAGTGAAGGGACAAATCCAGAAAAGAATTGGTAGGAACTGGCAGAGATTGACATATCAACGTATCAACCATCTGTGCCCTGAGAACTTGAAGTACAGCAGTAGTCTTTCTAACAAATTGCTGAATTGTACTTTGGAAATGTTTGTCATAAAGCTGAGCACGTCATTAGAAAATATATCATATTATTTTTTTTTTAATTTTTAGTGGGGAGCACTTCACCTAATAGAGATATAAAAAGACATCTCATTTGTCCATTAAAGGTCATGGAAATTTTGTCTGAGCAGTGACTACACAGCTTGCTGCTGCACTGCTCTGGATTTTTGGGTACTGTAGACCATCTACTAGCTAGAGAACGTGTACTAAAGCAAATATTCCATCTAAACTTTTACAGAGTGTATCCAAGCATACATTTAATCTCTCATTTATGGAAAGCAATGTTCACCTTCTGCATGCTTTCTAATTCTAAGCCTAAGGAACTCAAAAAAAAAAAAATCTACTAGTATTTGTGATAAGATGTAGAGCTGCAATGAAACTAACTCACTTCTGTAATTTTTTTTGTCTAGTCAGAAGCACCCAGTTCTGTGAAGAGCTTGTCAGGCCTGTCCTGATCTGTGTAATATAACTGTATAAGAGAAGTACCTTCTATACAAACCCTTTTTGTACTTTTAGATAGAAATGTCTACTTTTTCAGCAGTTCTGTGAATTGACTTAATGCAAAGAATGACTGTAGATTTGGAATGGCTGGTTTTACTTTGGAATATATCGTGAGGACTAAATATGATGCAGCAATGCTGGGGAGATGACAACGATTAAAATCAACAGGGACTTAACAGAGGCTGTCTGCGTTTCCCAATAAAGCTGAACTTCACTGTACCTGAATGCATCTCAGCTTTTCTAATGAAGAAAAAAATCCTTCAAGTAGTTCAGTTTGTTAGTTTTACTTTGAGAAAACAAATCACTAATTTTTAGTTATCACTCCTTTAATGGCTGCTTGGACAATAGTATCTGTATATTTGAACTAATTTTTCCTATACCTACCACAATTCATATGTTTTTCATAAATAAAAGATGAACTGGTTCACTTGACCGTTAGTATGCATTAATGAGGTGGACAGTATTTCAGCGTATGGATTAGGAACCAATTGAACCCTTCTGTAGTTTGTTCTGTTAACTCGAAGTAGCAACTGCATGTTTTATCAGAGTATCATGGTTTGTGTATGAAGGGTCTGGTCCTGCAGTCCCGATATAGGCAAAACTCACGTGGACCTGTGCAAGAGCTTTTCTCCCGAAGGCTGGGGGGTAAAGCCTTGCTGTTCATCTAGAGCTAGTTATGGAACCTTACACTACAAGCTGCTCCAAGTCCTCCTGTGTCAAAAGTTAAGTCCCCTACAGTCCTGGTTACGCCGCACATGATGTAAGAGACTCATGTATGCATTTTTTTTGAAGTTTCACAAACCATAAATTTGTAAGGTTCTGGCTATATGATACTCTCTATAGAGAAGATAGAGATTATTGTAAAGGTTTCTCTTTCATTGGCATGAGTTTGGGATGACTACATTATGCACAAATACTAAACCTTATTCACTCATTAAGAAATAAAGACATTTCTGATGGTTTTCACGACTGTCCGTGCAGTATACGTTTATATGTGAAGTCCTAGCAGTAATTTTGTCGGCAGGTAGAATACACTACAGCGTAGCTACTAATTCCAGTGAAGAAAGTAAGTTCCTGTCATGTCCTTCAGACAGAAAAGCAGCTCTGGGTGGGTGAGGTTGTTGCATCTAAAAGAAAAACTTTGAAGACTTGAATGCAGTTGGACATGGTGTCTGTTCCCAGGAACACACAGCAGGAGCAAGCTGAAACTTGGCAGATCAGTTCAGAGCAGCTCCTACTCTGCCATTCTAGAGGCAAGGGAGAGCTACAGCCCACGTGCAGGTGCTCTCACGTTTGCTTGGGGTAGGTCTCGGTGCTCCCACTGAAATATTGGATGTTGTGCTGTTGGTGGCAGCAGCAGCAGGGTTAGCTCCACGCTGAACCATTACTTTACCAGACACTCTCAGTTACGTACCTCCAGAAATAGGTTGTTAATGGAGTGACAGCCAGTTTCACGATTGCTGCTAAAAATTTTTAGAGTGGGGAAATGAGTTCATGCAGCCTTCCTTGGGCTCCCGACTTCCCCTGTTGAAAAAGCAGAAGGATGGTCCGTCCCTTCTTCACTCTCAGCCCTCTTCGGGAGGCACTCTGCACAGCTGCCTGCCCAGCAAGGCTAAATATTGCTAACAGAGCCGCCAGTGCTGCCACAAATGGAGGGAGAGGCATCAGAACAAAAGAACTGAGAATTAAGGAGTTCAGACTGCTGCCTTGCATGGATGTCCTGCAGATGTATCATGTACTGTGCGTATGAGAGCTTAAAAAATGAAGCGAAAACTGATGACAGTGGTTTAACTGGAAGTACTGGAGTAATTCCGTGATGCTGGGAGCTCGGGTAGTGCTGTGCCTCGTGTCCGTCCCGCTGGGGGGTTTCGATTAGTGCCGATGTGCACATCAGCATCAACACTGAAGTCTCTTTTTGGTCTCAGACATTTTGAGTTATAACCAGTAGAGAGAAATTAGACTGACAAAATAATTGCACCAATATTTATACCTTCTAAATATCAATTTTATATTAAAAATGATATATCTCTATATATAGTCCTAACAGGTAGCAGACTTTTAAGATGTTGACCTTGTATGAAAATCACACTCGTTTCCAAACTAGTAATACATGAGGTTTGTCACTCTTCGGGCATTGACTGATAATGCCCTAAAAAGCCTTGGCTGTACTAATTAACAAGCAAATAAATAAAATTGCAACAACTTAACCAGAGCTCTGGATATTTTTTCTTCCAGTAGAGAAACCTTGTGGCGATGAAGTAGCAGACAAGCCTCTCTCCTCCCTGTATTGCTGAACCTAAAAATCCTGTCCTGCTCCTTGGACCAGTTCCTTTCTCTCAAATGGGAGTTTGGGTTCCAAGAGGCGTAGGGCTCGAGGCGTTGACCTTGGAGCGTGGTGTCCCGCGGGTAGGGCACCACAGTTTCATTAAGCAGTAACCACTAGGTGTCAGATGAGGTCCAGCACGGTCCTTGTGCAGCCATTGGCCAGTGCTTTTCCTTCGATATGAAGCTTTCCACATACAGTTTCGTTTCTTTCCGTATGCCTTATCTAAGGGAGGGGACAGACTTGCATCTCACTTTCCTGATTTCGCAGCAACTGCTAGAGCATTTAATACTGTTCAGACATGCAGCAGTTTGCTATCAGTGACATCAACGTGGCCTCCCTTGACTTGAATTAAGCTTAAATTATTAACAATTAGATTTTGAACAAAATGAGGGTGGCCTTCCATTCATCAGATTTTAATTTCTAGGAGGCTTTGGTACTGCTTGTGGGTGGAGCACAGAAAAGAGTGACACTGTTGCTGTCACCCCTGAGGCCAGTGGAAGCTCTCAGCACCTCTCAAAAATCAGGTCCTGCCTTCAGGTGCCAGCCTTCTTTTCCGGATCTGAAAACCTGGATCATCTCATGAACTCCATAAATCAGCTTATTTCTCAGCTGGGTCATTATTCTTCCAAGAATTTTCCTCTAAAATTATGTTTCTTCCTTTGTAGTAACTATAGGGCAGTTAGTGGAAACACTGAACAACGTGTCATACCGCGTTACGTGCTGCATCACGTTGTAAGCTAACTGGCACCAGCAGTAAAATCTACAAAATCCATTTCTCACATCACAAGATGAAAAATGAGGAAACAAGAAACATCCGAATTAAGTGTTTCCAGTAATGCGCTGCCTGTAACTCCGTTTTAAATTTAGTACAAGCATCATTATGAAATGAGCTTTCAAGCAAATGTTGCTGATGGTTCTGCATATGAAACAGAATCCAAACAGCCCTGGGTGTGGGGTTTTTATATATAGATCACTTGTTGCATAATTTTGCCCTGTGCAGGGAAGTCCTTATCTAAATGAAAAAAATCTGCTCGGTGCTGGGAAGGGCTGGACTGTACGGGCAGGGTGCTCACCTTGCTCGGCTTCTGTGAGGATTCCTGTTTGTCTGTGCAGGACACAGCCCTGGATCCCGCGTGGAGGCTGTCACCAATCCCTTTGATTGATTACAATCCCTTTGATCGATTGAATCAATCGATCCCTCTGCAGCCCCGTCTCCTGCTCTCTCCTCAGGCCCCCATTTGCTGGTCAGCCTCAAGGGCCACTCGAGAGCCCTTTGCCAGCAGCTTTTTGGGGAAGCTGCAGGTGGCGGAAAGGCAATGCTGAGACAAGGGCAGGAACTCTTGCACGGCAGCTTGTGGCCACCCAGTCCTGCCTGCGCCATGCCCCAGCTTCCCCAGAGAGTGCCCAGGAGGACAGTGCTGCTGTCCCTGGGCTCGGGGAGCTCCACGCGGCACCTTCAGCTCTGCAGGGCAGCAGGGAAAGGCTCCTGCTCCCACTGCCATTGCCGGGGCACTTGTCCTGCCCGTGGCTGCTGCAACAAGGGCACTGCAGTGCCTGTGCATCACGGGGCAGCGGTGGCGGGGACACTTGGCTGGTGGAGGGGACACTGGGCACCACCTCCCTGCTTCCCCTCTCCCCGGCGCCACCGAGGGGGCTCGACTGGAGACTCCCAGCGGGAAGCACCCGGCTCAGTACAAACCACAGCGGGTAAACAATTACAGGCGCGATTGCAGCGCTGCTTCCGCTTTCCCAGGGGTTTTAACAGCGAACGAGCGCGGGGCGAGGGCAGAGGGGAGGAGAGGCCGAGGAGGCACAAGGGGAGGCAGGAGCACGGTGCAGAGCTGCAGCAGCCATGGGGGACACCTTCATCCGGCACATCAAGCTGCTGGGCTACGAGAAGAGGTTTTTCCCCAGCCAGCACTACGTAAGTACGCCGCGAATACCTGGCAAGTTGAGCAGCGAGGACTGGCAGGGGCAGGAGCCTGGCCAAGGCATTTCTTGAGATAAATTTGATGAGGGCTTAAGAGCATCCCTTTTTTTGGGGAGGAGAGGTCATGGCTGGTGGTATGAGCTGGCAGCAGCCAGAGGTTGAAATGTCTTAAACACACAAGATTTTGGGCACCACCTTTTCAAGTTCTTGGTTGCTTCTCAGGTTTGGAAAGGGCTTTTTGTGGCTCTGCCCTCTGATCCCCACCCAACCTCGTGTTTCTGTCCCCTCTCTGTTCCTGCCGCGTGTCCCCAGCTCCCAGCTCACCCGCTGCCTGCGCAGAGCTACTCCTGTGCAGGGGGGAGCAGACAGAAAATACACAGTTTAAAACAAAGCATCTGCGGGACGCCCCGGGGGCTCAGGCCGCAGCAGGGTTTGGGGGTCCCGGCTGCCCCTGGAGCTGCAGCACCTCTGCTCTAACCCTGCAGGTCTACATGTTCCTGGTGAAGTGGAATGACCTCACCGAAAAGCTCGTCTACCGCCGGTTTACTGAGATTTACGAGTTCCATGTGAGTGGCCCTGGGGTGGGCACCAGCCCCTGTCCCGGTGCACTGGGGCTGGCAGGGGGAAAAAGAGGAAAAGGAAGAAAGCAAATTACAGCTGAAATTCCCACAAAACAAACCTGGCTCAAGAGAGGCTCCTGGGTCCCAGCGTTTCAATCTCCTTCACGCCTTGAAGGGGGGAGCTGCCGGCCCTATGCCCCCCAGGGAGGTTTCTCCTGGTGTCGATCCATGGGGTGCAGCCGGGAGGGGGCGAGCAGCAGTCAGGGTGCCATGGGGGGGGGTCCCTGCACCATCCTCACGGCCCTGCCTGGCCCTGCTCTGCAGAAAGCGCTGAAGGAGATGTTCCCCATCGAATCCGGCGACATCAATGCGGAGAACCGGATCATCCCGCACTTGCCAGGTGAGGGGCAGAGCGCTGGGGGCTGAGGCTGGGACAGAAACTGCCGCTGGCTGGGAAAGTCCCCACCGGCCGCGCTCTGTGGGTGCCTTTGTGCAGGTGCTCGCTGCAATTTCTGTTCCTGCCTTCTGGGCTTGAAACCAAAACCCCAGCAGGGGCTGCCTGAATGGCGGCTGCTTCCCCCAGCAGAGGCTGGCCGCAGACCCCATCCATCCTCCCTGATATCGGGTGCCCCAGGAACGTGTCCCTGAGTGTTGGCTCCATCCCCAGGTCAATGCAAAAGGGAAAGTGGCTTTGGGCAGCCTCAGCTGAGCAGAGCTCTCCTTCGGTGACCCATTCCCAGGATGGCTTTTTGTGCCCTTACGGCAACACAGATACTGTACGAGAGGAAGTGAAGCAGTGTGAGTTCAAGGAGAGGGAATAAATTGATCCAAAGAGCTGGTGGTTTGTACCCAGGCAAGGTGTGGTTCAGCAAACATCCCTCTTCTGGAATTTCCTGCTTCAAATGGGGCAAGAAGGAGCATGAAAAATAGCCATGGCTTGTGACCCACTGGAGCAGTGAACCCGCAGCTCACAGCAGGGTAGCTGCTCCCCATGGGGCCGGACATCCCCACCGTGCTGGGACCCTTCTGTCCTACTGCCGCCGTGCCAGGCTGCTCAGAGCCTCCTCTTGGGGCACAGGGCCGGCCTGGCGCAGCGCTCCGCTGTGTTTGGGGAACTGAAAGCACTGGGGGTGGAAGGAGACAGGGGTGGGACAGCTGCAGGGGCCGGGTGAGCCACGCACACGCACACCCTGATGCGGGGTTCAACGCTGAGCCATGGGTTGGGACTGCCGGTGGTGTTTTGGGGCCCTGGAGCTACCAGGGGCTGCAGTGGGACACGCGCTGTGGCCACTGCCTTGGTCATGGCTGGTGGGACGGAGGGACGTCCGTGTGCCCCGCAGCTGTGGGCTGGTCCCCTGAGCCCCTCCTTGTGCCCCGCAGGGTGGAGAGCTCTTGGTGCAGCTGGGCTTGGTGAGAGAATGGACGTGGAGGTTATCCCATAGCTGAAATGGAGTCTAATGGGGTCTTTTCAGGGCTTGTAAGAGCTTCACAAGGGCTGCAGGCTGCAGGGTTGAGCCTGGCCACACAAGCTCTCCTCCAGCTGCCTGTGGCCCTGGGGCCGCACTCACGTCCCCAGCCGCACAGAGCCAAAATGAGGAAGGGGCGGCTGCAGCACTTTGCAAACAGGCCGCAGCCTGCAGCAAGCTTCCCTGCAGCTCCTTCGGCTCCCCATGTGCCCCACGTGTGCCCCACGTGTGCTGGCCACAAGGAAGGAGGCTGGGACATGTCCCTGGAGAGCTTCACCTTATGGGCACCACGCACCAGCCTGGAGCCAAACCCGCTTGTTTTCAGGGCAGCATTAACGATGCAGAGCAGCCTGCTCGAGAAAGCGACAAAAGCAAGGCTCTCACCTGCTTGTCCTGTCTCCTTTCTCCTCTCCACCAGCCCCGAAGTGGTTCGACGGCCAGCGGTCGACCCAGAGCAGGCAGGGCACGCTGGCCGAGTACTGCTACGCGCTGGTGAACCTGCCCCACAAGATCTCCCGCTGCCTGCACGTGGTCAACTTCTTCAAGGTGCGGCCCGACGACATGAGCCCCGTCACCGACAGCCAGTGAGTACGGCTGCAGCAGGGCACATTCTGCATCTCCAGCCCCGGGTGCTGGCACCTGGCATTGCTGAAGTGGTGCAGCACCAATTAGTCACCAGATGATTAGCCCTCGGGACCCACTGTGAGGTTAGGTGGGCAGGGGCGTGTGTGGGTTTTACATCCTGCTCCCCCTGGCTCAATGCTGAGGACGGCACCGCCGCTGTGTCCAGGGGCTGCCAGCACTGAGCTGCCTTTGCTCTCACCCGTCTAGGATCAAGAAGCCCGAGGTGTTCCTCCTGCCAAAGGATGCCAAGAAAAACGCCAGTGGTAAGAGTCCTCGGAGGGATGTAGGTGGATTTTGCTTTAGGCTGTCCTGGAGCTTGGCTGAAATAGGGTATTTCTGGGCTGGGACGGAACGTCTCTCTCCTCCCCCGCAGACATCACGGGCCCCATCATCCTGCAGACGTACCGAGCCATCGCCGACTACGAGAAGAGCTCCAAGTCCGAGATGGCTCTCAAAGCTGGGGACATGGTGGACATCGTGGAGAAGAGCGAGAGCGGTAAGTGTCCGTCCCTCTGAGGGCCAGCCCCATCCTGGCCACCACCTCAGCAGGGCTGGGGCCAGCCTTTGCATCTCGTGTCTGAACACAGCACCCCACAGCATCCCTGGGGCGTTCCTTAGAGCAGCGTGTTGGCAGAGGGGTGGGAGGCTGGCTCGGGGGTCTCCTGATGGAGAGCAGAAGCTCAGCACTGAACCCCGCAGCCCTCCCTGCCCCGCTGGGGTACGATTCACTTTCACATGGAGCCACATGACGGTCGGTTTGGGCCGGGGAGGGTGTGAGGCAATCCTAGAAAAGCCTGCAAACTCCCCGCACGCCTCCGCCTGTGAGGTTTCCTGCCCATGAGGAAGCAGGGTGAGCTGGCCGGGCTCCCCGGTCACAGCACAAAAACAAACCGTCCAGCCAGGGGACACAGCCGGTGCCGGCCGTCCCTGCGGTCCCTGCTCTTGCCCACTCTGCTTTCATTGCAGGCTGGTGGTTTTGCCAGTTGAAGAATAAACGGGGCTGGGTGCCAGCTGCATATCTGGAGCCGATGGATGGTCCCGATGAATCTGAAGAGCAGGAGCCCAACTATGCAGGTAAAACGTTCAGAAAACCACGGCGTCCCCAAGAGCACCGCCTGTCCCCAGGCTGGTTCATGGCAAGGCAGGACTGACAGTTGCTGTAGGAGCTGCCAGGAGGGATAAAGCTCATGGTTCAGTGCCTCATGTTTGACATCAGAAGCCTCCCATGACCTGCAGCTCAGCACTCTAAGCTGGTTTTGGCTCATCAGAGATGCACATCGTCATCCAGTGCCCATCCTGAGCTAGGGGGATGCCTGCTGAGCTGCTGGGTTAGCCAACGAGCTCAGTGCAGCACCCGAGCCGAGGCGCAGGCTGTTCCTCACACTGAGCTCCTGCGCTCCCCTTACCAGCCCTCTGCGTCGCCTTGCAGCCAGAGCGGGTCCGCACCACTCTGAGCAGGGAGGCATCCTGCACACTCATGCTGGTTGCTCTCAGGACTTTGTGGCTTTCAAAACACTGCAACGGACTCTATTAGCACAACACTTCCTTGTTCCTCATTTAGTCACCCAAGTTATAAACATGTTCTTCACCAAAGAAGGATATCCTTCCACTTGTTCTTGCCAGCTTTCTCCTGCAGAGGTGCTGGAGGGGCCTGGATGAGCCATAGGCACGGGTAGGGCTGGGGAAGTCTCAGCCCAGGCTTGGAGACCTGAAGCCCCCTGGGTCTTGCCAGAAATTTTTGGGTTGGTGCTCTGGTGCCTCCGGGGCTCAGTGGAAGGGGACACCGAGCCCCATTGCTGGGGGGTGACGCACAACCCACCCGTCAAACGTCCCCATTTCACATGTACAGGTGAGCAGTACGTGGTCCAGAAAAGCTACACAGCCGTGGAGGAGGACGAGCTGACGCTGACAGAGGGCGACACCATCGAAGTCATCCACAAGCTGCTCGATGGCTGGTGGGTCGTCAGGTGAGAGATGCCGAGAAGAAACCAGGCAAAGGGCCACGGGCAGAGGGAAGGGATGAAGCAGAGGCCTCCCCATCAGGGCTGTGAAATCTACGGACCGTTTGGTGCCGCTGCCCAACACTTCCTTTTGCAGGACTGTTTCTAGTAGCCTTGTGGCTTTGCAAAGTGCAACCACATTGCAGCTGGGGCTTCCTCTGCTGGGCGCCTCAGAAATATCCAAGAAGGCGTCAGGTGGAAAAAATGTGTCCGTTATTCAGCATTCTGGCACACTCTGACTTGCACAACCTCAGCTTTCATCCCAGCCTTGGCCTGCTCTGTGGTCTTGGACTTTCCCAGGGGGAACCCAGTGGCATTTGTGCTCTGGGGATTCACAGACTGTGCCTTCGCAGCAGGGACACGTGGTAGCTACAAACCCTGGGAGGAGGCCCTGGCCGATGCATCACAAGCAAAAAACAAAACAAAACAGGAGATAATAGAGATAATACAAGCTGGTGAGACCTGGAAAACTGTGAGGCTTTGCTCTGTCTGCTGCCTACTTGGTGTTGGGACTCAGGCCCCAGTTTCAGGGAGAGCCCCACGCAGACATGGTGGGGGGACAGTCAAAGCTCCCACCCCTGCAAGCAGCATGAGACACCCGGCATCAGGCTGCTGGGGACAGGTGCGAGGAGGTGGTGGCCACAGAGTCACAAACTCAAGCCATGTTGCCTTGTGTCACCCTGCAGGAAGGATGAAAGCACGGGTTATTACCCCTCCATGTACCTGCAGAGATCAGGGGAGGCGAACACCCCCAAGAAGAGCGAGCTGAGGAACCGGAGCGTTCCCCCCCGCAGGTAGGAGAAGAGCCACAGGAGGGAGGGAGGAGGGTGAAAGCTGTTCTTCGAGGGGGGTGAAATGAAACCAGACAGTGGTTTTGTGGTGTCCCCTGCTTGGCCTGGCGATGAGGAACTGCCCAGGAGAGACGTGAGCAGGGCAGAGAAAGAGCAGGAGGCAGATCCTGCAGGGCTGCAGCAAAAATAGTGCTCCTGACTTCCACGGGCAGCTGGCACTTCTGCTGCAGCGCAGCCTCCAGTCAGGCACATTTCTCCTTGTCCTTCTGCAAAGTTTCTTTTCTGGGCTAATCTCGTTTAATTTTCAAATTAGATTTTTTTTCCTAAGTGCATCCACTGAATCTTTGAGAAGCGAGGAGAGATTTGACTAATCAGAGTTGCCAAATGGCCTAATCTGATGGGAGGATTTGAGCTAATGGAAGGGATTTTATATTGATTAAAGAGATAAAAAGCAATAATAGCTCATTAATTCTGATGCAATGACAATGGCTAGGAAGGGCAGAGCTTGCCTGGATCTTTTCTTCCCTACAAGAAAACAAGGCGGCCTTCTATAAAATTTCTCAAAATCCAGCTCAGCTGGAGCATGGTTGAAGGTGAGCCAGTGTAAAATAGCACAAATCTACTTATCTGGGTGCAGTGACACTGCCTGATACCTTTGGGGAGGTGAGGCAGTGAGGACAGTGACTTGCTCCTGTGGCAAATGCCATCCCTGTGGCACTGCTGATGGCAGCAGGCAGCAGCAGAAGAAGATGGAGGCTGGGGTGGTGCTTGCCAGGGAGCGGCCAAAGCATGAATTTGGGCTCAGAGCACCCCCATTTCAAAGGCTGTGATCTGCCCTTGCCGGGAAGAGCTTGGCTACGAAATGGGGCACTTGTTGAAACCAGGGAGGGGCTGAAGGCAGCTGGGCACTGCAGAGTGCTGCAGGTGCCTCCAGCGGAGCAGGACGATGCCGTGGGCGGTTGAAGCCACCTCTTTCATGCTGGTAAAGATGACAAAGAGGTGGCTCTGTCCACCTGCCTGGGGACGGTCCTGCACGCTGGGACTTTCCCACAGCAGCATGGCTCTGCATCGCCCCAGGGCCTGGCCTTTCACTTCTCTCTGTAGTTTCTCTGTTGCTGGCATAGTGCCGCACAAACGGCTGCACAGGCACCTGTCCCAAGCTCTGTCCCCCAAAACCCCACACCAGGGAGCTTAGTACTGCAGCCAGGAGAGATGCCATATGCATGTATCCATCCATCTGTGAGCAAACCCCTACATCGCTTCCAAGGCTGTCTTGAACTCCAGGGAAAACCTGATGCATATCTCGCCCTTTCAGCATTATGCCTGATCTCTCTTGCCATCCCCATCTCCACCTCCCAGGCTTCTGCTCAGGCTTCACCCACCAGTGCCTGCTTCCAAAGCACCTCTCTAGCTGCCTCTGTACATGGCAGCTCACCCGCAAGGGCTGGCATTCACCTGCTGCCTTGTGCCAAGCAAAAAGGCAAAGCAGGTACAGGTGTTCTGGCGAGGCAGAGGGGGAAGCACAGCATCCAGCTGCAGTGGGGCTGGGAGAGGCAGGGCCAGGGACATCCTCAGCAAGAAAGTGATGGAGTGAGAGTTGCCATCGTGAAAACTGAACATTTCATTTCTGACTCACTGCAGATCCACCATCCGCAATGCTAAGAGCATCCACAAGCAGAGCCGGAAGCAGATCAGCCAGGAGACCTACAGGAGGAATAGCAGGAAGTATATCCAGAGCCGGAGGAACATGAAGGCCAATTTGCAGAACAAGGCCAACATCATCTGTAAGTTTCAGTGGGGCCTTTGCCCCAGATGCGTTTGAAGTTCTGCAGACATGGCCCGTGACCCCAGCAGTGGTTGCTGGAGATGTGGTGTGAGCAAACAAACCTGGGAATCTCTATGCCACACTGAAAGATCTGTGGGAAGAGAAGGAAACAAGTCTTTTCTCCAAAATCCTCTGCACTTCATGCCCCAAGCCTTGGGCTGTCATTACAAGGTAGAACGGCCTCCAGCCTCTGCCCCATCACAGGAGGGCAATGATTCAGTAGGACAACCCATGCGGGTAGTCATTGCCTGTCCACCCTTCTCCTGCTATGGGGAAATTGTGTGCAGGGAGGCGTTTCTTTTCAACAAATTTTCTCACCCCTGGTTATAGGTCTCACAGAGAAGGAGCATGAAGGAAAGTGGTGGCATTTCTGCCCTCAGTAGGTCCTAGTGGGAGGTCAGCCCACTGTTAGGACCACTGCTTTCCTCTGTGCACTCCTATCATTGCCCATATTGCTGTTACTGTTACTGTGCATGTTAACTGCAGGACGATTTGTGGTCCTTCCATAGGAAGCCTTTGAACTTGTCCATAGAGGTTTGGGGTGGTGCAGAGCTCTGACCCGTCTCTACATCTGCTTTACCCATAGCTGAGAAAAATGAGCAAGAGGAGAACAAGTCCAAGGCTCAACCTGCTGTTCCTCCCCGGCCCAGCAAAGACCTCATCATGAACCGCTGTACAGAGAGCACCAGGAGAAAGATCATGTGAGGCCCTCAGTCCCCAAAACCAAGCGAGCAGATGCTTTATCTCCACCAGCTCCTATGCAGTGGGGACACAGAGACAGACTGGGGGATCCGCATGGATCCCACAGCAGCTGAGAGCCTGGGGAGATGCAGCCTGGGGCCCCATGTTAATTCCATGGCACAGCAAGTCCAAGATGTGCTGGTGAAGCCCTGAGGAGCGATGTGAGCACCTTCCATCAGCATCTTTGGGGGATGAGCATTCCCATGGCCTGCTGAAGATTCCTCATCACTAGGTCCCCTTTTGTACCATATTTGTATTCTGAATGATTTTATGGATTTCATCAATAACCGGCATTGTGTACAGTGTGTTTTGAGGGCTTCAATTATTGTGGGAAAACCTTAACATGTAAACAATGTGTACAAAGACCAGTGTAGCACAAAGAGGCACTTTATGTATGGATTTCACGGCTTTCACACTGTCTGCATGGCTGATCAATAAACTCATCAGCAGAAATTTCTGCATTTCTGCACTGTCTCCCATGCGTTGCATGATGGCGTTTCTCCTCATGCTTCCAACCTGCTCTGGCCAGAGGGACAGGGCCTCATCTTGTACAAGATGTCGATGTGTAGGAAATTTGTTGGGGAGGTTAAACAACAGCAGCTCTCTGATGAAAGCTTTCTTCTCTGCTCCCTCTAGTGGGAAACCAGGGCGGGGGGTGCAGGTGTGATATTTGCTGGGGCAAGCCAAGCCTTGAAGGAGGCCGTGAGGTGGGGTGGCCATGAGGCAGGGAGGTCATGAGATGAAGAGGCCATGAGGTGAGGAGGCCATGAGATGAGGAGGCCCCAAATGATGGTGGTGTGTGAGGGGAATAGGGTGACGCACGGTACTGCCAGTGGAGCAGGACTGCAGGGCTCCCCACAGCCACTGGTACTGCTCAGCAGCGCCCAGCCCATCTCTCTGTCTGCTTCACAGCCCAAGGGCCACCATGCCGGGAGGCCGGCAGCCATCATAGGGCGGCCTGACAGTGCAGGGAACAGTGCTGGGACAGCACTGCCACACCACATGGAGAACAACACTAGGACTATGCGCGGGTGACACCGCACCCAGCCGTGCCAGCTGTGTTGAGCTTGGGTTTGCATTTCATTTGGGATTCCCATTTATGCTGGGGGGCTGTATGACGGGTCTTGCTCTCCACAACTCCCTGAAATTAAGGTGTGGGGAGCTGGGGGTCGGCCTCCTCTCACAGATAACCAGTGATAGGACACGAGGGATGGCCTCAAGTTGTGCCAGGGGAGGTTCAGGTTGGAAATGAGGAGACATTTCTTCTCAGAAAGAGCAGTCAGGTGTTGGGACGGGTTGCCCGGGGAGGTGGTGGAGTCACCGTCCCTGGGGGTGTTCAAGGGAAGGTTGGACGTGGTGCTTGGGGACATGGTTTGGTGGGTGACAGTGGTGTATGGGGGTGGTTGCACCAGACGATTTTAAAGCTCTTTTCCAACCCTAATGATTCTGTGACTCCATGAAGGGCCGGCATTGCCGCTTTAAGACAGGCATCGCCTCCATAGGGCGGGACAGCGCCGCGCATGGCGCACGCGCAGAGGGGCGGTGGGTGAGGGGGCGACAAAATGGCGGCGGGCGCGTGAGGCGGCGATGGCGGCGCTGAGGCGGGCGCTGAGCGGGGCCTGGCGGCCGCCGCCGCCACCCTCTCACCGCGGCTTTGCCCGGCCGGCGGGGCCGCCGAGCTCCCGGCAGCTGCGGGAGGCCGACGAGGCCGCCCCGGTGTTCCAGTACGCGGGGAAGGCGGCGCGGCGCCGGGGGCGCGTTTTCGTCTGGGGCTTCTGCCTGGCGGGCGCCCTGGGCGTCCCCAGCTTCGTGAGGCCGGACGCGGGCTGGAAGAGGCCGCGGCGGGTGCAGCCGACGCCGTACCGGCTGGAGACGGACGGGAAGGTGCCTGCGGGGGGGGGGCACTCTGTCGCGACAGGCGATAGAGGTGTGGGTGGGCGTGTGTTCTCCCGACAGGCCCCTGACAGCAGGAGGGGGGTTGGTTATCGCAGCAGGAGTGGACGGTTTCAATACCTTTTTGGGGTTCTTTGAGGGAAAATAGAAGCTTCTGCTAGAAATCGTATTTCTTGCCTCCGTGCGTCAGGCCTCGTGCTCTGCTCACCGACTTGAGGCAGGGCAGAACGGCTGGGCCTCCTCGGGCAAAAAGAGCAAAACGGGGCTGTTACTCCCTTAATATCTTCCCTTTTTTATTATTTAAATCCACTGATGTGGGTCAGCAAATAGGTTTTGCTGCTGTGTCTGAATGGGTCCAAAAGCAACTGTACAAACACAAAAGCAAAACATGAAAGCAGTAACGTTAGGCTTGTGGTTAGCACAATGGTGTAAACACTAAACGTTATTTTTGATTGTTTTCCCAAAGATTATGAATTTGGGCTACATTTGGACATGGCTTAAAGAGTTGCTAGTGACGAAACAGTCTGGAGTGGAACCTATTTTTATAAACAGTATTTTATTACTGAATGTTGTGCTTCTTTTTTGCCTTCAAAGATAACCTCTGCTGCCTGTGGTTATGGATTCACGCTGCTGTCTTCTAACACCACTGACATCACCAAAGTGTGGGGCATGGGGCTGAACAAGGACTCCCAGCTTGGATTTCAGAGGAGCATAAGAGACAGAAGTAAGGATCGAGGTCTTGTAAAGACTGACGGGGCAGCACTGCGGGATACGTGTGGTATGGGTTGGGGGCATGGAAATGTACTGGTTGCCCTGATGCAGATCACAGGGCCTCACTTCTTTTTAAATATATATATATATATATATATATATATATATATATACACATATATATTTTAATGTGGCTGTTGTTTTCACTATAACTGTTTGAGAGATCCATCTGTTCTATATGCTGCACTTGCGTCCTTACCTGTATATAACTAAAGTGGAAGCAACTGGTTATTCTGCAGAAGCCCATGTTTGTTGGTTAGGGTGCTGCTTTGGGTCTGTAGTTTGATAGTGCATAGTGTAGTGGGCTCATTAATAAAATGGTTTTGGCAAGATGATTTGCTCACTTCTGTTGCTTTTGCATCTCTGAACTAACTCTCTCCCACAGAATTCTTCTGGCAAAGTCAATGGAGGCTTTTGTGAAGCTGTAGGTTTTCTTTTTTGTTTTAATACAAAATCGCATTTTGTAGGAAAAACACTTTATTCAATCATTTGGTCTTATCATAAACTTTCAAATATATGTAAGAAGATGGTTTCTGTGCAGAAAACCACTTATTTCCTCTTCATGCCTTGTAAGAGCCTAATCCATCAAGGTATGGTGTACCTTTTATAGGCAAAAGGTTAAATGTTGTGGCAAACCAAAAGAAAATGATTGCTGCTATGGAGAATGCTGAAGTTTACAGTGGAACTCTTGTGTATTGCTGCTAGAATCTGGTATAGAGCTCTAAGAGTTCGTGTGCGCAGCAGGTGTGTGTGCTTAAACAGCAACTGGAAAATGATGGGACCACAGAAGCCTCCATTCACCTTTTGCTTTTAAAGGTGTCAGCTGTTACTCTGAGTTCTGTAACTGCTCACATCTCAGGTGTGTCCTGTCTTTTTCTTGGTTTTTCTCCGATAAATCAATTATTTCTGCTAGAGGATACAGAAACAGGTTAAATAACTATGCAGTTAAAGCCCAAAGTAAGGGAGTGTACAGTGTTTGGGGAGATCTGCTGAAAATGATGTGCAGAGTAGTGAGATTGCTGCTACTCTGTATTTAACTTCACTCAGACAAGCTTCCTTTTGGATAAGTTGCTTGTTACTTGGTTTATTACCTGCTTGTTCCAATGCCATGTCTGTGTAGAGCTGTTTCCAGGAGAACTTACAACCTGCCAGCTTCCAGGTCGTTGTATTTCATGGTCTAACTTCAGCTGTTTCTAAGCTAAACTACTTACATTTTACGCTAGCCATTCCCTGCCTTAGCTACCTTGTTGTTTCTCTTCCTCCAAGATCCTTCAGATATCGTCAGTGATGGCACTGAGTTCATTACCACAGATTCCAGTAGCTTGCTGGCTCAACTGGAAGGAACATGGGGGGAGGGAGAGAGAGAGAGAGAAGGAAAAGTTCTCTTGCTTTGTGATGTCCATGTCTCTTTAGACACATACAGACCTTGCTGTCTTTCCTTCCCTGCTGCGTTGTGTGCCAGGCTACTTGCAAACAGCCGGTTGTGACCCCTCTCCTCGCATCAAGTAGTGTCTTACTGTAAGAGTAGTGTAGGTGTTCTGTTTCTTTTTCTAATCGAAGGCAGTGAGAACTAGTTAAAATGCTGCTACATGGGAGCAGAATGCTGCGTCAGGTCTTCTGGGATTTGCTTTCACTTGTTCAAGTGGTTTTCTTTGATACCAAAGCTTTTTATCTCACCTTAACCTTTTGCTGAGTACTGATTATGTTTTGCTGTTTTTTTTCCCCAGTTGACCATAACTGATTGCATATTCTTCAGGTTACTAAATCTGTTTGGAGTAGTCTGTCATTTTCTTTCTTAAACCTTAGATCTCTTATCCCTCATGGAGCCCTGCTTGTTGATGTTTCTTACATGCCTATTTCTGAAAGGGTCTTTAATCTGCTCTTCTTTAAATATGAAGCCCTAAGATTTTTTGTTTGCCTTTCATGCTGTCTTTTTGTAGTTGCTGATATTATACCTTGTTTGCAATATCCCCAGTTGTACAGAGCACGTTAGTTTGTGCTTAGCGTTAGGCTTTCTAGTAATCCAGCTTTATTCACCAAAGTGGTTGAACATGTCTGAAAGCCTCAGTTTCCCAGTTGTGGCCACCTGAAGCCTTAATATTGTTCAGTCTCTAGGATTTTTGATTAGGCTATGATTCTTGGCTTCAGTCATCACTGTTTCTTTTAATCTCTTCCTCCCAGTGGTGAATATCAGTTGCCATTTTATTTCGTTTAGCATCCTGGCTTTCTAAAATATGTCTGCTTTTGTAACAAAATAGGGATCAGTTTGTGTGTGCACGATGTAATCAACAAATATTTGATGAATTTGTTTTATAGAATCCACTGACTTTCTAATTTTTCTCTGTTCCTTAAGCTAAAGGCTACGAATATGTCTTGGAACCATCTCCAATTCCGTTACCACTGGAGAAGCCACAGCAAACTCGAGTCTTGCAGGTGTCCTGCGGCAGAGCCCATTCCCTGATCCTGACGGACAGCGAAGGAGGTATGGTATTGCCTGCTCTGGTGACAAGGGATGCCTGACTATGCTTTCATTTAAAAAAATCTGAGAAGGATTGCCTTATATCCTGGAGAACTAGACCCCAGATGGGCTGTTGCACTGTAAATGTAGTGCAGGTAGCTGCTGGCCTTCATGGGATTGCTCCCAGGAGGGAGAGGCCTCAGCTGATAACCAGGTGTCGAGTTCTGCGTGCTGTTTGGCTCAAGCTGTAAATGCGTCGGATGCTTTTTCGCTACAAGTATTGCAAAATACGGTTTGTTTATTTAGCCCCAGGCCTTGTTGAAGTGTAGGCTATTTGTCTCGTTCAGGCAGGTGTGTTTTTGAATTCCGTTTTGGATGGCTATGCCAATAGTTGTGTGTTACTTTCCCCATGGAGCCCCTGAGTGCTGCATTTATAAAAGCCATGAATTAATAGGCCTTCATACAGAAGATCTGCTTTGTGAATTGGCTTTCCATGTCTCTGGTAACTCTGGTGTAGTGGCTTCAGCGCCGCACAGAGCAATCCAGTGCTGCTTATCGCTGGGTGAGCTGGCGGACTGAATGCTCCTGTGGGAGGCTGATCTATTTCGGAGTCTCCTTGGCAACGGCAGGATGAACGAGGCAATTAGTGAAAAACAGCCACTGGGCTCCAGGTACTGCCTCGTGCCTGCAGCACTACCAGCAACATATTGGTGGCTAAAATGGCTTTGGGCACTTGGATTTACGTGGACTTGCTTTGAAGAAAGCTTATGCCAATTTTTACAGTACCGTGTTTGACCTTTTGTGCTGAGGACCTCATGAAAATATTCTGTGTACCTGCAAAGAAGCTTTCATGAGGCTGGGCAATAATAAAACTCGTGCATTTTGTTGTTGTTTTTCAGTCTTCACCATGGGAAACAATTCTTATGGACAGTGTGGTCGGAAGATTGTTGAAGATGAAATTTACAGGTGAGAATCCAAAGAATCTGAGCTTTCTTAATGTTAAAAACATTATTGCATGAAAATAACCCTTCAGTAAAACCTGGAGGTAGGAAAAGTCTGGTGGTACAAGGGTACTGTTCAAGATTAAAGAGTCTGAGAACAGGCTTTTATGCTGCAGACATCATAAAAAGGGTCTGGCTTTAAACCCAAGCTGGGCACGAGTGCTCTTTGACCATGTTCATAAAATAGAAAAAGCTGTCGGCATCTGACAGCTTTCACAGGGCATGGTGAGGAAAACCCAACCTTTGTAACTAGCCCGAGGTAATCAGTGTTAGCGGTCCTTTTTCCCTTTAGCCTCTCAGAGGGGTGTGCAAGTGCTGTTTCTGAGGGTGTTAGAAATGCCATGTAATCATGAAAGAGAGATCTTTTTATTGAGTCTCTTTGCTGTAACTGCGTTTGAGTCTCTACAGCTCTTCCTTTGTAGTGTTTTTGTGGACTGCACCAAAGCATATGCTCAAAATACTTGATAAGACACTAGTGATGTAAGTGGGTAGTGGGAATATGTTGAAAGTTACCGATTCCCTGGCAGGGCCTATAGGAGATCTTGCTGATTGCTCTTAGATCCACAGGACTTGGCCTCTGGAGTTTAAGAAAATAGCTGTAATTTAACTAGCTCTCTTTCACCTGGATACTGGAATTTAGTCATGGGATTGTTCAGAACTCCTATTTTTATGGAAGAATAAAACGAATGCTAACACTGCATGCTCTGGGGTTTAAATGTGGTCAGTCTGTAATTAAGCGTAGCGTTGTATAGGTGCTGCAGTATTAACAAATGTCTGTGCTCATCCCAGGCTAGGGAAGGTGTTTGAGAACTGCTCTAACCCCCAATTCCAATAAAAGATTATATTTAAGTAGTGACAGTTCTTAACTTCTTAAAGAGGAGAATGAATTTTAGAGTGGAACTGTGCTTTCTGAACATATAAGAATGTGAAAGAATCTCTCTTGTCCTGGCGAAGGGGCTTTCAGTAGAGGCAGGTCTACCTTCACACTTACCAGTTGCAGTCCTCTGAATTCTGCTGTGTTGCCTTTTCTCTTTTCGGTTGTTGCTTGGTGGTGTCCAGTGAAAGCCATTTAATTCACCAGCTGAATGATTTCGACAGCAGAGTTGTCCAGGTAAGAGGATCTTCTGAACGTAGTTCTGAAGGTGGGTTGAAAACTGGCTGAACGGCTGGTCCAGAGGGCGGTGGTCAGAGGCACAAAGCCCAGCGGGAGGCCGATAATCCCCGTGTACCTGGGGTCAGTACTGGGCCCTGTCCTGTGCAGCAGCTTCGTTAATGATCTGGAGGGGTGGGGTGTGCCTTCTGCAAGTTTGTAGATGATGCCAAGATGGGAGAAGCACCAGAGGTTGTGTTGCCATCCAGATGGCCACGGACAAGCTGGAGAAATGGGCTGACAGTGGCCTCCTGCAGTCCTGCAGGGAAGGTGCTGGGTCCTACCCCTGGGGAGGAACAGCCCTGGGCACCGGGACATGCTGGGGCTGGCTGGCTGGGGAGCAGCTTGGCAGAGAAGGCTGTGGGAGTCCTGGTCACTTGGGAACTGCCTTATCTTGAGTTTTGTCTTCCCCATATCAAAGGTGAGCTGCGAGATCTGCCTAGGGACTGCAGAGCAGTGTATGTGACACCGATTCTTTGCACCGCTGCAGCATTCCCAGGCATGGGAGACGTTCACTAGTATGGCTGTGCGGCTGTAACTGTACTTTGTGTGTATGTTTTTCCTGGCCCAGGCAGTGTCCTCAAAGGCAAGGATCATTTAGGTCAGCGGTATGAGAGTCCACCGTGGTACATCCTAATTAAGTCTTGATTTAGGCTCATAAACTTGTGTTTATGCTCTTCATAATTTTTTTGAAGGGAGTTGAGTAAGTGATTCCTGTTTGTACTTTTGCAGCACCTACATGCTTAAAATTATTGGTAGTCAATTTCTTAATTTGTGGGTTAAATCCCTTTAATCTTTGGCTAATTTTTAGGCTCTGTTTTTTGAAGACATTGGCTTTAACTTAGGCCAGGCCTATGCCAGACATGATTGCTGATTCAACATAAATGTCAGTTTGAGAACAGATGTGTTCTTAGAGCGCACTCATGGCAGGGGATCAATGGCAGTTTGTAGCTGGCACTGGGAGCCACGTGGTAGCACTCTGGGAAGGGAGAGCTCTTTTTTACTGCTCTGTTACGTTGCGCTGCTGAATTGAGCTTTCTGTTAACTAAGCCTTGTTTTGGATCTGAGACCAAGTCAGCTGCAGCAACGCTTTCCACGAAGAAAATTCTGTTTCTTGTGCTGTCTCATGCTGTTCGTAGCTTTCCCTGTCTGTGGAGCCACTGGATGTGCAGGGAAAGGTCAAAATCTGTGCTGCTGGGCATTGTAGGGGTTCATTGCTCCATTTGTCTGCCTGTAATGCTTCATTAAATCAATCTTGAACACGGGACCTTTCCTGACCAGCTCTGGCTTCTTGTTTGTGTGCAGGTTGTGTGTGGCCAGGACCACAGTCTGTTTAGAACCAAGAAAGGCACGGTCTTTGCGTGCGGTTGGGGAGCTGATGGACAAACAGGTAGGAGCTGAGCTCAGCTTGCATTCTAGTGACTGACTATAACGAGCTGTCCTTATCCAGAGCTCGTGATGGATGTTGGTCTCCGTGTGTGGATGCAAAGGAGCTGGTGTGTTTCCAGCTGTGTGCAGATGTTCCTAATGCTCTTGGGTTACCACATTGGCATCCTAAAAATGAACTGGTTTGTCTCATACTGGCAACCCAGGCATGCAGCTTGAGGAGAACGTGTTTACTGTCTGAATGGAGAGGGGATGTGGAAATGGCACGTGAAAGTTAGCTCCCTGGTTCTGTGCATATCTTGCTTCATGATGCTCATTTCAGGGTCTGTTTTGCTTCCTGCTCCTTTTGAACTGACAGAGACCTTTGGTGTGGCTGCTGCTGTCTTAGTATGGGATCTTTGGCCTGGCTCTTGCTGTCAGAGGACTTTATCTGAGCATTTCCTACTGTTTAGTCCTGCTGCTGCTCCTGAAGCTGGATTCTTCCTGTGGTTTTCTCCTGCAGGCATACTGCAGCCCATCCTGTTTGTCATCTGCTTTCTGGCTTCTTGTCCAGGCAGCTGTCATGCAGTGTGCTTGCTTCCCAGCATCTTTTGCTACTTCACCTGTTGTTGTCTAAAATGATTGCAGAGTGTGCTGTCGCTCATGGTTGTCCTCGCAGAAGACACAGTGCAGCAGCTTTATGGAAGTCTGCCTCTCTCAGGGTAACTGCCCGGATTGGTTAGTGCTCTCAAACGCTTGCAGACGAGTGCCCAGAGCCTAGACTGGTTTCCAGGTGTGATTGTGTAAAATTACTTTGTACTCTAGAGAGCTAGCTTTGGTTAGCAGAGCTGGTGTTTGGGGCTGGTTGTTACGGACAAAGATGAGTGGTCTGTAACATGACAAAATGGTCCGATGTGGGCATTAAAGTATGTCTGGGGAAAAAAAAATGTTGATCACCTCTCTCCTCTTTTCCTTTCAGGCCTTGGGCACTACAATATCACCAGTATTCCTACGAAGCTAGGTGGTGACATCGCCGGAGTGAACATTATCCAGGTCTCTTCCTATGGGGACTGTTGTCTGGCTGTCTCAGATGAGGGAGACCTCTTTGGCTGGGGGAATTCTGAATACTTGCAGCTGGCGTCTGTCACTGAAACCACGCAGGTCAGTTGGCTGGGGGGGGGGTTTACATGTTTGTTACGCTGCAGTTAAAAATTACACATTTCTCCCAGCTATGCGTGTTTTTTTAATTTGACAGCAGTGTAAATCAATATAAACTAACACCAGTAGCAGGCTGATTTTTCCCAGTGCTTATAAAGCCAACCTGTCTGAAATGGTTGTTTAGCTTTAGGGCAGTATGTTAGCTAGCGACAGGCAGAGAAGTTTGGGTTACCTCACGCCAGTTTGTCTGTCTCTTACAAAGGAAGAGCACGCCCTGTGACCTCATCCCCAGTCTGCTGACTTCTCACCAAGTGAGATCCAGTTTGAGCGTTTGTGCTGGTTTCTGGACAGAAGAAGCAGGATTTTTGGCTGGTTAATCAAGAATTTTGAATGGCCCTGCTTTGAGCAGGGTTTTGGTCCAGGTGACCCTTGGAGGTGCCTTCCAATCAGCCCTGGTGGGATTATTCCCTCTTTAGGGACTGTGTGGTTCTCTTTAGAGTCTGACACAGTAAAGGAGCACCTGAACTCCTTCCCCACCCCAGAAAGCAGCTGGTGATAAAAAGGAAGGTGATAAAACAAGACATCTTTGAAAGTGTGCTTCACAGCAGCATTCATTCCCAGTACCTTCTGCCTTAAATAATGCTGTCATTGTAGCCACCGACTTACAATTTGAGGTATAAAGGCACCTTGCTAAATAGCCAGCCCCAGAAGTGTAGTAACTTGATTTTTGAGGTTGAAACCCCACGGACTGGATTGGTTCTCACTCACTGTCAACATTGAGTGGGAAATTCATTGAGAGTTTATAAACTGGTTCTGTGGCTGTTTGTCGTAGTTTCTTGGGCACTTACGATGAATATTAAAGGGAAGTAAAGGGGAATTGCCTTTTGATTTTTCAGATTTTTGATGTTTTTTTGTGACCGGCAGGATGGAATATTGGGCTGTTGGCTAGTGTACATGGGGACTACAATCTTGCTACTTGTAAATTTTGAACAGAGATTTTTGCGGCACTCTTAAGATCTGTAGAAAGAAGAAAGTATATTGCAGAAGAATCCATTGAAGGCACTGTACGCAGAGGGTCTTGCTAGGTCTTCAGCTGCTTTAATAAACTCTAATCAAGGTTTTGTTGAGACACGTATAATACAGCAGAGAAGCTGCTTTCTGTAATTACATACTTCATAATGTTGAGCTCTATGCTCTGGGCCTGAATTTCTCACCAGCTACTTCAGTAGGTTTATAGCTGACTCCTAAACAAATCCCAGTGTTTTGAAGATACAAGTTGTGTTTTTTTTTTTTTTGGAGCAAGCTTACATGGGGAAAGAATATAGTGCTGACTCAACGCTAAGTGTTGCAGTACTGAGGTCATCAGGCAGTTGGTCTCCTAGAGGTAGTGCAGAAAACAGTCAGGGAATTCATAATACTCAATATAATACTCAATATTCATGGCAGAAGGCTAAGAGCAGGCAATTGCATTAGCGTGGCTTTTATTAAATAGGTACCTTTGTGTCCCCTGCTACTCCTGACCTACCCTTACTGCAGGGCTAATTGCCGGGACCCGGGAGGCCTGAGGACAGTGGCTGGGTTAAGTAGCGTAGCACCTTCCTGGATGCGTGCTCCTGACTGAGGTCGGAGAGGTGTGAGGCAGATGAGTGGCACGCCTGCCAAAGCTGGAGTTCTAGATACCACATAAATAACATCCAGATTGTGAAATTGCAGAGCTGGGTGTTACCTGTGATGTCTGAGGTCAGTGACACCTGGCAAGCTCTGTAGGTTTCTGCTGTACCAAACCCTACTGAATAAGACTGATATTCTTTGGGTGGTTTTCCTTTGTGTGTTCAGAAATGCCGCTGCAGAGCATTTCGGTGACTTTGCCCACTGGGAGGCCTTGGCAGGGTGCTCACGTACTGACATTGGTGCTCTGTGACCTGCAGAGCTGGGGATACCAGCAGGCCTTAAGTGCTCCCAGCTTTGCTGCCCCGTGTAGGCTTTGTGCTGGGTAGCTATTTCTGGTATGTCTGCGCTCTCAACCTTAATGAATTTCATGTAGTTCTTTTAGTCTTGGGACTTGCATTCGTTCTGTTATTCAGGCAGCAAAGGCTGTCTGCATTTAAGTTGTCAGTGTATGCAAGCTCTAACCAGAACCAGAGAACAAGTTAAAAATGTATGTCTTGTTTCCAGTTTAGTACTTTGTAACGACTCTTTGCAACCTCAGGTCAGCGTTCCCAGACACTTGCCATTCAAGATTGGGAAGATAAAGGAGGCGGCGTGTGGAGGGACGGGCAATGTTGTGCTGACAGGTCAGGTCACTTCCACAATTGTCCTCCTTAATGCAGGGCCCTGCAGTGGGTGGGCTGTAACTTACTGGAGCGGGCATCTTGTTCGCTGGAAGCAGGGCTCGCCCTCTGTGTGAGGAGAGCTGGGAGACTGAGAACACTGTGGTTGAAAACGTTCTGGAGAGGCTCTGCATGAACCATGGAGCATCTCTTCTAGCCTGTGCTGCTGGGAAGCGTGTGTGTGGTGGTGGTGGTGCTTGTGCCAGCTAGGAGAGCACGGTCACTGCCTGCTGCTCTGATCCCTTGTTTTCTCATCACGTGGGCCATGTGTGGCCTGTGTGAAGATGAATATAGGAAGGAAGGCAATGCTTGAGAGGGAGAACATCCCTTCAGACTCCGTATAAGTCTGACATGTAAATAAACCCTGATAAACCAGGTTGGAAAGCAGAGTTCTGAGGACAGTGAAACTGCAGCAGGTTTCTTACGGAATAGTTTTGGGGATTGCCAGTGGTGCACAGCTTGAAAGTCGCTCAATAAGGGATTGAGGGAAAGGATCATCTTGATGAAGAGGTTCCTATATATATACGGTGCTGTTGCTGGGATGACATGGGAGCTGCTAGCATGAAGGCGGTGGAGCTGGCAGTCGTAGCAGCTTATTCTGTCTTACGCTGTCCAACTGCTGCCTTTCCCAGGCACCCAGCTTGAGGCAGAACGCCAGGCAGGGCCACCAACCTGCCGCTGCTTTGGCTGTGCCTCAAAGGAGAAAGCAGTGATGATAACTCAGCTTTTAGCTGAAGTATTTTACCCAGTCTGCACTATGTCGTCACTTTTCCCCCATGAAGCTTGACTGGCTTACACAGCTTAGGAAAAAAATAAGGCATCCGGATGGAGATGCATTGTTTGCTACTTCTAAATGTTCAAAAGGAGTTAGTCTGCTGTAGGAGGCAGAATTAGCATACCTTTTGGATCAGATGAACTTTTGGTCATGGTGTGAATTTCACAAGCGCAGACTTCGTTACAGAATGTGTTCTTATTGTGATGCAGAAGAAGGAAATGTTTTTGTCTGGGGATATGGAATTCTTGGGAAAGGACCAAACCTAACAGAAACAGCGGTGCCAGAGATGATCCCGTCCAGCCTCTTTGGCTGGTCAGACTTGAATCCGGACGTCCGCGTTGCTCATGTTCGCTGTGGACTCAGCCAATTTGCAGCACTTACAAGTAAGTTTCTACTTCTACTGTCAGGAGAAAGTCATGTGGCTATATTATTGGCAGCTTTGAAAGCTAAAAAGTCTTCCTTAAACCACACTGGAACGCAGCAGGAGGGACAGACAGCATGTTCACAGTTCTCAGCGTGGTCTCTAAGCATAGGTACTGCTGCGACAGAGCCTGTTACAAGGTGAATGTAGGGCTGTTACCTACTTGTCACTTCTAGGGCTGACTTAGAAGAATAACGCTTTCTTAAATAAACCCTAATACAAAAAAAAAAAACTCAAACAGGAAACCCAGGAAGGTTTTTTAATTTCCTTGTACAGAGTAAGTCAGTCAGTTACACTTCAGCAGCAAAAGGAGTACATGCGATAAATGGGCAAGGTAAAAATGAGTCTAAATCAGAGGGAGATGTCGGGGTTTCTTGCCCCTTCTTACCAATTCAGTTAGCAGGCTCAGGTGGAAAGGCCTACACTTCTAGTATGCTAAAGTTAGGACAGTCTGGAATGTGCACGGTGTATTTGCCTGTCTTTAAAGGGAAGTTCTGAAGGTGAAGGTCACTTAAAAATGGGCAGCAGGGGGCAGCAACACAGAACCTGTGTGCTCGTCAGCAAAAGTAATAGCTTACTCATGAAAAGTGCTCGGTGCTGATGTGCTTGGTCCTTGTCGGGAAAGTTGTGGGTGTGACACTGAGTCTGGTCATAGGGTGCTTGTAACTGCTGTCTGCCGTTAGCCAGGAAGAGTTACACACTAGGTGGTACTGGTGGTGTTTTAGGTTTAGTTGTCTGTGCTGTGGAGCTGACTTCTGAGATCTGTGTGCTGAGAAGCTTAAAAAATGGTCTCTCTCCAATACAGCTGAATACAAGCGTTTTTCTTTTCCCTGTTACCATTAGAAGGTCACTTCTGTCAGGCAGGTGATGGCTTGGGGCGGATTTCACTGCCTTGTTTACCCCCGTTTGCTGTGCTGATAGCTCGTGGGGGTCAGCTGTAATTGTTTAACTTCCAGTGCAGTTGATTCACTTCACTACAAATGATTCCCTGGAATCTCTTCTGCTGCATTCTTTCTTCAAATAAAATTCCAAAGCAAGAGCTGTAAGAAGGGAAGGCAAAGGCAGAGTTGTGCCCAGAGCTTGCTACTTGTCCTGCTCGTTAGGCATCGCTTTTCCCAAGCACAAGCACATTTATTGTGGTTGGAACTGAACTTTAGGGCTTTCACGCTGCATGTATAACCCTTTATACTCCCAGCAGCGCTGTAGTCACACTTGCCAACATCACAAATAGACCACTCTCATTAAAAAAAAAAGAACTATTTTTATTCTTTTTTTTCCCCTCTTCTCTCTACATAGACAGAGGAGAACTCTTTGTATGGGGCAAGAACCTAAGAGGGTGCCTGGGAATTGGAAGAATGGAAGACCAGTATTTCCCATGGAGGGTAAGGATTAAGACCCAGAGTGTACTTTTTAGCTAGCCTTTGTTATTGTGAGGCCAAGAAACATTTGCTGCATAGTTTGAAGTAATTTTGGAAGAAGTAGAAACCTCAGATAACTGTAGGACTGCTTTCTTTTCCAGAGATCCTTGCCTAGTGTGCTCTAGGGGTGGAGGTGTTCAGTAAATCTGAGTCTTCTGGTTCTGCTCTTTCAGTATAGATTTCAGATCCCAAAGCAGGACCTGGTGCTGTGCCATCACTCCTGAACCACAGGAATGGCATCTTCCTCATGTCTGCAGCCTTACTGCCTCTTCCCTTCCCCTCTAACCTGCGCTTCATTTCTATGCATACTGCAAAGAAAACCGCCAGCATTGGTCACCTGTGAGCCGTAAGACTTGTTTCACATCTAACTAGGTGAATGTTTTGGTCGTGGCAGTCAGGCTGTGCTGGCAGCAGGACCAAATAGCAGTGGGCTGCCTGGCCCTGCTCCTTTTCCAAGCCAAGCATCTGTGGCAGTGGGTCACTGGGCTGGCTGTAGTTACAGCAGGAGGCGCTGAGCCACTGAGTTGTTTTCGTAGCTGGTTCACGGTTCCGCTCCCTTCTCTCGGTTGGCTTTGAGAGCTAGACTGGGGGTGTAGAAAAGCTTGGCTCTGGAGTTCAGCGCTCAGCCCAACAGATGTTCCCAGTCTCCACCAGGGGCCACGTAAGAGAGGAGGGAGGCGACCAGTTGGACCACCCTGCAGTCCCTTTCTGTGTGCCTGAACTCGCAGTGGATGTTTCTTTGGCATGTGTTCTCCTCCTTTTAAAAAGGAACCCCAAAAACCATCTCTGGAGCATCTGACTGAAATCACACCGCTGTGGCTGAGTGGGGTCTCTGAATGCACCAAGCGTGGAGTGTCCACGTTTCCCTAGGTGGACGCTGACGGTAGTTCTCCCTCCAACAGCCAGCTCCTACAGGAGATACCGAAGTATCATGGTACAGTGGTGTAACAGAAACAAGGGCAGTTACCAGGCTTTTTGCCTGTCACATTCTACTCCAGAGCTAGCCATCTCTACATTCCCTTAGCTCAGAGGAAAAGCTTGCATCTTGCCCTTTGTAGCTTCAGCTTTCCTTGAGCTGTAAGTATACTTAAAGTGGAAGAACTGAAACTGTACTGGTGGGTGAGCTGGGTCTGCTTAGCATCAAAGCAAAGACTGCCTGAGGCAAAGCCGAGCTCTTGCATCTCTCCTGTCCTTGCTGATGAGAGAAGAGGCTAATCCTTGTGGGGCTTGGGCAGGCCCTCTTCCTCTTGTCTGCATTATGCTCTGGTTGGTCATGCTGCTGCTGAGCAGATGGGCTGAGGCTTTGTTCTCCTCACTGGCTGCTACTGGGATGGTGCTTTCTGTCCTTCCAAAGCTTTGTGCCCTCCTGGGAGGGGAAAAGGGGAATATTTGGCAGCTTGATGCACAAGCACGTCTGGTGCTGGATCTTGCTTTCTCTGGGTTCTCAAGATGACTAGTCTGTTGATACAAGTTCCTGTAAAAGCAGCTGGTATATGAAGCACAAGGAAGAATGAGAAATAGGAAATATTGGGTGCAAGATACCAGCTTGAGAAATAATCTGCTCTTGTGCTCTGATCCAGGTGACTGTGCCCGGTGAGGTGGTGGACGTTGCGTGTGGCGTGGATCACATGGTAAGCATGGTTAAATCTTTCACCTAGCAATGCTGCTGGGCCTCAGCGCTGCGCTTTGAAGACGGGGGAGCTCGGTGATGAGCTTCTGGGAAAGGAAGACTCGCTCCATGGAACCGGGCAAGAAGTGACTGTGAGCAGGGACAGCCCTAGCAGTGCCTGGGTGTGCTCTCATCTCTGCATTGTTGAAATGCTCCGGCCTGGCTGCAGGAGGGAAGGATGCTCCCTGAGGAGGGCAGCAGTGCACGGAGTGCTCTGGCTGCTTCCTGACAAACTCCCAAAGAGGCTGAGGCCCAGCCCGCAGCTGGTGCGTCCTGTGCCTAAGGATGAAGAGATCTCCCTCAGGGAAGACTGGTGTGAGGTGAAATCTGTAGCACAGGGCATTCGTTGACGGGTGCTTTCCTTGTCACCAGCTCTGGGGTGTCAGCATTGGACTGAGCCAAGCTATTTCCCCAGGGAAAGCTTTGTAGTTACTAGTTTTTTATGCAGAAGAAAACTCATTCTGGCTGTTGGAGTCCAGCACAGCTGTGCTCGGTGTCCCCTACCAGCTGTGCTCTGCCCAGGCCCCTGTTCTCTGCAGAAGCTGGATGTGGCCAGGGGCCTGCAGGCAGGTGGCGTGCCCGTGGCCCGGGCTGTCACAGGCTCTGCGTGCGCTCTGAAGACTGAACAGCCAAGGAACATCCAGGGAACACGTTTGTTAGACTGGGAGAGTGAGAATTTGTCTGCAGGGGGAAAGTGCTGCTGAATAAGACCACAGGGAAAGATAAATATGCTGCTGCTGTGGAAGCACAGGCCGAAGGGCAGTGGCCAGCCCAGCCTGTTTATGGAAGTAGGCTGGAAACAAAGGTCCCTCCAAACTGCACGTAGGGCTGATGTTCAGGCAGTGGAAATAAGCAGCACTCACTGTTTGTCACGTAGTGGTCTCCGTGTGCTGATCACAAACCGCTGCCTTTGATTTTTGGGGAGTCCTGGCAGTCCTTCTCGTCCCTGGGGTTACGGTGGCTCTGAGTTGCAAAGAGTCCTCTTGGCTTAGCCTGGCTTTCCTGCAGTGCGTGAGCCTTAGCGGGCAGTAAGCACAGCCTTGTTTCTTGGTGCCTTCTTAGCAGAGAAGTTGCGTTAAGCGCATTTAGGATGCAGTAAGCTAAAGGAGATGGGAAGCAGCAGCTGGATGTGCCTGTAGCAGGCATTCAGCAAATCTCACACAGAAGTGTGGGAAAGTTCCTTGTGAAATGCTCCCAACCTCAGGCATAGCTGTGTCATTTATGTATGGGATACTCCTGCTTTGTCAAGGAAAAAAATTAATTTTATTATTTAAAAAAAAAGTTATTTTTGCAAAATCCAAGCAATTGTTTTAAATAAAGCGAGTGTTAAGTCTTTGAATCTTTGTTTCTTAATAATGGAAATGTTACTTGACTTCACACGGGCTGCTCTGTCTTGCAGTCTGCATTTAAACTTTGGCATTTTGGTATGGAGTGGTGTGGCAGGAAACTTCTGTCACCTGAGACAGGAGGAGCCCTGCACCAGGAGGAGCCCTACTGCTTGTGTAGCCCTGCCCCTGAGGACACCACGTACTTAGGTTTAGCTCCATTAGCCGGAATTCTGTACCAAATTGGTTTTGTCTTAGCCCGATCAGAGCTTGGCGCCAAGCTCTATGCTAAGGCAATAACTTATGGAGGGCTTTGCATAAACTGTAGGGAAGGTGAAACAAAGTATGCAAACAACCCTCTGTACGTGCTGCTCTTAACATCACTGTGTACCTTGTGTTGTGGTGGTGGGCTGAGGCAGAGCAATCAGCGAGTGAATGTTAAATTGTGACAGAACTTCGCTGCTGTGCCTTCCCATTAAGTGAGCCTTGATTTATACCTTCTGCATTGGGCAGGAGCTGCCCAAACATGTTGTGTTGGCCTCCTGGGAGCGGCTGTGCCCTGTTTACATGAGGAAGCTTATTATGGCATTGGAAATAAATACAAAAAAGGGTGGCAGGAAAGGTGTTTGTAGCAACTCCCTGGGGCATACTGCTGTTTGATGGGGCTGCAGGATTGCAGGTCGGTGCCTGGGCCCTCTGCAGGCCTGCAGCTGCTCTGCCAGCAGCGCTGCTCGGGCCTCTTGGACAGCTGGGCTGGGGCCTTGTGCCATGTCCTACCTGCTTGTCTTGCAGTCTTGCTGTGCAAAGACAGAGTTTGCAAATTGCAAATTTGCAATATAAATTGCAAAGTCTGTGTGTTAATCAAATGCCAGCAAGGTCTTCAGCCCTAAATAGAAGTGTTACACGGCTTAATGCACTGGGGAGGGTTGCAATTTCATTGCAGTGGCCATGGGCATTTGCTAATGCACAGCGTGGTGGGAATGGAGTTCGTGGCACTGACCTGTGGTCTGGCAAATACCACCCCAACCCGTTTTGGTTAGAGGGGGCATTGCTGAAGTGTTTAGAGCCCTGAGATCAGGCTAGAACTTTTCAGAGCCGCTAGCCTGGATGTGGCACCTGTCACTTTGTTATTCAGCATCTTGCACTGCCTGCAAAATCAGGGGTTGGCTTAGAGACCCGGGACCAACCCCAGTTCCCCTTGTACTTGCCAGTGAAATACTGCACTTGCTTGGCAGTTCATGCACCGTGGTCTGCGGCCGAACGGCTGCCCGCAGGATGCGTGCAGGGGTTGCTCTCCCGCCCTGCCTCCAGCTACCTCGGCATGTCCCACGTCAGGCCCGAAGTGCTGAGGGAAGGGATGAGCTGAGCTCCCGGGCTGCTCATCACACCCCTTGTCCTAACAGCTGCTGAAAGCTGTGATGGCAGCACTGGGCTGAGGCTGAGCCCCTTCTCCTCTGGCTGCTGGGGAAATAAATCCAGGTGGCAGGAGGCTACTCAGGCTGATAATGGAAAGCAGAATGGGGCTCCTGTCTGCAGCGCTGCAATTCCTCATTACCAGCAGGCCTCTGTGAATGTCAAAGCGCAGGTGGGAGAGGGGTTGGTGGTGTTCGCAGCACAGCTCCTGCCCCTCGTGTCCTGCAGCCCAAAGGTGTGGAAAGAAGCCCCCCTGCTCCCTGCCAGCCTGCAGCGTGACACTGAGGACACCAAAATCCATCCAGCCCCTACAAGCAGCAGTCACAGGGAGGGCAGCGTTCAGCTGGTGTCTTTGCGCCTGCCCAGCGTGTGGCATGGTCAGCGTGGTGTCTGCCCGAGGACACACACAGGCCTGGCACTAGCGAGCAGCATCCTCATAAACCAGCAGCAACCTTCCCTGCACTGGTTTTCTACTGAGAAAGTAATAAAAACAAACATATTAAAATAAAAAAGATGCAAATAATAGAAAAATAATCACTTTCGCCCCCCCGGTCAAAGGAAGCTATGTCCTGAGGGGTTTATGCCGCCCCCAAGATAGGTCAGGGCCGTGTCCGAGTGCTGCCAAGGCACAAGGCCCCCTTTGGGGAGCCGGGAGCGATGAGCTGGGAGGCAACTTTACACCATTTCGTCCTGCAGAGCCGCAGACGAGCCAGCCCTAAATATACATACCTGCAGCAAGGGGTGGGCGCAGGACACGCACGGGGAGCAGCTCAAATCAGAGCTAAAATAACCTCCTTGATTTTGCATTGATTAGCAAGAGTAATTCGCCCTCCAAACACCATTGCGCTGTCAGTTCGGGCTTAAAATAGCCTGAAAGCAGCCTGGGACGAGCCTTGAGCAGAGCCGTGCACGTACCATCCCGAGCACCCTGGTGGGCTGCAGCAGGGCAGGGCGAGGGACTCACACCCGAATTTCCACGCCATAGCCAGCCTGGCAATGGGACACATCAGAGCCCCCGAAACCAAAGTTATTTTAGGCACCAGCTACGTTACGGTGAGCTCTTTTCTCCACAGGATCCTTCAAAAACAAGTGACTCAGAGAACTAATAATTAGCCTGGGGTGTTCAAAACACCGCTGGAACGATGTTACTTTGGCGTGACTCATCACACTCCAGATTTTGTGGTGTTTTTTTATGGTGTGCTGGGCCACCCCCCAGCGTCTGTGCCTCTTTGGGTAAAGGCAGACAACCACTGATGATAAGGCACCGTCAGCACACGCAGTCTTAGGAGTCTAAGCTCCAGTTCTACAGCCAAAATCGTGCACATTTACCCCGCCCCCAACCCCAGTCTCTTCTGTGGGTAGCCACGGACCAGGGAGACCATGAGCTTGCACAGCAGCGTGGGAGCTGGTTTTCTGTTGCAATGGCTTTTTCTCAAAGCAAAGTATTAAGGTTGCATGTCACAAACACCTGGTGCTTGCTGCCAGATGAAAATTTTCCAGATTAACGATCCCAGACTAAATTCTGGGATGGAGCAAGCTCGGGGCTCCCCGAGAGCAGCCTGGGGCATGGAGAAGCCCTCGGGGCTGAAGCACACCCTGAGGTTGGTCCCATGGGACGCCGAGAGCCCCAGACTCCGAATACAGCCCAGTGCAACCAGGGGTTGAAAAAAAAGCGAGCTACATCTTATAAAGACAATGCCAAGCTCTGCTTTATTTTCATCAGTTTGATCAGTACAAAAGCAGACAGCGTATGTTTCATTTTTTTTTTCTTTTTCATTTTAATTAACACTTTACAAAGTACAAAATATACTGTCATTTGTTTTGGAACATTGTTTTTTTTTTTTTTCCTGTGTATGTTTTGTGTGTGTTTTTTTTTTTTTTTCCCCATACAGTACATAAATCTCAGCTTTTCAGCATAAGACCAGCAAAGAAAAGAAGCGTGTGCACTCGCTGGGAAAGCAAAGCATCCACTTCTCAGCTCCACGCATCGCACCCGGGGCACCATGCTGGCCGCAGACCGGTCCCCTTGAGCAGTGGCGGGCACGAAGGTGTTGATGCACCAGGGGCCGCCTGTGCCACGTGCCCCCCACCCTCCCCCGGTCTTCCTGCGGCTCAGGGTGAGCCCCTGCCTTGGTTTGCATCAGTCTGGTAGTTAAAGGGGGGGAAAAAAATAAAAATGCTTTTTTTTTTGTACTGTACCAAAGGAAAGGGTCCTGAGCAGGGCTGCGGGAGGTCGAGGGTGTCCGCGTCCCCAGCCTCTGCCAGGCAGGTGGGTGTTGGGGGTTGGGAGTGGGATCTCGCTCACTTACAGAGACAGTGGTACCTAAACAAGGGGTTTTAAGGTCCCCAAGGTCTGTGCGCCCTTGGGGCTGCCCTGCTGGGCCACCCGAAGCAGCGAGGGGCAGGCCCTGGGTCACACTGGGCAGATGCTGCACCAGGAGCCCCTCTGCTTGCTGGAAATTTGGGGCAATGCTATGACTATGGGCAATCCTGGGCGTTTGGGGAAAATCCGGGCTGCTTCTCAAGTCCGAAAGAAGCGGGGGGAGAGATGCTGAGTGCTGCTGAAGCCAGGTGAGACACCAAGGGGGTGGCGGTGCCCTACGGCCGCTGACCTGCGCCCATCCAGTGTGATGGTGCCGGGTGCGGCACAGCTGCAGCGTGAGCCCAGAATTACCCCAGGGCTGACAACACAGTGCATGTCAGCCCTGGGAACCAACCCAAAATCTGTCCCTAAGCACCGATGCGGATGATTAGGTTCCTCCATTCAACACCATCCCCCAAATTAACCCTCCTGGGTGCATTACGGTGCCCTAAGAGCAGGAGACAAGCAACAGGAGCAAGTGAGGGCCTCGCACCCCCTGGTTTAGTGGGAAAAAAACATGGGGAGAACAGGCGGGTGCACGGCTAATGGAGGTGGAAGGAGACAGATGGCTTGTCCAGAGGCTTAATCAGGGCAGCCACACCGGGGCCCTGCTGCAGATCCCTGTCAGGCCACCCCTTGCCTGTCCCAGCCCCACTTAACGCCATCCTCACAGCCCCACTGCCCACAGCCACGGGGCTGGCACTGGGGTGTCAGCAGCAGCAAGGTTTTGGGGTTTCCAAATGCGGACCAGGGCTGGCCTCAGCACCACATGTGCCCCAGGAGGGAAACCACAGACGTTCACTCCCAAAAGGAGCTGTTCAAACCCCAGCGGGTTCTCCAGCACCAAGACTGACCGAACAGACCAGAACCGCTTGTTCCCCCGCGACACCACCCAGGTGTCCTGCCCCCAGCAGCCTTGCAGCTGTAGCAAAACTCATTGGGTCACTTTGCTGATCTCAACAATTCAAAAACAATCACAAGCCAGGCATCAAAACTAATTACAAGAGATAATGAAGGGCAGTGGGGTTTTTCTCCTAGGCCCTAAGAACACAGCTCCCCACCTCTTCCTTCGGCTCTGCACAGTGAATGCTCGCCGCCTTCTCCCACCAGTGGAGCACTCCTGCTGCCAGCAGCTGCGCTGGGACAGCAGCGGCATTCCCACAAAGGGCAGGGTACTCGGAAAATTAATTTTTTTCAAGTCACAAAAGAGCTGGCAGGAATCCTTGGGGGGAAAAGAAAAGGCTTATCACTGCCATCGCAGAAGGGTTCAGGTCCTCGAGGCGCTGAGATGGCAGCAGGGAGGTGGGGGGAAGCAGGGCCCCAACTCCAACTCCCTCCCAAATGCGCCATGCAAGTGACATCACCTCTGCCACATCTGCACCGGGGGAAAACCAATCGAGCCCCAAAATGAAGGAGGAAGAGAGCCACATTTTGGCATCAGGGTGGGGAGGGCACTGGCACAGCTACTGGAGAGGGACCTGCAGCACCCCATGGGCTCTCAAACCAACAGCCCTGCCATGCTGACCCCAGCCACGCCGTCCGTCCCCAGTCCCAAATCCACCCCCAGGTCATTTAGAAAACAGAGGGGATTACAGAGTGGGGGAAGGCTATGACTTGTGGTCTGAAGGTAGCCTTCAGTCCCAGCCCTCAGCATAGGAGTTAGCTTCCCAACCAGGAGAAATAGCTGGTGCTGTCTAGAGAGACCAAGAGAGGGACTTCTTGGCTATATGTGTTCCAAAGAGGTATGTTTCCCTGCACATTCACACCCTAAAATTACAATACACTTTGCTTGATACATACTTCATTTGATTTCCCCTGCCAAAAACAGGGTCTGTGCATTGCTCCACGTTCACCAGAGCTTCTGCAGGGGCAGCTGCAGCATGAGCAGCCTCCAGTGCTTGTGCTGTATTGCAAACACTTTTCTTCCCCTGTGCTAATTAGAGCTGGTATTTAAACCGAGTTGTGCTTAATGAAGATTAAGTGAAGGAGGCAGCAGGGAGATGGAAAGGGGCTGAAGGCAGCAGAGGAACTCAGGATTCACAGTCAGGGTCCCCCAGCCCATGCTGGGAGAATCACCCCGAGCGTTTCCACCTGGACTCAGAGCCCCCACAATGCCCACAGGGTAATGTCGGCCCCAACATGAACAGCCCATGGGGGGATGGACAGACGGACAGATGAATGTGTGGGGAGGAGGTATCTAAGTCTGCGAGGCAGATCTGCACATCTCGGCCAATGTAAACACACCCCAGCACGCATGGTACGACGTAAATACTATTTGGCAAAAGGCTTACTGGGTTTTACTCTCTAGCAGGTAATAAAAGTTTAATCCAGTCCGGCATTTGCAGTCAGGATGGAACAGGTAAGTGAGATGCCTTAAGCTGCTTACTGGAGATGTCCACAGCAGCAGTAATAACAGAAGAAAAGAAATCCTCATCAGGGAACGATTTCTTGTCCATCACCGAATGCTGCAGCAAGACACTTTTGCTCAGGAGCTAGCAGCTGCTGCTCAGGCTCGGGCTGAACCAAGAACTCCTCCCATGTCGCCATCAGAAAATGGCGATCACCCAGCAACAGGGCAGGAGCTGCTCACATTGAAGCAGTGTGAAAGGAGCACCGACATGGGACCCGGCACCCTTCACCAAGGATCTGCTGCCTCTGAGCACGCAGGGACCCGCAGAGGCTCTCCCCAAGGCAGAGGCTGCACATTGGAGGATTTCTGAGGACCGGGGCTTTGGGAGGGCCCCTGGCACCGTGGCTGGGACCGGGACGAAGGTGCCCCCAGGGAATGAGAGGGGAGCTGGGCAGGGAAAGGAACTCTGCTTGGTTCAAATTGGAGAAAGAAGAAAAATGGTTTTGTGCTCACAACAAACGAGCAAAACCGCATACCTTCATATTTGCTCAAGTACAAAGGAAATGACAAATGCCCTTTGCACCAGTTGGTGCCCCAGCCGTCCCCTCCCATCCTCCCACGGGGAAACAGCCCTGGGGCTGCTGCGGGTCAGCTTGGACCAAGAACGTGGCCCCAGGGCAGGCAGGACAGTAACGGGAAAGGGTCCAACACTGACAGACCTGTGTTAGGGGCCAGGGTCGGTTCATCTCCCCCCAGCAGCGTTCCCCACCCATGCCCGTGGTGCTGGTAACACTGAGCTTGGAGTTCAAAGCTAGCTTGGAAGCAGCAGCACGGCGTTTACACGATGAATGCCCTTTATAAACAGCGTTGCCAGTAAGTCAGTCTCAGTGCTAATGTCACCCACTGCAGGAGCCACAGTCTGCTCCAGCCAAATCCAAATGCTTCTACTAAAGCCTCCCATGCAAGGATTATCGCACGCCACTCAGAGCACCGAAACTCCATCACCTGCAAACCAAACTGACTTCAGTGTCCAAGAAGAAACAGAAAGCTGCACAAGGCTGCTGAAGCGTGCAGTTATGGGACAGTGACCTGGAGGAGCCGAAGGGCAAGCGGCCAGGAAGCATTTGGTGCAGTGTGACTGCGGGACGATGGTTGGGGTGAGAGCCTTTTCCCACACAGAGCCTTCTCAAAGCACTCCTGGCCAGCAGGGAAGGCTGATGACGAGATGCAAAGCCCACGCATTTCCAGTTACCGAGTTCAGGCAGTCTCTGTTACTCGTAATGGGAGAAGACCCTCCTCCACGTCCATCTATTAAAAAATAACCCACTGAGTTAATAACCCACCAATTTAAAGCTCCTCAGGTCAACAAACACAAGCTACCCAATAAATACCAGACATCCGTAGTGACAATGGGTTGCCTTCAGGCCACCAACCAACCAAAACCTACACCTCCTCTGCCCAAACTGCCCTCTAGATGAAAAACAGGAACCCCAGATCAGCCAGGCATTTGCGGAACAGGCACGGGCAGCCCCACACGGAGATGCTGACGCATTCAGGACAGCAACTAAAAACCAAAAAGGAGCATTTTTTTCTGAAGTCTTTGTGCCTGAGGCACTGAACTGAAGAGGAACCGGGTGTTTCCAAAGCAGGCAGGGAAACCCAGTGCTGCGGCTGCACCGCGCTGCGCATCGGGGTTGGGCTCTGCCCGCCTGCGGCAAGCGGAGGAGCCGCAGCCTTGCTCTGAGGGGGCTTTGCCGCTGCTCTTTGCTAGAAACGTGTCAAGAAATCCAGAGTATAACTAAGTATTTGTATTGCCTATATACTTGAATTAAAAATATATGTTGAGTAAATGTGTGTATACGGCACTTACTGCGTCTGCCCAGAGTACACACACACATACTCATGTGGTATATATTAACCTATATTGCTCAAGTATATATGCTATGTACAGTATACAGCCATACGAACATAAAACACAGGCATTTCTACATGTGTACAACAGGGACATACTATTCCTACAGAAACACTACACACTTCTATGAACATACGCGCACTCTTGCACAGTAGAAAGGAACTTGCAGCCAAAATCTAACCGTGCGGAGAAAGACAAAGAACCCCAGGCAGTAACACGCAGCATGAGAAAAGTTTCAATTGCTAAGAAACGAAGGCCTCGGAGAAGCAAGGAGGGTGAGCGAGGGCTGCTTCCTCCTCCCCTGCCCACCCCTCCTTGCAGGGCTGGAAATGCGCTTTGCATTGTGCCGTTCGGTGAAGTTTTGTGCACCGAGAGGAACCCCGGGGGCACGGGGCGGTCCTGCGGGGTTGAGGGGTCCCTGATCAGCAGCAACCATGGCCGTAAAGAGAGAATACTCCAAGATGATGAGCACGGGGCTTGAACACAGCGCGGGCAGCTGGCACCTAACCTGGGTTTTCAGCGCTGCAGATGCCCAGACGTAGTCTGTGCCACGGGAACATTTTCTTCCTTTTATCCAGAGTGGCAAAGAACCATCACAATGCCAGGGATGCACAGAGACATGAGTATCGTAAGGCATTACAAAAGAAAAAGACCCTTCCATTTTCCCCCACCCCAAAGTGCTGGCGAGGAGGAGCTGTCAGACAGCTTGAAGAGCCACTGCTTTGAACTCATTAAGTGTGCTCATTAAATGTGATATTATTATTTTTTTTTAACAAAGCCCCCACAGCCCCTGTCTTGCCTTACCCTCGTATCAATACTCTCACAAGTAATACCAGATCCCAAGTTGGTGCTGATCTGAACCACACGCAGGGTCAGCCCCGTTCCCAGCACCGCAGTGAGGCAGGGAGCACCAGAGGGAATCGCCCCTCGTCACCTAGAACCATCTACTTGGTTATCAAGACAGAAAGAGAGAGGAAATAAAAATGTGAGTCCGAGGATGACGGTGGACACAGGAAGGCCCCCAAGGGGTTTTCCAGCTTGTGACATTGTCAGGGCGGGACATCAACCTGCTTTGTGACATTTTGAAGCACCCCGGAGACATCCACAGATTTCACAGATTTAAGGCTGACTCCCTCACGGAAAGAAGAGGAAAATGTAAATGAAAAAAAAACACCCTCTAGAATAGCCTGAGTGCAAAATTTTAAAAAATAAAATAAAAACTAAATTTTTTTGCTTTCTCTTAAGGCTCAGTAAAGCTGCTGCTCATTTCAAGTAATCCCTTAGTGTTAATGTCACGGCCCTCAGCAAGCGGCAGTGGCACACGGGGAGGCCAACGCACGCCGCTCTCTGATGCACAAAGGGGCCAAATGCCCATTTTTTCAGTGGCTGGCAGAGCCCAGGAGTGCACACAGGACCTGTCCCCCTGGCACTGTCCTTACACGCAGGGAAAGCTCAGGCTCAACTTGGCTGACCAGAAAGCTCGGGTGGCTTTCCAGAGCTGCAGACCAAGCAGCGATGTTCTGGCTTCCATCTTCAGAACAACTGCATGACCCCACAAACAACCTGCCACCCCAAGGAGAAACCCTTCAATGTTTTATGTGGTGAAAAGCTACTGAGCACCCCACTGCAACCTTCAGCACAGCTCACGGCTGCTGACGCCACGCAGACTCACGTAAAACATCTCTGTTTTTGTTTTTGTTTTCTAATATTGCACCACACGGCCTGTGCCAGCATCCTCACGGCATGTGGCAGGAAACCGAAGCATCGTTCTGAGCAAACATCCATGGTGCCACACCGGGAATATACCTTTAGTCCAGAACTCTGGAGTGAATGTTAGGTATCACACGGCAACTCTGAAAACCCATGTAACGGAACAGCGAAACACACTGCTGGGTAAAGCATTAAACGTGCCCAAGTGCTCCTCAGCCGGGATGCTTTAATGCAGTTGGGGCCTAGAAATAAAAGTTACCCATGATTCTGTTTGTGGATGCTCCGATTCCCTGCCCAGCTGCCACACAACACCACACTGATCAGAAAACAAAGGGATTTGAAGCTCAATGTCTGGGTCCAGCAGCACCAGAAAGCACAAATATAACTCAAATGTATCTCAGCCCTCCAATGCCACGAAGGGGGAACTAACCAGTGAGCCGTACGCCAGGGTGAGCGCCTGCATGTCCTGCACCCTGCTATAAACCTGGCTGCTTGTCCTACACACCAACACAAACCATGCCCACAGCGCAATCCCAAGAGCTTGCGTACTGCCTGCAGCTTAATGCAAAACCCTGCGAGATGCAGCCTCACGAAATCCATGCTAGAGGCTGTCTCTTCAGTAAGTCCTCATTAAAACTCTGAGACTGCTACTTCTTCATGTCAAAGACAGGAAGAAGCCCAGGAACACAAGAAATACTCGGGCTCCTTGCTGTAGAAGCAGAGGCCTGCAGGTGGCCTCCCCTCTCTCTGCTCGGGGTGCCATTTGCTCTCCCGGTGCTGGTCACCGCTGTCCCCCGTGGCACCTCAGCACTTTGGCCCTGCCACCTTGTAGCTGTGACATGAGGCAGACACAAACATGCCCCAGGGGAAGAGCCATGTCACCTGCCTGTGGCGGGGCCAGACAAAACACCTTGCTTTTCAGGAGCGTTCAGCACCGTGTGGCTTTCAAAGGCCTGAACCCAATGGAAAGACCCTGGGAATCGAGTCCCCAGGCAGCAGCAATTTCCACCCTGGTGATGAACGAGCTGATAAAACCCACCGAAGGGTCCTGGCAGGGTTTGGGCACCCTCCTGGCCCTGCAGGGGACAACCTGCTGTGGGTCTTGGACAAGATGGCCCAGGCTGTGCGGGGTAGGGGAGGAGCAGCTACTGAGGGGCCCTGGGCAATGCTTCATGCCCCCATGAATGTCCAAAAATAGGATGGGAAAGGAACGGAGGGGATGTGAGAAGAGAAGCCTCCCTCCTCCTCTTCTGGCCCTGGGGGACAAGGGGACAGCTGTGACGTGGGGTGAGGGGACAACAGCTGCCCCAGCACAGGGGACACACTGGGAGGACACCGAGGGTGGCTGGGGAAAACTGAACTAGAATGGCCGGGTTTCGAAGCAGACAAAGAGGTGGTGGCACCACCTGGGAGGCAGGCCAGAGCAACATGTCCACCCCGGGCTTACTCCAGGCAGCCAGGCTTTGACTGCGAGGAGAAAGGAAAGAAGGGGACAACTCAGACAACAGGATACTCTCCCCTTTTCCAACGCCAAAGAGTTTTGTCAGGGGAAACAGAACCCAGTCCCCATCCTATCTCAACATATGCAACGACAGACGGTCCTCAGAGAAAGGCTGATGTGAGGAGACAAGCCAGCACTATGCGACGTCTTTTCCGTTTAATTCCATATTTCGTAGTGTTTATGGCCCCTCTGCTCTGGCCGTGCCACCAAGCCCTTGGCAGAGCGCCCGCAGCCGTGCCGCCACATTTCAGGGAGACACCGGTGTCCCCGGGGCGCTCCTTCCACACCGCCAAAGGTCGCCCTTTGCCTTGGGGCTGGGCCTCAGGAAACTGTCTGAACTCCCTTTCCTCCTGCCCCTCATTCATAAAGAAATTCAATAAAATAACAATAATAATAATAATAATAATAATTAAAACAAAGGCTTATTGGAGCTGTTTCTGCTCAACTTTCCACAGTCTCTTTTCATGTCACTCTCTGGAATCAGATTTTTTTCGAGAAATACTGTGAGAAAAAAAGAATAATAATAATAATAATAATAATAATAATAAAAAGCATCTGGAACCAGCTCAGAAGATTTCTAATGCTTTTCAGCTTGACTGACTTGGAGTGCATTGACCACACCGTTTATATTTTCTTCAGGTACCTGCAAGAAAACAGAAAAAGAGAAAGGTCAGGCTCTAGCAAAAGCCAGGGTCGGATGATAAGGAAGAGAGAGGCAGGAGACAAAGCCAGAAGAGCCCCAGGGTGCCAGGTGGGATGCTGGACACCTGAGCTCCACTGAGAAAGGGCTTCGTCTACAAGAGACACCCTCCGGCGCGAAAGTGCTGATGTGTAGCTCCCGTAGGAGCAAGTTTTTCAAGTGAGAGCTGGCTATTTGCTGTCTGCTGGTGGGGAGACGACAGTTTTGGGCCTTTCCTTGCCTTCTCTTCTCCCTCTCCCCTCTCTTCCCTTGCTGTTGTTGGCAAAGCACCATGCTGGGGCGAGCAATGCTGCCCCTGGCAGGAGGGTGAGCAGCTGCTCCCCACCCAGGACTGCAGAAAACACACCACCACCTTTGGTGCTGCCACTGCTCCAGCATTGGGTCTGGCTCAGGAGAGCCACTTTCTGCCCCAAAACCACCTCAAACCTTGCAATTCCGTGTATGGATTTCACAGGTGGGAGGAAAGGGGTAAAGCTCCGAGCCCTCGTGGCTCATTTATCCCGGAGACTTGCTTTATGCGTGTGTATGCCGGGAGCTCACTCGCACATGGTGCCTGCCTGATGGATTTATATACCTGCCTGAGAGCCCATGAGGCTCTCCAGGGCATCCTACAGGTTTGGGATACATGAGCGTGGGTGGGGAGACCACATCAGGTGATGAAGGGACCGTTTGTCCAAAGAAGAAGAGGCCTGCCCATCTGTTTGTGGTGGGGGTCCCAGATGGTGCAGCACAGCACCTGAGAGTTCTTACTCCGATCTTGTGATGAAACTTAACCACAGAAGTCCACACACAATATTATTAGTGGGTGTCTGTTCACACTTGGTGCAGGAAGAATCCCTTGTAACAGAAGATGCAAAAGATCTTGGAGTGATTGTCATCAGTAGAAAAGAATATCACAAGTAAAGTTACGTGAGACAGAAAAGAGGCGTCTGACCGTTACATAAACCACGGATGACACTCAGGGGACAGGCAGCTAACAGCTCCTGGAAAGTGGAGAGGGGACTGAGGGAAAAATAAATTATCTGTGAGCTGCTGCAAGAAGCCAAAATAATTCACGTTAAGTAAGTTGAAGAAGGGACTGCTTCGTCTGTGAGGTATTTGAGTCCTTGGCCAGGAGCACAATACCTGGATTCATTGGAGACCCTTCAGAGCTCAGACAGTGGAAATAAAACTGGGCTGTGATTTTCTGCAGGGCTTTTAACAAAACTGAGAAAAATTAAAAAAAAATAAAAAGCCATGAGAAATAACAAGAAAAGCATTCAATTTTCCAGTGGGAAGATGGAACATGAGCTGCTAACTCTGATGATGTGTGAACGAAGGTCAGCTGGGAAAGGAAGAAAATAATCTTAAAACAACCATATAGCTATTTTTTCTGGGTTTGGAAGAAAACTCCAGCAAACATCCACCGCATGAAATAGGACTATGAGACAGGACTCTCCTCTGCTTCTCTTTCATTTTTTTCCCCTGTACATTGAATACTGCAGTGGGAGATGCTGTGTGGCTCTTTGCTTCTCCAGAAGATAATGAGAAAAGACACAGGAACCGAGTTTGCAGAACACATTTCCTTAGCCAGACCCAGCAGAGGATCAGGATCTCTCCATGTGCTCCTTTAGGGCAGTACAGAAGCAGCAGGAAGCAGAGCTGGCTTTGACCTGCACCTCCTTGTTTAATTAAACTCAGCAGGCTGAACCTTCACTCACTGCAAAATGCTTGACGCCCTTAATGTCAAGGAAATATCAATCATACCACGAAGGTTTCGGCTTGATTTTCTCCAGGACAGATGTGCAAACAGTTTTGATTTGTAGGCAAACATCCTGGTTTGCCACCAGTGGAGAAGTCCTACCCCTCTCTGCCCCTTAGAAGAGATCCCTAAACCAGGGCAACTGGTGTAGCACGTTCACTTGTCAGCCAGAGGGCAGATCAAAGCATCCACGAAAGGCAGAGCAAAGCTCTAAACTACCTCCCAGACATTGCTTCAGCCTCATCGGATGCAAAATGCTGGTGAAGAGCAAGACACCTCCCAGCATGAGGCAATGAGAGCAGAGCACCTGGAAAAGCTAAAAGGGACCCTTCTCACTTGCTCTCTCTAGACATACCCTAGAGGGAGCTGGAAACCATAGCTCTCTCCAGCCCAAAGGGACCTCTTCTGAAGCACAGCTCCTGGTTTCCAGAGCACACTTCTACTGCTCCAGCAATGCAGGGAGACCTAAGTATTAACAGCCAGGTCAAATAAAAAAATAAGCAACAAAAAACACCTTAAGATGGACAGGAGGATAAAGATCAGGTCTAGGGGAACAACATTTTTTTATAAAGCACTCTAAATTGTTGACAGCAAATACTGAATGACCTTAAATAAAGAAAGAGAGGATGCAGAGAAAGGATTCAGGATGCTCTTAGACCTTGAGAAATGCCACTAGAAGTCAAGGTGTTTGCGTAGCAAAAAAAATAGTTTAAAGTTAGGGAAAGCATGCCAGAATCTAGGTGAGGTTCTTGGCTAACCAAACCAGCCTAGAGCCAGAAAGCACACAGCCCAGCCACTGCTTCTTGAGCAAAGTCAAGCAAAGGAGGGCTTGAAATACACCAGCATCCAACATGTTTTGGTGAAAGGTTTTGACAGCTAGAATAGCACCATCCAGATGAAAAGGCTTTTAAAACTGTAAGAAAAAAATCAACAAGTAGCAAGAAAAAGGATAAAATACTGATTTGAGGAAGGGATATCTGCAAGACCTTAATGCACGGCCAAAATTAACACCTTGTCAGCTGCTCAGAGGCAGGGAGCTGCTGGGCTTGGATGCAGCAGGGAGAGATGCTTTTAAAAGGCGGAGCTGCTGCAGAGTCATCACAATTGTATGGCACAAGTTTTAAGTGAAAAATCTATTTTCAGCAGCAGGGTTTAGCTCTCCAGATATCGCTTGACAATTAGAAGCACTGTGCACCCTGTGCCCTGCACAGAAAGCATGCTCCTGTGGCCACAACAACAGGTAGGAATGTGAGGCAAAGCTAACAGTATTGATTTTAAAATGGTGTTTTATTAGCTTATCTTATCAGCACAGTTAATATTCAAGAAAATAAGACAAGCATATATAACACTCTGACCTTTGCTATCTAGAATAATATTTACCTTTTACTCTTTACACATATGACCTACGGGCTGCAAATGGTTCGTGCCAGCTGTGAAAAACCAAAGTAATTAGCTGAAGGAAAAACAGTGCAAAAAAAACCCCTTGAACTCCTTGGAGCTTCTACAGGTCAAAAGTAGGACCTGGACAGTGAATTTACACTGATAAAAGGAGAAGTATAATGCAATAAAGGGCATATTTAAGAAAACAAAAAGCACAAAACAGCAGAGTTTTGTTAGTTTTGTTAGTGCATAGGCTACTGACTCCCTCCCTAAATACTTGAGGAACAGGCTCCAAGTGAAATGCCATCCTGTTCGCAGGCACAGGTGTAGCAATCTTCCCTTTTCAGGGAAATTCCTCATTTTTGAGGGTGTCCTATAAAGCCGAAGGAAGGAGCAGAGGTAGGCCCAATGCCTAAAAGGTAAAGTATCTGCTGATATAAAAGAGAAGAGAGCCAGAGCCCCACACGAACGACAAGACAATGCCTGCACTGCAACTGCTACAGATGCTCACAAAAACACGTCCTCAAAATCACCTGCCCTTGCCCGGCTGCCAATTATTACTCCCTACGAAAGGTCTACACCAGGAGGACAGAGCAGGAAGAGCAGAGCTAACTCTGACTCACAGACAGATCTCAAACCGCAGAGGTTAGGGCCATGCAGGCACCACGAGATGAAGGCAGCAGGGTGCTGTTGGTGCAGGACGGTTCCCCCACAAATGCACCATGCTCCAGAGAGTCTGCAGCCTCTGACCATGACTGCAGGAAAATGGAGTGGGTCGGTGGCTGTTTCTAACAAAGGACAGTGATGCACTGGAAGAGACTGGGAAGATCACGAAGTCTCCATGATTCTCCAAGAATGACAATCCCTAATGAGGTTTTACCTTGGAGTAGGGCTGAGCTTGGTTCAGGAGCCTGTGACACAGGGCCGCTGCATCACAGAAAAGGCCCCTCAATGAGTTCTCCGGACGGGAAATGTTATTCTCTTCGTGGTTTTTCTCCCACGGAAAAAGACCAAAAGACCTCCCTTACCCCAAAGATGCTTCCTTAAGACTCACCAACGCGTGATCAAACTTAAAAGTACTGATGTAGTAGGCTGGGATGTCGGCCGCGGCCAAAGGCTCAGAAATCTGAGCGACAATTCCACATTCATCTGTAGGGGAGATAAAAAAATGAATGATTGTTCATTTCACTGATACAAATTAAACACCTCAAGTGGATTCTAAGCTAACATATTAAAATATTGCATACTTAGGGGACTGGCAGGCTCTATCAATTAAATATGCTGGGCCATTTCTACATATTTTGCCTCTGAGGTGCATTAAAAGAAGGTGCATGAAAATTTCCTTCTTGCATCATTTTTTTTGTCTGGTGTAGAAGAAAGTACTAAATAGTACCAAAAAAAAAAAAAAAAGAAATTTTCAGAAGTTTTCTTGAAGCCTGTATTTTGGAACTGTTACAGAAACTATGGGATGGAGCCCCAGTGTTTTCTGACTATCATGTCTTTATTGCAGAACTCAGATTGGACTCCTTTATAATTGCAGGAGACATGAAAATAACACGAATACTTCTGCAGATGTGAGGTATTTGCTCTGTGCTACTTAGGCCCAATACTCTTTTCAGTAGAGAAAACGTTTGCAGCACTGGAAGTGAAACAGGCCTGTGAACAAGACCCTTGCTTGGGCTGCTATAACTCAATACTCAACCTAAGGCCCCAGAGTTTTCCAAGGATTGCACTGGACTACAACAGTGCTTTCTGACTGCTGCTTTCAGTACCTACAATGCGTTCCCATGCTGCCTTTTTGTCCATTTTTAATTTTTAAACAGACCTAGCTGTATCTACCTCCAAAGACCAGCAGATGAATGTAATTTAGATGGAGCTGTCAAGCAGGTAGCACTTTCAATAGTATACCTGGAAGTCTGACTTATCAGGTAGGAGTCAGGCTCTACCTATTTGAAAACCTCAGCTTGCAAAGTCAAGTTAAGCTGCTGGCTCTCAAAAAGCCTCAGTCAGATGGATTTTTCCATCACCTTTGAAGGCCCTGAGGCAAGTGACTACCTGTGCACCAACTGATCCCCCAAATGTTTACCTACCGAAGCCAAGAGGCTGCCCACCAATCCGCACCATCTTCCAGAGTTCGCCAGATGCACTTGTAAACAACAAATTATTAGGAAATCTGCAAAAGAAAAGGAACACCAAATGCGGCAATTAAAACACAGCGGTGTGCCGGATTCTGCCTGCGGGTATGCTGCTGTTCCTGTATCCCTTCCCTGCTTGAAGCCAGCAATAGCAGCAGCAGCAGCAGCTCGGTGAAACTGAGAAAAGTCAGGGCAAACGGCACAGGTGCACCTGCCTGCCCCTCCAGATGTCCTACACTAAATAAGCATCTGATGCTGGAAGTGTGCACAGGCACTCAGTGAGGCACAGAAAAAAAAATCCTAAGCAACAGGCCATGCCCCAGCTTTAAAAACCTTAAGACTTTTAATACAAATGCTTGACTTGAGCTGTGTTTTGAAGCACCTAGAGGTGGCAGATGCTTCTAGACACACTCTCTTTGGTATGTGACAGTGCCCAATGTTTTTGTGTCTGAGCATCACCAGTGCTTTTTTCCATACCATCCCTGGGAGGCCCCTGAGAGCCCTGCAAAGATCCCAGTTCTGTAGTGAGGAAAGAAGGCTGGTTGGTGGCTACGTGACTTGCCCGAGGTCAAGCAGGCGGTGCGTGACAGAGAAGGAACTGGCCACCCCGGTTCCCCAAGCACCAGGCTGCTGCTCCAAGCCTCAGGCCTCTCTTGAAGGCAGACAGAGGTTTACCCCAATTAAGGTCGAAGAAACTTTCAAGAGGGCAATTAATAGTTTGCAAAACAAGTCCCTAGGGCAGGCAAGAATCAAACCAAGCACTGCACTGTGTGTCAAAAGCAAACCTATGCATCACATCTCAGTGCAGCATGCTGTCTAGCCTCTAGACCTCAGAGACTCCTGTGACGTGGAGCTGCAGAAGTACACACACACAAACAGGCTGATATTCGTTCCCTAGCTGACTTTTTGCCTTGCCAGACAAACGAGCCATGGGCTCCCGCTGCACAGGGATGACTCAGTACATTATCATCACAACCAGACTCTGCACCAAGCCCAGCCATGTGTGAAAGTGAAGTGGGAGGACAGTGCCACTGAAGTCCCCACCCCACTCTCAGTTTTTGGCAGTAAATCTTCAACCACATACACCAGATTTTTTTGGTTTTTGCTCTTAAAATTACAAGTAATGAACAATGGAATAAAAATGTCAAAACCACTTTGCTCCAGTGTCCCTCTTTCGAAAGTGAGACAGCTCTTGGGATCCTACATTACACTGGCTTGTTACTTCACCAAGGGCTTGGACAGACAAGGCCAAAATTCTGGACCTGGATCAACATGCCAGACTGCACTCAGTAAAGTGACAGGATGCACAGGCATGTGACAGCCACACAATGAGGCTCCCCAGAATTAACATGTAGGAGCTTAAACGACTTCCTGCTCCTTTAAGAACATCACAGGTGTTTTTTGGGAGCTCAGGAGACCCTAAGACCAAAGCTCACCTCTGCTGTGTCTGGACATCCATGACCAAGGAGATGTAACCCTCAATGAGAGAAAAGGAGAAAAAGCGAATGTGTCCCGAGTCTTCGTTGCCGACCACTGAGTCTTTTACTCTGAACACACAGAAAAGAACAACATTAGCTGTGGCTAGAAGAGCACAGGAAGGCTTTTAAAGTAGATACAGCCACTGAAACCAGAGATGTTCATACACTGACTTAGGGAAATGACAGTGAGTACTGACACATCACACTGCTTTTCATTCTTTTGATTTTGCAGGGGAAAAAATGCCAGTCCCCGCAACTGACAAAACTCTCCCACCCCTGCCACAAGCCCCTCCTGCAGGAGAGCAGTGGGCCAGGAGCTGCAGGCACCAGAAGGGTGCAGCATAACCAGCCGTATACCCTTGGGATCCATATGGATTTGCAGCACATGGATCAGGTTGCTACTCTTAGCTTAAGTCTGAAAACACTCACCTTTGCAAAGCCAAAAAAAAAAAAAAAAAGCCAAAGTCTTTGGGCAACCTCAATCTCCTGCTCGCCTTCCACCTGTCAGGACAACCCTCCTGAGCCTGTAAAACCTCCCTCCTCTCTCTCCCTAAATGCAAGACACCAAAACAGCGTAAGCAGATCCCAAAGCATCCCAGAGGAGCAATGTAAATTTGTGTCTCTGCACACCACCCATACCTCCCTGGGGAGCCTGTCTCCCTGCCACGACCTACCCATTGGAGTAAAACATGACATCCATTAGGAGTGTAGCAACAGTGGGAAGGGTATCTGGATCCAGGCTGGTGACGCAGAACATATTACTCGGACTGGAAAGGGGATGAATGACAGGCCTCTGAACTGGAAAAGACACACAGACACACACAGCTATGAAGCCACACCTGCAGCAGGCTCACATCCCACAAGACATTATCCATGCACACACAGAGAAAACTGGCAGTGTTTTCAAGGTAAAAGCAGAAACTTTCTCATTACTGAAGCCCTGCGGGCTCTCAGACAGAGACCAAGGAGCCTGGGGACAACCTCCTCTTGCAGCATCCTCCCTGAGGTGTGGGCTGAGGGCATCCCAAGTACTCTGCCCTGCATGGAGCACAAGTCAGCTCAGAGGGGCTTTCAGGCCACTGGAGTACACTCACAGGAGACCAGGGGCAGCTAAAGGTGGCAAGATAAACTGTACAGCAGAAATAAATTCAGGCTTCCACCATTCAAAAGGACTATGGAGGACATTTCTCTGGCTGTGATTGCTGGCAGTACACCCTCTTTTCCCTCCTTTCTCAAGGCCTATTTTGCTGTAACACTGACAAAAATTAAAAACCAGCTGACACGCAGCAGCTTGGCAAACACACTTGCAGCCAGTGGCTACGGGGCAGCCAGTAGTTAGACATTAAACTGTTAAACACAGCAAAACAGCAAATTGCACACCTGTGCATGCTGTTCACTGTGCCCTTCCTTCATGCTTTTTGTATAAGGCTCATTTTCTTAAGAAGATGATCTACAGCTTTCGAGTGATGAGGCTGAGTGGCACGTCAAAATAAATGATCCCTGCTTTGTTTGGTTGTGGGCATAAAACTGCACACAGGTGTGTATGTAGACATATGTATTTAAGGAGTTCCTTTTCCTGATTGTGCCCTTTGCTTGATGCTTGTTCCTGTACACTGGAAACATCCCAACGTTTTGTACGGCCTAGGGCTCACTCTGGCCTTGATCCTGAGCGGTACTGAAGTGCGAAAGTTGAACAACAACATTCTCTATGTACCAACTGCTCCAGTGCATAAACAAGCCTCTATATAAGCTGTTTTCCTTTGAAATGTTAAAACATGAAGTATGGGCTACAGACAATGTCATTTTTGCAACTGAAATGAATTGTTTTAACCTTCTGTCCTACAAGAGGCATGTCTCCTCTAGAGACATTAAACTAGCATTAAAAGCCTCAAATTCAGCAAAGCTCATCAGCATTGCTCAGAAAGTTAAGCACCTACTCAAATCCTTGGTCAAACTGGGATAGATTCAGGCATGTGTTAAGATGGTTTATTACCTTACAACAGGATAACCATCCGCCAAAACGCTGAAGGCAGCTAGGAGGCAGACTCCTCACCCCCACAGAGACAAACTCCCCAGCAGGTTGGGCCTGCGCTGGTCCTTACCCAGTTTTGGTTTGACAAATCCATTTGTTATCCCAAGGTCATCGGCAGCCACCGTCTCCCCGTTCACTACCCTGAGGATGGTGAACTCGGCAGCCAGCGTGTGCATGACGAAGGGCAGGTCTCGCTCACGTACCTGAAGGTGACAACAGGGTTAGCTTGTGATGGCATGCACCAGAAATGAGAGCGTGCTGCAGTGGAGGCTACGCACTCTCAGGGCACAGAAGTGTGGACACATCATTCTGGTTTGAGCCAGAAGGTGCATCAGGATAATTGCCATCTAGATCTGTGTCTAGGGAAGCATTTTTGGTGCTTTTACTGCAAATATCAGTAGGATTAAACACCATGGTGTTCAGGTCTGTGAAAAGCCTGTGGAATTCTACAAGCTTGAAGCAGCTTGCAGTGACTAAGAGGGAGATGTTTCACCTCTTTTCCAGCATCCCTTCAAGAATTTAGCGCTGCTTGTTCTTCAGCCTTGTTCCCTAAGGAAACAGATCTTATGTGGTTGTGCCCTGTGTGCGTGCACACACATGCACACATGTGAGGCAGAGTCTGCTCATCTCCAAAACAACTTCGGAGCCTCTTGTCCATCACCAGGCAACCTGACAGCAAATATGTTCCTATAATGCAGAAAACCAAAGTCAGAGGGAAGGTGGAAAATGCTGCCAGTGCCTCCAGTAAGGGAAGGACCACTCTCATTAGAGACCAGATAACCCATACCAACAAATGCCTCATGGCTTTTTGGGAATGGGAAAAGCTTCTGAGATGCCAGAGAGCCCAACGGCATGGCACAGAGCTCTGGGGAAAGCAGGCTTTGGTGTTCCTGCTGCTCCTCAAACAACTTGTTGCCAATAAAACTCTGCCCAAGTGAACTTTCATTTGGTGGCAGGTGCCTGCCCAGTTCTCTCGTGTCCTCTTACCAGGATGAAGTCCGTCTGATAGGTGGAGAGCATGAACACTGAGATGTTTTGGTCAGCTAGTGGTGCTATTACTGACTTGGCAATTTTGGTCACACCGATGGGCTGGGAGCCAGAGAAGCCACCTCCACCAGACACCACGTTGAGGGCAAGCCATGTCGCATCGGCCACGCTCAAGTGTTCTGAGGACGGGAGCTCTGCAAAGAGACAGAAGGGGAGGACAGAGGTTTGTTTTAGCAGCAGAGAGAGCCATGTCCACTATCTGATTTGTACGTGGTTAGCATAGACCTCAGTGCAAGGAATGAGATGAGCCCACTTATCCAGCCAGCCTCCTGGGCACCCTACACTGCTTCACAGCCTGGTGCTGTGCTGCTTCTTAGATAAACCAACCACACCAACTTCACTGCAGGATTCACACAGATTTCCAGGGATGACAGAGGGCATTACATGAGCCTCAGCTGTTTGCTTGGATGCTGGTGACCCACACTGCTGACATCCACGCATGGAAACAGCCTGAGGTCTTTGACTTCGGTCTCCTCTACCACCCTATTTCTCCAGCTGCTTTACTCAAGCTTTTCTCCCTTTTTCTTTCTTCTTCGTTTTTTTTTTTTTCAATTTACTTTTCGTGCTCTAAACCCTTTTTGTTTCCTCCTGGACTTGATACGGAGGTTGATGGAGGAGCCTGGGTGCCAGGGCAAGGCGTGGGAGGTGCAGAGCAGGACCCCTGTGCATCTGCAGTCTGCTGCCTCCATCTCTAATGCAGAAGCCAGGAACCCCACAGCTCTAAGGGACGGATGGTGTAACACACGCACTAGAGATTACAAGGTGATAACACACTGAGGTAAAGGAAATCGTTTTAAGAATAACCCCAGTTCCATTCCATTTGCTTCTAGTCTATTGTCATTAAGGTGCTCAAAATTTGTACTTAAACCACTTAATACAAATTTCTAACTGTTTTAAAGAAACCTTAATGTATTAACTGCCTGTAAAACCAGACACGGACTCTGGAATGAAGGTATAACCTTCTCTAAGATTGTCTGGACTTTGGATTTTGGTTTGGCAAATTGCAGAAACAAACAGTTCAGAGCCAGAGCCAGACTCACAAATGCATAATCCCAGTTAAATCTCCTTGGCTTAAGGAACTTGACCTCAGATGCAGATTCAGCCAGCAAAGACTCAACGGAGGTCCCAGCGGAAAGCTACACACTTTGCTAGAGGTTAGAGCAGCCCAGCAGTCTGAAAACATAAATTGCAGTACTGCTCCTCTTGCACTCAACCCTCAACACCACAGGCACACTGCCCCATGTCCGTACCCACGTCTCCTACTCCATCCACCCACTCCTGGCTCCTCCATGCTGTATCCTTTCCTTCTCCTTCAGTGAGGCCTCTGGGAGCTGTTTCTGTACAGCTCCACACACCATGTAATAAATTCATAACCTCACACCCCCTGAATCCCCAGGCACCGTTGCTCTGAGACAAGGATAGTGCTGAAAACCCAAAAAGAACTGAATAACAAACACTGTTCATTTTGCCCTCCTCAATAACCTCAGTTGTGTGTGGCATGAAAATAACCCTGAGCAAACACACTGCAAACAGTGGGGACACTGAGGGTTCTGCTTTTGCATTTTGATGTTTAGCTTCATAGGCCGATGTTTCTTTTTTACTGAATAATCAGAGCTTGCACGGAATGAAAACTGGGCACCAGGGAGATTGGGTAAGTTTGTGCATTAATCAACAGCATGTTACCTCGGAGAGACCACTGCAAGTTGCTTGCAGAAAATTATGGCAGCAAAATACCATTTGGTGATCAGATCGCTCTTCACATCAGGAAGGTACCCCCAAAACAAAGCTTACTACATCAACTGGCATGGAGTAGCTAGGGCTCAAAACAACTGCTACTGATCTAATAAGCAGCTGACACCTTTTTTCTTTTATTCCCAGCTCTACTCCTTGCCTGAGAAACAAATAAAAAGGAGAGAAAAAAAAAAGAAAAAAGATGTGTTCCTTCTTTGGACATGTATTTGCTCCCTGGCACCACGGAGCAGGCAAGTGCAGGAAAGGCACCTGCATGTCATCAGTATTTACACTTCCATTTCCCGCATCCCAGAGCCATTAAAGCAGGCAGGCATCTAAACCACCACAGGGCCAAGTGGCACCTCTCCTCTCTGCAAAATCACCCCCAAAGCAGCGGGCAGGGTGGTTGCCCCAGTCCCTGCACTCCATGGCCTGTCCCACCCACAGCCGGCATGTCCCCAGCACGCCCAATTCTCCGAGCAATTTGCCACCAGCAGCGAGAAGAGATCACAGCTCATTTTTCCTGCTGTGCATGGGTGACGTGATTACAGCCCGTTAAATACCAGTAAGCTATTTTGGGTTGGGGATGCGATGGCAGATGCAGCATTGCTCGGTGGACGGAGGCATTACTGCAATTCCCTCCGGCAGCTGTGGTGCTGGAGGACTGCCCCAAGAAGACCTCGTCGACCTGTTCATTACGGGGCAGGGAGGCCAATTTGCCAGTTGCATTTGTAATTGCTGGGCAGTGTTGATCATGTTTGTTTTTATGGGTTTAACAGGCCCTGGGAAGTGTGACAGGGTCATTTTGTTCGTTTAAGTAACCTGCTTCTCATAATTCAATTAATTGTGCAAAAGCTATATAGTGACTGAAAGCATCACCTCTGGACACTGTTCCCACTAGGCAGCCAGATGGAAAGGTACAGCCCAAACTTTATTGAAACAAACCCAGGCTAGAAGCTCAACAAATTCATCTAAATAGCACTGAATAAGCCACGTGGGAAGGTGCTTTGCCCAGGAAGCTGTTAAAGGCACCAAGCATAAGGGGAGCTGAAAACACCAAACGAACATTCACGCAGACTCAGTGAGGCAGATGAAGGTAATAAATAAAGAGCAAAACGAGGAACTGTCCATGATTCAGCCCCAACTCACCAAATCCACCACCTCCATCATCTCCCCCATCTCCTGATGCCCTGTGGCTTTGGCACCGAGGCATTCCCCATACAGGACCGGCGCACAGATCCCTCCATCGGGCTCTCAAGATCCCCTCACTGCTGGCTCATCACTCCTGCTTCTGACCAGAGGGGACACCTCACCTGGGGCTGAGAAGGACCTCTACAAAGTCAGGGTTGAGCTCTGTTAATTACGAGCAGGGTTTTGGAGCCTGATGTGGAGCGAAGCCTTTTGGTTTTGGTGTTTCGGCTGTGTAACACTTCACAAGCCTGCTGCCAGAAGGCCCACAGGAGCGGTTCTGCTCCTGTAGGCTCCATCGTCACTATTTTCTGCCTGCCACCACAACCACCACTGGCAGGTCACACACTCCAGCTGCCATTTCACCCACCTTAGCTGGCTTCCAACCCCACCAACCTACGCAAGCTGTGATCATCCAGAATCTCGCTGGCCCATTTGGCAGGCGCAGCTGAAGGAAAGCAGCCTCCGTGGCACACGCCACGCTGGGCCGCGAGCTGGTTAGTGTCGTACCAGCCATAATTGGCTCCTGAGCACAAATAATCAATACCATTTCCAGTGAGGACAACAAACCTTGGCCGAGACCCAAGCAAGGATTGAGCAGCTGCCTCCAGAGCACTAGGAAATGCTGTAAGCACAGCGAGCCGGGCTCCCCGTGGCACTCTGAAAATACCTTTGGGAGGACGCCGGGCAGGATGATGAGCTTCCAGCTCGTAGGGAAAGCAGGGAAGGAGTATCCTTGCTTACAGCTGTGGGAGAACAACAATGTTTTGTGCTTTCCTGTCCTGTTTCCTGGGACCCTTAAGCCTTGTGCACCCTGTGGGGCAGGACGTAAAGAGCTGGGAGAGCCCTCCTGCCGGAAAATGGGCAAAATGCTCTGAAAGCACATCACCACCAGAACTCGTCTTCCTGCACCTCATTTAAATGGATTCAATTTACTCAAAGGGCTTAAATTAAGGGGCCACGACAGTAACTGGAAAATGAAGGGTTCCACAGTGCAAATGCACCTCCCCATTTCCTGCAGAGTTTGTTCCAACTTAACAGCAATCAGATACGCACTTGAGGACACCTATTAGCTTTCAAATGAAACCATAGATATATGATGGATTTATTGTGGTGCTTGGAGGGAAATGAAGGTGCTAAGCTGGTTTGTTTCTTTGGTGTGATACGTTGGATCATTTCCTAAGCACCTACCTTCTTCACTCGGTACAAAAATTTTCGCATTATAGCAGAGTACTCTGGGTGAAACAATTGCTCATTCAATTCATCATTATAGGGCTTATGTTTTCAGCCATGGCCAACTCTGAATGTTGAAAAATAATGAAATTAAAAATTACTGTGCCTTTTTTTTTTTTTAGCAGCCTTCTGGCTTTAGATCCCTTACACTGTACTTATTTCACCTTTTATAGCCTCCCTCTGCAAAAATGACAGCTAGAGTCCTGCTTGCATTAAAAAGATAAAAGGAAAAAGCTCCTGCAATAGTAGGACTCCAATGGTCAGGCATTAAAAATAAAAGTGCTGCCAACTGCAAAATTCATGATAAATTGGGAGAGCTGTCACCCATGCCTCTATGTGGCAGCACAGTTTATGTACATATATTTTTAATATGACTTTTATGTTTATTAAAAGGTTCTCTTCCCGCTGCCCAGTGGAAGCTGTCCATTGCTCCGCAGTTTTAAAATCCTATCTTATAATGAAGCGAGGGATTATCTCGGGTCGTAAAGCCTGATCCAAAGCCCGGGCATCTCTCTGACTTCTCGATCAGCTTTGTCACGCAGTCACCGAGGAGGGGATGAGATGCCACCAGGCGCTGCAGCTGGGTGCTGCCAAGATGAGCACACAGTAGCCAGAGCATCAACGAGCCCATGGGGAGCCAGGATGCCCAGGGTGGGTTTCCAGCACCCACTGGCCTGGTTTCCCTGATACCTAACACAGTGTATGTGTTTAAACTGGATGTCCCTGCTCAGAAAACCTCTCAGAGGCTTCTTATTCTTGAGAACACCATGGAAACTGGCCACACGAGCTCTTGAGAGTGGGAAGAGGATAAACACCTGAGACTCACATTTTTGGAGAGATTATGCAAAGTAATACTCCTTTAACGCTAAGAAATGGGGTGCTTTGTTTCTCTCACTTCCAGAAAGCAACGCAAATGGGTTGAAATTGGGGTAGAGATGTCATTTTATCAGTTTCTGTGGTGTGCTAAAATCCAGAAACAGCTCTGGAGCCAGTGCAATGCCCAGCTCCTTGTGTCCCAGTCCTCACCACCCCAGAATCACCTGGGTTATTGCTGCAGTACACCCCATTCCTCGCTTTGCTCTGCCACAAGCCGAAGTGATCCACTGCTGAGCTTCCCCTACAGGGACCCCACCAGGGCGAAGAAGTGTCTTGGAGATGTTACAGTGCCAATCATAACCTGTCAGAGGATGCAAATATCCTTTTTTTTGCATCTAGGCACGTGCACCGCCAGCTTCACACTTAATAACTGGGAGCAAAGGCAGTGTCGTCGCCACACCAACTCTCAATAAGCCCCGCAGGCGTTTCCAGCACGGTGCGAGATGGCTGCCAGGCAGAAAGTCCTCTGAGTCGGTTTGATTCGAGTGCCACGGAGTGCTCTCACAGCGAGGGACTTAGCAGAGCACAATAGCCGGGTGAGATGAAAGCGCATCGCCTGGCTTTGTGCTGGGAAACAAGGTGATTAGGTCCAAAAAGTTAATGCTTCTGTGCAGGAGAGAAGGAAGAAAATCGCACAGCTCTGATTCAGCTGAAATCATTCAATGAGTCTGAGCTCGTCCTGGGAAGAGGTCGGCATGCTTGCAACCAAGCAGCTTTTGCAAATTTTTTTTCTCCTTTTATGTTAGTGGTTTGGTCAACTGCCACCCTCTTCAGAGGGTGATGCTGGAGATGATGGGTGCCAGAAGCAGGCAGAGGAGAAAGTCCTGCCAGCACGAGTCACATCACAAGGAATGTGATGCCTCCAGACCCACACGTGCTCTGGGTCATCCCTGGAGGCACAAGCTGGCAGCGATATGTCTGATCCTGCAGGACATCAGGGATCTTTTAAGTGCTGGTTGCTCCAAGCATTTATTAGATACCACATGCTACCAGGGAATGGGATGGCAGATTTCTCCAGGACCACAGTGGACCAGAAAACTTCAACTTTTGTCTCTTTTATTACTCTTCTTTGCCCCATATTTTCTCCTGATGGGATGCCCAGGCACCTCTGCAGGGCTGCATCGACAGCCGGGGATCCTCACCATCTCCAACTGCCTGCTTCTGTGTTTTTGACATTTTTATCTAACAGAACATGCAGAACTGAGTTTCTTATTCCAAACTCCCTCAATAGGGAAGCTGTGAAACCCGTCATCTCATTTTCCTATTTAGGTATTATCCCACTCACAAAACTGTCAAAAGAACATTGTTAGGTTCATAAACTCAAACACTCTGCAGTGAGGAAATGACAGCTTGACATTTTATATATTTAACCTCAATGCTTCTGTGCCTCAGTTTCCTACCTATAAAGTGGGTACAAAAAATAACATTTCCTCTAAGCCTTGCTCTCAAGAAACAGCTGACCTGTTTAGCTGGGGTTTGTACACATCTCACCATCAAAGCATTTCACAGTTAATGCAAAAATCAGCACTATGGAGAAAAACAGCATGGAAAATTTCTGCCCAGAAAGGGAATTTGGCAAAGATTGAAGTGTCTGAAAACAGAATAAGAATGGGAAGAACGGGGAAGCATTGCTCTGGCCTCTTTTGAAGATTCTTCCAGGGTGATGTGCTTTCTCACTGCTGTGGGAGGAAGCTGTTGGTGCTAGTGCTATTCTGGGGTTATTAAGGTAGGTTTGAAAGGCAAAGGTCTCTCACTTTCCACTATCAAGACCATGAAAGGCAGACAAAGGGAAAGGACGAAAAGAAGACAAGGAAGGGAAAACAAGCTGCCAGAGCCTGGCAAAGTCTCCGTCCCCAAGCCCCAGGCAGCTGAAGCTTGCAAAGCACTCAGCCCAGCCCAGCTCTGCCCAGGTCTGCACCTCCTGTGAGCACTCCCGAAGCACGTCAAGCCATGCAGCCACTTCCCACGTGTGATTTATCTTCTCCTGGTCCCTGCCTGCCGTTATGAGTTTTCCTTCAACTACGGATTAACTCAATCTAAAAGGCCGTTCGTGGGTTTACACCAGAATGGATGAACATACCCAGTGCAATTTTCTTGTGTTTTCCTGGCAGTTCCATCAAACTCTACCCAGTGTAATGACCAGTTTGAATTTCACACTACTTGTGCGAACAGGACAAATCGCACACACAGGGGATTGCACACAGTGACTCCAGGTCCCATGTCCATCTGACAAACTACTGTTATTACTCAAAGGAAGACAGCTATCCATGCCCTTCACTGGAGAGGAATTACAAACATTCTCATCCCCCCTTTACTTTCTAAAAATCGGGATACCTGGCTCCCTGCCTCCCAGATCACCTTGCTCACCCAGGGCAATCCTTCAGGCACAGTGAGGAGTAGCTCCTAGCCAGAGGCAGCAGCTGAGTTAATACAGAATATTTTTCAGGAGCAACTGGAAAGAGACTGTGTCAGCTCAGCAATAAGCACCAAAGCTTCACTGTCCCCATAAACAATTTGCAGGGGCACTTGAGTATTCTGAATTTTCAAACAACAGGGATGTTTTTTTGTAAAGCATCTCTGGCTGCAGCCAGAGAGTGGTGGTCACTGTCTCCATGTCGTGGAGGCTGGTGACAGGTGGTGTCCCTCAGGGTCTGTCCTGGGACTGGTGCTGTTTATTATCTCTATCAATGACATCGGCAGTGGGATCAAGTGCACCCTCAGCAAGTTTGCAGATGACACCAAGCCGAGTGGTGCAGTCGATACAACAGAAGGAAGGGAAGCCATCCACAGGGACCTGGACAAGCTTGAGAAGTGGGCCCACGTGAACCTAACGAGGTTCAACAAGTGCAAGGGGCTGCACCTGGGTTGGGGCAATCCAGATATGAGCACAGACTGGGAGAAGAACTCACTGAGAGCAGCCCTGCAGAGAAGGACTTGGGGGTTCTGGTGGACAAAGAGATCAACATGAGCCAGCAGTGTGTGCCTGCAGCCCAGAAGGGCAACTGCATCCTGGGCTGCATCAACAGAGGAGGGGAGGGAGGGGATTGTGCCCCTCTGCTCTGCCCTTGTGATCAGAGGGCTGGAGCACTTCTCCCGAGCAGACAGGCTGAGAGAGCTGGGGATGTTCAGCCTGGAGAAGAAAAGGCTCCGGAAGACCTCCTTGCACCTTTTCAATACTTAACAGGGCTTATAGAAAAGATGGAGAGGGACTTTTCACATGGACAGATGGTAAAAGGACAAGGGGGAATAGCTTTAAACTAAAAGATGGGAGATTTAGATTAGAGGTTAGGAGGAAATTCTTCACTCAGAGGGTGGTGAGGCACTGGCACAGGCTGCCCAGAGAGGTTGTGGATGCCCCATCTCTGGAGGTGTTCAAGGCCAGGCTGGACGAGGCCCTGGGCAGCCTGGTGTTGTGGGTGGCATCCCTGCCCTTGGCAGGGGGTTGGAACTGGATGACCTTTAGGCCCCTTCCAACCCAAGCCGTTCTGTGGTTCTACGATCTCTATGACCTAATAACCTAACCAACCCCATCCACTGGCACGTGAAACACAACTGCTTCTGCAGGCGCTACAGCTGAGCAGCTCTTGAGCAAGACCTTTGTAAGAGTTTGTTGGGAAGGGGGGATGTAACGCTGTGCAGCTTCTCACTGCTCCAGATCTGCCCACGTATCCGCATGCAGTAAGTGGGAACGTCGTTTGACAGCACTGGAGATGTCATGCTCAAAGGCAGAGAAGTCAGTGTATTTTTACCACTTACGTACCGTTACCAAAACACATCCCGGGTACAACTTCCATGCCATGGATGATGGAAGAGGACAGTTTATTGCTGCTTCTCTTTGCCTATCTGGAAGACACGTGTCCCTTTTTCAGCAGATGCCAAAGTGATCTTCACCTCTGCGTACGTGGCCACGGCCCACGTGGATTTTGAGGAATGAGATGAGGTACGTGCTGGTGCAGCACCTTCCTGGAAAGTTCCCTAGCTAGGCTGCTGAAAGCAGCAGAAGTGGCGATGTATTTACACTAGTCACGGAGCCTGGGAAGGAGTACGTGCTAATTAAAATTATTCTTTCTGCTCAGCGTGTCCTCAGCTGCGTTTGTACAGAGCAGAGATGACGCCATGTGGCTGACTGATCTATTTACACCTCTGGAGTCCCCTGCTCATCCCCATCCCTGTTTCCCAATTAAGGGTGCAGACAGGAGTCTGGGCTAGTTCCAGCAATCAAATACTCCTGGCTCACCGCTGGGGCTGAGGAGACAAGCCAGTGACTTTTACCCACCCCAAGCCATTCAGGATCTCTCTGCTGCCTGAAAACAGCAAGCAGAGGAACCTGGAAAGCCCATTCCTGGGAAAGAGATAAAATAAACTGGATATTGTTATCAGACGCTGCCATGTATGTAAAAAGCCTCCAAAAGCCAGGTTAAAAATGTCTGCGCTTTTCCTTCCTTTAAAAAGTAGAGGCAGAAAGATTCATCTTCACACCCGTGCTGCATTCCTCTGCCAACAAACGGAGCACGCAGAGCAAGCAGTCCCAGCTACAGCTGGACCGAGGCGCACAGCCGGCATCACACGCTGCTGGGCTGGGTCTCGCAGTGCTCTCGTTTGAAGCCCAGCGCTGCCGCAGCGTGCTGCACCCAGAAATGCTCCCGATACCTCCAGTTCATGATATGCATGTGCTTGAGCACTCATCAGTTATCACCTGGCACCACTGGGCCAGAACTGGAGTGCCCCATTGCCTGGCAATGCTCGCCCACTGTGCACAGCCCCGGCCAGCTGCAAGCCTGTGTTCCCCCACCGTAATGAAGGTACCTTAACGTTTGCAAAGACTTCTGCTCCTGTTAAAAGAGACGGTGTGGCTAAGAGTGTACAGACTCATAGAATCTTCGAGGTTGGTAAAGATCTTCAAGATCACCAAGTGCAACCATCAACCTGACCTACCCAATCTCATCACCAAACCACGTTCCTTAGTGCCACGTCCACGTCTCTTAAATACCTCCAGGGATGGGGATGCCACCACTTCCCTGGGCAGCCTGTTCCAAGGCTTGATCGCCCTCTCCAGAAAGAAATTCTTCCTGATATCCTACCCAAAACTCCCCAGGAGGCTGTTGCCTCAAAAACTATCATTTGTCACCTGTAAAAAGAGACCAGCGCCCTGAATGATCCAATTCAACATTGCACTGCAGATAGAGAGAAGAAAGCATCTGGCAGACGTGCCTTCACTGGGCACATTGGCACCTCAGGGCTTTTGCTGGCTCCCCACTGAAACACCAGCGGCTGCAAGAGAGATCCTGGCACTCTGCTTTCTTCTTGCAGGGATGGGGCTGTATCTCTGCACCTCAGGCCTCTCAGCACGGGCTGCACTTCTGCTGCCTGCTTGGCACAGTGATCCAGCAAGCAAAGCGAGGATTAAAGAGCAGCTGGCCACCAAGGTGGTGAAGAGTAAGCACAGGGGATGAAAGTCTCCTGCTGCACTCTGCCTTGCTGCTTTTGACCTCGAAGACGTAGGTGCTGGCAGATGCCCTTCCAAGCTGGAGATGTGGGTCCCATCCTGCCCGCAGTGCCCTGCAGACGAGGTGTTTGCAGGAGCTGCTGAGGGCAGGGATTCCTCCAGCAGAACACAGCTCACCTGTACAGCTGCATGCCTGGGTTTGGTGACCATCCAAATTGCCACCAAACAGCAGGCAGATATTCGTACAAGTTCATGGAAGCTTCTTATGGGAGAAGGGTGCACTGATGAATACAGTACTCTTCAGGTAGGAAGACTTTTTGTCACTGAAAATGTGTAATGAAATGCTGAGGGGCCCACGTAATTTCATCAATATTCAGATAAATAATTAAAATGCATTCCTCCTCAACCCCGTTGCTTATTTCTCTTTTAAATACAAGGGATTTGGAATACACATCACCCACGTGCTGGAAAAGATGAAGCTTTGCTGACTTCCTGCAGCCTTTGGTGTTCACTGGAGGAACCAGTTTTCAAGATGAATGCTCTCCTGGCTGCAGCAGCAGAGTCTCTCTCTGTCTCCCGGACTCCGATGCTCTCTGATGCTGAGGGCTGCAGGATGTTCTGCAGGTGCTGTGGCCCTGCAGGACAGGGGCGGGCCGGGCGCAGGGACGCTGGGGCAGTAGCAGGGGTCAAGGTGTAGCAGAGGTTTTGGTTTCCCAAAGCCACCTGTGTCCACAGTGCCGGGGCACTTGGAGCCATCCCCAGCAGTGCCCGCACCACTGAGCTGAGGGGTCTCCGTGCCTTCTTTCACTCTGAAACAGGAAAAACAGCAACAGCTGCAGAAATCCAATCAGTTGCTTTCTTCTCCCTCTGTTAGGCTCCAACCTACAAGCAAAACAAGTGACTCCTTTGGTCTGCATCTGGAGTGCAGCTGGACCGTCTTGCAGCAATGAAAGGCCAGGATTTCCCAGGGGAGAAAAGAATGAGTTTGCAACGCAAGGAGAGAGATCTTCAGCCATGTGAAGCAAGATACATTTGCTCTCAAACCTGCAAATATTCTTCCCAGTCTCAGCTTCCCCATCTTCTAGCATCTCTGTGTTGATGTGACGGAGAGCTGAACTCCACTACTGCTGAGCACTACGCTGCAGCCTTCCAGGTGCTGCAGGCAGAGGCCAGGAACGCTGCCTGGGGTCTCCTCATGTCCCACACCAACCACTGGCATGCCTGAACGGTGATGTGTTCTGCTGCACACCTACCAGACCTGCTGCACCTCGAGCAGCTTCACCGGAAGCATCCGGCACAAACCTTCAGACCCACGTGAGCTCATGTGCTCAGCCCTCTCCCTTTGCTGGCTCAGGAGTTTGTACCTGAGGAGTCTCGCAGGGACCTTGCTGCGAGCATCGATGTTTCCTGGCCTCGAGGAAGCCCCCAGGCTGACCAGTCCTTCCCCCAGCCTGGAGTGAAGGCTGTGGCAAGAAGCAGAGCCTAGTGTAGCTCAGCTCCCTGCGGGTGCAAGGGATGAGTGTTCCTGGACGTGCTGCTGTGGTGCTGTGATCTGCCACCCCATGAAACAGGAGGAGAACACTTGTGTCATCTCAGGTTGTGTCCAGAGCTACAGACAAGGCTACGGCAGTGAAATGAATGAGGGAGGCCATTTGTAACGTTCAGGTGGGTCTCTGATACACAGCAGTGTTAGAGCAAGTCTCTGCAGAGTAAATCTGTTTACATGAAATTTCCAAGCTCTCTGACCTTTGGAGTTGTTTTTCTAAATGCCTCCACCCCTTGTTCCAGTTAGCGGATGTGGAAGAGAAGAAATCTTTCTTGGAGATGTTTTGGATCCACACCAATGGCCACACTGAGTCAGGCCAGAGGCAGTGTCAGTAGTGTCCAAGTGACAGAGGATCACACAGGTCTGCTGTTTGGGTGTTCCCGTCTCACTCTGAGACTGCAGAATGGCTCCAGAACACTTCTCAAGAACTTACACCAGTTCAAAAACAAATTTTGGGACAGCACTGACATACCTGCACATCTGTGGGTGAACCAGAGAGAAACAGGGGAGTGCTTGCTACCCAGCCCACTGTCCCGAGGATGACACCTGCTCACCACTTGCCATCTGAAGCCATCACTGCAAAAATCAAAGACCGGGGGGGGCCACCAGCCACACAGACCAGCTGAGCTCTGCTCCATCCATGTCTCCTGCCAGCAGCAGGCATGCAGGTGACATAAGACAGTGCTGGGAAGGGGCTTCGCAGCAGCTCAGTCTCCATTTTGTGAGTTGTTTCTTTCTTTCTACCTCCCATGTCCTGTTTTATTTGTGGACAGACAGAGGGGGTATGTCACTATTTTGTTTGAAGTGAGAAAATCTTTCCTTGGCTGGGAGGTGCTGAAGTGTTCTAGAGGTGTCACCAGTCCTTGCCGCTTCTGGAAAGCTGAATACACAGGTGTGAGGGCTGCATACACTCACTCATGCAGATGGTTTTGAAAAAGCAGCACAAGAAATTTTCCAATTGTTGGTGAAATCCTTAAAGCTATGGTTTGGTGCATAAGCCAGCTTCCCTTCCCTGCAAGGGCATGGTGTGACACACTGCTGGCGTGAACCTTCCCTTCCGACAGATCTGTCCCTGGCAGGCGCTCACCAGGCAGCCTGGCAAGAGGCCGGGAGCACACACGGTGCCACCACCTCCCTGCTCCCACCTCCTTATGTGCACAGCCGGGAGCTGTCCTTCAACTCTGCCCAGCTGGCTGGGGTAGACGACTGCTGTTCACTGCTGCCTACACACGCACACCACCCGCAGGCAGGGCTGATGCAGAATCAGATGCAAAGTTTGCTCCACAAGTTGCTGATGGAGGTGGATGTCCCAGAGGGGTGCAGGGGTGCTCGTCCCCGTGCACAGCCCCACCAGCACCATCCTGCGTGCGTTCCGCTCCCCATCGCCACCCTGGCCCAGGGCTGCAGCACCAGCCTTGCCCTCCTCCCTGCTCAGCAGAACCACCACCCATTTTATTTAAAAGGTACGAGGGCAAATCCTGCAGGCAAATTGAACCTGCGCCTGCGAGACAGGGAGAGAAACGGCTGCCGATGGGTTTATTTTTGCACAGCCTCCTGCTTGCAGAGCACCGGGAATTGCTCACATTACATCATCTGCACACCCCCGCCCCTCCACGGCTCAAACCCTGCAAGCACACAGCGCAACCAGCACCACAACCTTCAGCACAACCAGCACAACCTTCGGCACAAGGCTTCTGCTGGCGACTGGTAGCAACAGCTACAGGAAAATTAACTCTTTGCCACACAGGGTGCATGCTGTGTTCTCCAGGGGCTGGTAGCCAGCCCTCTTCTGTTGTGGCCAGCTGCCGCAGCAGGGATGTCAGAGTCCTCAGGGATGAGCAAGCTTTGCTCCAAGGATTTAGCTAACAGAACAAGTATTTAGTTAACAGGACAACACGTCTGAGATGCTCCCAGCCTTTCCAAAGGCTGGGCCAATGATGAGCAAGAGCAGCCACTTGATACCCCGCGGAGCAGAGCGCAGTTCTGACGGAGGGACGTGACCGATCAGGACTTCCAACTCGCGCCCACAGACCTCGGTTTCACAAGGAACGCGCACTGTCAGTGTCCATTTTCCTCGAGACCCACGTGCCCTGACGGAGCAGCCGCTGAAACAGAGGCACAGGCATCTTGTCAAGAGCAACACAAAAGCTTTTCTTTGCAGGAAATTAAAAACAAGGAAACAAACACCAGCGCTTGCGTAAGCCCCAGGCTGGCTCTGAGAGAAAATTACCTCGAGACTGTTTGTGTTCCAGATCAATGCATCAGCTGCAGCGTGGGGCAATTAGCACCTTGAAATTATTCAGCAAGCTGAGGGGTGGGAGTTTTAGGGGAGGGTGGTGAGGGAAGGCTGACAGCAAGCAGGAACAACGACAGATCTTCCTGGGTACTGAAGTCAGCGGTGGGCTCCAGCCGAGCCCAAGTTCGGATACAGGCCCAGCTGGCCGATGTTTCTGTGAGGCAAAAGGGGTGCAGCTGACACTGCTCCCATGCAGCAGGGCACAGCACGAACAAGGAGAGCAGCAACAAGCAGACTGGGACTGGCTGGGGCTAAAGATACCTGCCCAGTTACACCAGAGACCAAAGCTTCAGCCTTCTCTGCTGTATCCAGCACTCCAAGCAAAGTAAAGGTACCTCATAAGCAGCCCCGACTGTGCTGGGTACGTGCATGGGCACGAGGTGTGGTCTGGCCACAAAGCCAAGGTCCCAAGCAAGTGCCAGCCTGCTTAGGGCTAGGCCCAGGCCCACGACAAGGCTCAGGACCGGTCCCTTTTGGAGGAGCGAGTGTCCTTGCAGAGGCTGCGGCCTTTGCTGCAGGACATGGGGCTTCCGCCACCGCTCCTAAACATGAGCCTGCAGAAAAGGCAGGTACCAGAGACACAGCAAGGATTAAAGCAGCCACTTGAGAAAGCCCTGCTCCTCGCTAACAGGTCTCCATGCTTCTATTATTCATCTAGGATGAAAGGAAAACCACCTCTGTCCAAACGGTTTTCTATTATCAAGAATGTGTTTGCATCTAATCTGAATGGGGGAGGCCGAGGCAAGCTGACTGCAAAACTCTTTCAGGCACTGATGCTCTTAACACTTTGAAATCATGCTAATCTGGTAAGGCACTGAGGGAATTATGCAAGTAAACAAAGCCAGGCCCCGATAAGGAGCATTACAGATCACACACACCACTTATTTAGCACTCGAAGGGAGGGAGGTGGCCGTGGTTTGCACAGTTCCCTGCAGCCTGGTGCAAGAGAAGCTGCGGCGGCCAACTGCCCTAACCACTGATCCCTGTAGCCCACGACAAGCAAAATTAAACAGCAGGATGTGAGCGCTGCTGCTCACAGCAAGGTTTTCCTGAGCATTAACATTTGATCACAGCACTTCCTTCGCCAGGATACAGAGAGATGCAGGAGGGCAGGCTAGAAACCAGGAATACAAATGGCCAGAACGTAAGGGTTAGCTGCAGACAAAGCTCGGGCAGGAGACAGCAGTTTTCCCTCTTGCCTCTGCATGGCTGGTTGATGTTCGGCAGAACTTGAGCCCTCTCTTCATTCCAGGTTGCTTCATGCTTTGTGAGAATGATGCAGGAAGGCTTCAAACTGCTGCCCATCCTCCCATGGCGCTGGCTTCGCTGGGAGCTCTCCCATGATCTCCCTGCCAAGTCCCCCAGACAAACAAGCCTCGCAGTTGGAGGAAAACTGATCTAACTCCTAAATCAACTTTCTAATTCAGGGGCAATTTTTCAAAAGCCTCTCCCCGCTCCAGGACACGCAGAGCCTGACTTTGCACAAGCACTCCTCTCACCTCGGAAATAGCAAGGCTGCAAATGAAGCCCCCCAGCAGTCCCCCGGGGCTGCAGACACTTTCTGCAAAGCTCTGTTGCTATCTTCTTTGTCTCCCTTTCCTTATTTCTACAATGGGGATATGAACCCTGTCGTTTCAGGAATGCTGATGAGTGACTAATAGCTGCAAAGCATTTGGAAGGTAAAATGGTCTGGGTAATTATTACCCTGAGTGACAAAGAACAAGACAGTTCAAGAGTACACACTGGTGGATTGCAACACCCCGCAACGAGGGAGCACCCAAAATCTCCCAGCAAAGCCTGCTCAGGTGACCAGGCCCAATGCTGTACCTTGGGAGAGGCGCTATGGTGTGTTCACCTCATCTGCAGCATTTGATTCTGTTATCATGAAGGTAATTGCCAGTGGATAAAAGGGATGAATGCGTGAAGATAAGGGGAAGGCTGGCTCCAAGAGGGGCCTCTGCCAAATTTGGCTGAAACCAGCCAAAAGAGACGCTCATTCAGTGCATGTGTGCAAATCTCGCTTTCTTACGGAGAACATTGGTGTTCCTGAGACAGCCAGGCTTTGGGGTAATCCAGCACTGAATTCCACCAAACGGCAACTTTAGGTGCAATTAAAAAAGAGATGCTTTCCACGGCAGGCTGTATACTCTGGAGGCAGCCAGTTCACCCAAACAAGACAGCTCAGGATTTTACTTTTTTATTTCTACTCCCATAACCATGAGATCAATGTAGCCAGACATAGAAGAAATAGGCACAAAATTCACTTACGCTGAGATGGGTCTCATGCTAAAACATAGTTTTCCCCTATTTCTCCAGAACATTCAGGACAAATACAAATATGGAACAGGACTGACACTGGAAAGCAAACAGCATTTAGTCACCCACACAGACCTCTAACAAGCACTTTACTGCGTAAGTGAAAATCCTCTGCAAAGCAGAGTTAGTTCAGGGGAAGGAAACCTTTAGGAGAGTGGTAGGAGAACTCCCTGACTGCCCATTTGTGGGAAATTAGAGGTAAAAACAAAACATAAGAGGGAAACCAGAATGGTTTAAGCAGGAAACCTCCAAACTGAGGAAGCAGTAGGGCTGTGGTGGCCTGCTAGCAGGCATATATAAAGTGTTTGTGTGCATGTACATCCATACGCCTATATATAACACACAAACATGCCAGCTTCTGCACGCACTGCAAGGCTCTCCCCTCCCAACCAGTCCCATTTTCAGGCAGTATCAGGCTCACAGGACAGGCAATTTGTCTTCAGGCCACACATATGAGCTGGCATCAGGAGAATTTGTCCCCTTCTTGACCCCAGCATGTTGGTTCGTTCTATTTCTGTATTTTTGATCTGTAACCCATGACAGAGGTTTTTGGCACTGTTGCTGGAAGGTCAGGAAGGACCACGGAAGAGCAAGTCCCAGGCACGGAGCTCTCACAGAGCATGAACCGTCAGCTGCCCCGCCAGGAATTTGCTGTGCTTTGAATTCAAAGAATCTCTTCCAAAAACAAACAAACAAAACACAATGCTCAGGCCTCTATGCCAGGATAGTAAGCTGGTGGCAGAGCCCAGGGAGCATCCCACGCTCAGATGGGGCAGCTGACCTTGGGGAGATGCTTGGCCACAAGCTTGTGAGAAGGGACGAGGTGAGATGGAAAAAGCAGATTCCTGCAGGAGGGAAGCCCTCTGGGAGCTCCTGCCCAGCACTAAGTGTGCTGTTGGCCAGCTGGTTTATTAGTGTTGCCCAAAGCAGAAGAAAGTGTCTGCAGAACTGCTGAAGACCTAAGAACCGTTCTGTGGATTCCCTTCTCCCTTCAAGGACTATAAAGGATGCTTTGTAATGTAGATACTACTACGATAGGTGCAGGTGAACATCTGCTGATGATTTCTAGTGTTGTCTTGTTGAAGGCTTCAACAACGGAGTCCAACCCGTGCCAAAGAGGACAGCAGGTTTGGCCAGGAGGAAGACTTTGGTCCCAGGTTCTTGTGAACCAGAGAAGCCAGGCTGAGGAACTGGAGACAACTGTGAGAAAGAGCCATGTACATCAACAGCGTGGCGATAACTACGCCAGGATGAACCTACCAAATGCACGACCTCTTCATGAGTTCCCAAGCAAACTGATGTATACACATGTTAAAGGTCCTAGAGGAAGACATCCAAAGGGAAAAACAAATCAAAGAAAAAAAAAAAGAAAGCTATGGGGGCTGTGTTTTCAAATGATAAAAGACCACAGATCTTGAAGAAATGGCACTTTGTCGTTTCTACAGCCCCAATTCCCATGTCTGAAGGTCTCAAAAAGAAGGTGGACACAGGTCAGGTGCTTCCCCTTGCACAAGGCAGGCATGTATCTAAATAGGTGAAAGCAGGGAACAGGTGGGTTCTACATTCCCTACTGGAGACAAACCACAGCATCCTGTTTTTCAGTGCTCACGTTTAAAAAAATCCTCAAACTTGACAGTTCTCACCCCTCGGTCTAACGACACGGTACCAGAGGACTTTGTTACTGCAGATGCTCCATCATAGGATCGCCATTCCTGCAGCTCCGTGCACCACGCATGGCCCACAGCCCTTGCTGGACAGGGACAGTCCCTGCAGGATGAGGGCATTTCATGGACTGAGCACACATTCCCACTGCCTCTCCAGCTTCTCAAAATATGTTTTTCCCTGGGTGGAAAACAGCATCTTCCCCCCTCCAAAGGCCCACCTCCGGTATCAGCATCCAGGTGCTCCCCCGGCCACGGCGGGTGCATCGTCACTGCTCACCCACTCGGGCTCTGGCACGTGAGTTTTCTGTTTAATAAACTTTCCTGCAGTTTGTGCTCCTCGGTAACCCCGCGGCAGTAGTCATGGCGACAAAACCGGGGGCCTTGGCAACACACCAATGATGCTGCAAATCTACGATGACTAATCCTAAAAGCCTAATTTGTAGGACTCATTTAAATGCTTAAAGATATGCAGGTCACCACAGGGGTCGGCTTAATGGCTATGGCATATCTGGTGGTGAGGCAGTTGTTACGGGAGGAGCAGCCAGGGCATCTTCTGGTCATAAAATCAAGTGGGTTTTTAATGCAAGATGCAGACTAAAGAGATTAAATGGAAAGCAGAATTTAAACGTAGGCACGATAACAAACCCAGCTGATTCCCAATCAAAGAGCTGGTCAGAGCTTCCAAATGAAACGCTCTTTTAAATAACAATCCGACACAACAATACCGCTGATACAGTACTGCCTGGTTTATTTCTGCCTATTCAGAACGTAATCAATGCTCTTCTCAGCACATCTTGCCCAGGAGCTCGCGAACCCGTGGCGCAGCAGTGCCGGTGACCCCGCTGGAGGCATGCAGCGGGTGCAGAGGCACCGGCACAGCGCTTCCCAGCTCCACCAGCACAGCTCAGGCACCCAGCACCTGCCCCGTGCATCTCCCCCGGGGGAGCATGCACAGAGCAGTGGCTCTCGTTACCTATTCAACGTTTCAGACTTTCAGCTCTTTGCTGGCACTAAAAAATTCATGGCCACATCTCCAGTTAATACGCTGATGACGCCAGCGAGGGAAGGGAGCCAAAGTAAGTATATTGCTCGAGCTGCACCCGGCTGGGCCAGCGGGGCAGCGCCAGAGCCATTGGCTCTTTTTTTCCACAGCTTTTGCATCTCTCCTCTCCAACTGTCTGCCACCTGGCATTTAACACACATAGGCACAGGGAGAGTGGCCTCTGCTAACACACACATCAGCAAGACCCACTCTGCACAGGCTCCCTGTCCCTCTTTATACAAATAAGGCAGTAAGCAGGCATGCTCTAGGCAATATCTTACCCCACGGAAAGCAAATCACACTGGCCTGAGGCTCGGAGTCCTAACTATAGTGCTAAATAATCATCACTCATCTGATTTATTGTGGTTTTGAATAAGCACTCACATCACTCTCTTTAACCCCCTGCCCTTCCCACGTGGGCATCTTCCAGGAGAAAGATGTCTTTCATCTGGCCAGGAGCTGGGACATGAAGCACATCCACAGGGCAGAAAGGAGGCAGCATTAGTTAAAAGCAAGCAGATAAAAAAAATATTTGGCTGGCAAAATCCTAGTTCCACTTATCAGGACTTTCCCCTCTTTAAAACTGGATGCAACGTAATTGCACTTGCCGTTGTGGCTGACACTGAGCCAACTCAAGTGCAAAGCACCGCTGGTTCCCTTCATTAGTTTGTCAACATTTCTGTTCCTGCAGAGGAAATTAAGTTTAACCAGGAGTTATCTCCACTCATACTTCATTATATTGCTGTAATAAAGCAATAGCAACAACAATAATTATTATGGGTACTAATGACTCCTACTGCACCTTCAACAGCAAAACTTGCCACATATATATAATGCTTGCTTGGACACAATCATGGCTCTTCTTGGGTTAATCCTCACAAAACAAAGGCTCTGTAAGTCCTGAAGATGGACTCAGCCTCTGCTCTTCTGAAAAAGAAAAATCTTTGCTGACCTCACTGGGGGCTGAACCAGTGATCCCAGAGCACTCGGGCAGTTCGATGGCATCTCCAGTCACCTATAAGAGCACCTCTGGCTGCTGCCGTGGCACCACCAGTGTCACTGACCACAGAGGTGCAATACAGCATTAACAAGATGCATCTGCTACAGCAAAAAGCCTGAATACAGATTTGTACCATCAGCGTTGATATCCTGGTCCTAGTGCCTGGGTACAGAAAGGCACGACTCTGTTTTCTGTGATCAGGAACAGAAACGGCAGCGTCATACACTGACTGCCACAAAGGATGGGAGCCCAAACTCCACTGTCCGAATCCCTGTGTGACCCAACAGAACTTGCATCAACCACGGCTCCACTTCCCAGTGGTGATAACAGGTCTGGGTACCCTCTCCTCAGTACTACTGTGAGGCTTTAACTAGAGCATCTGTGACATTTTGTGATAAGTAGTGTCATAAACCTCTATGCTGACTGAAACCCTGGATATGTGGATGTAAAGAGGGCTTTTGCTCATGGCTTTTTCAGCCAGGGCTATTTGAACTTTTCTTGTCCAAACAACAAACTCTGCAGGGTCCCCACCAGCAGCGCAGCTCACCGCTGCTGCCTGCGTCACCTCCCACGGCCCTGCGTGTCCCCTTGTCCAGGGACCAGGGGTGATGCTTTCCCAGGGGTGATGCTTCTTGTCCTGCCCCTGAGGCTGCCACTGTCCCAAGCCCTGGCCAAGGCACGGCCACCTCGTGGCACTGCCCTGCTGCTGGGAATGCTGCTCCAGGTCTGGCACAGCCAGCACCATGACAGTGTTTTGCTGCAGACCACAGCTCATGCTGCACCTCTCCAGCACTGGGCACGAGCACCGTGGGGTTTTACTCCATTTCTGTAGTTGCATCTGCCTGGGCATCTGGGTACTGGCCTCAGGTCCTGCGGGCAGCTCACAGGGGGCTTGGGATGGAGCAGGCAGCGCCCTTCTAGCTGCAGCCCAGCTGCAGGAGATGAGCTCCCTATAAAACAGCCCATGAAGCTGTCGAGCGTTCGATGGCTGCTGCATAAGCAATTGCAAAATCTATTCACTGCTAGGCTTTATACTCGCCTCCTGAAAACGCAGTATATACCGTGGACATTTAAGGCTCAGCCCAAAAACGCATTAGAAAAGGGGCCGTGAGGACCGATGGCATGGTCAGTGGAACGTGCAATCAGCAGAGGTGTCTGAAAAGGCATTTACCATTGCTAAAGCTTCGGGTAGAAGAGAGAAACAAGACTGGAGAAAGAGGGACAGGAGACAGAACAGGTTGCTGTGAGGTCTAGGGGACTTGTGAGCCCTTCTCAACATCTGCAGGACGGTCTGAATCCAGAACAAGAAACCCTGGGATGACGCTAGTTAAATGCTTCAATGAATTGGAAGTTATCTTCCAGTATATTTTTAGTTGGCACCAACAGGCATTACATAATGGCTATTATATAACAGCACTACAGCTACAAATACTCTCGTTTGGGCTTTTTGTTTGTTTCTTCTTTCTCCCTCGTCTTTTTCTTTTTCTATTTTTTTAAAATCTTCTTCCTAGCGGAAAATTGATCAATAATTGCACTTTCTATCAAATGAGGGAGGCAAATCCTTAGGAGAAAAAATCAACTGGAGTAAAAATATTGTTACTAAGCCTGTGTGCGTTTCTCTCTTGCCCAACCTCAAACAGAATTAACTATTCCCAGAATAGAAATTCCACTAAGGCTTATCTGTAGTTTAAAGGGACAGGCTGTGATTCTGTGTAGACACTAAATTTCCCCATACTGGAAGGTTGTTGTTTATCTTTTTTTCTTTTTTTTTTTTTTAATCTCTTACTGATGATAGCTCAGAAGATAAAAATAAAGGAGGGGAGCACGACGCAGAAGATGCTGAGGAGAAGCTGACGGAAATTTGTTTTATCTGCCAGCAAGATCAATGCCAGTTGGTGCCCCTTTAAAATCTTTCCCTGGCATATATATATGTTTTTAATCTTTTCTTCTGAACAGCCGTACTGGCAGAGCAACAGAGACTTTTGCTTCCAAACTAGGTGCTGCATGAAAAAAAATGAAAGTTTCCAAAAGCTGGAAATATTTCTTTTCCTTTATTTCATATCTCTGGACCTAAAAAGAGCCAAGGTGGGTGTTCTGCCTCTGAAGGCAAAAATAAAAATCAGTTCAGTGGCACAACACGAGCTCCCGCATCACGCTGCCCTGTGGGCTTAGGCAAGGGCTCGCTTTGCTTTTGTTATCCCAGCACAGAGCCTAACAAACAGCACCCTCAGTAACTCTGCCTTTTTTCAGGCTGGTCCTCTTTGAAACAAATGAGCTGATTGCAGAAAGAGCAGAAGACATCCGCTGACATAACCACTTTGCTAGCTAGCTGCTCCCCTCTGCCGTTTCACTCTCCCACCTCCCCAGATCTGGTAAGGCCACCGATGCTCTCCCGACTTGCACCAGCTTTATAAATACACCCAAACCAGGGCTACCTAGATGGGAAGGCATCGTGCTGAGCACATCGCTGGGTGCCACACACAGGAACAAAAACAACCCTGAGAGAGCAGAGAGGGAACAAATACAAATGCAGCTGCTTGGAGTGCACTGAGTAAATTCAGAGAGGCTTTCTGCCCTTAAAAGCTTTTGTGGCACAGAGCAGACCCCACTACTGAGAGTGGCTCTGGAGGCAGCAATTGCAGCCCAGTGTAGAAGGAAAGCCTGGCAGGGCTGGTCACGTAAATGCAAGTGAAAGAAAAATAAGAATAGAGGACAAAGCGGGAGCAGAAGGGATAAAAATGAGTTAGCTGGCATGACGATGCTAGGTTTGGGCTAAAATGTGGTTAGGGGACGATGGAATAGCTTACAAAAACCTTATCAAATGTAGTGAGGTATATTACTGCATGACGAATACTGCCTTGCTCTGGTTTGTGGACTTTTGACACTTAGGTATTATGGTCTTGAGTAATTAAGTTGAGAAAAAAGCAATTTGCTGGAAAAGCTGGCTCAAGAAGTTGGAGCTGGGAAGCTATGAATGCACGGGAGTCCTGCTCCGCAGTGCTTTGCAAGTGGTCCTCAGCAACCACAAAGAATACAGCCATTTGTCATTTAGGACAGAAAATATTAGAGAAAGTAGTATCAAAACAAGCAAAAGCAGCAAGTTTGCTTGCATTTGTCATGGTTTTCTTCTCTTCTATAAAAACCATTAAGGGATTTTACAATAACTGATCACTTGCAGCACTGGGAAACAGCAGAAACAAGCTTAACAGAGACAAATGTTCCCGGTTCTCAGGAGAAATGCTCCTAATTCATTTCAAAGAACCCTGCCCTGCCGAGCCTCCAGCCCCAGGTGCTCAGGATAAAGGCTTTTGATACCGGTTTGGATGCAGAATTGCTTCTGCTGCTGAGTGCCCTTCCCAAGATCAAAGCGCTGCAGGTACACACGGCACAGCAGCTAACTCCCTTGTTAACGAATCCTTCTACGTGGTTGTACGCAGGTACCGGCAGCTTGTTCATGCATGTATGCAAATGGGGGAGGAAAAAAAAGAGACGTCCTCAGGAACCAGCAGCTGAGGATAGGGCCGGGTGCTGTTTATCGAGCAGACGTGTGCAGTTGCTGCTGCAGCACTTGGTTTGAGCCGGCAGCAAACAGCCCGGCCCCAAGCAGAGTGGCCACAATGGGAACGCGCCTGGGGGTCTTCCTGCCATGTGGGCTCACTGGGGGGCAATAAAAAAGGATGTTTAATTTAAAAGGAAGGGATGCAGTGTGCAGACTGTGTGAACTTTTAAAAATCAGGTTTCACTCTGACGTACTCAAGGTTGGGCCAAAGAAAACTGCTGGACTCTCTGAGGACAGAGGACAGCCCTTCTCCACCAGGAGCTTCCTTTGTCCAGCTCCCAGCATGCCAGCCAGCGGGGGAACGAAGAGCTGCTTAAGAAGGGCTCCACGTGCAACTCCTGCGCTCAGGGATCAGCCACTGCAAGCAGCCTGTCAGGAGAGCAGCTGCAGAAAGGACCCCTGGGTTTTACCCCTGCTCTGCGACAAGCGTGTGCTCACGCCTGAGCCCAAAGCACTGAGCCCACCAGCCCGGTGCCCAGGAGGTGACACAGGGCAGCAGCTAACACCTCCCTACTGGCCTGCTCATCTCCATATCTCAGCACACTACAGCTCCCTTCCCCACCCAGCCCCTCTGCAGACACCTTTGCATCGATCCCCCCTGACACGTCAATCCCCTCTCCCGTGAGAGCAGCAGTTATCCCTCAACACCTCGAGGCACGATGCACTGAGGTTCAGCCTGGTGGTTGTTGAGAGCTCGCTGGTTTCTTACTTTTACAAGACTTCTGGGGAAGTGCATGCAGCAGGGGTGCAAAAAATCCCAACTAACCAGCTGCAGTCCCAAGCACAAGCCTCCACAAACATGCTGCTGCCAGGTGAAAACGCCAACCTCACTGTAGAAATTGTTTCACCGTATTTAAGATGGAATTAAAACATATTTAACTCTTATAAATGATATGTAATAAATCTAAGAATAAAATAAAAAGCCTCAGATCTGCGAAATATGGACCATTAATCAAACAGACACTCTGAAAGACCTCACTGTGAAGTCTCCAGTGATTAGCTATGGGCACCCAGCCAAAGAGGTCTGCAAGCTCTGTTTCACTGACATGTATTTTTAAACTAGCTCCAGCAAAGAGAGGGCCATTTAGAGCACAGAATATCGGTTTGGGGGGCTGAGACAAGGCCCTGCCACAGATTATCTTGCAGAGCATCTCTCCGTACATTGGTTCTCCCCCTCTAATACTGGGCTAACATGCCATCTCCTAATGCCTGCCTGGTTTTTAAGACCAAATCTGCAGAGCATGGACCACCTCTTCCTACATTTATACAGTACGTGACGTGATTCTCTCCCTGTTTGGTGCTGAGAGGTGCGTACATCTATAATGTACACAATATGAAATGTAAAAAGGCAAGGCTGAACGATCATCAGGCATAACAGCCGGTCTCTGGTGATGCCATTACCTGTAGATCCTTCCCAATTCCATTTAACGCATTCTTTTAAACCACCCAGCGATAGAGAGTCTATGGCCTCTTTAATAGCACATTGATTAAAGGCACTGCCACAGGCTCTTGACACCAACTACCAGAAGCACCTCTCAGACTGCATCAGTGTCCCCTGAGTCCCAGGTACGCCGAAACCTGCCTGGGCTGGGGCAGGAGAGCTGGCAGCTCATCAAGCCAGTGCATTCTGCTGACTCGTGCTGAGCAAAATATCTATAAACTTCTCACAGGTTGCAAATTGCCCAGAATGCTACAGGGACAAAAGGTTACGCTGGTAACAAATACAGAATTAAGCTGACAGATTTGGAAGATTAGTAAAATGTTGCTTTCCATTCAAAATAAAAAAAAATAAAAAAAAACAGATTACTTACAAAAAAAACCCACAACTCTCCCCACAGTGTTTACTCTCCTGAGATGCAGCAAGAGATTATTTGCATTACTGCAGATCATCACGTAGAGAAAAGCAAATGTTTAACAAAAGGGAGAAGAATTGAGAGGTTTGGAAAATAATGCCAGTTAAGAGGTTTTCAAATTGGTCTGCCTGAAAGAAGATGGGTAAACAGTGCTCATCTGAGCTCTCTAAAAGCAGCAACCACTTAGCGGGTGCAGAAGACCTGCAGACTGGTCAGCACAGGGGCCCGGGGGATCACGGTTCCCAGCGTTAGTCCCACGGCAGTTCCTGGATCCAGCTGTAGGTGCTACTCAGCTGGACACAGCCAGAGCCTGCTCCTGTTATGGCCACAGCCCCACTCTTTGAAAGCCAAGGTGGGCATTCAGACTCGCAGTAACTGCTGCAGCTTCTGGAGATCCTCCAAAAAGCAAGGTTTGTAACCCAGGGGGGCTCTGAGGGCGGATTCCTGAGCGGGCACCACTGCTCCTATCTGCTCACCCCGCAGGGAAGGGAAACCCTGCATGGGGAGGTGCTAATTAAAAAAAAAAAAAACACAAAAAAACAGTGCAAGCAGAAAAGCAGACATTGGTATCTTCAGCATGCTCCGCCAGCTGGGAGCAATTTGATTTATCACACAGTTTTGTTTTAAAGGCTTGTACCACCTAAGTTTTTAATACAAGTTTTAATAAAAGTTTTAATACAGCGGATGAGACGCCACCAGGAAAAGCCATGTGCTTGTTTCAGAAAGACGGTTCTTGCCCCCAAGAGTTTACATTTCAATCTGACACAGGAAGACAAAGCACATAAGCAAACTGCATTCTGGCTGCTTTTACAGCACTAGAAGTGTTAGGAGAGTAAAAGAGGTAAGCACAGACAAGAATATTTTAAATTCATTTCTGCAGACATGATCAGAGAAGTGCAAAGTGGAATTTCTCTGTGCATTGCAGGGAATCAAAAGCCAAATAAAGTCCCATGACAGGACTTAGCAGAAGCTCAGTGCAAGCTGTTGAGCAAAGAAATAAAACAGGCATCTTCATATAAACGCAGGTCCTGAAAGAGCCGATCGAGAGAGATGACGGATGCCCCAGACACGGAGGCTTACAGGCACTGCAGACTGAAACATTTGCTCCGCAGCTTTACCCTCCTGTCTCAAACAAGTTCATCGGTGGAGACGGGCACACAGCCCTGCTGGCAACCCTGCTGCTCGGCATGCTCTTCGGCTGAGGCACTTGCCTTTTTTCGGGCTACCCCCTTCAAGCCTGTTTCATAAGCGCTACCCTGGAGCAGCTAAACACTGATTTGTATGGAGCAACAACAATCTTGGGTCCTAAAAATATAAATAAGAGGATAGCTAACTTCTTTAGCTCTGCTGTGCCTTGTTGTTGTTGTGAAGCGCCACGGGACAGCGCGGTATGAAAGAGGGCATAGAAGCAAAGCGTCCCACAGAACAAAGCCGTTGTGTCTGCCGTGGACTCACATGACCTCTTCCTTAGGGTAAACAAATCTGGACTTCTTCTGAACCTGACACAGTCAGAGATGACTCTCCAGTCCCAAGACTCCCAACTGATCCTGAACATGAAAGAAAACCTTAAACGCTGGGCTGTCACAGCACAGACGGCCCTTTATATAGGTGATAGAGATGCCTTGACCTGCTGGACTCATCGTGTTCGTCATCGATAACTAATAAACTTATCATTTATTAACCTTTCAAAACTTTCCTATAAACATGTCTTTAATGAAAAGGGTGATCTTTCTTCTCAATATAGCTGGTCATCATCTGCGGAGCTTCTCTGTATGGACAATTTACTCCTGAATCCCACGATGGCCTGAAATTTGGGGGAATATTACCTATGCTTGGGAAGCAATGCATTCCCTGATGCTCAGGGATCTCACCACACAGCTCGCAGCCAGTCCCCAGCGGGACAGCTCAGCCCGCAAGGACACTGCACAACCAGTGAAGCACAGACAGACATGCCCAAGTCCCGCTGACCTCAGTGGGGATTCAACACCCGCTCAGCACCTGGAACTAAAAACAGGGGGTCCTCGCAAAAGGCTGTTCACAAACCATCACCCTGGAGCCTGCATGACTTCAGCCTACTCCAGCACAGCGGCTGAGGATTTATATTGCACATAAAAATGTTGTTTACAGTGGTGCAATACTGAGCGCTCTGAAGGAAGGAGACAGCCCAGCAGCGGTTATCATCAGCTGACAGGGTCACCATCCTATCTACCATGAAACCACTCTTTCTTTTCCTGCCATTTCCTTTATTTAGTCTCCAACTTGCAGCAGCCTCCGTCACCACCTGAGCCAGACGCCACCCCAGCGTGGGAGCTTTGGGCACTCCGGGATTGGGGCTGCAAGCAGCAGCCTCTAAGGTTGCAACTGAGCATCTGCATAATGGAGAAGACACAAGGGGAGGTATACCATCCCAGGCCAACTGAATTTTGGCATCATCCCTATTAATAATACCAGGTGCTTTTAATATTAAACAAAATGCCCAGGAACAAAACCAGTGTAAGCACTGGCCTACACACAGAAAACTGCTGAAGAACTGCAACTGCATCGGAGCTTCACTGCTCCTTAGAGCCAGCCCATTTAGATCCACTGCTGTGAGCACTGCCACTGTAGCTGTGGCCTCTTCCACTACCCAAAGCTAGGGAATGGGTCCCATGCCCCATTCCCCCCAGTGCCAGATCCCCCCCAGCAGCAGCGTGTCCTCATCTCCATCACTGCTGCTCTCACTCTCAGCTTCCAATCCCACTCACCTGACCCTACACCCCCACTGTTTATAACTTTCTTCTGTCTCTGCATTACGATGCTAACAGCAGGGCCAGAAACCTCCCTTACCACCACCCCAAGGGTCCCTGCTCCCCCCAGCAGCACAGAGGCAGGGGCACAAAGCTGGCTTTCCTCTCACCTCTCCCAAACCCAGGGGTACAGCAGGCACGATCTGCACTACGGTCTGTGAAAACATACCCCAGACTCAGTGTCATTTCAGACACTTTGAAAAACTCCGGAGTGCAAAACTCTGCACCAGGGCTGAACAGTTTTAACAAGGAAGGCGAAGGTGTCTTCGGGTGCACAGACACCTCCCCTGCCACAGCACAGGAGCTCTTCAAAGAAAAGGCTGTCAGTGTTCTGCAGCATTTCCTTCCAAGATGCTCCCAAGAATGGTTTAAATTAAAAAACAGAACAAAGTCAGGTCCTCTTGCTGGACAATCCAATCCCAGGTAACCAAATCCAGCAGGGAATCAGGCAAAGGCCTCGGGCGTTTTACTGGAAGCATTGGGCGCAGTTCGCACAAGGCGGTACGATCGGCTCTACCTATAACAAGTTTTCAACTTTTGCTGACACAGTTCATTATCTTACAAAACAAATTGCTCCAAGTGAACTGTGACATTAGTGTGTGCGATTCTCCAGTCACTCAGGCTATTAATGTTTAAGATGTAATTAGAAGTAAGGGTAGAAAATAGCCTTTGCAGAATATTTTTCAGACCATTAGTTGAAAGAATTTTCCACGCGATTTCTCTCTGGCATTTTTGAGTACAAGGGCCTCCTCTCTACCAAGTGCTCCCCACCCCGCTAAACACTACGTGTCTGCGGCAGTCACACCAGCTCCCTCCCAACGTGCAGCAGCATCTCCAGCTCTTATCCCACTCCTTGGCCAAAGCGGAGAAGACCAGGTCAAATCAGACATAGGCTGGCAAGGGGCTGCCTGGTTATACTCGCCTCCATTGAAAAAGGCCAAATCAAGCTTACTCTTTGACCTGTGAGTCCCTCCTGGTAGCCAGGCTGTTGAAGAATTGAAGAAGCAAGCTGGGAGAAAAAATACAATATATCACAGCACACCTATCTTCTGTAGAAATATGCATTGTTACTATCCAGCAATAGAGACTGTCTGCTCATTAACGTACTGTTCATTAAACCAGCACTTTTCTATATGGGAAATCCCTCACATTAAGCCCCTGCCATGTGCTCAACTTGGAAATAAGGTACCTTCTGTGCTCTTTTAAAAACCCTTCTTGCCACCTAGAACATTCTGCAATGGCTGCTTGGAAAAACCTACTTGCTGAGCACGTGAGTATTTCAGCTTGTTGCTCCCTGGACCACATTGCTGTTATTATTTACGCTGTAGCAGAGGCTAGGAGACCTGGTCGTGGACCAGAGCCCAGCTGCCTCAAGCTCACTAGGGAAAAGAAATCAGAAAAATTCAAAAGCAGGAAAAGCAGCAGATGAAAAGCAGTGTCTAATTCGTTTTCTTTTCCCAATTTTCCACTGAGTGCTTTTCAAGCATCATCTTTCCATTCTCAAATGAGGAAGCAGGCTGCGTCCCATGCCAGCAGCCCAACTAATCAAAACTGACAACAGCGTCCTCACTTAGGGCAACCCATCAAAAACATACCAAACTCAACCACAGGAATCTCTATAGAATAGTGCTTTTTGTTGTTTTTTTTTTTTTTTCATTCTACATTTCCCTCCAGAAACTTTCTGAATGAGTCCTGGGGAAGGACTGAGGGTTGGCACCAAGCACAACCTGAAACACCACGGGGGCTATCGGAGCCCTGCACAAGCACTCCAGCACGTGCCTCCTCTGCTGTACGGAAAAGCCCTGTCTGAAATCCAGTTTTGCCCCACCAACAGGCCATCAATTCCCCCTGCTATGTAATCCAAGCCAGACATATTCAAGCAATGAGGTTTTTACGCAAGTAAAACTGCCCATGCCATCCTCCTCCCCATCATGAAGAGCTGGGCTCCCTCCAACCCCCTTCCCTTCCTCCAAAGCCACACTTTTCTGTGGGGCTGCACATGTAGGGGCCCTGATGTTTCGGATATTTCATCCACATTTGGCTTCGGCACACAAATGACTCTCTAAGCCCCAGTGGCAGAACATACGTGCTTAATATGCTTAAAATTAAGCAGGTGCACATGCCTTAAAGGTGCAGCCACTGCTCCACCAAGAGCATTGATATTAAACCTCCTGTTCTCAGCAGTGTTTTTTGTTGGGGTTGGTGAAGTATACTCTGCAGCTGCTTTGAACTTCGTGTTTATGAGACGCAGGTTGTACTTTTGAAAACAAACTGGTTTCAGTTTGTGGTTTCCTTTCATCCAGCTGGGAGGCAATCTGAGAAGCTGGCATGGATTGTCCTTGATTCTTGGACACACAAATACATTTCCTTGTAAAGGTACGTACAAGCCACTCAACCAGGCACATTGTGGCACGCTGCAATATTCATCTAGGTCAAGAATTTGTTTACACAAATTCTAAAAATGAATTTGTCTGGGGGGAAAATGATCTCTGTTTAGAGCATAGAGACATGGTAAACATCCATCAGAGCAGGCACTCCTGTCTGCTGCAAACAGCAGAGAGCTTGTTTGAGAGCCTGTTTTATTTTCGTGTTCACTGGTTGAAATGCCAAAACAGATATCCACCAGGGGCTGATCCACACCATGACCCACCTAAGTCCTCATCCCAGATCTCCAAATGCTCAGGTCTAGCTTTAAAAAACAAACAAAAAAAAACAAGCAAACATACAAACCAACCCCTAATTCACCCAACTGAAAACCTGCTATCAGTGGGGATTTCAGTGGTCTGAGAGCAGTACTCGGGCAGCTCCAGGGGATGCCCTCCTCCCTTGGACTGTTCTCACCTATGGATGTTTATGTCTGGTATTGTGAGCTATTTAATTCACCAACTAAGGAAAACTTTGCGTTGATCCTGGACCGCTAGATCCTGGCAGATGCTCTCAGTAGATATATCAAAGCTTGAAATTCCAATATATATTGCAGTTTTAAGCTAGAGTTTAAGGACAGGTTTCTTTAAAAGAGCAGCTTAAATAATTTCACTGAATCCCCTTCTATAGCCCTGTAGAAATATATACACATAAATGCACAAATATAGGTATATACACACAGGCATTATATAAATTGGCAACTCTTATATAAAATAAGAGTTTTATATAAATCTATATAAATTGGCAACTCTTAAATACACAAGTTCAGCCCAAAGTGCTTCAGTAAATAAACACTTTACCCAAGCCTGGAGAAGCAGAAGAGAAAAACAACTGTGAAATAAATACCTCGCAGACATGGTTACTTCAGCAGGACTCCAGAGATTACCGTTTATTTAGTGCTTACAATCTGCTCAGCAATGTACAATATACAAAAATAAAGAAATCAGGTTTTTGGGGACCCTCCAAGGGCATGTCAGCCACACACCCGGTGCTCCTGGCACCTCTGACCCTTGCAAAGCCACCTCTCGTGTTATGGAACTCTTCAATTTCACATACTCCACAAACAACTCAAAATAAATGCAGTCTGACTGTGGCGATATGGTTCATTCCAGCTTTAGAAACGCGATAAATATGGAAGTGGGGAAGCTGGAACTGAAGAGGGATCGGTAAGTCTTGCAAAATAAAAACGAAAATGTTTCGGTAGAACATTGCAAGAGCAAACCCAGGAGAAAACGGACAAAACTGATGCAAAGAAAACTAGTAACATGTCTACCATCTTTTGCCTAGATGGTATGCAAAGAGCTAGGAGAGGGATTATGGAAGAAAAGGGAAAATAACTTGTTTTTTTCTGATACTCTGAAGGAAGTCAGCTGCTGCCAACCACATCTTACACCTCAATGAGGTTTGTTGAGTCAGGAGGTTGGCTTTTTAAAACGCTGTGATTCAGACTGACATACATATACTTGTTGTATATACTTGAATAAATCCAGATCTATTGTGATTCTTTCTGTTTATCTTCTGGGGCTGCAGCATTAAGTGTTCTTATTTATATGAACTTACTAGGGAAGGGAGGATAGGAACCTCCTGGCTCATCTCCTATCCTTGCAGACATCACGCAGAGGGCATCCATCCCATGGGCAATGCTCTTGTAGCCAAAAGTGAACCTGAGCTGACACCCCCAGTTTTCTGAGATGCATCAGTGTCTCAACAGAACAGGATAAGTGCAGATTAACATAGACAACAGGTTTTCACTGTTATTATACATTGCAGTTGATGTGGCAATTCCTCTCTCATCACATTATTGTGCCTGAGTAGGGCACCTAAAAGGAAATGGACATACAGAATCCATACCAGAAGCCCCCTTCAAAAAGAGCCCTCTGGTTCGTGGTGTAGGACGTAGGTGTAAAGACTGCGCAGCTGAAAGCTCTGACTGCAGATTAGTAAGCAACTCATTAAAATTGCAAGACTTAAATAGGTATCCAATACATCAGGAATTGCAATTTCGCATCATGGTTATTTAAATGGCAGCTTAAAATGCTTACAGGACTGCAACGATGAGGACTTGGTTTGGGAATTATCAGAATTTCAAGCTCTGGAATGACTTAGAATAGAGTAAAAACAGTGAAAAAGAAAAAAAAATCTTTTGGATTCAAGACTTCAAGATAATCTTAAGAGTTAGAGGACTCCTGAACAAACACTATCACAGGGAAGAATTCAGAAAACATCAATTTGTACAGCTTACTGCATAAAGCTTCTGTAAGCACAAATCATGATTCAGGATCTAATTAACATATCCTGACGCTAACACCCTTTCCAAATTGAATAAATGATTTGGAAGAAGAGTTGACTTGTATGTTTATTTCTATTATTGCCTAATTGTGTACTAAGTGCGTGAGCCATGAAAGCAACATATGGGGAACTCTGCACTGTGATATAACCCCCAAGAAGCTACAGCCTTCCACTACAGGTAAATCTCACATGCTTTCTTGTTGCCTGTGTGTCCCTAAAATGCTCCACATCCTCAGCTGTGCAAGTCCTGTTAGTCTTGCTGTGCTGATAAAACATATTTCTGGAAGGTGGTTGCAGCTGAAAGACAGATTTACTGATGACACAGTCCAAAAAGATGAGAAGTGTTTTAACCACAGGGGTAGAAGAAGAGCGGGCATGCCTTTAGCATTATGCACTGAGTATCACAAGATAGACAAGTCTCTGCCAAGGGAAGCTGGAAATGCAACTTGTTCAACTTTCTCATGTGTAAGCTGCATGCAAAATATTAGTGCCATGGTCAAATAAAACATTCTACCATTTTAGGCACATTGCCTAATTAGAGGCTATTGTTATCTGAGAACACTGTTTTTGCAGCTGTCAGGAAATTAAATAACCCAAGGGTAACTTGGAATTAAATGAAGCTGTACAAACACAGAGCCCAGCTCTAAAATCCTGACTCTGACAAGTAGCTTCTCTGCTTTCCAAGGGACTGAACATCTAACTAGGGCATGCAACTATCCTTTTCTATCATGCCACAGGATAACATGATACTGGTCCTTCTGGAGTGGCTGATGTCATAACTGTTTAGAGACTGGGAACTTGTGAATCCATATGTATGCACAGACACTGTCTTCTCTCCACTTAAATAATCAGCACGTCCTGAGGAAAGACCTTCAGTACAAGTGTCCACTAAGAGCAGTCGAGGACTGATAAAAGGAAATGCTTACACAGAAACCCCTGCTTTGGTCTCATTTTCAATCAGTTCTCCTCTTGCAATCCCTGTAACTTTAAACTTTGACAGCAATCTAAAAACTAAGCTGGTTATACTTTCGTAGCGGCTTTTTAAAAAATTAAACACAAAGGAGGAATGCATTTCCAATGGGACTGGCAATATCAGATGAAACGCACAGAAACGTCCATTTGGAAAACGTGTGTATGGTGGCCTCCTTTCCCAGCTCTCTGCCTGTGATTTCTGCCATGAGAAACAACTGTGATAGCAGCAGAAGAGCAAGGAGGCCTGGCCAGGCCAGACATGGATTTTGCAACAAATGGCACTGCACGAGGAAACTGAGTCATAATGCAGGGTGGTTATGATGTGGTAGCACCCTTCCCACCTGGCTGCAAGCAGGGGAGGGGTAAGTGACTTGCTACAGACTGCTGGGAGGGTTGCTGGAAAATCAAGTTTTTACAGCAGTGTCTTAGAAGAGATACTCAAGTCTTTCGGATACAGTGGTAGGTGATGTCCAATTTTAAAATACAGACACCTGAAAGGAAATCTGTGCTCGAAGTTCAGGCAAAAACTGAACTGTCCCACAAAATGTATATGTTAAACAAGTCGCTCAGTCTCCTTTGTGTATCAGTTTCCTCATATGCGGGGGAAAATTCTTACCTCACAGGGGTATCATAAGACGGGAAGTATGAATGCACTCTAAAAACAAAGCATCATTATTATGTTTGGCTAAAAGTGCAGAACATGGCAAGGTGGATTCCAAAAATAATCATTATGTCCACTCTTGCTGGAGAACCGAGTTAGGAAGACAAATCCAGGTTAGGCTCCAGCCTGCTCTCAGGAAATCAGGCTGCCCTCTTCCTTCCTCTTCACGGGATAATGCACCACTAATAATGAGCAAACCTGGAAAATCAAAACCAGATCCAAGCTCCACGAGCTGGAGTCTGCTTGTGAGAAGGAAGAAGGGAGAAGAAATTAGCTTTTTTTTAATGGTAAGCAATGAAAGACGAAAAAGTTTGGCTCTAAATGTGTCCAGAGCATGGACACGAGTCTATCTGCCCCCCGCCCAGGACTCTCTCCTAAGTGCACTTTGATGCCTCCTCTGTGCCATGACCAAGGTGTCCGCAACCTGCCGAGCACGGCTCTCTGCTCCCAGCCACGAGGCCACCAGCCTGCCCGCAGCGCTCGGTGGTTTCACGAGCACACAGGCTCCAGGGGCTGAAAGACCCGAGGACTTTGTCTCTGGCAATTGGGCTACAGGAACTGCAGAAATCAGCACATTTCCCACTTCCTGACAAAAAAAAAAAATAAAAAAAAATCCCTGTATTTCAAAATCTCTTGGCAAGGGCTTTGCTCACAGAATCTGCGAGCCAGGGGTGGGGAGGACCCAGCCCTGACACATGCGGAGGGCTCAGGTTCCCACCAGTACGGGGAAGCAAGCAGTGCCTGCTGCTGAAAAACCAAGAATTTAGAAAGAAAAGACGACCAAAAAAAAGGAAACCAATGTGGATAGACTCATGTTTTCAATTCTTTTCTATTTTCAAGTAAAACAGCACAAGGAGTTTTTTTTTTCCTTCCTTTTTTAAATTGCATTTCAGATGATATTTCACCGGGCTGACAGAGCAGTGCAAATAATTACATTTCAAACAAGACTGGAAGATGTAGCCACGAATTCCTAACAGTTGTATGACTGTAACCTTGAGGCTGTATGACTTAATCCTGAGCAAGATTAAACACTAGAATACAAGATTTTAAAAAGATTATGGAACTTTTTTTTTTCATAAAAGGGTGCTTTTTCCACCATAATCTCCAATCTGTTCCACTGTGGGGATGATTTATTCAGCAGGTCTGCAAGTGTACCCATTGTAAAAGGCTTTGTGAATCCTTTGGGACAGAAGCTACCTCAATTATTATTTATCACGGCCCTTGCCTGTTACACTATCAAAGCATTTCCACATGTTTACTAATTAATCTTTATAAAGCCTGTTACGAGGTGATTTAATAGGATTATCCCTATTTTTCAGATTAGGAAACTGAGACACAATGAGAGACTTGTCCAAGGTCAAAGAGAGAAGCCTGCACCAGACCTGGGGACTTGAGCTCCAACTCCTTGTCCCTTCACCCTGCAACTGCAACAGCAAAGTCTCTCACCGCAGAAAGGTTTGTTTCCCCAGTGGGCAGCCCTTCCACAAACCCTGAAGACACAGGACTTTGGCCTGACAGACACAGGGCAAAGATGATGGCTGGCCAATGTGTTGCTGTCAGCTCAACATGGAAAAGAAAGACCATCCCCTCTTTATGTGTTTTAGGATGGTTAGTGTAGGCTCATCGTTTCTAGATTAAGGTCACAGCACTTATGAAGGGGATGCCAAGGTGGGGAAGTCCAGTTCCTCATCAGGTGATGAACCTGAGAGAAGTGAGGCTTGAAACTTATGGTGTGGTCTAACTTACTAGCAGAGTTTGGGAACTGAGGGTTGGATGCTTTCAGCCTTGGGAAAAGGAGTTTATTTCACTGCCGTATCAATGATCCCTCTTGGGAAAGATGCTCAGCTCTCCCTGCGCTTCAGTTCCTGACCTGTGGTGGGGGG